>NC_046192.1:24001019-25201019 GCF_011004875.1 Balearica regulorum gibbericeps | reverse complement strand
ACCCCACTGGATATGGGGAACCTAATCTAATATGACTTGTTTTTTTTTTTTCCTAATATGACTTATGGAGGGGGGGTTATGTTTCTTGGCAACATATATTCATTCTAGTGTGGCCTCAAAGGCACTCAGCATCCTCACATTTCAGGTCTGATATGCTTCATGTTGAGGCACTGAACTAATGGACATGTTTCACAGAATCACACAATGGTTGAGGTTGGAAGGAACCTCTGGAGATCATCTGGTCCAACCTCCCCGCTCCAGCAGGGCCGCCCAGAGCCAGTTGCTGAGGGCTGTGTCCGGACGGCTTTTGACTATGTATGTCCAAGGATGGAGACTCCACAGCCTCCCTGGGCTACCAGTTCCAGTGCTTGGTCACCCTCACAGTAAAAAAGTGGTTCCTGATGTTCCTGTGTTTCAGTATTTGCTAATTGCCTCTTGTCCTGTCACTGGGCACCACTGGAAAGAGCCTGGCTCCATCCTCTTTGCATCCTCCCTTCAGATATTTATACACATTAATAAGATCCCACTTCAGCCTTCTAGGTTGAACAGTTCCAGCTCTGTTTGGACAATGCTTCCTCCTTAGCTGTTTTCATCAAAAGGCAAAATATCAGCTAATCTCAAGGCAGGGGCAGCAAGATCACTGGATTTTATATTAATTAATAAGAAAGTTGAAATGAGAAAAAAAAAAACCAAACCAACCACACTGTGATGAAGTTAAAGAGCTCTTGTTCAAATAAAGTTTCTTGCTTAAATAGCACAGGAAGAAAAGAAGAGAGGAAAGATATCTAAACATTTCAGTGATAAACAGTATTTAAAGTCTGTGCCCCTCCCAGCACAGGAGAGGCAATCTTCTATCCTACAAAAGCACAGTTGGCATTAACTCTTTTCTATATCTTCCTGTGGTGAAGGTTATAGTCAACAAAGCATTGCAATTCTTGGGCATGTCTGACATGCCATTACTCACACATTCATCTTAGTTATAAACACCTGCTTAATTGTTTTGGAGTTTGTGTGTGTGTGTCAAAGCATAACCTGTACATTGACTTCTGCTGAAAGAGTTATTGACTTCTGTTAAGAGAGCGGGGGCTGGCTCAGCGGCTAAATTAGGGTTCACTTTAAAGCCTACAAACTTCAGCTGGCTTTCATTGACTTCAGTCACCTTTAGATGAGGTTTCTAGTGCAAAATATTGAACCTGTTTGCAGCAAAAAAAATCTTAGGGAATGAAATCAAAAGAAGATTGAAAATAAAATCATAAAGTTTTCTTGAAATCTTGGTTTTTAATTGCTGCTCAGAGCTAAAAGGGCAAACACAAGAGATGGGGTAAGCTCTGCTAGCCTGAAGCTTTAATCGTTATAAACAACCTGGAGTGGTAGGAAAGGCAAAATTATATTTCTTAAGAAATGGACTGCAGCTGAATTCTGTGTATGGGAACACCCTGGTTGGCAAACATTATGGAAGATCACCTTGTCTGGTTTTTTTAATGATAAATCAAAGCAATACAGAGGAATTCTGCAGATTTCTTAAGGTTCCGTAACACTGAATAACAGTCCAGGCAACACAGAGAGGAAAAGCAAGAAATGTAAAGGAAAGAGGAAAATATACCTGAGTAATTGAAAATTACCTGATGCAATTTACTAGAAGGATACAAAATGAAAATAGAGGGATTACTTAGTTATTAGTGAGAGATATTAATTAATGACAAAGGAAAATGGCCTTTTCTGGACATTAAAAAGTATCACAATCAGGTGAACTCTGCATTCTGGTGCAGAAAAAAATGTATGTGTTCACATTATGTAGTTTACTGGATTTTAATAATCTAAATAGTGACTGATTACACACACACACACAAAGAGAGGCTCTTTGACTAGAGGAAATGGTACTTCTCTTTGGAGACTTTCTTGATTAATGAGTTTCTTCTTTTACTGTTGTACGTTTCAGGTTAGTCACAAATCCGCATCTGAAGTGCAGTCGCTGCATGTTGCTCCTCTGGTTGGAATACTTGATGAGACTGAGTTCCACCGAAGGAAGCAGCAAAAAGTTTTTCTTCATAATGCAAGTGGCAGTGAAGAAAAACCACATTGTCAGCAGTTCTGACCACCTTTCTGGTTATGTTTGGCAAATCTGAGATCTACAATCCATCAGTGAACTGAGCTTCTCCATATAGTATTGAATTATAGCGTGTCTCAGAAGCAGCTAAGATACCTGGCTAGGGGACTATAAAGTGAAGTCAAGCAGATAAGTCCTGATTCCCAAACAATGAACGAGAAGTTCCATAATTCAAACAGAAATACCCTTGGAGCAGTACACGTATTTATTGCAAACCACAATTCATTTCTTTACATTTTATTTTACAAATTCTCCATTACTTGCTTCAGTTACAGTGAAATGGCCTACTGTATTTCAAGATATTTCAAGCTGATCTTGTACTTCACTTTTCTATGTCAAGAAATATTCAGACAATTGAACAATCAGATTACTGAAAAGCTGTTAAGTGCCTTGTGATACAAGGAAGTTTCAGCTATTTAAGAACTAATGTGAAAAATACCAACTTATACGCTATCAGGTATGTCTAAAAGGGAAAAAAGGAAGAATAAGTCAATATGATTAGACAGAACTGCATTCAATAAACACCCTTTTGTTTTGAAATTGTGAGAGAATGTTATTTCTTAGGAGATTTTCCTTTGGATTATAGAGGAAGAAACCTCTACTCTATAACATGCATTTTGCCCTTGCAATCTCCATGGTTTGTAAAAGTAATCCGAAAAGAACTGGGCACACAGAAATGAGAATTTTTTTACACTGGAAAAGCTAAAATGAATCCTCAATATTAAAAATTGCAAAGATTGAAAAGAGGTGTTCAATCCATCACTTTTAAAGCAGAAAAGAGGCCAAAAAGAAAAATGTTGCATTAATGACAGCTATTTGGCAATTCTGGAGAGATTTCTCCAGAATCAGAAGTTGTTGAGTTCATTTGAGTGGGAACACCACAAAACCATTACTTTAAATGTCTGGTAACTTTGGCCAAAGGACTAAGTGAGCACTTGCAACTAAGTGCTGCATAAAAACTGAATAAAACTTAGAATCGTAGAGTCTGTATTTTGCTGCTCTTTATTGATTAATATTTCCCAAGTCCTCAGTACTGAACTGAATCTGCTCATTCTGAGGTTAAAAAGGTAGGAAACTATTAACAGATGAATTCCCAGAACACTGATAGGCAAAATGAGATGCAGGAGGTTTAAATGAATGTGTCCTTCTTTTGCACGAGCTTTGAGGAGATCCAGCTTGCACTTGGTTTCTTTTCTGTGTGAACCAGGCAGGAAGAACCACCACCATCCATTCTGAGGTCGCATGCTTTTACTCGCAAGGTTTGCAAAATGGGTAATTTAAAGGGGGTGTGTGGGGGGGGAAGCAACTTCGCTGTAAACCCATAACTTTCCAGCACTGCACTGAACAAGGTGTATGTGAGAGAGCAGCCTCTAAACTGACCCACGGCACATCGCAGTGGGAATCGCCGGGCTGGGTCAGCCAGGAGTAGGAGGAAGGACTCTGACATGAGCCCACTCCTCTTTGCTCCCGGATCCCAGGTTGGCCTGACCCACACGGAGGGAAGCCATCCACCACTGATTGCCAAAGGGCAGCAGATACTGGTTTGTATCCTAAACTGATGTGTGTTGAGCATAAACCCCTTTTTCTCGCTGCCCTACTTTCCCTCCCAAGTAGATACTGGGGTGCTGCCCGCAGCATGGCTTTATAGCTGCCTTAGTGCAGTGTCAGAGAATGCCTGGTAGAATAAGCGACTGGTTTTAATTCTTATAGGATATCCTGATCACAGTAAATGAATGAAATCTGGCTGTCAAACACCGAGGCTGTGTTCCAACTGCCAAACCCTCGCTTTCCAGTCTCAGAAATGTTCCCCTCCCATAGTACTATCATTTCTGCACTGTACAAGTTAACAGCCTGAGTTTATCTTGCTAAAATCCTACCACTCTAAAACATATTTAAGTTGCGCTGAAAGTCTACATCTGTCTTAGAAGGTACTGGGAAATTGGCAATGCAGAAAATTCAGTAATTCGTGAGTCATGTGGTCATAAAGTGAGAAAAACCTTCTATCAGAAAATAAGGTTTTTTATGTTATATATCCAAAACATAGTAGAACCTGTGGTTTTAATAGAGTCTCTGGAATGGAAATGCAACCAACTTTCATTCACATTTGAAAAAGATCTAACAATTTATGGTAATTGAATATGGAGTGCCAAAGAATTTACCAGTGCCCGTTTCCATCAAAATTTAAGTCAATGACAAAGTATTTAGATATTTTCATGAAGTCCAAAGGATTGCAAGGGAAGTGAAAGACACTTTTAATTATAGCATTTTCTATCAATATGTATTTACAGAAGTAGATATACCCTACAGAAAGATAGCAAGTATTTGTATGAAGAAAGGTGAAGAGGGTCAGAAAAAAATGCACGTTCTACAGAAAATAGGGAATATGGGTACTGTAATTAATGGATCAAATTGCTGAGGAATTGCAAAGAGGATCAGAGGGTAAAAAAGATAATTAGCAGATCAAAGGGTAAGAAGCCATGCATTGAAATAAAGTGGTAGTGATACAGACAGCTAAAGAGGAATTATTGACCAATAATTGTATTGCTTTAGGCAATGTATGCTTTGCTAGAACCATTATTAACAAGGGTTTTAATGGACTAACCTATTTTTATAAATGTGAAGTTATGAATGTCAACTGCCACGAATTCATTGTAGAGCCACAGTGCTCTAACAGTAACCTAGTTTTTAGGAGTTTATAATATAATACCAAAGGGTAATAGAAGGAATTCTGGCTGCAGCGGCTGGTTATGCGGTCAAGGAATCTTCCTTTGAATACAGAAATAACAGAGTGTGATTTTCAGAGATTTGACATAAGGTTTGTTCTTATATCAACATAAATTGCATAGTTTATCCTGGAGCGTGTAACATCCTCTGTGAATCCTCTCCATTGCTCTGAGTGAGTTTTATTCCCTCCGTTATTCAAAAGGTTCAAAAGTCTGCCAACAGAAGACCATCTATTTTCATGCTACAGCACACCTGCCTCACCAGTAACGAGGCTAGATTGAATGAGTAAGAAGCTAATGGGGATCCAGAGGTTTCCAATTGTCCCCTGAAGTACTCTCTTGCCAAAAGAGCGAGACCTCTGCCTAAGTGGGTATTTCAGTCCTGTTTTCATCAGCCCACTGGGTTACAGGCATCGGGTCCTGCTACAGCTGACAGCATGGGATGCGGTTAGCCAGAGGTTAACTAGGTGGAAAAAGCAGGTAAGACCCTGTTTGTGCTCTGTACTTACAGAGTTCAGCACAAAGCGTTGTAAGAAACCTCATACCGTTGCTGCCTTACCACTGTTTGAGGTAGCTAAAGCTATTAATCTGCCATTTTTGTGCCCAGGGATAGGGAAGAAAATTCAATGAGATTTTCTTTATTGCTTTCCTTGCTCTGAAGTGTTGTCAAATTGTATTGCTCAGACCCAATCTAGCCATTCCTTCGTGTAAAAGTAGAGACCTATAGACTGAGTTTTGACTAAGATCCCTCTTTGCAGTTCTGGACCCACAGGGGACAGTCACAGGCTTGGGAGCTCCTGAAACAGTTGGTCCTCAATACCCCTCTCTAGAAAGGAGTTCTTGGATATACTGATCTTAATATTTTTAATAATCCATACACCATCTGAGTGTGGATAAGGATGGGAACTGCTGCAGTGGATCAGATTTATGGTACAATTAAACTAACCTGTTGAGAGCCTTGATGAGGGAGCAAAGGACCCTCAGGTGAGCCCAGGGCATGCTGCCAGTTTTGCTAGGGACTGGCCAAGGAAAATTTTGGGTTCTGCTTCCATTTTTCAGAATCCATTCATTAGCAAAATAATAGAAACACATAAAATGTAAAGTAAATGAACTGGTGGTATTTTTATTTAGCATCTAATGGATTTTCCTCTGCAAAGAGAAGTACATAAGTACAGTTTGTCCACAAGTTTACTCTCCCATTTATCTCGTCATTAAGAGAAATCTGTGAGGGGAAAAAAAAAGTGTGTTCTGAGGTGTGGACTTTTTTTCTTAAATAGTAAACACCTCCCAGATTACTAAGTGGTAGAGAAGATTGAAAATGTCAATCAAAGGAGCTCTTGTGCTTCTGCTGAAGGCAGTGACAAACATTTAATTAACTGAAAGTCACCCAATGGTCTAAAACTGGGAGTGCTGAGGTCATTCCCAAAGATAAACGTAATATAAAAGTCTTGCTGAATGGAGGCAACTATGTGTACATTAGTATATACTTGCAGGTTTGGGTTGTAATAATCATTCCTGAAAACAGCATTATACCAGCAATGAGAGCTACAAGATCCAGCTCTTCTAGAGAGCAGAGATGGGGAAAACTGTAACTATTCAAATCACTGTAGCACTGAAAACAAAACATGCAATGAGATTAATGTCTAGATAAAAAAAATTGCTGAAAGGTAGCAAAGCAACATTTTTCTACAATTCTAATTCCTAATTAAAAAAAAAAAAAGTTGAATATGTTTGCTTTAAGTCAGGAAAAATGAGCCATAGTCAATGTTATTTAATGACTGATGTAACTTCAGCTAGCAGTTTCTATAAAACTTGTAGCTCCGTAATTAGTGAGCGAGAAAAGTTTAATATTTCGAAGTATCACTTTGGATGTGTAATTCCAGCTGGTTCTCACAGTCCTAAATAAGGTCCTTGCGAATTACTTTCTAAACAATTCTTGATAAACAATCAGTCACATCTCTCGCTGCTTTTTCTGGGTTAATACCCTAATTGTCTCGCATACAAGATAATAAGATCAATCTAAAAACTCAGTTGAAACGTATCTATTTTGTAAGAAATGGTGCTGCATGTACTGTAATAGAGAGAGGATGATGAGGTACCCTGAAGTGATTAGACATGCTGCAAGAGTGAATTTAATTTGGAAGATTGAGAGGTGTGGAGATAACTGCTTTCTGCCTACACACTTTCACCACTGCTCAGTATAACCGAGGACTTATAAATACTTTATAAATTAAAGAAATTAACCACAGCACTCCCAAACTGCAAGAACCACCTACACCATTTGTACATTGTTCTATTAATAGTGGCTAAAACATTAGCTCCTGCAACCATGGCATATATTAAAATGGAGCAGAATTGAAAAGATCAGAAGCTGACGTTATTTTCCAGGCAAATACATGGAGTTGGAGGGACTACATACTTTCCAGTTTTAAAACAACAATAACTTCCTGGCTATCACCAGATCCCTGACCAGAATGATGGTATTTTTAAAAAGACGGTGATATATGTAATGACCAGATTCAGTAAATCCCAAGAGACAGACTGCCACAGCCTCTGTAAGCGCCCTCAAGATGCTGTGATGCTACCAGGAAAGAAACTTTCTCATCGTTCGCTTTTGCATAACAGATCCTGTGCCTAAAGTAAACTTCATTTTCCCTCCTAATTCTCCCCAAACTAACTGAAATCTTTATGCAGCTAACCCCCCCCAGCCCAGCCCAGCCCAGCACTTCTGCTTGCAGCATGCCTAGAAGCCTTATTTAATCTCACCTGCAATCCAATTAAAAGCCTCTCAAAAATTCACACCTGCGCTAATTGTAGATTCACATCACTGCTTTGTAGTCATTAAGTCTATGAGTTAAAGTTTTTATGAGTGCAACTGATCTAGTTTATCAACAAAATGCTGGAAGGTTTACGTGCTAAAACAAGATAATCAGTATTCATGCTTCAAGATTTCAGCAGGGGTCAGGAAGGAATTATCTTGTCTTATGAAGCATTTCAAAATGGCTAATTATGTTTGTTCATAAAATTTGGTCCTAAAACAATTGAAATCAGAGTAAAAGCTTTTGAACTTTTAACTGTGACTGACTAATTTGGCTGAGGTGCTGATTTATATCAGTTTGAAAATACAAACCCAATAACACGTAAGCCTCCATCTCCATGTTGCTTGCAGAGGTTGAAAACATACTGTTGAGAGGCAATTGCTGATGAACCTATATTTCTATGTATGTATGTGTGCAAGGATGCGTATACTTGAAGAGACAGGATTTTAAAGCAGTGGTCGTCTCAGCTCACAGAACAGAGTTAAGGTTGATAAAAACTAACCATGTGCACACACTGTTTCCAGATACCTCTTGTAGATCCCTCAGATAAAGTACTCGGTCTAAAATTTTCCATTTTGCTAGAGATTTTTTTTTTTTTTAAGAAAGGGTTTCTTCACCCTCATACAGCAGCAATCACTGACCAATGGAAAACCCACCTAGAACCTTAGACAGATGAGGGAAAATAAAAACAGAGCAATGAGAAAGAGAGAAATACTTGTAAGTCAGCCAGGGATTTTTTTTACTTTTTTTTTTTTTTTTTTCCTAATGGATTCTTGCTCCCAATCCACCCAGAGTAAATCAACGGGCATGTGGCATGTACTACAGATGGATCAGCCGTGGTAAACATATACAGCTGCACATATCTGTTACACAGGTGCTTGGGTTTAGACTCGCTGGCTAGCCAAGAGCAGTCAGAGTTTTTGGCAAATGCCCATAGTTCCCCGGACTGGAAGAGAAAAGACAGTGGGAAAGCAGTCAGCTGGCACTAGCACTTTCCATAGCAGCCCCCAAGTCCGAGCCAAACCTGCCGCTCTCATTCCTCACCCCACATGCTGAATCGCTGTCAAATTCCTAAACCTATTTTGCAATTCAGTGGGAGGTTTTTTTGGCTGGAGTTATCGGAATGGAGACACTGGGATACTTAGTACCTCTGGGTACAGTATTAAGCCTTTCAATTGCTGATCATTCTGGGGGCAAAAGTGCTTGTGTGGGGTTTTTATGTTTTTTTTTAACTCTTATTATTTTTCCCTCTTGTCTTTCCCCCTCCTTATAATCTTGTATTTTATTTTTTTCCCCTCCTTGTCTTTTTTTTTATTCTTTTTTTAATTTTATTTATTTTTCTTGTCTTCTCTGTGCAACCAGAGGGGAAGGAAGGGCGGGCGAGAGCCCTGTGTGGACAGGCTGGCATGTGGCAGTGGCAGCACAGGCTGCTCTTTGCTAGCTGGACACACCACAGGTGTAACTGAAGTATGGTGACGTTTATTATGTCCCTCTAAAGAGCTGCTGCTGATGTTGCAGAACCGGTGCTGAGCCAGTAGAAATGCATGAACCATAATCAAGCCTGAGAAGACAACGTTATGATGTTGACGGGGACAAATACATATCTCTCCACTGTTAATGTTATGTTCAGATTAATCGATGTGATATCTGCATATGACAATGGGCCAAATCACTTGCTGATGATCCGTTGTGATAGGAACATTAGAGAAGACTACAGAGGTCATATTAAACTTGTACATCATGAACTATGTATAAATTTTTCTGACGGTTCCATCAGTTTTTCATAATCTAAGATAATTTTCTCTCCAAGACTCTATTTGAAATAATAATTAAAAAAAAAAAAAGGACTTATATTCCTGATGTTGCAAAGATACCTTTCCAGCTATGAGCTGATAGAGGTTTGCCTCCACTCCTTGCGATTAACAGACATATATGAGTTGTCTGTTCATGAAGATTTAAATTCTGCACATATATCTGTGTTGACAGAGCAGTAATCTCTGCTCTACAAAAAGCCTGAGACTCTAGTGACCAGAGAGGGCCAAAAATCCAGGCTTTCACTTAAACAGAAATTTTGCTTTATCAGTATGATCATAGAATCCTAGAATGGTTTGGGTGGGAAGGGACCTCAAAGATCACCTAGTTCCATCCCCCTGCCATGGGCAGGGACACCCTCCACTAGCCCAGGTTGCCCAAAGCCCCATCCAACCTGGCCTTGAACACTGCCAGGGAGCCAGGGGCAGCCACAGCTTCTCTGGGCAACCTGTTCCAGGGCCTCAGCACCCTCACAGGGAAGGATTTCTGCCTCACATCTCATCTCCATCTCCCCTCCTGCAGCTTCAGGCCATTCCCCTTGGCCTGTGATAAACCTAGAGGTATGGCCACGGCTTAGGACTGCATACCCATTCCAAAAATCCAAGTTTTGAGTGTCAAATCTGTAATTGGGAGGAAGTCTGGAAACCTTGGCAGGGGGGTCCTCAGTTCTGCTAGAGATCAACCTTTGGGGTCTGAAGGGCCCTGGTCAAAGCCAGAAAGCTTCAACCTTGGCTAGTCCAGCTCTGCTGATCAGCCCCAGACCTAGACTGGGGTACCCTAGGCATCCCAGTTCTTTCATTTTTTAATATTCCACCAGGACCATAGATGTGATTTCACTCAAATAACACTTAACTTTACTGAAAGCTTATCTAACCCAAATTCTTTTAGACAAAAAATTTAAAATGCAGAATTGGTGGTTTTAATTAAACAGTTTTGCTGGGAAATTTCTGACTTCAGTCCTCTTATGACTGTCTCTAAAATATGTGTGAAGTGTCTGTAATTTAATCAGCGTGCTGTTAGCTTATAAACCTAATGACAACTGGTTTAATGCCAACATTTTTGTTGGCACTGCAGTTCATCTTATTATAATCTTTCAGCAACTCTGGGAATAAATTCAGAATTCTTGCTTCAGATATCAAGAATGATAAGAAAGAATAAACACATTTGCTCTAGTTTCACACACAGAGCTTGGTTCCTTGCCTCTTTTGAGCCAAAAGAAAACTTTAATTAACAACATTACATCTTCAGTGAGGTCTGGGTGAGATATTCCTCTAATATGTAATCGTCACACTAAGCAATGACAGAGTATCCTCAAAACAATTTCCAGTATAAGTTTGTTTGACCTTTAGTCTGCAGCTACCCACAATTGGACTGGTCTTTTTTTTCACTCTTCATTACCTTAGCCACTTGCATCCAAGTACTTAAGGCTTTCCTACTTTTGCGTAAGTGCGGGATATGAATATATGACTACATGATATATTGATTTCATATGAATGATAAATGGAGATATTATTTCCCAGCATATGAAAAAATACAAAGCTAGCAATTTATTTACATCAAGAAAATCAGTAAAACCACACTTCAAAAAGTGGTTTAACCTTTATTTTAATTCTGCTTTTCTTTCTTCTTCCCTTCACCCTTATTCCTTGTTAAGAATATCATAGGCATGGTATGCACACTGTGGAAAGTATATTAGTCTTCAAATAGACCTTATCCAGCCTAACTCAGAGCACATACAGACAAAGGACACCTTCCCAGCAAAATATTTTATAAACTGCTTTGCAACCTGCCCTTCTCAAAGGTTATTTGTGCATTTTAATTAGCTCACATTTCCCCCCCCCGCCATTGGTTAGGCTGATTAGACAGATAGATAGTGAAATATAGCTAAGAGGAGGATATCTAGAGATAAATGCTGCTTTTAAATGTGCTTAGGTGTTGCTGGTGCTGTCAAGGCTCACTGTGGCAGATCAGCACGCGACATGTCCATGAAGCACACCACCCAAAGAACATGGGGAGAGCCAGACCTGGCTCAGTGGCGGACAGAATGTTCATCCTTTTGTTTTTTTTTTTTTTTCAGTAGCTTATCACTGGTATGAGGAATATCGTACCCAATACACTGTAGACTGACACAGTTCTCATGCAAATATTAATAGCAGTAACTATGCTAATGTACATAATGAGCTAATTACCTGTGGTATAAACATGAAGTGCTGCATAAAGAGGGCTTTTTAATCCCAGATAATTTCAAGTTTTAATCAGCTTGTTCAAAAATGACCAGTTTTTCTGATTGCACAGGTTGTATTTTCAGAGAATACAATAAAGTGCTAAAATGTGGTTTTCCATAATTTAATCAGGAAATAATTGTATTTCCTTAGAAATAACTGAAAAGATAAGTCATCATCTCTTGCAGAATTTGTCCTTTCTGCAAAAATAAATCCTTTCAGTGTAGGACTCCTGTGTGGTCAAACTGATTGCTAGAAAGAAAACATTCTCTGTTCATTATCTAGATCTCTTCAGTCTACTCAATTCAAGAAGGAATTTTGCAAGAGCTCGCAAGCACTAGAACAGAAAATAAATGCACTGAAATGTTATTACATTTACAGAAAGCTTCAGGATAATTTATTTATGAGATGGGTTGTTGCTTTTACATACTCCTTATGTTTATAAAATTTTTGGCATTTATTCTTCTCAGTTGGGCCAGTGAAAAGCAGCCAATTAAGGTGTTATTCAGGCATACAACTTCCAACCCCATCCAGAAGCAGAGGTAGAAAGAAGAATTATCCAAGGGTTTTTTTAGAATCTTCTAATAGATTCAGCTCCAGTAGATAGCAAGGGATCCAGGGGATGCCTACTTGCATGGCAACTAGAGCTCACTTGACCATGTCGAAGAGCTGGGTCCTTCCCACCAAGGTCACAATGGCTCTCTGCAGTGATCTCCTTCCCCAAGAGAAGCCAGAGCTTTGCGGCCAGGTCCCGCTCTCCTGCTGAGCTGGCTGGCTGAGCAGGGCTTTCAGGGCTGATTTCTGATGAACGTGCTGATGTGCAGATCGATGCTCTTCTGCAGGTATAAAAATGTGTCCGTCACGTTCCAGTAAATGCGGGGCTGTCCGTCAACTAGGAGGCAACTCGGTGGACAAAAAAAATACCATAATTGGAGCTTACCTCCATAGCAGAGACTTTTACCAGTTGAAGACAGTGGATGCCTGAGCAGGGAAAGCTGCGAGTTCATTACCTTGTGAATCTGTAGGTCTTTACTCCTTGAAAAATGAGGATAGCAGAAGCAGAGGCGTCAGTTTTTCTGGCTTGTTTCACCATTGTACTTGCACACAGGATGTCGATGATTTAGGCCTTCAATACATAGCTTGAATACTCTCTTGCTATGGTTTTGTCCTACAGATTTGGCCATAAAGCAGCAATGATTTGAGTTTTAATGGCACTCTTAAAACTTTTCGGTCTAACAAGCAAATGTCATTTGGTGCGTCCAGGAAAGTTGTTATCTCTTTATGTTTATGTCAATTAAATTATGTCTGAAGCAAGGTTTAAGTGCGGTAGCATCACAGTTAAAGATCAAACTCGATTGTGTTTTGCATGGCAATAGTGTAAAACACTGCTATTTCTATTAAAAAAAAATATCCATTTTTCTATAACAGATTACATTGTTTCTTTGAAGTGTGAATTTAAGCAGCTAGTGTTTATAATATGTACATCATTAATCGTTAGGTTTTAATCTCTATAGTCCTATTTAACACAGTGAAGCTTCAAAGGGTACAGATGCCTTATTGTTTATTGAGGTATGAGGTAAAATATAAATGAAAGATCTGGGGAATCAAAATTATATCCATAACACTTTTTTAATCTGCATAACATATTTAATGCTAGATGTGTTAGAAAGCTACCTGTGTATTTGCCTGATGAACAATATAATACGGACCTACTGGAAAGGGTAAACATATTAATTAGAGCCTGCACATCTCTCCTTCTTGCTAGTGTAATCATTAAATTGATTTTTCCAGTCTGACATGTAATTGTTCCAGCGATGGAATCCTGCTTTCCACTCTCGTTCTGCTTCATCAATATTTCCTGTAAAACATGAAATGGGTTACATTAATCTAAATTTGAATCTCTTTATATGCTAATTGAAAAATAATTTTGATTATTAATGTCATTTGCTCCAAATACAGTATAGGATGGTCTTTTACCTTTACATCAGGAAGGAAGCACTACAAAGATGTCATTGTGGCACACCACGGTGTAATAAATATACTTATGTATGGTCTTTTTGCTTTTGGGTAATACTTCTGTCCATGAAATTCATCATTTTAGAGCCACCTTTTTTTTTTTTTAAATCCTCAAAATATTACTTTGGTTCCGTATACTCTACAGTGAAACCTCCATACCCTAAAAGACTATGATATGCAGGCTGAGACAGGTGCTTGCAAAGACATGGTGAAATCACAGCCCTGTTCAAGGCAACAACAGCATTGCCATTAATTTCAATGGATTCAATGGATGGCCAGGATTTCACCCTACCATGGAATAAACGTGCAAGTTTAATGCATAAGGGGCACAAGTTTAAAGAAGGATGCTGTAAAATGTGCACTATGTCAACATGAAACCATCTTCTCTTTTCTTTTTCATTCTAGCGTATAAAGTTTTTGCTGACTAATCCTGTGTCCCAAGGCAATATTTATTGCCAAATCTGTTATAGGCATCAGAGCAGAGGGTGAGGATGAGAAGAGTAATAGAAATATATCATTTTACAAGGTTCCCAGAGTATTTAATGGACAGGGATCACTTCCTCCAGTCCCAAAAGATAATTAACGCTAGGGAGAAACGCAGTGACCTTGCAGGAACAACCCGTGCAACAGCTAAAGGAAAGATAACATATGTAGGCTGTATTGCATACTGTGGATTATTATTTTGGATCAGTTGTAGACTTTTTCTTAAAGTTTAGAAACCATTTATGATCTAGGAATGCTTTTATTCATTCTGGACCTGATTATCTCAGTGTCCCATATTGACATAACTTGCTTCCAAAAAACATTGGTAATTGTGTTCATGAGATAAGTTCTATGGTTTCTTTATGCTCTTTTGACTTTATGTTCTTCCGCTGCAGTAGAGCATAGGCCCTTTCCCTCCATAAATACACAGTTTTCCCCTTTTTTATGATCTGCCAGCACTGCAAGTTTAACTGGTGATGTGAAAATGAAATACTTTTGTGTTTTACACATCAGTAGAGCAAATATTCTGGAAAGAGAGTTAACAGATTCAGAGATTTAGTTTGGAGAAGCATCCAGTAATTTGGTTGCTTATCTGCAGTTTAGCTCAACATTTCCAAACCTTTTTGGTCTGGAAATCCAGATGGCAATTTAATGAGACTTTGAAATGAGATTTACATTACTTCTTGGTTTCAGTGAGACCAGAAATAAAACCAAGATACTTTTTCTTGGGGAGGTTCTATACTTCTGCTTATATTCAAGAGGAAATTGTGAAGAGCAGATATAGAAAAAAATATTAAAAAAATTAACTACACTCTTCTCCCTCAGTTCGAAGATGTAAATAAACTTGGTTACATTGGAGATCAAAGAAAACTTCAGATAATTTTTAAAATTTTTCTGCAGGCCACAATTGTCATTAACTCAAAGAGGATTTGTAAATGCTGGTAACAACAAAATCATGTTTTGATTACTAAGCCATGCAGATGTGACTCACAGAGGTACGGGCAGAAGACATGCACAACATTTTACTTTCGTGACTCAAAGAACTTGCCTTTGCATGTTCCTTCATTTAAAGACGTAGCCGGGGTCTTGGGTAAAGACCAAACTTTCCACGTATGTCAAATGGATTGGTGATTGAGCGTGTGAACCAGTACTAGTATTCTTTGGAGAAAAATTCCTCAACCGTATTTCTTGTCTTATTCTTGATTATGAGTATCTAGTTTTATTTACCCAGGCAAAGCCTCCACTTATGAATTAAAAAAAACCCTGTTCCTTCTTTAATTATTCAGGTTTAGATGTGTTTGAAGTATAGCCAAAGACTTTAGAAAGTGGAACACCTCTACCACACACACATCTTCAATTAAAAGTCACTGTTCTAGAGTATAAATTAATGAGGTATTTCAGTGCTTCTTAAAGATCACGGTAAAGAAGAGAGTCAGCTAGAGAAAGCAGACAATGAGAAATTCAGAGTAGCCACCATTATGAATCTAAAAGACAACAGGAGGAAGGAAAACACTGAAATAAGAACTTGGATTCCCATTTGTTTGCTTTTTGCAGTGATAAGATCCAAATTGAAGTCACAAGTCAATGCATCCCATTATCACCAACATCATCAATCTCTTTGAAGCAACCACCCATGACTTAGATGAGCTGACAGCTAGAAGGCAAAAAAAAAAAATATTAGAGAATTCAACTTGACCGATAATTACAGCTCAGAGCACTGGGTTACTACAATGTGCTGCAATACTACGGAAGTCAGCTAATAATACAGTGAGGTTATTTTGCTGGATGCAGTCATTTAGGCAATGCCAAACTTCAGAGTAATACCAATTAGCCTAATGCAAAGCCCACTGAAGTTTGCAAGAAGAAAAGGGGAAATTTCACAAGGCAATGAATCATGCTCAGAAAGGTCCCAGTTTAATGGACCCAAAAAAAATAGAAAAGGTTTTGGGGTTGTTTTTTGATTCTTCAGCAGTGTCAGCGCAGACAGCTGGCATATCTTTTCTTTCCTTTCCACACAGGCATACAGCCCTTACTTTAATGGCATTATAGAAAAGTTAAATTTATCTCCATACCATCATTTGTTGAACTGCTAGATGTGCCAATAAAGTGCTAATCTGAAGTGTATTTTTGTGTATTAGCATTAAGATTGGGACAAAGGCCACGTAGCTGTTATGATATAGTATAATTAATAAGGGAAGACAAGTTAGAATTATTTTTCTGTCCTCAACAGCTCATAAATGCTGGTACCTGTAAACTTCTCGATTCATTAGTATGATAAATGCTACAAGTTCATCTATGCTGTAGATTCTCATGGTGATAGTTTCTACACAGATGTTCAGCAAGGAGAAAACAAATAGTATCTATACTTCAGTATTTCTATTAAATGTTCTTTAATAACACACTCTGAATATCAATTCTTTGTTAACCACAACAGTATATTTGTTTCCATATGTATTTTTAAGGACTTGAGGGGGGGGTTATTTATTTATTTGTTTGTGTGTTTATTTTCTTCTTCCAAAAGTCAATAGAGCTCTCTGGGAGATGAAATATTGTAAGGGCTGTTATCTCTTCTATGACCTGGCATGCAAGGTACTGGAGTTAAAAAATAAATCAGAGTGTTAAGGTACATAGCTTATTGCCCATAGGTGCACTGCATACGATCTTCCTTTGTCAGTAGGTGCAGTAGCATTGGTGAGGTGACTTTTAACTAATTCACTTTTCTGCATGCAGAATGAGTGTATCATCTAGTTCTGTGGAAATTGAAAAATAATTCTAATTAGTCACATTTTTAATATTCTTACCACCCTGAGTATTTAGGTCTATAGAATCCAGATACTGTTTGGAGGATCAGAGCAAGTACAATTATTTTTGGTACGCAACTGGTCAAGAGGTTGAACTTTTCACTGCCTCCACAGTCAAAATCTTTTTAGGGTTGTTTTAAACTATAATGTACTTATATTACCTACTTTGTTTGATTTCTCTATAGATGATATATGATGCAGTGATAGCAAATAGACCAGAAAAATATGTATTATATGCATTTGGCACACTAAAAGAGTAATGGAACAATAAATGGAAAGCTTGGCTGCCTGCAGCTTTCTATAATCAAGAGGAAATGGGCATATATATAAATTCTTAGGGCTTTTAGATGCATTAAAGATTATGTTAGACTACCTCCTTAACGCAGATGCTTTTATAATTAACATATGATTGCTCTAAAAGCTACTTGAGTCACTTGCTGTTTACTGTCCCTCCGGTGTGTTTCTTTTAGAAGCAGTCATCAGAAAAAGTTCTGGTGGTTGTCCCAGCGCTCACGCCCTCGAATGAAATATCAAATGCTTCTCCTGGGCTGAGTGGGAGCGGAGGGTGTTCTCGGTGCCTTTGCGATAGGGCTGAAATCTGTGTAGAATTGGTCTCTGGTTGGAATTGAGAGCCCACGTAAGGCACGTCTAAGTCCAGTTCACCTGTCTAGTGATTAGTATCAAGCTGGACACAAAACTACAAGTTTTGACTCATTTCTTCAATGACCCTTTTATATATTGAAATTGAAGGAGAAAACATTGAGAAATCTGAAATCATACAAAGTACTCTAGAGATATAAGGGCCAGTATTTTCTATATGGCTGTTACTGTCGTGTTAGTGTGCGAGGCTTATCTTTTTTCTCATCAGTTTTCTCAATCCATAACCATGACAATTTTTTTGGAACATATCTCATTTGGTTGCTTGAGGAAAATGGAAAATATCTAACCATAAAGATGGCAGGAACTAAATATTTTCCTCTTTCATACACGTAACTGCCTCCAGGAGCTCATCTTACCCAGCCTGTCATGGGAAGAGGCTTGCTCGGATGCTGAACGCATCTGGAGCCGGCAGTTACATGCCGAGAAGACCTCGAGGGGGTAGCAAGGCTTGTCCTAGGAGTGGATCAGCAACTAAACAAGTGGTTCGTTACCAAGCACATCCATGTCAAATTCTGACCACCTGGCACAATGAGAAATCCCCTTGCAATTTCTGCAAAATAAGTTGGTTTGATTGTCCTTTTCAGGTTCTTCCTGACATAATTCCACTTTGTCTATCTGAACCCTACTTGAGCTATAACTTGCAATAATAACATAAAACTTCCTTGCTTTTTATTCTCTGTCATCTTATATCATATCATGTTAAAGCAACCTTCTTTTTCTAAGAATATTTCAATGGAAGAAGTAATAGAAAAGCTAGACCCCCAGAAATGGAGGAAATACATGTATTTATGGCATGCGATGTCCTTTGGGCATAAAAGGAGATAGGAAATGCAAAATAAGATTTCAGTGAAGAGAATTATTACAATATAAAGTATTAGATCATGTTTGTTAGCAGAATCTTAAAGGTTTCTTTGTCAGAATTATATAGGATTGTATAGGTAACATAAATATAAACCATAGTATTTCTGTTACAATATTTCAAGGACTGATAGATGTAGATACATGACAAAGCAGCACTACTTCTTGACAATATTCTTGTCTCCTTTCTACATTAGGATCCAGGCACCACAATTCTTTTTTTTTTTTTTTCTTTTGCTAAGAATATGCTGAGGAATTTCTTTTGATTAAATTCTTTACATTTGTGTTGTAAATTACTGAATATGACAAAGTGACGTATTTACATCTCCTGGCAGATCCAGAGGGTTGCTTTGTCATCCCTTGCACCACGGGACCATGCAAAGCTATGCTGCTGTCCTGCCAAGATGTGTTGAACTGTGCCTGGTGATGTGCTCTCTTGTGCTCCACCACAGAGCCTTTGGTTATGCACGGTCCGTTTGTAAGATGCACGTTACTCAATAGGGGTTCACAGCCAGGTTAAAGAAATATGTAAAATAGTTCAGTTCTCCTGGCTCAGCATAAAGGACTTCTCAGAATTTGAGAAGCCTCCCTAAAATCCATCCATAATTTGGTATACTGTGATTTTGAAATCACAGAGTATGCTTTATAAATTATTCATTTTACCTACTGATTTTGCTTCTCTTGATTTAATTGAAAAGCATCTATTGAATTGAGAGGGGATAAAAGTTGAGCCATAATACAGTTATAAGCTCAAATGAGAAGGGAATAAATTATTTCAGAAAGAATCATCTGTGCACTGTGAAAGTTTACATATTTTTAAGACTAACATTTAAACTGAATCTTACAGAATGCTTCTAAATTACTAATTAACATTTTAAAAGTGTATCTTATTTTTGAAATGAGACTTTTTTTTCCCCCAGTCAAACTGCAGAATGCAGTACCAGAGCTGCAAAATCACTTTATAAAACCAATTCCTTTCAAAGTCCAGAAGCACAGAGGCTTGGTCTGTTTGGTGGGCTTTGCAAAAACAGTGAGTCAGGCTTCTAAAGAAAAATCTGAGTCCTTTGTGTTCAACCGAGCTTAAAGTTTCAAACAGCTCGTTATATTTTTCTGGGTAGTGAAATCTCATAAACACGGTGTATACACAGTCAGGCACAAATCAGTTCTATTTTGCATAGGCAAATCCTGAAGTCTTTTGGTTGTCATCAGTGACTGACACTCTAGAAATAAAACACAAGGCTCTCTCATGCGAGATGTACAACAGAATCCCCTTCTGGCAACAGCAACGTACTTAATATCCTCTGTGGATTAGTTGCATAATAACATAATCCCATAAATAATAGATAATATAATCCCCATATAACATCCCACGATGTACCTTAGACACACAAAGTTTATACAGAACATCTAAAGCCTCCAGAAATCCCAGTGCAAGCTCCCGTTTCAGCGATGTCTTTCCTGCTCTCTCCAGTCCCCCCGGAACCAGAGCCAGGCAGCGCTGACCCTCGCGGGGGGTAGCTCGAGAACAGAGGGATGCAGCACTCTTAAAACATCTCACGCTGTGGCTGCATCTGCATTTTGGGGAAGAGGAGCTCCACACTACACTGGTCCTGGGTCTTGGCCTGTCCCCAGGTTTTGTCCTAGCGCATAATGGGGTGCTACGGGGTGGTGAGCCCCTGGCCAGAAGCATAGGGTGCTTTACAGGGTGCACTGTCACCATAGCATGGACAGTTCTGTCCAACATTGAACATCTCATGGAAATTCAGTTACAAGTAGGAATGTGAAGATGTAAAATAAAGTATTACGCTGATATCCAGCAATAATCCTTGTATAAAAGTTATATAAAAGCACCTACAAAAGCATTTTTACCTGTCATTTCCAGGACTTTGGGAAAAAAAATATTCCAGAATCGACACTGCTGAGCACGTAATTTTGTCAGTATCTCTGAAGCGTCGGTATTTAATGTCAAATATTTTTGTTCGGTACTGGTGAAGACTGGCCATCTTGTTCCATTAATCAGGGTCCCATTTGGAGTTCTAAATGAGAAAAGAAGCATTTCATTTGGAATGAGAAATTACCTCAGCACATCAATAAAGTATTTTTTTATTATTATTTAACAGTTATTTCAGCTAAAGTATGTTAGTTTGAAATTACTGAAGTAAACTCTTGTAAGCAACAGGGGAAAACAAGGAAGGTGAATTTGATTTAACTTCATTTAGAAAAAAAGAATGTTGTTTATATTCTCCTTTTGGGGTGTTCTGTGTTATCCCCAAGGGGAAAAAATGTTGATAACCATATACAAACTACACTTGTAGAATTTGGAGATTCTCACCGAAGCTGTAAATCATGATGGATGACTTTAGAACAAAGTAACCAAGCAGTTTAGGAGGTTGCGTAGTTGATGTTTTAGTTTGAAATAATAGATTGGACTAAATAGATCAGATAAAAATAGAAGTAAAGGTACAAATAGCATCTAAACTTTGGATAAACTTTGGGGGAGAAAACAATTATTTCTTGTTAGGGAACAGTTCCTCCTTGAAGTATGCTGAGCCCCACCAGTGGAGTGCCAAACACAAGCAATCTCAAGTCTTTTGGAAACCAGGGAAGAGGAACAGAGCGCTTGGTCCTTTATAAAACAGGCTCTGCACGTTAAAGGATCACAGCTGTTAGGATTAAAATGGTTGTGATAAATATTTGTAATACAACAGAATTTTTAAGGTTCTAGGGACAGACATACAGTTTCTCCCCTCCAAAAAGGACAGTATGTAGCGTCTATATGACCAGAGGAAAAAAAAATCGGTTTAAGTGTGTAGAAAAAGAACAAAATGGGGAGCATTGCTTAGGGGACAGATGAAACAGATTATGATTTTAGGAAAAAGATTATTTGTGACTGTTTAAAGTATAACGCTGTGTTAGCTCAGAAAAGGTTAAGAACAGAAATTATACATCTTATTGCAGTGCAAGCAGAAGGACTCCTTTTCTAGAAGATGGTATAAAAGAACCTGGAGTTTAGGGCAGAAAACCAGTATCTGATGATTCTTGGTGGGATAAATTAAGGAGCGCTATTAGCTAAGTTAATTTGGTTATCTCTACTTCACTTTTCACCAGGACTCTTCCCAGAAGGCAGCGGTCAGAGAGGAGTACAGGGTGTGGAGTACAGCCCACTGGAGTTCTGTTTGCCAAGAGTGGGAACAAGGTACCGCGTGTAGGTGGGAGCAGTCAGAGCACAAGGTTCAGCTGCTGAAATAATATCGATATCTCTTAGTCCATTCAGAATGCATCAAGTTTTCGGCCCATGTTTTAGCCTTCTGGAGTCTTTGTCATTGGCTGCTTACAGAAATGATGTTAGAGTAAGAGATTCAGCATGTCATTTCCTGAATTGTTCACTTCTTTACTAATTTTTCTTTACTAATTCAGCTCTGATTAACCTCTGGCACCCTTTTAAACTGCACATTTATTTGCGGCTCACAAGAATGATGACTTAAGCAGAGCTGACTTGCACTTCAGTTCAAGATCGGAACACTAATGGTGCTGTCAGTATTCATTTAACAGCTTTTATGCTATGAAATAAATCATGACATTCCACATTATAATTTACAGGTGTGGGGTGGTGACACAATGGCTACAGATGTATTTTACTAAAAGTGATTGAAAGAACTGTCAGATGAATGCCGCATTTTGAAATACTTGAACCTGCTGATTATGACATTCTCTGCATTTCTAGGAAGCTGTTCAAAGAAATGTCCAGTAATTTCCTTCTTAGCTTCATTATTGAAAATTTCCAAAGTTAAAAAGTAGCTCCCAGTTTCAGCAAAACAGAGATCACAGGAGTATAATTTTTAACTGGTAAGAACAAGTTATGATTATAACCTCATTGTTCTATCACAATTACTGTTCATTCCTTCTTGCTAATAACTTCATAATGAGAACTGCAGTGCCCAGAATAATCTGAAAAATTCCCTGTTCTTTGCAGCAAAGTTTAATAATATTCATATAGAAAATTAAAAGTATTGTGAGAATGTCCTTACTGAACAGAAAGGAATCAAATAGGCTGCACAACCTTGTCTCCATCCATCTATGTTTGGATGGACATTCTTGGTAATAGATTATAGGAACTTGCTTCTACTGAAACAAAGCTCAAAAACCTCTATCTTGTGCATCTACCTTGTCAAACACCGATCGCCTTTCTTAGACCTCTGTCCATATCTACAAGCTCTAGTTGGGAAGACCTTCATTTTGTTTGCAGAAAATGTGAGCTTCTTCACTGAGTATTTTTAGAAAGAAGCTAGCTCCTTTTCTACAAACTTCTTAATGTCTGCAGGAGCAAGTCTTATGGCAATTAAGAAATACAATTATTTTAATTGCTCCCAGAGAAGAAACGTAAGAGGGGGGAAAAAAAAAACCAAAAACAAAAACCAAAAAACCCCCAAAACCCAAACAAAAAACCAACCTGTGTTTAAACTTTGGTGTAAACAGATTTTTTTTCATTATTTCAGCCTTTTTTTTACCCTTTGCATATGCCCTGGTGTTATAGGCTGGACTCTCTCCACTTTCTGGTAATGGTACAGCAGCCCATTTGTAGTTAATTATTTCATTAAGATATGTCCTTAAGACAACTGAACATATTTTCTCATTAACTTGAAAAACAGAGCATCTTTTTGAGCTCAGTCTCCAGTAAAGCTGCTCTCATGTCCTACCTTTATACATCTATGTGCTCTCAGTGAAGTTCACGAGCCTTTTTTAGCCCTGTGCTCGGTGGAAGTTGCTTGGTATTACTCACTGTTACTGAGGTCAGGTTCTTCCTCCTTTGGGTATTGTATGTCCACAACAGCCAATAATATGTAATTCTCAAAACTCATTAATAGTGAATATGCTAGATTGGACATTGGAGTGAAGAGGGGTTTAGAGGAGCTTATTCACTGATAATTTTTATATATTTAATGTTCATCGTCAACAACTTTAGAAAGAGAAAGTTAATTTGGTTCAGATGGAAAATGCAACAACCTGAACACAGTTTTGTTAATCATAATGTACATGCATTATCATTCTCATTAATATGATCAATATAGCCTGAAATATAATACTCGCTCACTGCATATTTATTAATCATTACATAGCATTACTTTCACAGATGGTTTATCATACACATAAAAATATGATTAATCATCTAACTTTTTTTTGGTAATCATTCATGATATAAAGTACCTGTAAAATATTCACTTTATATTTGTGAGTGAACTTTGAATAGTTTTCATTCTGCTGTGGTATCACCATTTAACAGAGAGGTTCTTTTGTACTGTTAAGTTATATTTTGATATAGTCCACAAAAGAAATATTTCTCTGATAAGTCTCTTGAAAACAGTTTTAGGCCTCATTTACCTTCCTAATGAGTGTTGTAAACACTAACCATAGCACATGCTAGCTTAGATTGTCCCCAGCTCTCACTGTATTCCTGTTTAGCTGCTCTATTTGTAAATGGATCAGGTTAACGTGTTGTGTGTTTCTCTAGAGGAAAAGAAAAACAAACCCCACATCATTTTAGCTGTCTAACACCGATGAATTATACCAACCCAAACTCACTAAGAGATTCAGAGGCTGAAACACAATTTTACCTCCAGTCCCCAGTAGCCCCTTCCTCCAGACAGACAAATATTTGTTCTGCCTGGCTGAAGCTGTTCATAGGGATATTGCTCCCTGAGAGGAAGCATACACTAATTTCACCTGAGCGTGTGTTATTGCTCTTAATTGTCTCTTCGGTTGCAGCTGCCTTCCCTCCGACCTGCTCCGAGAGGAGCTCAGCAAGCTCGTTTGCCCGCAGCTCACCCCGCAGAGGATTTCCCGTCCCCCCCGTTGTGCGGAGCGGTGGGAAGGTGACCCCTCCGCGCACAGCCTGCCCCCCTCCTGCTCCCATCAGCGTCCCCGCCAGCCGCAGACCCCAAGTACGCCGTAAGGCGATTTCTTCCTCGGTGCTTCCTGCAGGTGATCACCAGACCGGCGTTCTGCTGGCATGGCTCTCGTTAGCTGAACGGGTTGCCCACTGACATTAATGAAAAGTTATGATAATGCCGCCTCACCCTCTGCTTCCCCTGTGCGGTAAGAATTGAAATCAAATGGAGACCTGTTCCTCCTAGGCGTGACTTTATTGACTTCACCGCTGATGCTCATTTTCAATTTGGCCCCCTTTTCTTTTAAACAGCTGGTTTAAAGGGAGCAGAGAATATGAGTAATTTTTTATTAGCTTTCATGATTCCTTGTAGCTGTCAGGCAGCACTGGCAATCAGCTGTTTTCCATGGGATGGCGTTTCACAGTGTGTTTCCATGGGCACAAGAGAACAGGGAGGGGGAACGGCCTTAGAGCGAATGCGACAGCACTAACCCCGTCTCTTGCACGTTTTCTACAGTTGCATTACAAAGCCTTTAAGAATTATGGAAATAGTCAGCTCAGCATCAAATAAGAAGCGTGCTGTAAATGTTTCACGCCAGGAAAAATGTTTTTACTAAAAAAAAAAGGAGCTGCTGGAGCTCACGCAGTTGTACCCGAGGCCGCCTCGGAGCAGCGGTGCCAAGGCTACCGGCAGCCCAGCACAGGTATAAAACTTGATAGGAGTGAATGTAATTAACAATGTGCTGTGAGTTTGTGCTTGTACAAATACATATTTAACTGCTTTTTCTGTAGCATTGTAAATTTTGGTTGTGTCATCTCCTATATGCATTTTCTGCCTGCTGAAACGGAGTAGGATAGCACAGGGCAGAGAAATCCAAGGTTCGGGAAAAATGAAAGAAAGGATGAGAAGACATCAACTGGGCTATAGTATCAACAGCTGATCTTGGTGAGCAAGGGGCTGGAAGCAGAGTTATCTGGTTTACAACCAAAACAAAGATGCCAAACTAACAACCGATACCACAGACTAAACTCTCACCGTGCCACAGGTAAACATGCCTGCTTGCTCTAATGAAGCTACAGGTAGATTTAAAAAATAATAGGATGGTAAGGGCTCCTGGATAACATCATCCAGTGACGGGTCCCCATCAAAGACGGGGGGACCACGGGACGGGCCACACCAGCCTTTTGTGCCTCCTTCTGCGGCACAAGCCTGAGTCCCGCCTTCTGGTGCCACAATCAACCGGCGATCACGCTGACCTCAGAGGACTCACAACGGGGAGAGCGTGTGCTTTGAGGAAAGGCCACAAGATTTGTATCTTAAAAATTTATCTCAGTTTTACAATTGCTTTATTAGTGGTTGTGTCAGGTAGAACACCATTAATCATCCTGGCAGTAAGCAACATACCCAATCAAAATATATTTATTTATCTAATCCAAATGAATAAACCTTTCCCCCCCCAAGCCTGGAAGAAAACATTTTGTTGCTTTCCTCCTTTGCCACTTGGATGGAAGGGCACTCCTAATTAGCAGGAGAGTTGACGAGGAGCACCAGGCGTGCCTGTGCAGCCTCAGCCCTCCGGAGCACGGCTTGCTGCAGAGGGGTGGGAAGCGTTTGCGGCATTAGTCAGGCGAACGTATCCAGATGTCTCACATAATTTCTAAAGGCCATGATGCATGATATTTATACCTACATTCATTTTCTTGTTGCAATGCAACAACTGTCAGGCTAATATCATTTTTGGGTGGTGGTGTGGTCCCCAATAGGGTGACGATGTAGTGACAGTGCATGTTTGTGTAAGGCTTTGCTTGGATGGTACGACTGGGAGATTAAAAGATAATTTTCAGCCCAGTCCAATTAAAAGAAGAGCAGATTTTATTGTTAACTACTGGTTGAATTTTCTCAAAACCTCAGACAATTTGGCTTAATGCCGGTTTCTTCATACCAGGCTATTAGTTTCAGATGACTCAGTGTTAAGTAGACACCGGAGAGGGCCGTGAGGTTGAAGACTCAAAGTCCTTAACCTGAGGTGCAGTCCTAGCTATTGGAACAAAGAAAATGAACCTGTTCAGGAAACATTCCTTAGAAAAGTTAGCAAGGGAAAGGATGAAGAAATATCTGTAAAATAACATCTGTAAAAAGAAATTTAAAAATTATTTACTCTAAAAACATCCCCAGAAACTCTAATTACTGTATAAACTTTCCATTCAGAGACTGAGGCTCTCACTGCATGAATACATAGGGTCCATCTGATGAAATATCACCATCAACTGGGTCCACCTATGTATGATTCTGTGCAATGAATTTATTCTTAGATTTTTTAAATTCAGACAGTTATCCAGACCATTTTCCCAAGTCAGCTAATCGCCTAACACCTACTAAAATGATTTGATGGACTCCTTGGATAAAATCTTTACATTACGCCAAAGAATTTTACATTAAATTGTACACTTTGATGTTTTTTGTTATTAGAAACTGCAGAAGCTAAGACTAGATGACAGAGGCACTTTTCTGCCCGTTATCCAAAGCTTATGAACTGGCCCATTTGGAATAACAAGCAAGGGGAAGTGCCACCCCTAAATGAGTGAATTGGAAAGCTGACACGCTATCACCCCGCAAATACATATATTACTTTTGATGGCACTACTGCTACCAGTTGGTGCTCTTTATACATGATACCGTGTAACAAGTTACCTCGCTGGTTTTGATTTAATTGAGACAGCTCTTCAGAGTATTCCTTAATATCAGCTGATCACTAACCATCCTGTCGATTGAACTGATGGACCCTCTGTACAAATGCGCTGCCACACTTAATATTTTATTTTAAAATATTCTCTTAAGGTCTTTATCCTCTTAGACTAAAGGGAAAGACAACAGCTATCTAATCCATCAGTTGAAAAGGGTGAGTGGTGCCATTGGTAATAACTAAGCTCTAAAAATGACCAGACTGAAAGGTGACAACTCAGACCGAGGTGTTGTCAGCCTGTGCAATACCGGGTGGTTGGAAAGCATCCATGATTATCTGTTCCACACACTAAGCTTCCTTGCAGCCTCGTGGCGTCAACATTCTCAGGGTATCAGGCCTGTGTTCCTGTGGCACTATGAAGAACTGGGGAACTTAGGAAAAAAAAAATAATTGGTCATATTTAAAAACATTGCTTTATTTATTACAATTTAATTCTTGCGAGAACTCTTGCGAGTCTTGTAGTAATTAAACCTTTCTCATTTATTTGTTCCTTAATAAGATGCAAAAATCATTGGTTCTGTTTCTGTGACGTTTGAGCCTTACTCGGATTCCCACTTTCATGAATGAAAGGACTCAGGACTGAGCACTGCAAGGCTGAGAGGTGGCAGATTTGAATCCTGCAAATTACTTTTCTTAAGGGGTTGTTTACGGGAAGTTCACTACATTCTGTTGTGCCCAGTTCTCACTCACAGATGACGTACGTGAGTTCATTGTCTAGTGACTATGAAGAGCCCCTGATCCACAGCATAAGGAAACTGCTTTGCAAGTTATGTCATAGGTAAATATTATTTCTTCTGCTGATCCTTGAAGAAACCCGTAGGATCCAGCTGGCATGCTTTTTAACTGACAGAAATTGGAGAAGGACCATCGCAGCTAGGCTTTCTTACACCTTCACGGGCTAAATAAAGCTCAGGATATTCCTTCCAGATTCCAGCTTGGTGACAGCAGTTGTGTGTTTAAATGCCTTAAACTATAAATTATCGTGGTATGCGCTATTACAACTGATATCAGTTTCAGGAAATGAGGCAACAAGCTGTTGCTTCTTTTTTGGTCTTATTGTGTTCTGCTCAAAACAGCCTCATGAAGCACCCATCAGGTTGAGAAGATTCTTGCTTGTGCATGTCTCGGTACTTGTTTCTGAGTTCCTGCTATATATATCAGGGATTGACAAGGTAGGTCTTAAGGTATTGGTCATAAATAATCTAGTATTTGAGAAATTTAGATCCAGGATGTTCTGTCTTAGCTCTTTAGGCATGCTTGCAATGCATTTAGGAGCTCAGTGCCTGAAATCCCTGGCTCCTGGCTCGGAGTCTGCTCTGCTCTCAGGAGTAATAACGAGCTGGGTCAGCCGAGCCAGAGCTAACGATCGCTTCAGACCCCGGCTGTGTATTTCGAACCCCCTGGGCCCACGCTGGCACTGCTGCACGTAGGTCTCCACTGTGAAAGCACCAGCAAAGCTTAGTGCTATTTCAGGAACCCCTGCCCCAAACTCCACTATCTTTATATCATATGATGAGATGTGATTATCATGCAAGGTCTGGGACAGCAGTCCCACCGTTCTGTCTGAGAGTCAGTAGCACTAGAAACTTGAAAGCGAGTTAAAATGTTCTTTCCTGAGCAACTGGTAAAGTTAAAGGTGACGAGACCTTTCTCTAAACTTAGCTCTAATTAACAATGAAGATCCACATTGATTTAAATTGTCCCAATATCCTCTGGGCCCCTCTGCATGAGGACTATCAGACCTGTGTCTCCTGTCCTCTCAGCGAGTCTATACTACCACCCTAAACACCTGATGCTCAGAGATCCCACAATATCTCAGATGGTACATCCCAAATACATGCATGTTCTGCACAGTTTTGAAGCGAGTGCAAAGAAGAGAGTGAGACCATGCTGAGCCTCACAGCTTTCTCATCACAGAGCATTATTTCTGGCCAGAGAAAAGAAAGTAAGCTCTGAAAATGGAAAGAGCCTGTGATGCTGGAGGGTGCCGCAATTGGAAGGGTGATTGGCAAGAGGGGAAAAAAAGCCAATAAAAAATCCCAAAAGTAAACAACCCAAAACCAGCAAATTATCTTCAAACTATTGGTATGATTTCAAGAAGACAAAATATTTGAAGTTAAATCGAGTTCAGGGAAATGGATGAAATTTTGACATTAATGTGGAGATAATTTTAAACCACCAAAAATATGTTTTATCCCGTCTTGTTTTAAGAAATACTTATTACTCAGTGTGATGCTCACAGTCACACTAAGCTGAATGTGACAAGTGTCTAATATAACATACCTACAACATATAATTGTAGTTGTTTACACATTTAGATTATGTATTGGGATAAAGCAGTAAAGAATTTTCAAATGTATTTTTTTCCTTCTGTTTAACATGCCTTGCAGCTGATGACTCAATTTGCATGGTGTTTAAAGACCAGCGCAGCACATTTTGAGGTGAATTAACTTACTAGTTAGGGACTGATCCAAATTCAAACAAATGGAACAGACTTGTTGACTTCAAAAGCTTTGGATCAGGTCCCAGCTTGAGAAATACCTGTAGCTGTTTACAAAAGAAGCTTTTTCTCCTTCTCGATAGAATTCACAATGATGATTTCACACATTCTCCAGGACTTCAGGTTTTGGTGTGAATATTCACAGTTCATCTTTACGTCACTTTTGAATAGACATAAGACAGGCAACACTATGGCTTAGTCCTTCTTTATTCTGAAGGAATTTTTTTGCCTTTTTTTTTTTTTTTTTTTTTAATGTTTCTGTAAAGTATTTTGTAAGATCCTTATGCCCTTTCATATGGTATCAATTTTAGCTTTCAAGGACCTCTTTTCAAAGCTGTTATTTTTTTTACACTCTTGGCTGCAGCAAGAAATCAGATGAAACTATAGGCTTTAGTCTTACTTTTAGAGGTTGAAGGGGGTTATTTGGAAATTGAAGAAGGTGCTGAACCTTCTGAAGCTTATGGAAGCTTCATTATTATGAAGCTAATGGAAGACTGTGCTGAATCTGTTGAGAACTGAGAAGGAAATAACTGCCATAGAAGGGAAATAAAAGAATAAGCAGACAGGAAGGCATATGGCACTTGCCCTTTTATTCATCCTCTGAAACTGGCTTGTCTCTTCTACAACCTCACTTCTCCTTCTCATGACCTAGAAAAACATAAACTTACATAGTGTTTTAACCAGAATTACTCCCTGGGACAAACCTAAAGAGACTGTGTAAAGGGGAGAGAAAAATGCTTTTATTGCCATGGAACTATTAATACTGTGTTTTAAATTCCCAGTGGCTTGGGTGAAATTTGTCAGCCCAGCTGGTTGCGAGAAAGAATAAATACTGTGCTCATATGTATATGATTGCTGTTTCCATCTCTTGCTTTCTCTCCCATTAATAGTTCGTCCCAGACACTCAGAAATTGTTAGATAAGTGGATCCAATGCTTTCCTTATCTCTAGACACCAAGTTTTCAATACAGACTGTGTAGTAGATACTATAGTAGGATATAATATTTGAGATTTGTTTTCAATTGTAATTGTCCTAATCATGATTTCTTTTCAAGATGGATGATCCACATAGCCCTGCACCAAATAGAATCATCTAGATTCGTTGTGTCCTGATGGACTTCATCATAGCAGCATTTTCTTGATATCTTCCACTACTGCCACTTTTTATTTCTGTGAATGGTAGGAAGAGCCTAAGTCAGAAACTTCAACTACCATGTAATCTAGGCCAAATGGAGCAGTCCTATAAATGAAACCATTACGTAGCTTTCGGTAGCGTGTATATGTCTTATTGCTCCATCTGAAACAGAACCATTGATTCTTCATGATGAGAAATGTAAATAAGAAATTACAGTGTTCATAACCCTCCAAATAAGATATTTTTAAAAATACAATTGTTTTCTTATCTCTGATATAAATTCATTGTAGGTTTGACATCTACAAGTGGAGATTACATATCTTTCTACAATAAACACATTCCAATTATGTCCCAGCATTATAACATCCTGTGAATCTGATTTCAACTACATTCTGGCATTAAGAGGGAGATCTCCAAACATAGACATTTGGACTGAGAGTCATGAAAGGCATGATCTCAAGAAGAAATACTATGTAAAGAAAGGAGGATATCTCAGCCTATTCAAAGTCCCTCTCTTTCAAAATGGGGTGGGCTTTTGTGGAAATTATAGTATGCAGATTACTTCATAGATAGGAAAAAACAACTATTTAAACCTCTAAGCATTTCCCATTATATAGAAAAGTCACTTGGAGGCTACTCCTTGAGAACACCATGGTGAATAATGTTCGTGAGAGGCAGATGTTTAAAACTTCATTAGTTAAAATAGAAATCACGGTATTTGAACAGCAGCTCCAGTGGAAAAAGTATCTCTCTGGTGTAAATTTGAGGCAACACTCTTTAGAGTTTTTATTGTATATAAGTTGTCTTATGTTCCCTCAAGGAAAGGTAGAGAACACAGATGGTGGCTAGAGATGTCTGGGAAAGCAGATGATGGCAGCTTTTAATTTTCATCTTCGCTAGCATATAATTGTGTATCATCACTAACTGTAAGCATGAAATGCCTGATTCCCACTTATGCAGCTTCTAGTCTTGTGGGGACAGAATCTCACAAGTCCCATGACTAAATTGCTAACTACATTTACCCACAACTGACTTCTCTTGCAGCTGATTGAAAAAAAATTAAACACCATATTGAGCTACCTTCAAAATATGGTGTTAGGTAACCTCTTCTGCTCCTCATTTCCTCTTTTCTCCCCTTTGCCACTTCCCTGAAACAAGTCAATCTCTTGTGTTAGGGAGTAAATTAAAATGTGTACCAAAAGGTTTCCATTCTTCATGTGAAATTTCTCAGTAGGACTTCAGATTAGTGTTCCAGAACCACCTGGAAAAATGGGGTTTGCAGACCTTTTAAACTTCAATTTCTGTCTCTTGATGATGAAACAAGGACTAAGCTGCAGAAAACCAGCATGGAATAAGAGTGCCCCTAAAAAGAGGATTAACTATGGGTGAACACTAATTAGAATTTCACAGTGGCTTTTGCAACCATGTGTTTACATGCCTGCAAAAGTTATGATATAGGGAAAGTAATCCCTAAACCTAGATTATCTCTGAAGCATATTGCTTTCATATGTGAATCTGCCTTACACGTATCTCATAGCAAGTTCATGTGTGCATTTACTTTGTTTCACTGTCCACAAATCCTTTCACCTCCCAAAATGGTTAGCAAGTGTCTCATTTTTGTCTCTTATGTTTCCATCTCTTTTTGCTCTTTCTCTCTTCATTAGGTCTTTTCTTGCTCATCTAGCCTCTTGCATCCATTGCACTTCCTTCTCTTGTTTTCCCATCTTCCTTACTCATGTACTTGCCATCAAACACTAAATTATTTCCATCCAAGCTTCTTATACCCACTCCCAAATTTAAGGTAGCAATCATGCTACGATTTTATTTCAGCTCTTGGAACAGTTGTATCTCTGCATTCCTCTCCTTTCCCCAAAACATATTCGTGTAGGTTCTCTGCCCAGTTCTGGGCACAGTGGGGAACCATGTCCAGTGCAGGCTCTTCCACCTACTTCTCTTGCGAGAATGGGAAAAGCCACATCCAAGACATTTCCCTTTCTTTTACAGGGCTAGCCAAAGGCAGCATAGCTCTACAAAAACCCACCTCAGAGAGATCCACTTTAGCAATTCTTTTCTTGTGCCTGTGCGTGCATGTTTATGTGTCTCCGCCTCCGACACAGGGAGTTCACCTTGCTCAGTCCCAGGACCGTGCGTTATCCCTGGTGGTTTTGATTCTGCAGCCTTTGGCAATTGCAGTAGAGCTTACCCTTTTCCATAAAGCATTGCCAGTGTGATATTCAAGGCAAACCTTTGCATTGTAGTTTCAGGTTTTAGTTTTATGTGTCATTCAATTACTCCTACAATATTTGGACATTTTCTTAATAGATGTTCTCATCTCATGTTTGAAAATAATAGTTTGACTCATCTGTTGTGGAGAACAAAATTTCTATGGACGGAATTGCTTTTGCTGCACATATGGAAAGTAACAAGACATCTTCTTGTAATTTTGCAGTATTTGTAATAATATTAAGCCAATCTAAACCATTTGTATCCCAGACCTATTTTCAAAAGATGACTGAATCAAATACTCCTGGTTTCAATTTTGAAATTCAATGACAGCTTGTCAGCTTGCAAGCCAGGAAGACAGAGATGACTGCCAAATGTGAGTCTCTAGTTACTGATTTTTTCCATGATGCACTATTTCCAAATAGATTGCTAAAAAGAAGTTTCCATTACTGCTTCTGAATATAACAATATGTATGGACCCTGGAAAGATGATGAGTCACTTTTAAGAACCCAAAAACAGAATGTGAAGGTGGAGAAATAGGAGTAAGTTTCCTAAAATTTGACTTTTTTTTGTTCATGACTATGATTTCCACGTTTTTTTTTTTTTCATCGCTCAGAGGTGATTCCTGCGAGTGTGAGAATACATGTGCCCTTTTGGGTGAAAATTAGAATCATAGAATGGTTTAGGTTGGAGGGGACCTTTAAGATCATCTAGTTCCAACCCCCCTGCCATGTGCAGTGACACCTTCCACTAGACCAACTAGACTTAAAGCTTTGCTTTTCCCTGACATGGGAAGGGAAGACTTTCCTTTCCATATATCTTTTTGTATTTTTAGAAACCCTTCTCATGCCTCACACTCCTTTGGTTTTCACCTCACACCCAGAAATCTTCTGTTCTGGATTCTTGACCTAATCCAGTTAAATCACTAGTTAAGATGACAAATTACTTCTAGGTAATACGTGAGATGCCAGAAGCAGCAGCAGCCTCAGGGAAAGCCTCTTGGTCCCGCTGAGCTACAGCTCCCGTGCATCTGAAGACCCTGTGAGGACCAGCACCAGGTCTCAGCTGAGCAGATCAAACCCAGGCACCTGCCTCTCTCGCCTCTGTCCCCATGAACGCGGGCTAATCTCAGAAGGAAATACAAGCCATGGTAAATTTCTTACCATGAAATGGCTGAGTGGTATGTAAAACTTCCTAGTTTCTGAAGTATTAGAAAATTAAAAGTGGTGGGAGTTTTTTATTTTCTGTTTTCCCCCAGTATATTCATTCCCTTCCATACATAGAGTATATAGGTCCCCAGTTCAATCTGCTGTCTGGACTCTATATGAGGCTGTTGTTTTTGTTCTCACTGTTCTGAAACTACTCTCTATAAACATGTTGTGATAAGTTGGTAACAAAAGTACTGAAATTTATTATATGTCTACCAGTGGAACATCAGGGAAAGGCAATAATAACCAGGAAAAGTGCTTCAGAGCTTTAGAGGGACAATCAAAGCCTCACAAATTCCCCTAAAACATAGGAGGAAATATTTCAAAGGCTTCACTTTATAGAAAAAGCTGCAAAGATTTGTTTCAGCAGTTGTAAAACTGGCAGTCAGACAAGTTTTGCCAGTTTCTTTTTATCCAAAACATTTTTCACAAAGCCTTAAAAATATTATCTTTGTATGTTCCACTACATTCTTATGTGAGTTTTCATCTCATCTGATTTGTCTGTCTCCTTGTCACTTTACGTCACTCATGTCTAAAGAATACAGTTACCAAATCTAATGAATAAAGTAACGCAAAAGGCATAACCTAGCAACCACTGATTTGGGATGCCATATATTTTTTCATGATAAATAAAACTTCCTCTTACTAGAGTTAGCAGAGCATTCTGCTGCGTATGATTGATAGTACCTGTTAGTGGCACTTGCTCACTTTCAAAAGCTTTCTGAAGAATAACAAAAGTGCAGCAGAGAAATGAATTTTAAAAGTGTTTAAAAAGAGAAATTTGAATTCTTTCACCAGGGATGTAATTTTAAAAAGCATGCTGGAAAGCATTTGGGAGAAGGTCACTGAAAACTAACTGAATATTGTTAAAATTAACTCTACTTATACACAAACATAATCATACCAAGCCCTTCCATATGATACCACACTATGGTTTCCTGCTGAATACAATTTGGCCACATCTCTTTGCCTGTTTAATTTTGATGACATCTGGAATTTTATCAAATTATTTTAAGGTTAACAATCGATATTCAACTGCCAATATTCTTAAATACAAGAATCAGCTGAGGACACCCTAGGTCAGGGTATATGGAGGAATTTTAAATCAAAGCGTAAATCAAGAACATCGATTTTGGAATCTGTTCTTTCCTATAACCCAAATATTTTATTATACTTGATTTGTTCAGACAGCACCAGTAATAAGCCTCTTTCTTCCCTTGCTGGTAGAACAGAGAGTTTTTGAGGACATGACAAAAGTGTTATTCTTTCAAGGCTCAAATACATACAAAAAAAGGTATTTTATGAAATTATACTGATAGGAGTAGGAACAGCTCGCATACTTGGTCAACCTTACTTGATACCAAAAGTTCAGTTATTAAAAATTGTAATGATAATGAAACAGCTGAAGTGCTTCAAGTGATGGAAAAGGAATTGCTGCACCTGGAAGCTTTTGTCTTCCAATCCTGGGAATTTATTGGCATATTAGTAATAGTTACCTTTCTCTGCACCTTAACGGACATCAGTATCCACCTCAAGATTGACTTGGGCTGATCAGTCAGGACGTTCTTACCTACGCACTTTCTCCCTCAGTACACTGAATCCAATTTTAAAGTGAAAAGGTCATTGGAAGATAACAAATGTTCAGCTGCTAGCAGACCGCAGACACCAGCACGCTGGGGAAACTGGAAATGCCCAGGACTGGAGGGCAGAGGCACCTCAGCCACGCTGGAAGGACAGGAACTGGCGGCACCTCTCACAGAATACAGGACTGATTATTGGAGTGATGCTCTTCTAAACACTGTCAATCATAGCATGGGATTTTTGTCCACGTGTAGCACAGCCTTGCAAGAGTCTAACAGATAATCTGTATCACCGATTACTTAGATCTGCTCTTCAAATCAATCCTAAACGTACTTATGAGGAGAAGAGATGCTGCGAGTGTATAACCGGAGGGCACGTTACACTGCCAGTCTGCGTAGCCACAGCTCCGTGGTGGGTGCTTACCTGTGTCCTGGGGTCTATCTATGAGCATCAGGGTGAGCAGTAGCTAGAAGTGATCCAAAGGGCTGATCCAAAACATCACCAGCAGGAATCTTATGGGCCCCCCAGTCTGTCCTTTCTTCAAGCTACTCCACGTTAACTGCTTGAACAGTCAGACCAACAAGGTAGTTTGCTTTTTTTTTTCCCCCTTCATTTTTCTCAGACTATTGATATGAAGTAACATTATTATTTTTATGGGTAAATACTGCAGACAGTGATTAGCAGCCTGTCCCTATGTGCAGTAACAGAGGTAGTTATGGTATCCATAGTTCCAAGGGGTTCCCAAGCCACTTAATCCTGTTCTGGACAATGAACCTGCAGGGAATCTCATGACTGAAAAGCAGTGGGTTATTGTCAAAGACGACTATTTCAGCAGGGTTTTCACAGAAGTGATGCGCATGTAAATATACGGTAGATTCCTATAAATGACGCTATTTCCTTGGGTACTGAAGAGATATTGGTGTATCACGACAGCATTTAACTTCAAGCCTCACAGATGAAATGTCAGTTTCTGTCTTCTATGGAATCATCTATGTTACCCATTTCCCATTCATATTCAAAAATAGAAAATCTTTATTTCTGTTAATTTTCCAATGAAAATGGTCAGTTATTACCTATATTTATTTTTAGCAAGGATGGGAAATAAGAAGTGCCTAGAGACTTGGAAAATTGCATTGGCTGCTGATGGGGGTGGTGGTTGAGTGGGAAACTCTTGGGCTGGCTGACAGTCCCCTTTTGTTTGCTGAGAAATGTAGAAAGCAAGAATTTCATGTACACTCTTGGGTTCCTTTGAAGGAGTGACTTCTCTTTTTCTCCCTAGCATCTTTTCTTTTGTTCTCACATGACATTTGGTATTTCTAAGAAACAGAAAATGCTCCTACCAAGCATTTGGACCTTTCATTTTTCATACCACCATTTTTACTCCTCATGCTCATGTGAGAATGAAAAGCAGAGAGCAGTAAGGTCAAAGTGTGGCCTTGAAGAACCCTCGTGAGAAACACGGAGCCACGGGCTGCGGTGCCAGCGGTGACATGGGGCACACGGCTCTGCGTGCAGTGAGCCAAGCCACCTCTCGGTACCTCCCAACCAGAAACTACCAGGAGAAAACCTATTTCTTTCAGCTTTTGTTGTCTCTACCTTTATCTCCTTTCCTCTGCAGGCTGCTCTTCCCTTCCTTCTGCTTTTGTACTCCTGCACATTAGAATATTAGGTCAAACGCCCTCAGTAAAAATTGTGCTGTACAATATTTCTGATTTTCATCTTTTTGCTTGATTTTCTCCTCATTTACTGGAGACATCAATGGTAAAGTAATTTTCCTCTCAGACGTTTGTCCTTTGATCATGCCAGAGTTTACTATAAACATTATGTCAAATGGGGTTTCCCCGGCTCTTTATAAATGTCTACTGTGTGGTCAAAAGTGCCGGGAAACCAAGGATCAGCTATTAGTTTTGTAATTATTAACATTTTTAAAATTTTATTTCCCTACTCATTGTACACTATGAATAATGTGTTACAGCGCCTAAGGGGTCTGTCTTCGGGACGATGAGGAAAGCGTCACGTAATGGGTTAATACCGATCTGATCTTTTAGTGGCACATAAATTGCAAGATAGTATTGTCTACCCTAATAGTGATGGTTTTAATACTTGCGGTGGAAGCAGAGGGAGGGATTATTTGCTGTTTGCTGTGGAAACCACTTGAAATTCGATCTGTAGGCTAATCTAATTATAGTGCAAATGATAACCAGACTAGATGACAGGACTGCCTCCTATAAACTTAAACCTGAATGCACCTTATGTTGTTTAATTTTAGCTAGCTACAGTGACAGGGACAGTCTACTCTGTTTTGCACAGCAGGTAATTGAGATTTTATATATGTATCTAAATTTAAACATAGATAAATATATAAATACATATTTGTAAATACATATTACGTCTATTTATATATTTATATTATATATATAAAATATATAAATTAAATGTATTTTCATATAGATAAATATATGTTTTATAGATGTTTATATTTAAAACAATACATAAATATATATTTTATATAATGTATAATACATTTTAAATATTTTATATATTTATATAGATACAAAAGATTCATAATAGATATTTTTTATATCTATATATACGTGATCCAGGGGAAAGTAATAGTTCACAAAAAAGAAAATATATATTCTGAAAAATCTAATATAGACCTGAATTTCTCTGTTCCTACTAAGAAATAGTTCTGTTTAATGGAAAGATCCACTATTTGTAGTATAAGAACCTGACTGCACACTCCTGTAGGGCAGGTTGTAAAGCTGCAGTATGTAATAAGGAGCCTTCACTCCGTCTGCTCGCCACAAAGGGCATAATGACACCAGCTTCAAAGCAATGCTGTCGTAGCACGTCTTCATGATGCAGGAATTGGTACCAAGCTTTACCTGACCTCATTGTGCAGACTTCATCTTGGGAATCTATATCAGATGCATTTTTGGCACTGATAAATCAACCGCACAGCTCGATTCCAGAACGTACACCCCTGCTGAATGCTTTTCTCAGTGCTACGGTCTTTCACACCAAATTCATATGGAGTGGTGTCATCAGGCTCCGAGTAAAGAGGGAAACAGGAAGAGCCCATAAATTAAATTTTAGATCAAATTTTACAAGAATAAAACCTGTATTAAAACATTATGCTTTTGATGAGTATAGCTATCAGTATAGTAATTTTCTGATTTCTAATATCCTCTTTACTTATGCAAAAAGTATAATAAATATATTCAACAAAGAAAGGGGAAAGAACTTGTTAATGTAATTAATATTCCTAAGTATCAAGGCAAACAATCCATCACACCTATTGATAAGCAAATCTGTCAAAAAAAAAAAAAAAAAAAAAAAGCATGTAAAAAGAAGCTGTTAGTTCACCTTGGAGCGTAACATAAAGGGACTACGCAGGTTGGTGCCAGCCCCGAAGCGCAGCGTGTTTCGGAGCAGGGCAGGCACACGGCAGCTCCTAGCATAACACCACGGTCACGGCAAATAGCACTGTCCTTGGATGAGTAAACAGGGGAATATCAGGTTGAACTAGAGGGGATGGATGACAGCTGTAATTAGGACTCTTTGGGGATGACAGTGTTTGGTTCTAACAAGAAAAGTTCCAACAAGGTGTTGAGGAATCCTAGTTTTAAAGAAGATGCATGGTTATTATTTAAGGACTTGAAAAATGCATTATAGTGAAAGCCTCAAGAGTGTAACCTGTTTTGTTTAAAAAAAAAAAAAAAGGAGGATTTAATAAAAAAAAATAAATGAGGGGGATTAAGGGTTATTTGCGTGGAGCCTAGAATTATCTCTATATGGAACACAAATCATAATGTAAAGCTTAGAAATTGTCAAGAAAAAAATAGTGTCTGTAAATTGGAGAAGCAGAATAGGCAAAACACAAAACTTCCTTTTATAACTGTAACTGTTTTAAATGTTATTAAGCTGTAGAACAACCTACCAACATTAGTTCTGGCTTTCCCTCACTGGACATGTCTAAGTCCCACCTGTGTTTTGTGTTATGTGCAAGGTTATAAGGACTAAATGAGCACAGTGGTCTCCTCTGATTTCTAATCTATTAAGAAAAATAGTTAGAGCCTTTTCCAAAGTTGATTTCAGTCTTTACAAATCTACATATCCTTCACAAACCAAACAAAGAGTCCACCATGGAAGTTAAATTAATGAAGGATTTTAAAATGTAAGTTATTTGAACATTTTTTACAGTGTGAATTAAAGGTTTGATTGTATGTTTTCACAGTTACAGATTTTTATATATATAACTTTCTCAGGGGAGAGCACAAACTGTGCTTCTGAGGAGACAAGATACCTCCCCATCCCATCAGGTTTGCAGCCTTGAGACTAATCGTACACGACTGTGGTAGCGGCTGTTTTTCTTATCGCACTGAGATGTTTTCATTTCAAACTGAATATTGCACAACCCTGCCATGCAGAGCGAGGGCTGTCTCACTTGGACTCCAGCTAAATAGACGGAATGAGGGGTTGTATTTAATCCATTTCAAACATCCAAATGAAATATGCTTATTTGCTTCTTATGCAGGCGAGGACATATTTCACTTAAAGATGAGTCTAATGGAAATAGCAAGTGCTTTGTCATCGGCTTCAGTGAAACCCAGGATTATACTTACAGCACACATGGGAAGATAGGCTTTCTGAAAAGAACATCCTGCAATTCCAATCACTTCATCATGTGAACATAATATACCTCCATATTATACACCTGCATGTTCTGAGCAAATTACATCTTAAAGGAAACGGGGCTTTTTGCTCCTACTTCTACTGTTGGAAGTCTTTCCCTGAATTTGAAATATTTTGTTTCTAAAACTTGAAACCGTGACTTCCTCTGTATCAACTGCTGCCATGGCAAAAAAAATGTTTTGCATTTGCTCTTATGGGTGGATACACATTGTTTTCTTAAGATCATCCAATACAAAGACCTGTGCATCAAGAGTTTGTTCTACAAAGACAGTGTTTTTATCAGAACTAAAACAGGAATTCTGGATAGCCAAACAATTAATCTTTCCTCAATAGTGTCATCAGGCTTCAAATCACCATCAAAACAGTTAGGGTTTTTCTACCTATGAAGCAACAAGCAACTGACCAATCAAACAAACTTCCATAGTAAACTTACCCAGTTTTTGCAAAAGTTGCCCAGTATCTCAACATGGACCGGCTTAAGATTTCTTCAGCTTTAGTGTAATTCACTCTTCTTTCTAGGGGCAATCCGAACACAAACTCGATCTCATAACCATGCATTACTCCCATCCACTCTGGCCAAGGGAGCTTTGAGGATCGGTGTTCAAAGAAATAAAAAAACACATTGTGTCCTACTTGTGCAAATTTTTTGGTAAATTCCACGGCTGGACATATTATATTGTAATCTCCAATAACATCATCCATGGCATCACGGTAATGTTCTGGCTTTTGCTCATTTTCCCAATCTGTATACTGAAAAATGATCGATTCTATTGCAAGTTGGCTTGCTTCTGGGAAGGACAGAGTTAAAGCTGCTTCAAATTCTGTTTTATTGATCAAGCTATCGCTATCCTTGCTGAAGCCAGGGACTCCATATGCTAGAAATGCTGATCCTTCATCTTTATTAACACCAACTAAGATCTGTGTTTGTTTGAAAAGGCCATTCTCAATCAATGTTTCTGGCATGTCCAAGAGAAAATCACCATCCACAGTTGGACAAAAATATACTTGCAAAAGAGAGTCATATGTTACAACAAAAATTTCATTCTCCAGTATATCCTTTGGGTCCTTGTCTTGGAGGCAGAGAATTAGCTCTGTCTCATTGCTGGTGGGACACTGGAGTTGTTTAGCTAAAGCCACTGTTCTGTTTCTGGCTTCAGATGCTGTTATTGCAGCCCAAGGGGCATTTGCAGATCCACTTTGCATGATGGCTCTTGTGAATAAAGGATGGCTTTTAGGAGAAAGGATATGGTAGCTGACAGAAGCCGAGCCAGCACTCTCTCCAAATATAGTCACACTTTTTGGATTGCCTCCAAATGCTGCTATGTTCTCCTGGACCCACTGAAGTGCCAATCTTTGATCAAATAAGCCTGCATTTCCAGGAGCTTCCTGGTTTCCTGGCAAAGCCAAAAATCCTAATGCACCAGTCCTGTAGTTCATGGAAACTACAATGACTCTTTCTACCCTGGCCAGAAACTTGCCATCATAGACCGGTAGGGAAGTCGACCCACTCTCAAAGCCACCGCCATATATCCACACCATGACAGTTGCATTCTTGGGTTTGGGAGAAGGAATCCATACATTAAGGTACAAGCAGTCTTCACTTAGGTCAGTTTTTGGATTCCACATCTCTGATCCAGGAAATCCCGGGTAAGTTGTATCTATAAGCTGGTAACAAGAGTTTGCATGTTTTGTGGCATCCCAAACATCTGACCACTTCTCACGAGGTTCTGGTTTTTGAAATCTCAGTCTACCGACGGGTGGCTGTCCATAAGGTATTCCAAGGAAGGCTGTCACAGTTCCCCCCAGTACCTGCAGGTTTGTCCCTCTGACTCTGCCTTTCTTGGTTGTAATGATGTTATCTTCAGGCATTGCCTTCCTGATGAACATATACAGGAGAAGAAGCCACATAAAAAATCTGATATAGAGACTTGTACCATTTGTCCAAATCATGATGCCTGAAACACAGGAAAAAAGAAATTCAGAATTAGTATTGCAATATATCAATACCAGAGCCAAAACAGTTCATTCAAAAAAGGTGTAGGTCATCCCAAGGCAGCTGAAAATAAGATGGTGCTGCTGCACAAGGCTCAGCAGTCTTTAATCAGAAGTTCTTGTTAGTTGTGTTGCAAAGACTGTGTTTAGTATGTGGTACAGTGCTTCAGAAAAACTTTGTCACTAAAAAAAAACATAGAACTGAAGAAGCCAGACCAGGGAAGGTAAAGTCATATAAGCAGACTTCGACTACTTCAGTTAGCAGATGACTTAACCACTTGCATTTCCACTGGCACAATGAACATTTTACGATCTGTGACGGAAAACACCATGCCCAACTAGCCTTTACTCTGTTAGAGGTTACTCTGGCAATTCGTATTCTCAAATCAAAGAGTCATAACAAACATCACTAGGCACAGAATTTTCCACGCATAAACACACACCCGATGAACACTGAAAAGGGGCTTGAAGCCAAGCTTTAATCCAAGGATTTCCAGGTCCACTTAAGTTTTGAACTATATGCCCATGTCACAGCAGATGCCTGGGCTGAAGACGCCATGGAGACGGCATTGCTATGAACCCAAAGCACTGGGTGATTTCACTGTCCTACTCATATGTCTTAAGATCCAAAGGTGTTTTACAAGTGAAGTACATGAAGGACCTCTGAACTGACTGTCAGTTCACCAGCTCCTGCGGGCGCCTGCCTACGGACGTACACCAAGACCTAAATGAAACATTTCTTTCAAGAGCTTTTTTTCTCTAAAGCAACTTCACCAAGTTAACAACCACCATAGTCACTAGAAATAGCCATACTTCTGCTACTTCGAACGAACATTAACATGCGAAAAAGCCAAGGATTTTTTAATATATGTAGGTGGCGCCTAATAATTTAGTCTGTGCTTCCTGAGAACTTTTCAAAGTGACAGTTAATATTGTCTTAAAGCTAAGGGTATAGATGCTGATTATACACCACATTTAAGCATACTAATAGTCCTATTTACCCCAACGTTTTCAAATGCTGTAAGAACCCCAGTATCTTCCCCTTGCAAGTGAAAAGTCAGAAAAAGACTATTTACATAAACCCATTTCTACGGCTTACATATTTGAAAATGCTCAACAAAGCTTCCTTCTATTTTTTGCTTTTTGCCCTGTTGTACATAGTGTGCTCTGTCCTGCCATTTTAAACAGGCCATTCTTTGTTAATGAGAAGCACTTGTGTCCTTAAAAGGAATGAGGCTAATTTCTGTGGAAAGTACAGCTGTGGCCTAATCTGAGCTCCTCTGCTTGTTTGTGTGTTCTTGGAAATCAACTGAGAAAATACGGCGGGGGAGGAGAAGGAAGAATTTGTGCAAAAAGAGGTTCCTAACGTTGAGATAGCATCAAAGGAGCAGGGAAGAAACTTCAGAGACAACATTTTTGGAGTACATCTAAACAGAGAGAAAATAGATAAATTTTAGAAAACAAACATTTACGCTCTTGTCTTTTTATTTAAAAAAAAAAATAGATAAGGTGGTGAATGGGTGCAATAGATTTTGGAGCTGGTCTGACACTCCACCTAGCCTTCAACTTAACTTATAGAAACCTGCAAATGCCCGCACGTATGTTAAACTTTAGAGGTGTGACTAAGTCAACCTGGACTACTCACGTGGTCCAGCAACTCTGGAGGAGTTTGGGCAAGCAGAGGCTGGCTCCGGCAGCCCGCAGTGCCCACACAGGAGGCTCACATCATTTGGTGGCATTTAGTTCCCCTCTCTATGTGCCAGTCATTTTTTTCTTCCCCCCATTCATTCCCCTAATAAAATCTTTTCAGAGCTGGGTGAGAAAAGGTATGTCAAGATTAGCTTGAGGCTAAACTCTTTCACCCTATGTTAACAGTATCTAGTTGGGTATGTGTGCACCCAATGCACAGCACTGTAGATGGGAAAAATAATTCCGACGTCTGTTGTTTCACTGACACTGTCCTTTTTCGCATACTCACTTCTAACATACCACCGAGGACTGAACCACAACAACAAGCTGGAAATAAGAAGAGATTTTCAAACAAGTGAAAATGACACCAAGAAAAGCAAGAGACGTTAAAGTTCCTAAAGCTTTTAATCTAAACAGTAATTAAAATTACTTCCCCTCTGCACTTTCCTGTTAATTAAAAAGAAATGGGATGGGAGGAAAACACTGTAGCATTGCAAAACACAGAGGCATAACTTTTGACCCTAAGAAGTTTTAGATAAGAATTTTATGAAGAAAAAAAACCTAACAAAAATTTCAGTTCTGTACCTTTGTAATTAGCTCTGCAAAAGAACAGGTGGCATTTTAAAGAAAAAGTTTGAAATAGATGAAGCTTGAAAAACACAGAAGTTTTGTACTACTGAATGAGAGGACTTGTCTAGTCTCGAGTCACTCTGCTAATATTAACAAAAGTAGCAAGTGACAGAGAATGATTATTACACCTTGAATGTATGGCAAATATTACTTTTAATAAGGTTTTTAATGCTGCATTAAAACAAACTCAACGACGTAAAGCACACTGAGCAAAACAAACATTACTCGATTATTACTATGAGAGCGAAAGGGTCAGAAGATTGCTTTAGCTCATCAACCTTAACCGAGCAGAGATATATCATATAATGTATTTGCATACTTTAAAAAGCTGCTTTCGTAGTAGTTTCCTCCAGCGAAAGTTAAACAGACTATACTTTTGTATTCTTATTCAGCAAGGGAACACAATTTATTTCAATGACTGTTTCATCTCCTTGTAAATCTTTACCCAGCCAAAAAATCTATACACAAGACTATATAATCACTATTTAAATAGAAAAGTGGCTTGAATTAATAAGCGATTTCTAGCTCAGCTTAATTTACTTAGCCCAGGATCCCTTGAATAATACCAAGGTCTGATACGCACTCCTGCTTACTCGTTCCATTTGCAGAGCAGAGTGAGTTTTCCCAAGAGAGCAACAAATGGGCAGAGCGTAACATTTTAAAAGATCCCAATCCCCGTGCAAATCAAGCTGAACTGTCAATTATCCTGGCAGACAGAGACGTGTAAACAGAGAATCACTTACCCCACTTCTATTACAAGAACTACAAAGTTTTTAAGAGTCAGGATCTTTGAATACTTCGGGGAAAATGCAGTATGCAGCTGCTGCTTTAAGCCCGTGAATTGGACAGTACTGACATTATAATCAACTGTTTCTGACACAAAGCTCGCGAGAGTTGGCAGCAGCAACTTGATCTGCAGGCAGCCGTTCCTTACTATCTGACATCTGCTCACAGGCTAATGGTAGAGTGGTAGAAACGCTACAGAGAAAAAATCAGGCACGAGCGTTTTGTAGGAAAGGGAAGATGCAGTGGTTTGTTCTTAGCACGGGGCAACAATTTTATAACCTGGAAAGATAAAAAAGAATTATAAATATTAGAAAAACCTGCTTCTCTTTCCTTCCTCTTGCCTGGAGCACTGATCTCACCTGTACTTTTTTGCTGTTGTTCAGCTCAAGTTTACAACAATTCTAAAGTACCTAAAATTTTTCTTTTCTCTGTAAGATAAGTAGTTATTTTGGGGTTCAAGCAACTGTGGCCGATAAAAAGGGAGTCTCCTCTGCACAGACATGTCTACCACTGGCAAGCATCAGTTGTGTTACTTGACTCATGGCCATCTGTAGGCTGCTGTAGAAATCTGCGTTGTCCTCTTCCGATGGTACCCATACGGCGTCACACGCTGTTTTCCCTCTCTCCTTAGGCTTCCAACAGGAAATCGCCCATGGTGCTTAGTACCCCGATACCCTCCTCCTGCCTGAAGCTCTGAAGCATTGTTTCCACCAGAATTCAGCACCGCACATGCAAAGCCAGTCTAACCCGCAGGTCAGTTGTCAGGGCTGCAGCACAGCCGGGGACGTGTCCCACAGTGCAGGGGGGGATAGTTAAACTGCAAATGTTTTGAGGTACAAACGAAGGCAGAATAGAGAAGAGGGGTGGAGAAGATAAATAAATTACATCTACCCCCACTACAAAATGTCTCGTCGAACCCACGTTCCTGAGCACCCACATGAAACCAGAAGGCCACCCCTTGGTGGTGGGGCGGCTGGGCCCCAGCAGCATCTGCTCTCTCGTGCTGCTCTGAAAAAAACCCAACTTTTCCACAATTTAAGGTTTTCTTCTACCGAGAGCCTTTGCTTCCCCTGTTAGAGCTGAAGACAATTACTTTCCCTCTGTTTAATAATCAAACTACAGCTCTGCTTCAATTACACAAAAGCAATATTTGGCAATGCATAGAACAGGAATAAAGCAGAAATAAAAAGTTAAGTATGAAGTTTATAGACCTTAGCATGGAGACTACAAATGATTTTTAAAAGCTAGCATGTGAAATAGTGTTTTAATAGAAAAAAGCTCAAGAAAGCGTGGTCATTTAGATCCTCCCAGTAATTTTACAGTCTAACTTTAGGATCAGACGTTTCAAAGGTACATTGGGGGGACCCGTCCATTGGAGAGGACATGTCCCATTCTAGACCTAAACCAGGTTATAAATCCCTAAGCTTTCAGCACAGAAGCCTCCAATATAGCTGCTAGTTGGGAATTCAGAATTCTTAGCCGAGATTGTTATCTCAGTAATGTAAATAGAAATATTTAATAACAAAATAATAATTTAATAACAAACCAGGATTAATTCGGAATCAACTCTGGTGGCAACTCTTGCTGATCAAAACTTCTCGGGTGCAGTTTCCTGCAGGAAACGCTAAGTTGTGCTCTTGAAATTGAGGCAGTTTGCAATGTTCTCTGACGTGTGCATTCGCTGACTTTCTCTAATGCCTCTTCAATCCATTTGGAAACCCGGCCAGGTGACACACATTTGCTTCATTGCTATGACATCAGAAGAATGAATCATAAGCCCCAAATCTTGTTAGAGGCCACTTTTAAATAAGGTATTTCTGATGTTTATGACAAACCATTGTGTTCTCAACCATCATCGCTGCCTTCACCAGGAGACTCAAAACACTGAAAATGCTCGTTCTGGCTTCATCTATGTTCCAGCACCGGCCATGTCGTCCTACCTCGGCTGTCACCAGCGCTCCCTTCCCTTCTCCTCGCCCCCCTCCGCTCCCCTTTGCAGTGCCCAAGGCACCTGAAACAGCCTCCTGCTCCGAGGCAGACGCCGTTACTAGACGCAGAACGCGGAGCATTTCTACGGCCGCCGAGGAGGTGACCCGGGGGTGAGTGAATCAACTCTCTCAGGCGGTAGGAAACACTGAGTTCAGCCGTGGGGTTACCTCGTGTCTTCAGGGGAAGGGAGGCATTAGGACAGACTGTTTAGCCTGTTATACTTCTTGGCTATTATACTTTAGTCTAATGTTAGACGATTATGCTGTACTTTTTAAGAAAATTAAGCCCTCTTCTATAATTTTTTCTTTTAATTAAAAAATTAACATATAAATTAAAGTTTCACAACTGTGTGCTGTGAGAGGAAACACTTATTTTAGTTATTACTTAGCTTACTAAAAATACCTGAACGAAAATTAGAGATTAAATACATTTAATGCCTTTAGTAATTCTGTGTAGAGTGGTCATTTTCTCAGTTTTCCTTTGGGAGCTTGAAAGGAAAACAGGTACAAACCAGCAGACAGAATATATATATATATATGTGTGTGTGTGCGCACGCGTGCGTGTGTATAAGAGCTGTTAAACATACATACATATATACATATATATGTATGTACACATGCTGATACTTTTAAATATCTCTATCCATTTATCTACCTATCTATAATGCTGGGGTTTTGGGCGGTTATGTAATTTTTTATTTAAAGCAAAGTTCTTAAAAATCACCACCAAAAATAAAAGTGTCTTTTCACTGTTTAATGTGTACATATGAAATAGATGTCACACTGACATAGTCATTTTGATACGAGAGATGTCCAAATCTCTTAAGAAATGAAAGGAAAGGCCAGCTTTAGGAAAGATTGACATTTAGCAGACTAAGAAGCTTAGAGAATTTAAACAATATGTATTATAGAAATATCAAACATTTTTGTTATGATTTAGTTCATTATTAAACTGCCCTTCAGGATATTACCTAAGCATATGCAGATGTTTACACTTATGAATACCTTAAATTATGCACATTCTGGGTTATCTTCAGGACTTACCTAATAGAGCAGAGAAATCTATGAGAGAGGAAACTGTTTGGAAAACCATATCTCAGATATTTCTGGTGGAAAACACATGCCTCTCTCCCAAGGTGTCCTCTGAGATCCCAAGCTCCGCTTGCACGTGAAGAGTCCCATTCACCAGATTTGATCCCACCCTTCCAAGCCCCTTACAGCCTCAGAAAGAACACCTGGGCTCCTGTAAGGATAACTGGGCTGAAAAGCTTTGCAAATCTCACTTCCAGGTAAACGATATCACATATGAACTGTGTGCACGTGTGAGGAAATATTTACATGTTAATATTATGTAAAAGTAGGAAACTTTTTTTTTTTTTTTTAATTGCTGAGAGGAACATCAACTAAACGATATGAAACATCACATGTATGAAAATGTGGGGAGGTTTTGTTTAAACTCCAGCCTTGGTAAGCTCCCTCGGGGGGCAGGGGGGTTGGTTGTCTCTGATCTCCGCCTCAGTTTTCATGCTGAGCATCTGTGTGACCTTGGCTCGAACCTCTGAGAAGCCCGCTACGTTGTGAGAAAAAGCTCTGAGCAAAACAAGTAAACTCAAGCTGCACAAGATACGAAAGGAGAAATTGCAGACAGGGGTAAGATTGCTGAGATGGGAACAGTTATCAGCTCAAGGACTCAGAGGGAAAACCACTGAAGCTGCAAGCTGTGATATCTTCAGGTAAAAAACCCAGAAGATGGGAGCTCAGCAGCAGCAAAGAACTACAGATCTCAGCTTTGGGGCTTGCATTCACGTTATTCTACTGTGTGTATGAGGAAATAAATCACTGCCTTTAATTTCGTGTATACCCCGCTTGCAGAGTATCTTTCCATACCCAAATACAGTGACCCCCCAAAGTTCCACCTTTCTCCTCTTTCTATATTTCTTCTGTAAATCTCATACGTGGTGCTGCACATAACCCCAGTGTATACCCAGGAATGTAAACCAGGGACACCCTAAATAAACCTGGAGAGCACCTAAGTGCTGCTGCAGGGATTGTAGCTGGTGGTCAGAGCCATCTGAAATTCTGTTGTCATTCTGGTTATTGAAAGAAGCCTCACTCCAGGGGAGCTTCCAGGACTAGCAGAAGTTCCCAACAATAGATCCGAAGGGTAATTTGATAATATTAGGAAAGGTGTCTTGGATACATACCATGAAAATGGATACCAATTTATTAAGTATACAGAAGACACTAACACTCACATAAGCCATTAAACATGATTATATTTTCCTCTTGTTGGTTCAATTATGATCTGCTGTACATTTTTCCTTATTACTCTAATTGTAGGTTGGTGTAATTTCCTCTTTATTAGCACAATTATGGTCTGTACTTTTATAAAATTCTTGAAGAAATCAGAGCCAATGAGAAAATATTGCCAGATAAAAGACAAAGGTATTAACATTATTATTTCTTTGGAATGTTCACTTACTCTTAATTCCTTATAGTACTCAGTATTTTGTATCATACAGGGATCAGATTCAATAAAGAAAATAATAAATGATTAATGTGCACACAGTATGTCTTGCATGACATTATTATAGCCTGCTGTTTACTTTATAAGAAAACAGGCAAAACTGGAGTGTTCTGCAACGAGCTGAAATCTTGTGTGAGCATGATAAAGCTAATTAAATTATAAGTTAGGTTTCACGGATTTCTGCAGAAGATTAATTATTTGACAGTATAACTGGTTTCCATTTCTGTTTCCTTTCTCCTTCCTATGGATAATAAAGCTCTAATTGTTTAAAATTAAGTAAAGATATCTGAATAACGGAGCTTGGTTGCTGGTTATCACCTACTGACAGTAGTGTGAAGTTCACAATGACAGTATGTCCTCATACCCACACTCTGTGAATAACTGAGAAGTTTGAGGGATAAATGAGCTCATTTGTTAAGTAGAATTTGTATCTGTCTGAAAGGTACAAACTCTTTTCAATGCTCCCAATCCTCACTCTTTGTTTTTGGCTTTATCACTAATACGACCCTCCATCTTTCAGTTCCTGCATCCACAGGAGAGATACACATCTCTAATGAAAAATGCCATAGAGATGTTCAAAGGTTTAGCTTAAGCCACCGCAGTTTTCAGATTTCAATTTCAACCAGCATGTTGAAAATAGGAATGAAAGAATGGAGCCTTACATCAGGACCTGCTGAGACCTGCGGGTGGGAAGTTACAGAGGAAACAAGGTCAGTGTGCCCCAGTCCATTCTCCAGTAAATGGGTCACAATACCTGAATATGTCACAACTATGGATTTTAGTGGAAATAATTAGGTGCTTGTCATGAAATAAAACTTCAGATCCACTGGTACCCTGTCGTTGCTCTGCATGGGGCTGAAGCCTGTGGGAGAGGAGGTCTGAGAGGTTACTGCAGCCCATGTGCGATGAAGGCAGCTGGGCTGCACCTTGCCAATAGCTTTGCTCAAGAAGGAGGAAGGCAGCGTCGATGTTGGTCAACATCAGGTCACAAGTTTTATTTTTCCTCGCCATGACTGTATCAGGGCAAGACTAAAAAAATATTCCAGAGCCATCCTTCCTTTATTTTCTATAATTCACAGCTGATTTGATCTCTTTGCCTGTGTGTTTCATGAAAGAAATATACCTTTGGGAAAAACAGATGACCTGGGAAGAGGTTGTGCTTATTTTCTTACCGCTGCGGCACAACACACGTAGGCGCACACTGACGTCGGCCATCGGGTCATGCCCAGAGACCGTTACGCTTGTGAAAGCTCAGGCACTGTTGAGCACTGTTGTAGTCCCATCAGAGAAGCAAACTTCTCAGGCTGAGTGACTTTTTAACAGAAGGCCCTTTCGTTCTGTGGATGTGCAAGTGTTGTGTAATGATGAAAATCTCATTATAAACATCTGTGCAAATTTTTCAGGAAGATGCCATGATTGGTGGATATCAGATAATTCATCACAGTGCCATCTGCTTGAAAAACAGAGTTGTCAGAACGGGTGGCTTAATGGTAAAGTAGACTTCCTCAGGTCTTGCTATATATCTACATATTAAGTACATAACATAAACTTAAAGGTAATATGATGTTCAAAATATGATGCTCAATATGAAGTTCAAAGATACAAGTCAAAATACTAAGGGCATTTTGATTCCAACAGTGTCCTTACAACACGAATCGTGTATAACTATCAGGAAACATTATTTTATAAAAGAGTTAGAATTATTCTTCATCAGTAATCTTCATTAGTTTATTAAGAGCACATTCTGCTCACGGTTGTTCTGCCCTGCGCAGATTCCTGATGGATTAACCCACCCCATAAACTTATCTTTCCTTCTTCTCACCTTCGTTTGCACCGAGGAAATCATACAAGCCTGAAACAGCACTGACTTTTCCCAGTCCCTTTCCATCTATCATGTAGTAGCATTTTAACACCGAAAACAATCCGTAAGTGTATTTTCCCTTAGCAGGGGTTGCAGCAGGTTGAAACAGGAAAGGAAAACTTCAGTGCACTGACAGAGAGCGCGGTACCACGGGCAGACCTCGCAGACCTCGGCTGGGGAGAAGAGGCATTTTTAGCAGTTGCAGGAACGTTACCGTTCTCTGCTCATTCTCTCACTTTTGCCTGAAGGCAGGTTCAGTGCAAAATGTAGAAAGACAGTCGGCAACCTGAAGGACTTTCTAAGTTATCAGACCCAGGGATACTGGGAAATTAAAAGATGTGCCCAAGAACATCAGGAAGACTGAATTACATTCAGATACCCAGAACTTTAAAACACAATCCCTCTTGCTTTGTTTTAAATCCCCCAGTTTTATAGCTGCAGTGTGGTTTTCTCTCAATATATTACTAAAAATTGAAGACATTTTTGATCGTAATCTTGAATAAAAGCAGCATTTCCATCCATTTTCTGCAGTAAACAGAAGTCAGCCCTTGGGATTCAGAGGCTGCATTTTCTAAAAGTCACCACAGGCAATAATCAGAAGAAGATACTGCAGAATACTCCTGGGCTCCTGAGCTGGTAGGCGTACCATGGGGAAGGAAAACCACGTCAAAGCGGTCTGCCCAGGAGCTGCCAGTGCCTCTTGTTGGAGCCACCGCCACAGCTGTGAATCTTTTGTGCACAATAATTAATCATAATAAAGGTTCTAGTGAGGATTTGGTCTGGAAATGGATTCAGAAGGCACAGATGGACTATGATGGCACAAAACCATGCACCTTCGTTTTTGCCAAAGCAGTGACTCGCTTGCCTTGAAGAAAACCCACAGGTAGGCAGGCAGGAGCTGCTAAGTGAGTTTTACGTGGTTTGCCTTTCATTGCCTATCCTGCAGGAACACAGCTTTCATAAAATGTCAGTCTATTTCCCAGTGCCGCTGGAGGAAAAAAGTGCAATGGCTAAGACTTGCTCAGTGAAAGCATTCAAGTGATTTTAATTTTCGTGTTCATGCAAAAAAAAATCCCAACACAGCTGATGAAAACATCGAAGATTTTGAGTGTCGCACAAAGAAATGCAAGTGCCCGTGGTGTTGCCTTTCTGATTAAGCATGCTTGTACTTATATCAAATATGAACTGTCCTCCCCAGTGAAAGGGCATTTACCAGTGTTTAGGGTTTAACCATGTGAAAAGTAGAAAAGCAATTTGCTAACTCTCCTATGCTGCCTTTTCTCTCCTCCTCCTTTTACTCCACACCCCCTCCAATTTTTAGTCAGTTATTCTCAGTATTGCCAAAAAATGTGCAGTGATGTTATTACATGCAGAGTATAAAAAATATTTTTCCTAATAACTGTTAACAGCAGCCGTAAACAGCAAAATAAAATAACACTAAGAAAAACAATCAATAAAAATCTGTACAAGAATTAAGTATTGGTGCATGAAATAGGAAAAGGGGCTGGATTCAGAGTGCTTTATAGAGAAACCTGGAAGCTATTTCAAGAGAAGGTGGGCAAAGAGTAAAATCTATCAAATGTTACTGAGATAATTATACCAGAACAGACAGGAAACAAGATGTTTGACCAAAGGGAATGTAAGTGGATGGATCCAGCTCTTTTCTATGCTTCCCAAATCATTGTCCTTTTGGGCTTAAGCCATCCCAGTGTGTCACCATGTAAATGATTTTAAGCTAATGCTGAGACAGCTGTTTCAGCGATGGGTGCCCGGACAGTAGGAATTTAGTTTGTGCTAAGCACCTGATGCATGGGAAATGGGGATTCAGTCTATGGGATCAGTTTAGAGCTTCTCCAAACTAGGGAGAAAAAAAAAAAATAAAAAGAAAGAATAAAATAAAAAAAGAAATAAGAAGCCCTGCAGTGTGTTCATCACCAGTGGCTCTTTTGTTGCTCTCACCAAGCTGCCCTACCCGCTCTTGCAGCCACGGTGTGTCCCTATCCCAATATGCACACCCAGACACGTCCAGCTCATCTCTGCAAACAAACCTGAAGACCATCTGGTCGGCAAGCAGAGAATGGGACTGTGCACAGCCAGTACCTAACAGCCCTCAGAACTGAGCCAGGGCAAATATAAATAAGCATTTATTTTGGATGATTAAATAAAGACTCAATAGAATCAATCTATATAAACAGCTCCACGCTCTGGTGTCTCTTCTGTGGTCTAAGAGGTTTTTACCCCTGAGCGATGTGGGGTTGAGCACGGGCAGACAGCCCCTGCCTTAAGCAGTTGGAGGGATTGTCAAGCTCTTCCTTTGGTATCTCCGGTGTTCTGGATGTGGGATTGCTACGGGATGAGCTATCAAAGGGCTGTTCAACAGGCATGCTGCTGTCTGTCTAGTATGCTACACTTGAGCCAAAATATGAGCCAGGAGCCTGAGGGTTTATGGGTATTAAGTGGCGATTTTCCAGCTTAGCCATTTTCATTGCATACGCAGATTCAACAGCAGAAGCCACAGAAGTGCTTCCTGTGCCTCAATATTTATTCAATAAAGTGGCTGAAAGACTGACATATTGCCTCCTCCTCCTCACCCAAAGATCCTGAGGGGGGGAAACATGGACTGCTAAAGCCAACAACCTCACTTGAATAATGGGTGTGAGGTTCTCCAAGCACAGTAAAACCCCAAAAGTCTGCTGGAAATGGCAGTGACACCGCAGTGAATGCCCAATCCAGTGATGATAACCAGCATTTGACATAGCAACCTTTTACTTACTGATTTGTGGCACTTTAGAAATTTTTCCCTCTGTCCCATTACTGGGTTAAAGATCTTTACCAAGATGTCTCTGAATTTGCTGTTGGGAAATTTTATCGTACATTTATACAGAGCAAACTTTTCAGAAAAAACTCCATGACTAGAGTTTCGGTCATGATCAGGACTTTTCATGTAACGGTGTGTGCAAGGAGGATCAGCTATGAGCAGTTATAGTGCAAAAAAAGCTTTCAGTTTAAGATAAGTGGCATCTGGTGGAAGCACACACACTGAAAACCACAAAGCAACATTTGTCAGCACATACAGCATATACCCATATACCGCTGAAGAACAGAGAGGTGTTTGTCTGAGATAGGGTCAGCCAGAAATGAAGACTGGAGTTTTTGGCAGGAGCTGGCATCTCAACAGCAGTGAAAATAAGAGGTAGGTTGAGGGCAGGCAGTGAGGATAAGTCGTTCAGACTTGGAGTGCAAGCATCTGCCTGCTAGCTCCTGTTGTCCCCATGGTGCCTCAAAGTCGCATGAAATAAGCCCGATCTTGGCTCACATTAACTCATTTAGTATAAATCTTTGGCATGGCATACAAGAGAATGTCAGTAAAAATGGAGCTGTTAACGCATGGATTTTTAGCACTATATACAATATGTCTGGCATTACTGTAGTGCTGTTAGCAGGAAGGACTCTGGCGCCGTCACGATGCAATATGCCATTGCCTACCGCAGTTATTAGCATGTCTACCTTTGACAGGATGCCTTAAGAGTTTCTCCACGGGACAGCTGCTATATTACATCATGTCAGTGAACAGGATAGAGCTATTAATGACTTTTAACACGATACTCCGTATCCTGACAATGCATGCTATTAGGCGGTCCTCAATCACCGGATCACGGATATTGATATACCAACCCTAACAGCTCTAAGGATGTACGGTGCCAAAGTGTACTACCCACGTCTGCAAGAGTATATAGTAAAACCATTAGGCAAAGACTCAAAATGTTATTTAGTTCAAAGGAAAATTATGAAATTTCAAGCCTGAGCATCCACAGATCCAGTGTATGCTAAAAGTAATCTGAATTTTCATTTTCCAGGTGCCCACCTATTCTTGGGTTAATGACTGAGTGTTACAACCAGCTTTTCAAAGATATAACAAAAAATATCGCTGTTGATTTTCCTGGCAGACTGCTTGCATCACTTTAATTTAGGAAGCAAACCATTTTACAATAATCACAGACATGTAAATGAGCCAAAACTGGTGTTTATTTTGTTGCTTTCCAAATTTAAGCTGACCTAAATAATTTAATACAAAATTTGTAGCAATGAGAACACAATTTGGTGGACACATATGGGAACACATTGAATTTGTACTACGGAATTGTTACTCCTCTGAGTAAAAGACGACTCGCCCTCTAAATGTACTGTAAATGCTGGTACAGCATCCACTTTGGTGGCACGAATGACACTGTGAAAACAGTCCAGACCCTCTCTGTGTTCCCTCCATTTAACATGGAAACGGGAGAACTTTCTCTTACCCAAGCATGAAAACTGGGTACATGCTTACTCTCTGAGTGGGTGAATCTCAGCTGTCAAGACTGGCAGGTGTCCCAAGCAGTATGTTAGGTTGCTCATGACAAATTCTTTTTGCTTACAGGAAAATATGGGATAACTTTAGCAAACAGTAGGGGAAGCAGGGTGGGGACGGATCCTGTCAGCGGTGGTGTGTGTCCGTGCTGCCCCAGACACTACCCAGCAGTTATGGCAGTAGGGGCTGGTGGAGACATGTCAACTCAACCCACCTGATTTGAGGTTCTCCATCCAGTAAGCAACACTGTCACCTACTTTGGGAGCAAAGCAAAAAACAACATCTGAACTGATGGACTATAATTACTGAGTGATGAAAACAAAACATATTAAGCAGGTAGACCTGTTGTCACTGTGCTCACCGATAATTTTTAGCAGCTGAAAAATATTCTGGAGTTTCTCCACTGTGAAGCAGGATGTGTGGGAAGCTGGTACAAAGGCATTTCATCTCAGAAGTGGTTGTTTTCTGTTCATAGTGACGGCTAGCTGTGGCAGAACTGAATGTGCTTCCTGTATCTGCTCCAGTGGGATGCAGGGATGCGGGAACCGCACCACCTCCCTGTGCTTCAGTGGACTATAGGGAAAGGTTGTGAACAACAGGATTTGGTCTTTGACCATTCTGTCCTCTAATTCAACACTCAAGGAAAAGAAAACAATTCTTTGTCTTCTCTGTTATTTTTTCCATTTTACACTTTTCCAAAGCTCTTTGTACAGTTTTTCAGAAATATCGTCACTGGTCTTCATAATGTTTTGTCCTATTTATGTTTCCTCTATAATAAGCTAATTCATATTTCCTCTCTAATAAGCTAAAGCAGAATAAGAAGCATTTTCATAAATTTCAGTACACTTTATATTTTATATATATTCAACCACAATAAATGAAACTTAAGTCTGAGCTTAAATGTAAGTCTAAATGCATTAATCATACTTCTGTGTGGATTAAGAAGCTTTCTTGGGCCAAGACTGTGAATCATACTTCAGCCGTGAACAGGACTAAAGTACAACGATGAAGCAATGAGAAACCCTAGCATTTACTTGTGGTGACAATCCTATAGGAATCTTCGCTGCATAAAAACAATGCTACTTTTGGCTGAAAGCACTTCAGCCTTTCAGTGCCTCAGTAAGCATCTCTTAAGATCCCTTTTCTCTCAGGTCCAAACCCACACAGCCTGAAATCAAGGGTTCTTTCTGTCAAGTTAAGCAGGATTGAGAAGTCTGTGTTCTGGACACAGCCTGAAAGTGAAAAATCTTGCAGAGTCTCAGGACCAGCCCCAGCATTGGACTGGAACCCCACAACTAGTGGCTTTTGTCCCATTCTATCTGATCAGCAAATGAACCGAATATTGTAGTTTGCAAGAATTTTGTTCAGCAACCACACCAGTGCCAGCTGCATTGCTAGTAATATCACAGCCCTTTCTTCTGAATCAAGCAAAATAGAAAATGTAATTAATTTTATTTGAAAATTCTGTCTGAGCGTATTTGGCATCCATTTCATTTCACTGCCACATCAGAAGATACACTCTGACCAACATCACATGCCCTGAAGACACAGAAGAAAGAGAATAAACATTATTATTGGTGTTTGAATATTCAGTCTATGTAAATGTATTATATACTTTGCTTCATCATAATAGAAAAAGCGAGCAAGACAAACTTGTACTGTTTTCTGCACACACTTTCCTTTTGTCTTTTTTTTTTTTTTTTCAAATTTTGCATAGTGCGTATTGCAAGCTTTTCTTTTTAGTTATACGCCTCTAGCTATTATCTTGGAACAAAAATTCAGACATACCCAGCACAAAACCACATGAAATGGCTCGTCACAACGGCGCCTCGAGGTTTCAGAATCATAGATGTTGGAAAGGACCTATTAATTTATCTTTTTGCATATGCCTTTGCAGTCTTTTCTATTTACTCTGAAAACCTCAGGTAAAATGGTATCTTACAAACAAATTAGTGAAAAACAGCTTCAGTTCTGTACAGAAAAGGAGTGGGTTTCTGGGGAAGGGAAAGTCCTGTGTTTTCTTGTGCAGCTACCTGATGGGATGCATTAGAATAAGGGTAAACCACCAGGTTGTGCTGTTGCCCTTAAGCAATATGCATCACCACGGAGCTACGCTACTGTGCTCATCTGATGGCTGCTATTCGTCTGGGAAGGCCCTAAAATCCTAGAAAACCAGAAAGAAAACAAGTCCCTCAGACTCATTTTGCTCTTGATTATACAGCTCAGTATTTTTCGTAGGACCTTGGCTCGCGTTGTAAACCACTGGCAGTGTTTGCTGGCCATGAAATTCAGGTACAAAAATAAACACTCCGTCTGCACAGGCTTAGGATGCAAACAGTGCAGAGCTGATCCGAGAACTGATGTTACACTCAGCGCAATTTCCAACATACCGTCCATTAATGTTCAGCACTGCAGCTTACTTTCACTACTGCATTTTCCCCCACTGCTTAGACTGTTTCAGTTTTTCAAAACTATACACTATTTCAAAAATCAGAAGTGTAGTGTGGAGAGAGCTCAGAGGATGCCTTGAATAAGCAGAGATTGAAGATGCTGGACACCATGTCCGTTTGCAGTCGGAACCTCAATGCTGCTTGCACTAGACTAACCTTTTGAATCTTATGAGAGACTCCGGCATGCTAGACTAACCCATAATTTTTTCAGAATATCTTTCAGATTACCCTTTTTGATAGTTTATACTTAAGATATTTCTTTTTCTTGCTAATTTCTGAATAGATTTAATTTTTTCAGGTTCCCCATTACATGGTGTCTAAGCAAATCACCACTAAACTGAGCAGATTTTTTTTTTCTACAAGACTGATCACCTCAGACAGTGATGTGACTCAAAACTACTTTTCTGCTATGTCTGACTAAAGAAATATATTAACTGCAGAAAAGTAATAACATCTTCCACTAAATAGCAGAAATTTTACATAAGAAATATGTGCAAGAATGACCACGTCGAGTCTGACCAAAAGTAAATCAACAAATGTCAGGGAAGTTTGCAAAAGTAAAGTAGAAGAGCAGGCTAAACGTATAACAATACGTGTCAGACTTTCCAACCAGCAGAAAACTGAGTCTCAATCCGAGGTGAAGCTTTTGTATCTTATTGCCACCCAGAGGTTTTTCTTCCTTGAATTTGTCCAAGCACTTTTTGCGACCTTGTAAACATCTGGCGACAAGATCCATTGCATAAATACATGAGCCGTGAAAAACTGTTCCTTTCAGTTTGCTTTTGAACCCACCACCTGCTAGTTGTACATGGGATATAGAAAACTTGGTTAACATTCAAGGCTGGATCCCTCATAAAACTAGATATTAGACCAGTTTTAGGAGTTTGAGGCACAAAAGACAAGACCATCCAAACCAAAACAAGACAAGACCAAGCTGAGGACCTTTAAACCTAGGCTAACTAAGTCAGAGTCACATTTGGAGATTATTTAGTTTAATTTTAACTTCCACTTCACTAAGCATTTGATTGTGTATTCTCTTCGAAATATTCCCAAACCTTTCAGGATAATTCCCCAGCTACCCTTCAACTTTTTGCTCGGTGCTAGAGTAGCTTTTCCCTGCTGTGTGCTTTCCTCTCGATTGATGCAACACATACTGTCTTCTATCTTCCCTCAAAGTACCCCAAGAAAAAAAGCTTATAGATCCGCTTAAAAAAAAGAAAAGGGGGAAAGGCTCCTCTTCTTTCCTGCACCTCAGTGGGAATACACTGGGAATTGTTCTAATACGAGAAATGCAACTCAGGTTATTCAGGTCCCAGCGGGGACCTGGTACCGTCCTGGCTTGTGGATCACACTTTAGTTGCAGATGACATGCTGCACAGTTACTTTATCTCCTAAAATAGTCTCCCCAAGCACGTAACCAGATTTTTAGCTACCGAAAATCAGAGTAACACTGTTATAGCCTGCTTCTGTACATCTATCTAGCTGAGATGCAAGTCTGTCCATTAAGAAAGAAGGTAATTATATGTTGGACATTTTCAAATTTCCTACTGTCTAAATTATTGAGAAGCAACAACTATTATGTCAAGTCCAGTGTTTCAGATGGAGTGATAAATGTAAATATAAAACTCCAGGACATTTACAAAGTCGTGAACTAGGGAAAAATCCCCCTGTTTGGAAATGTTAAAAATCTTGCCCCACAGATCTGTTCAATGCCAGCAAAAAAGTTAACAGAGAATAAAAGCAAACCTAAGGACATCATTCAGTTTTAGTTTTAGAAGGCTTATGACGCAATCTATCACCAAAGCCTATTACGAAAATTTGAAAACTACAGGGTAAAAGGTAAATTTCTGCCATGGATTAAAAACTATTCATGAGAGAGAGAAAACAAAGGAGAAGAAAAGAGATCTGATTCTTGGCACAGAGAGAGGTTAATATGGAGTGCCCCAAGACTTGCTGCTGGGACTGATTTTTGTCCCTTTGAATCCCCGGCATAATGCAAACAGTACTAGCTTACTCAGCAAATATTCTGCACTTCGCTACTGCAGTAAATACTTGTGCTCGCTTGCTTTAGATCAGGCTCCCGAGCCTGTACGCCTTAACTTGTAATAGCACCCACAAGACTATCAGGGCACACAAAGAGGAAGCTTAATCTCGATGTGGTTACACTTCAGTAGAAATGTCCCAAGGGGAGAATCTGTGTTACTTGTGATTGCTCATAAATCAGAACAAAGACAATTTTTCTTTTAAACCATCCGGTGAGTCTGAAGCTCTGCAAGGCAGATAAAACATATTTTTCCCTTGTATATTGAAAAAAAATTGTGGGAACCATGCTGCTGCTGTGTAAAACATTGCTATTATGTCTGAATGAATGGCATGCAGCATCAAAAAGATTCTTTAAATCCCAAGTAAACTCCATCTTAAAGGTTTAAGTCATACCATGCATGTACACAGATGTTTAGCACAGAATTAAATGGTATACAACTCATTTTCCAGTAAATGTAGCCAACTGGAAAAAACGGTAGAGGAAGTTTCATACAGATGAAGATTCATGAATCTACCAATACAGACACTAATGGATTCAGAGATGGTTGTTTAACTCAAAAAAAAAAAAAAAAAAAAAAAAAAAAAAAAAGAAATCTAAACAACTCAGGAAAAATATCTGTTTATTCTTCAGAAGCAGCCAAAAATGACTGTTAGCAAAAAAATAAAGTCCAATTAAAAAGTTTGCTGTTATTTCACATCCTCTTGATGATTTTGAATTCAGTTTCAATCACAACATGGAAAACATGTAAAACATACAAAAGAAGCAAACAGAAATGTGTTCTAGGCAACAAGAGCTTTCAAAAGTGTAAACGCAGTTTTACACACGGTTCTGTGCATTTTTTTGACCAGCAAAATCAGCAAAACTCTTTCTAACTGTGCAGTGTCTCAAAAGCTGAAAATCTGCCATGGTCACACTGATTAGAGAAATCTGACTCAATTATCCTGTGCACATATATCAAGATAAAAATACTAAGTACAATGAATACTCATGATTCAGAACATAAATTGATTAATAGTCAGTTCAGCCAAAAAGTTGTCTTCATGGTGTATTTCATATTTAGGCATCATGGCAGGAGGAATTGGCAGAAAACAAAGTTGAACATTTAATTTCCATTGCCAGTTGATGAAGCAATGATCTCAGAAAATCAGTTGCCTTATGCCAATGCATATTGATATATGTGACTATCTAATATTCTCATTTTCATTATGAATAACGCTGCCTAGTGTAGGCCACCTAAAATATCTCATTTTTCTAAAAATATGATTGGAAGCCTTCCCAGCTTACACAGTATCTTTGCCCTTCTGAGAATAATGTAGAACTGAAGTCAATAATTGTATTTTATTTCAGGCTGTGTGTAGCACATGCAAAACATTCACCTTCTATTCACAATGCAGGATTAGCAGTCGTGAAGCCTTCATGGTCTCTGTAGGGGAACTGGTGGAAATCAACAGTTGATATCCACCTAGAAAGGAATTCACAAAGTATCCCTGATCTTTAGTGGTATTGGTAAGGATATCTACAACATTTTTTAAAAAATGTTCATAATATTTTTAAAATATGTGTTTTTCAGTGTCTCCTTTTCCTTTTTCTCAAATACATAGGTTAATGTAAGGCTGAGGTTATTAGTTTATTTTGTTAGAAATGTAGCATCTCAGTTTCCATAGATTCCTGTGTTACTTTGCTGATAAAAACACAGTTTAACTAAGCTAGAAGGCCTACTAATGGTAGTAATCCCAAAAGCATCTGTTTGTTGGAGCAGGCTGATAGCTTCTGCCTACGTTTTTCCTTCCAAACATGTTGTTTAACAAAAATAATATTTTTTTTTTTTCCACAGGAAAATTCTTTTAGACTTCTTGCTTATCATGTCCAGACCTCTACTGGTCTAAGAAATCATTATATATTATGTCAGTCATTGCTCGATTAAGCATAATCTTGTAGTTTCTTGCTCACTTTGCTCCTAATGGAGGAGCATATGACAATCTCAATCACTTCTGATTGGAAACTTACTCCCCTTTCCAGAATAAATGTATACAAAACTATTTTTAACGTGAATGTTACCATTTCCCTTTACGTTTTCCCCTCCTGGATATTTCTTTATGGTTAAATTCATAAGAAGGAAACATTTGCATTAGGTGCATCATTTTTCTAAACTAAGCCAACCTGCTTCAGTCTATCAGGCTTTGTGGGGATAGGAAAGAATTTACTTTCCCCTCATCATCAAGTAAACCTTCTCCACCTTGTCCCTATTTGAAAGCATCATTCTTGACACAGAAGGTTTGAAAATATATGCGTCATTATTGGAAAGTACACCAATATCTCATACTTCATGTCTTATTTCTATACAGCTATTCCAGTGAAACTCTCCCAGATTAACCAGAGCTGTCAAATTCTGCTGTTTGTCCCTGAGTGCATGACACGGTTTGATTTGACGTTACCAAATCAAATAAGCTTGCACGATAGTTTGAGATGAACGCAAACGCAGGAGTACCAGAAAGTCCTCCGAGATGTAAAATCTGCTTTCTGACTACCCTGCCACATTTCCCTGGCTGCTCTGAGCTGGTCCAGGACACAGGACTTGCTATATCAGGTGTAGAAGTCATCAACACCAGCAGCAAGCCGTGTGCTGGTAACTGTGTTATTATGGTCTTATTTGAGAAAGAAACTGAATCCACAGCGTCTTCAGCATTGCAGAATGATGTACTTATTTGAAAATAGAATCCATAGTTTTTCTTCCCCAGTCTAAGTTCTAAAACTTCATCTTGTTTCTTTGAAGTCACTCTGGTAGAGGGCAGGCCATCAAAAGGATAGAGCCAAGACATAAGAAAAGAAAAATAAACACTTTTTGAAAAATAATTATGCTGCACAGAAAAGAAGGACCATTGGACTGTCCGGAGTCATTCCTTCTGCCTTTCTCGCTTGGTTTACAGGACCCCGGTGCCTGTTCTTCCCTCTGGGCTCATCCACCCCATCTATTTTGCAGTTTTGTTTTGGGTGAGAGAAATGAGGGAAGACCATTTCTTGAGTCAGAGAAAGACTGAGAATACCGATAAAGACACAAAGGAAATAAAAGCAGGGCAGGTGGCGCAAAGTAGGGCTGGGATGACCTGGAGTGAGTAGCAAGACCTGATTTGTCCATTATTTGTAAGTGAGGTGGTAATTCAGCACCATCATTGGATGGTCTACTAACGCAGCCTCTGTGGATGGCACAGCAAGACGGGGGGACCCAGACTCTTTTTTTCCACACTTCTGTCTGATTTCCTTCTCAGTGCAGCTTTGCACCAGTATTCCCCTCTGCTAGGTACGAAGTAAACTGCTTTGGTTCGAGGCAGGAGGCAACTGCGTTCCCTGTCCACGGGATGCACCCACGCGCACAAATACACACGCAGCTTCCAGTGGAAATTTCTTCAGAGATTTTTTTCTCTTCAGAAAGCTGCTTTGTGTAATTCCATACTGACTGAAAGGATTTGCAGGGGAAAATACATCCAAATTAAAATCAGTCACTTTAAAAACATGGAAGGAAAATTGCTGTGCAACAGTCATACTTCTGCCAGAGAAAAACAGGCGTAGAAAGGGAAGAAAAGTCTTTCTAAGAGTTTTTCAGCTGGGACAGCCTGGGAACTCTGTTTTTCAGAATTCTTAGAAACGCAACGATTTACTGCTATTGCTCACTAAAACAAATATGCTAGTTATGGTAGAAGTGCAGAGACTTTTATGCAAAGACTGAAAAAATGAGGAGCTCAGGGAGCCTGGAGCAGCCTGACAGACCAGTCCAACTTCTCCAGGACCCAAAGACCCGAACACCAACGCTGACTGTCCAGAAACCAACCTATAAAACGAGATCAATCCCAGGAGGAAGAATGCAAAGATTTAACCAACCACTACAGCAGCATCACACGTGTCAATCCGCTTAGTTACCTACAGCGTCGACCTCAGCGCTATATCAGCTAATGAGTAACTTCATCTGTGCCACAGCCCGTCTCTTGTCGCTGCGGATGGCCTTGGGGTCAGCTGGGAGAGAGAAGGGAGGAAGCTGAGGACAACTCATGCGTCATGAGGAAGCTGAAGAAGAAGGAATAGCCGCTCCTCAGCGCTCGGCTTCAAGCAGCGAGCTGTCAGGCACGTTACATTAATAACTGTGATTTGTAACTGCGAAAGCTCGGGGATATCAGCAGTGCCTTGAGGAGCTGTGGCCAAGGATCAGCTGCAAACAGCCTCCTCGCCCAGGAGGAGGTTCCCCAGTCTGGAAAGCACACAGCCTCCCCAGCAGAAGGGAACAGCACTTTGGAAAGGCACCATCAAGTGATGGTAAACTTCAGTGTCTGAGTTTTGCTAATCTCGTGGCACGACTGCAGCGCAAAGAAAAATACATTTGAAGCATCAGCCTTATTGCCAATAGTTCTGTGCCAGTGGAGTAGCAGGAAATCAGCTCAGAAGTGTTTGCTCTGTTTCTTCTGTTTACAACATGCTTTGCACAAAAGACATCTGACAGCATTATCAGCTAGAGAGAAATAGCTGCAAACCGCAGTGTAAGTTCAAGTGCATTTATTATGGCTGGATTTTTGATGATTGGAAAATTCCTGGTGGGATCTAGGAGGTGCAAGCAACTGACATTTAAAACATTTTAATTTCACCTTAATGTCCCGCTAACACTTTAAAGAGAAAAGAGTACATGCAGTTTCATTTCACACTGATGGATAATTTTATCTCATTCGGTTTACTCAACCTAATGCTAATTCTCACTCCAATATTACTGTGCAATTTTAAGGCTGACATTTATTTCTTTGACCGTGATAGATTTAGATGATGTCTTTTCCTCCTCCGCAGCATTGCTAATTCCTACACAAGTCCCCTTTGCTCAGGGGTGACCCCACATAAGCTGGGCACAAACCATCTCCTTGTGTCTACCTTTCCGTGTGTCCGTACACATTCCAGAGTCACTGGGTGCGTGTCCCCATGTGGCACAGAGGTCTCTATATGCCCTTTTCGGGGCTAAGATGAGATTATTTTGTAGTAAAATATAATAGTAAAGTATTGCAATACGTTTAACTGCCTATACATTCTCCTAGAGCACATTTCAACAATAAGGAGTATAGAAAGGACCAACAACGTGATGTTTTTAGCCATCAGCAATTAGATAATTCTCTTTTGGGGTTCCCACAGGGGACCACCCCCATTTTCCCACTTAACATCTTTCATCCGTGCTCTGTGCGTAGCCTAAATCACAAGGCAAGGTAGGTCTAGCGGTCTGTTCCAGGCTTTGGGTGCAATTCAGTTCATTTCCCCAGAACCGTGCCTTGGGATGTGCATGGCTGACTGCAGCTTTGGACACCCTGCGGCTGTTCTGGTGCGGTGCCAGTGGCAATCTCTGCAGGGAGGGGACAGTCCAGAGTTCAGGACTGAAGGACACCAAAGCACCCGGAGCCCCCCGCCGCGGCGCTGACGGGTCCGGCTGGTGCTGCTCTCATCGTTTGCCCGCTAAAATGTCAGACCCGTGACGTTGGCAACAAATTTACACGGAAATGGCGGGAGGGAAACAGCACGTATTTGTTTATTTACTCTAACCTCCCTGCCTGAGCAAATCAACACTTCCACTCTCCTACTTTTAACGCTCTTTCGCCTGAAAAGGAAGCAGAAAAGACCAACCTCAGAAGCTGATTTTCCCGTCTTGCTGCGTCTTTCTTTGAATAAAAGAACTTTCTCAGGCCAAGAACGGACTACCGAGTAGCCAAACTACTTATATCTGCAATTGCTGGTTTACGTGCTGGCAGATAAGCATCAGGTTAAGGAGCCAGGAACATCACATGACTGACAAGATACGCTACTTTTTTATATGTAAATAATGTACTTAAGTAATGGCACTTTGGCAAACAACTGGAGGAAGCGCACACATTTCTGCTCGGCTTTGTTGACACATCTGTGCATTTCCCACTTTGCTGAGACCTTTGCCTATTATAGCGTGTTTTTATAGTTGCTGATAGGACTGGAGGTTTTTGTTTGTTTTGAAATTCTTTCCAAGTTCCAAAACAAGTACATGTAGATTTAATTTTTTTTTTTTAACTTTTTGCAGTTTTAATTCACAGGGTCAATTTGTCATTTGAGTGGAATGTGCTGGATTCCATATTGCTTGTATTGGAAATAAAGAAGCATTAAAATCTAGTGTAACTTTGGGGTAGCCATCAAATATTTGACTTACTCCAGCTGCTCACAAAATCATTCCCAGGTTAAAGAGCAGGTTGCTGTTCTGCTCTTGAATCCATTAAGCGAAACATTAAACATCTTAAAAGGTTCAAATGTGACCATGTCCTAAGCTTCAGAGGGAGTCTGGAGCCACTTTTCATACAGTGATGAGCTACAAATGGGTGTTTGCAGCAGAAGTAGGCACAGCCACAGCAGCACCATGTGTAGCTAATTAGGCTAATGTTAATGATTAACTGGTAACAGGAGCAATTGTGGTGGTCACAGGTGGTGTGGGTGACACAGACTCTAAGCCTTTTGAAGGACAGGGCTGCTGGGACCTAGGTGGATCTTCCAGGTGCTTCCAGCTGGTTTTCCCATTTTAGATTTGTGCTGCCAGGTTTCTGCTGATGCCTGTTGTTCTGGGAGCCTTCACGCAGCCTAGTTAAACCAGACAGATCTTTCCCCCTGTTGTAAGCTTCTGCCTTGCTGTAGCAAGTGGAGCTGCACCCCAAATGTAGTGTTTCTCTGCTCAGATTCTGACCGTGCCCACCTGTGATATTTTCTGTTCCAGAATGATCCTGGTGAGTACCAGCACATCCAGACAGGATTTTTTTTTTTTATTTAAAGGTGTGTGTATATGTATATATGCAAAGATGTAAAAATACAGATGTGTTTTTAGTGATATTGTGCTGAAAAGAGCTAAGGGGCACCAAAGGAGTCTCCCATGAGTGGTGTCCTGGGTGAAGCTGATGAGAGTAGCAAGCACGTGATGGCCAAGGAAAGAGGTGAGCATCCTCTCAGAGGAAAGAAAGCTGGACCAGGGGAATGGCTTTTGGGATGAGAAGCTCATTAGGAGACCAGACTGGTGTTTCTGAGTTGGAGTTTCCATTTATTTCTACAGTATTTAAGAAAGCATGGCTTGGTTTGTGTGATTTGTAAATAAATATTATTGCACCTAAGAAATACTTCACATGCCAAGTGCATTATTGTACAGAAGCAGACTGCTTGCTGAGGTTACTTATTCTGATTATTACTCTGTGAAGTATGTTCACTGAGACCATGATATTTCACCTATGGATATTAGACTTATTCTATATACATTAGGATAGCTCTGGCTTTCAGTATTGCAGTTTAGAAATATAATCTACACACACTTCACAAGACTTTACTGGCGCTTTTGATCCTTGACCTGTTCATACAGTAATTATTAACTAGCTTAATTCTGAGAACTGTGCTCATGTTATGCTTTCACACAAGATATTTTGGCATGATAAAACGATGCCTATTACAAGTCAAGGTTGGTTTTGCTCAACCAAAACAGCCACATTAATTCTAAATTCAGTGTAAACAAGAAACAGAATAAATGTTTTGCAAGTAGAAGAACAAACCTGGCAAGGAATAAAACATATTCATGCTTTTAAATGCATAATACAAGTGTGCAGAAATACAGGATTTCAGTTTTGAAGAATGTCAGAACATTTTACGGTCTATGGTTTATGTATTTTTTCCCTTTGCTTTTGAGTTAATTCTTCATTTTAACCAGCCTTAATCTGTTTAATTTCAGGTATTTCTAACGTGTACGTTTATCCAAGCCTGAATTTTATTTGAGTCTGAATTGGGACTGATTCTGAACGTCTTTTCAGACAAGTGCAAATCAGAGCAGTCACTGACCGAATTTACCTGAGGACAAAGCACAGAACTCCCCCACTCGTAACTTAATCTGACTCGCGTAATAGCAAGGCTCCATTGATACCAATGATATGATCGTAGTTTGTGTAAGGATCAGAAGATTTATTAGTTTTAATAACTTACTATTAGATGATTTTTTAACATCAGTGCTTCCTTGAGTTCAAGTCAAGAAAGTCATCTCCTAAACTATACTTGGATAGACCAAACACACTCACTTTTGTAACTTTCTCGCTATAAAATATGTTTTCCAGACACCCTACCATCCTCTTTCTGAGCATTTCCAATGTTAATTATCAGTTTGGGAACTAGGCTGCAGAATTAAGCAGATCGTTACGATAATTGCCTCACCAGTGCTGCGTGGACATATGCCACCACTTCCCTGCTTTTTCTTCTTCCTGTGCTGCTCATGCCTTCACGTGTTGTGGCCTTGCTCTTTCTTGCAGCGTTGTACTAATACTTTATGTTCGGCTTGTTATCTACGATCCTTGTTTCTGCAGTGCAGGATATGTCGATTTTTCTAAGCATAGATATATGATGTTGCAGATGTACAAGACGTGTTTGTCTATATTTAAAATATACGTGATTTACACTTAGACCTGGCAAGCCTTCCCTAGTATTTCTTTAATCCGCGATTCATTTTATATTATTATCAAATCAAGACAAGCCCCTGTCAGAAATGGCCAGAAACTATTTTTCAATGTGTATGACCGCAGACTGTAGTCTTGTGTAAAGTCTGAAAATAGTGGTTTAGTGTTGCCTAAGTCTACTGCTGGTCATGAAAAATGCTACAAGTGTGAGGGAAGTCCCATACTTTAACACATCCTGAGATATGACATGGTGTAGGTCCTCCACTGGTGTAAGTAGTCATGCTGAAATCAAATTGAATGAACTTGTGATCATTTATACCAAATAAGAATTGGTATTTCCTAAGTTTACAAACATTTATCTATATATTTCCTCTTTCATACTGGAAGGAAAAAAAAAAAAACAAACTTCCTTATTTGTCATCTGAAATTTGTCTTTGCTTCCCACATTTGGTAAAGAACTGAGAAATAAAATTCAGAGGTTGGAAAATGGCAGAAATTGCTGAATAGAAATAGCTACCTCCTCTATCATAACTATGTTGTGGAATAAAGTAATTTTTTTACATTTTCTCTTAGCAGAGTTCGATGCAAAAATATTAAGCAATGTAAATGAGTGGGCACATGCAAATAAACAAATTTACGAATGGTCTTTAGTGTTATCAATAATTTTAGAAACTAGAGACCTAAGAAAAGACTGTGATCAGAGGAGAAAAACCTTTGAAAAGAAGTCTTACATCACCTATGGATAGTATTTCTAGCTAAAGACAGAGTAACCTAAGAAAAAGCATGGTAAAAAAATCCTCTGCTAACAAATTTTTGGGTTACTGCTACAAATATTCCCATTTCCATCACAGTAAAGCCTTGTTTGCCTCTAAGTGGAGCAAAAACAGTTTAAAGATATTGACATGAATACTAGATTTGTAATCTTAATCAGAGAGGGGTGAAAGTAGAGGGAAGATTACATGATCAAAAGGTACAAAGAGTGTTTATTCATTTTTAAGAACAATTTATCCTATGCTATTTCTGCATCTCCTGATGTAGGCTTTAAAACATACAGAACTTGCAGAAGATGAGGTTGGAAGAAGATACTAGTCTTTTTAAGATAGATGTATTTCATAGCGTCGTGGGGAATAGAAAAGATTACTCTCTGCATTTCAATAGCTGCAATTCAATCTGATTTTTAAAAGTCCCCAACCATACAACTTCCAACTCTTGCATTATTCAACAGTTTAATATGCCGCATTTCCTGATATTTACATCAAATGTCTTTCATCCCTTATAATATATTCCCCTTACCTGTTAAAACTGTACTTCCATATAACAAAGTGAATGATTATTACCCTTTCAATAAGCTTATGTCCTGAAACACTTGAAAGCTGTTATTGTGTTCCTTATTTGGCCAAATTATAACCACTTAATTATCTTCCTTTTTATTCCCACTTCATTTCTCACAAAAAAAACCCCTAATTTTTCATTCTGTCTCTTCTTTGATTTCCTTCCAATTTAACATCTTTCTGGGAGAGTATTTCTTATAGTTGCAAGCAATGGCCACTACAAGGTTGCAGAAAATCCTTGCTTTGTGACTGCCATCTGTGTCCAGAATCTTTTGAAGTCCATGGCTGAACTTCCATTAGATGCAAAGGGCACTGAATTCTGTGTTTTATGTTGTTTTGGTTTGGTTGTTTTTTTTTTTTTTTTTTTTTTGTTTGCAGTGAAATATTTTTACTCCCTTGAATCTATTATGGCCATTCTTCATCTGCGATTCTTATCAGTCCCTTTTTATTTCCTCTCCTTATTGACATTTCACATCTTCTCAAATGAGCATAATCTGTGCATTTCATTAAGATCTTATTTATGTCTTTTTTTCTGAATCATTAATGAAGATACAAAGTAAACGCAGACTAACAATCAGTATGTGTTACCCCACTGGACATTTCCAACCATCTAGTTGCACAGCTGTTTCTCTTAATTTTTTTCATTTGTCTTTTAGCCAATATTCAATCCACGCACAATTGTCTCCAGCCAAGCTCACTTGAATTAATTTTTCAATTAAGATTTCATGAGACAGTGTCAAATGCTTCACTAAAATCCAACTGTCAACTCCTACACTGGGGGGGGTTTCAGGTTTTTTTCTTTACACACACACACACACCCCCCCCCCCCCCAGATCTCTCTGTTTAAAGCTCATTCCTTCAAGTCCTTCGCACAAAGACATCAGCAACCGTTCCACGTGTGGAATACTTTAAAATTGCGCTTGCCAACAGGTAGACTTGCAATGCCTATTTGTCTAAGGACCGTTTGGCTCGGGGTTTGCAGACCCTGGAAGAGACAGACCTCTCTCGACTCCTTGCAGAGTGACTCTGGTGTAAGCTGAAGCAGTTACAGGGTTGTTCTAACTAAATCCCCTCTCACACTCCTAAGTCCCTCCATGATTTTAGTTCACACAGCTTGAAAGTATCTTCTCTCCATTCCTTATCATTGTACAAAAAGCAGCAGATGAATTTGTAATTGCATTCACTGATTCTTATACCGATGAGGGAAATTTCTTTCCACGTACAGCCATCATCTGGTGTCCATGGTGTGCCCAAGCCAGGAAATGCAGGCTATTAAATCCAGGGTGCTGTTCCCCAAAGGGTCTAAGGATTTGAGTTCTGACAATCTCATTCCTGTACATTAATCCTCTGGTATTTCTATGGCTTTCAGAGGGACTAATCATGCAGTGAAGAGCTGCTTGTTGTTAATTAAAAAAAAAAAAAAAAAAAAGTCTAGCCTGGACATTTTAAACCTACTCTGTGTTTCTCATTGAGGGGAGATAAGGGAAAGATAGTAGCCTAATGTATTTACATATTCTTTAACATTTAGTTAATTCCCTTCATTCACCGAAAAAAAAAGTCATGAAAGTAATTGTTCTTGGCTATGTTAACTCACTGTATCCTGGATCCTCACTTATTACAAAGGAAGTTTTATGTGATGAAAGAGATGGTAGCTCTCTGCAAACCAGAACATATCATTCATGTCTAAGCCAAGAGTAAAAGTAAATCTCCAGCCACCAGGATGGACTTCAAATGAATTCACGGTGACTAATTATAAGGTGACTAAATTTCCTTCATTCTAGAAGAATATTACTAGAAAAATATTTTATAAACTAGTCAAACTTCTGCCAATGTAAGGGAACCAATAAGCAAGTTTTTGAAAGATTAAAATGCCTTCGCCTTCCATGGGAAAAATAAAGGGCCATCAAAGCCTGCTTTTGTGGTAGCCAGAGACTTAGATTAATTGCTGAAGGATTATGTGTTTCTTTTAAAAAATCACATCTGAATGTATGAAAGATTTAAAGAGGCCTTTGAATAATGAAGAAAACCATTGAAATTAAAGAAACCAAATGGCTTTTATTTTATTGCAAACATACTTTAAGACTTGACAACAGTTGCAGAGTTCCCCTAATTTTTGCTATAAAAGGGAAGTAAAACAACGGTTTATTGTAGCAATACTTCATACTGCCCTACTTCTGTAAATTGTCTTTAAGCTCTAGGGGTAAGGATGGAACATTCATGTTTTTAAATTGGATACAAAAGCAGTTTCTGTGCCGCGGCTGCTGTAGCATAAATTGCTACACAGAGACTACCAGATATATCTAAACATACTGATGCTCAGCAAATTGTGAACATTTTTTTGCCTTGCTTTACCTGCAATGCTTATCGTTCGTGCTGCTTTTAAATGCTTTCTAATATCTGGAAGGTATAACGCAGACCTTGAAAATGTTTCCTACTTGTAGGAGGTAGCATAATTCTCCTTGAAACAGACCCAAAACTCTCTGAGCTGTCCTAAAGTTTTAAAATGTTTTAGCATAACTAATTTATAATATAAATTGGCTGACCAGCGTGAACCTGGATCTTACACTGCATTTTTTTATGAGGACATAATGTTCTGCCCACAATAATGGAGAGAAAATAGTATTTATTAAACTTTCATTCGAGAGCAGCGGTGGGTCGTGTAGCGTGTCACAGAGGTGATGCTCTCTCCAGACCCCGCAAAGGAGGGACTGAAGGGTGGCCTTGCCTCATACGCTCTTGGGCAGGTGATAACAGGTTGATGTATTGGGGATGCCGGCTGGGCGGTGTGATGATGGCCCCAGCGGGAGCAGTGGCCGTGTCTGGAAAAAGGTCCTGGGACTGCTCGGAAAGCAGCTGAACCCTTTGCAGGTGGCGGGAGGCTGCTCGTATCTGCTCAATATTCCAGATGGCATCTGTAATAATTACATTTAGAGAGATGGCTAGGAAGGGAGCTGTGCCATTAAGAAGCCCTTGCGAAAGCCATTTGAACTGGCTGCTGTATTTCGCAGACAAGTACATAATGTAATAAGGATCAATTAGACATTGAATTAGCAATTAGATATTGAATCGAGTAGATCTCTGATGTAGATACCAACTGCCTCTGGAAACTCCTTCCTTGCTTGTACCTTTATTACACTTCCTTTGCTGTTCATTACAGAACAGGCTCTTATATTCTCTGTAGGAAGGAAAATACATTTTAAGGCTATTAAGTGTTAACGATCAGATTGTAAGGCCTTATTACTTTATTTATTTTAAGATATTCAGTGCATGAGAGCAAAATGAGCAACACAACTTCTACAGCAGTATCTCTGAGAAGTTTGGATGAGATTAGCAAGAGGCTATTTGCAAGAATAGAAACATAGCTTTTGCATTCACAAAGGGTAGGAAGGCCAGTTGTTAACTGCAAGATTAGCGATGCAATCGTCTGATATTTTAAATATATGAGAGATCTGAAACATGAAAACAAATTAAGCCTTGCTATGGATGAGAAAACATTACCTGAAAATATGTACGTATTTAGAGCTTAGCTACGGCAACAGATGCTGCATCTGAAAAAAGGTATTTACAAAGATGTACAAAGCTGCCTCTGCATCTTACCTCCAAATTGCTATAAAATTCACAATAATTACAAACTAACTTTTAAGAGAAGAAATGTGTACACACACAAATAAGCAATGTGGAACAATTTTTTCTTGTTTCCAAAATTAATAAATACATTGAGGTTTAATTGGCAACAGTTTATAAGGAGAATAATTTTGAAAGTAATATAGGTGTTCTTATTTGTTTTTAGTGCTTAGGTACTAGATTTCTTCTTTTTTTTTTTTTTTTTTATTTCAAACTGATGTTATGAAACCTTGAATTTGTTATAATAGGAAAAATGGCAGTTTTCTTTATTGCTGTTTCCTTGCCTTAGAAAAAAGCCTGACAAACATGTCTATCAACCTGTTCAGTTCAGAAGACACAGCAAAATCTGGATGCAGTGGAAACTCATTATATTTTTTGAAGTAGCAAGCATTGTTTCCATATCTCCTGACTAGTACCTAGTTTAAAAGTAAATGTTAGATTTACAGCAAAACGTTCGGATTGCTATCTGGATTTTAAGCAACTGCACTTGTTGAGTCCTTTGAAATCAACTGCAATTTCAGCCCAGCGGGTGGAATTAGGTATGTACATTATTCGTAGTATTATCTATCATTTAGCTTACTTTTCAAGCCATCTCCAGCTGTTCTTCCCGGGTGTTAACCTTTGGTTTTGTCCGGAGAATGGCAAATGTTGGAGCTGACTGGCCTATAAGATGGAAATGAGAAGGCAGTCAAGGTTGGTGTTAAATGCAAGCAGCTGTCTTCTAAGCAGGACCTGACGGTATTTTTTAATCTGTATTTTCAGAACTATATTTTGCACCGCATAGAAAACTTGGTTGTCTTTGATATTAATATTGTTCAAAAAATTATTTCCAACAAGACTTAGTCTTCAGGTAAGCATACTGTTAATAATTGGATTGTCTCTTGGGCTCTCTTTTAGAAAAGACAGAGGAAGAAAACTTTTTCTGAATTAGACCTACAATGTATAGAACCTCAAGGCTGGGTCTGCAGGGGAGGTCGTTGTGGCAGGTGCAGCTTTTATCATCCTCACTAAAGATAAGAGCATACAGGAGAGAAAGGATGAGGAGATGAGAATCCTACAAATCAGGCTCTGAATATACCACCTTTAAAAAAAAATCCTATTTTTTTAAACCAAAGAAGGAAATAGGTCTCATCAAGTGATTTACATCTATATTTTTAATATCTTATGATGTTCTTTATGAAAAATATATTTCTGTAAGTCCTAAAACTCCTTTCAGAGTTCATTCATTTCTAATCTTACCAAAAAGATGTGAATGATGAGCAGCACCATCAGTATGTTAATCTTTCCCAAAAGAGAGTAGGTACCTTATGCCTTCTTTGTGATAAGAAAGTTTGGTCCATAAATCATATATAAATGGTGTCCTGCAGAAGGTTTTGTTTTACATTATTAGAATGATTTCTCCTTGATATTGGAACAAACTGACTGCGTACTCCACTCATCCAGGAGACGATAACAACAGAGTAGAAGATATTGTTAGTTTGACCTTTTATCTTTGTTAGAAATGTCACTAGATAGAAGTCCCCATATCTTTGTGATCATCAAGTATCAAATATATGCTGTTATCTAATCGTGGCTGCTTTTGGTGGATAAAATGGACACAATGCAGAGAAGTAAGGCTTCATTTGTAGAAAAAACCTGGCTAGGCGATGCTATGTCATCCCACACTTACCATAAGACAGGTGCTTTTGGCAAAGCTTGTTGCGAAGAAAAGGATTTATACTTACAAATTTTATTCAGATGCAGATTCCATGAGAGATTAAGTGAATATAACAAATGCCGGAATTTCTGTTCATAAAATTATGATTCATATCTATTTGTTCCTAACACAGCAGGAATTCCCAGAGATTCAGATGATGTATTAAAGCTCATTCTTGAGCAAAAGTTAGTTTCCAGGTTCTGGACGACGTCTAGATTCTAAGGTGGCTCATGAAACCACGACAAAAAAATAATTATCCCCCTCTCTGCACTTCACTTTGGAGACAAAGTATATATACTTTGGAGGCAAAGTATTTTCTGATGTCTCTGCAGAATGGGAACTAAATACTGAAGCACATTTGGCCTCCATCATCCACAGGAAGATGAATTCTACATTTGCATGATAGCAGAAGGCACACGGGTAATGCTCAGGCTATACCTGGTATTTATCAACGGGGAGTGCAGAGAGGTGGTGAATCTCTGTGAAGGTCATCTTCTTCCTTCGTACGTTTTAGGCAGCTATAAAATTCCTGTGGTGTTTTATTTGCTGCTTTCTAAATAATATCCAAGAAGCAGTTAGCCCATAGAGAAAGAGGTAATTCTATGTTTTTCTTTAAGTATGCATCATTTTATCTTTCTGTTGTGACATTGATTTATATATTATGCCAAAAATAGGAAATCTGTATTGAAAAAACAGCAACACTGCACACAAAAGCACTCAGTTCAAGCATTCCTTAGCTTGTAAGTTTACCCATGGGACTTTAAATTGCCTCACATGGTTTTTTGCTCTTTGACATTACCTTTCATTACAATATAATTTACTGTTTGTTTTTTTTCCCACCATATCCTGCCACCTTCAATTGATATGACTCTCACTACTCTCTAACAAATAGTCATTAAGGATTGCATCTAATCCTTGCTTTTCAGTGTATGAATTGCCATTATTTGTTGCATATTCTTCAAAATGAGGTTGTTCTTCCTAAGTGGACGGGGGAGGAAAATGTCAGTACAAGAGGTAATTCTAGGTGCTGTCCTTGAGGTCATGGGCCATCTTTGTCCAAAAAAGAGCTCTCTTGACTTGTAGCATGCGCATTTGAGCATCCTCAATGCAAATTTAAATTTCTCCCTCCAGCAAAAGAGGGACATCATTGAGAGGGTGTTTTTGTCAACATAAAATACATGCTCTTCCACACACACATGTGCACACACACACACAGAGTAGTTTCCTGTGGGGCACTTGGGTGTCTTCTTGGAGCTGCCCAAACATAGCTGGCTTGGGGTGGCTGGACTTAGGAGGAACTACAAGTTGGATGTTTCTGTCTCAGAATGTAACCTGGTGGGCAGTCGCAGGGTCTCTGCTGGATAAGGCTCTGTGCACAATAGAGACATGAAAAGAGGGAGCCCCTTCTCTCCTTTACAAGTTAAAGAAGCACCCAGGATATGGAAAAAAGTTTAAAACCTCCCTTTATCTTGTTTATAACCAGATGCCTGCTTCCCCATGTAATACTCAAGCTACCTGCCTAGAACTTGCAGGAAGGGGCTGGGGGGAAGAACAAAGTAATGCCTGATTTGACAAGAGGCTGGAAAGAGGGAAGGATGTGTGCTTTGCTGACAATTTAACATTAGGAAACCTAAGTGGAAAGCTGTTATCTTGTCTGTGAACCTGCCATGAAGGGTGACGTGAATTGGCAGACAGATCACAGCTATTTGCTAAACAAATAAGAATGCTAAAACTCAGGAAGAAGTTGCCCAACTCTAGTTTTTGTAGAGGTGCATGTTGCAGTGGCTAAATATCTCCTCTGCTCCAGCTGACTCTAATTAGCCCTTTCTGTAACTTGGCGAAGCTTTGTTTTACCTTGTATCTCTACAGATATTTTCTCTACGGGTTGTTTTTTTTTTTTTTGAAGTCTTTGAAGTTTTGGTAATTATACCTCTGCAAAGCACTGTTGCTGCCTCCCTTCTCTGTCTCTCCATTCTATCTTTATCTCTATCACCCCTCCCTCCTTTCATCAGCTGCAAATTTCCATTTCTCTCCATTTACTCCTGCTCTTCCCAGCTTTTGCCACTCTCTGTCCCTGTTCACCATCTTTATTCCTGATCCCTCCCAGGTTCACTATTCCTTTATCTCCCTCTCACTCCCATCAGGAATTTCCCACACTTTTCAGGTGAGCAGGAGGACCAGGAATACCCCGACTTTGTTTTGTGCCTCTGACCACAAGAAATTGCCTGCCAACAAGAAATTACTATTGCAGGAAAAATCCTGCTCAAGTGCTGCAGTAGGCTGCTCGTTTTGATCATGAGCAGTGCAATTAGCAAATAGGAGGGGAGAGAGGGGAGAGCACGGAGAGCGGAAATGAACTGTCAGATGTGTTAGCATCTTGTCTAGATTTCTAACAAGTGTCTATGGGCACACTGGGATTTTAGAAGCTTGTTACGGACCCACGTTTGGATTTGGGAGATTTTTTTTTTTTTGAGGGTTTCCCTACATTAAAAAGAATTGCATTACATTAAAAAAATCCCATGTTAGCTTCCCATGCTCAGAAATACTAACTTAAAAGTTCCTAGATTTAGCAATTGGCACTGTTCCTAACACGACTTATGCAACATGACTAATTTCATTCCCTGTGCTGCAGTGCTCCACAGCTTCTGGTCAGGTACATGGTTCAGCTGAAACTGTTCTGAAACTCTAAGTACTGGATCCTGTGCTGGGCGTATCTTGTAATATATATAGCTATATCTGTATCCTTATCTATACTTACAACTCATTGTAATGTATAGAATGTGTTTCTTCATAAAAAAGCACTGAAAATAGTTTCTCCTTTAACTCACAAATGTTTGAAGTATTTTAGAAGCCAGATGCTCCCACCCCCCAAGTTTCAGCCTGACATAGAAAATACCCCTTAATGATTTGTGAGCCCTTCCAGTAAAAATCTCCAGGCAACCATAACAGCAACTGACCCATAAGAGAAAATGAGAAAGTGCCTTTGAACTCTGTGCTACCATCCAGTGTTTTATTACTACATGTCCTCTTAGATATTTTTCCTGTATTTAGTGTTGCAATTAATAAATATCCTTATATAAAGGTAACAAGGTGTCAGCTTCATTTCCAGTTAAGACCGTCTGTTGATTAAAAACTACTTTACAATGACATTAAGCTGCAAAGAACAAGTCAAAAAAAGCATAAGCCCAAGACACGCACTGTCAGTCCCCATAGATTTAAATTTAATTAAATGAGAAAACTGCAGGACTTTTTGTGTTCACGCTGAAGATTCCCAGAGCTATCCCACGAACGGTATTCAGTTATTGCAAGTCATGAGCTCAGTTTGGAATATTGTTTTATCATTAATGCTGCCAGTCATTCCCCATTAGGTCTAGTATCTAAAATGCCACGCTGCCGTGATGAAAATAAAAAGCCTTGGCCTCGTGCTAAATATGTCCTGAGGATGCAGCCCACGTAATCACACCGGTTTATCCATTTATTAACACGGTTAAGCCACTTGTTTCGGATGTGAAATTCAACCCCGAAGTGGTGCTATTTTGAGAGGTGTTGGCCACCTGCTCCTGGATGCGACTGAGCCTTTTGCTCCGTAACACCCAAAGCGTGCTGTTATCGCCCTTTAAAACCAGACCTCCGCGGCCCTCTGCGGGTGCCTGCGTTCCCCAGGCAGCACGGAAAAATGCTACGTGTATTCCCGGTAAATCTGATATTTATCCTAAAAAGTATGAGAAAGAACCGGATGTTGCTTCCTCACCCCTGCAAATAATTTGCTGCCCTTTGAAGTATGGAATTATTCATCTGACATTTTATCTTGTCTATCTACCAGCACCATCAAGTGAAATACAACATCTTTGAGCCTAGTTTTCTTTTTTTTTTTTGAATTTTAGTTTTAATATTTGTAGGTTTTCTGTTCTCAAAGATAAATTAGGAAATAAATGAGCCTCCAGACAGAGCTGAGAATATAGAATATGATAGCAGTAATGTACAAAGATGGACATGAAAATGTCATCAGCAGCATTGCGGGATATGTTCTTGTTAATATTTTTTCAGAAAACTGGCTTTATGGTATCAGGGAGAGAAATAAAAAGAAGCTGAGGAGATGAGAAGAGAGAAAAGATAGGGGACTGAGAGCTGTACAAACCAACCTCCCCAGAGCCTCTCACTTGCTCCAAAAAAGGGCACCGTTGTCTTCGTTATTGCTGAATTTTTTTAAACTGGCCCGGCGTGCATGTGAGGAGCTGTCCTTTCAAGCAAACACTGTGATTGTTTTGAGATTAAAGGCCAAACCATGTGTTCATGAATTTTAATGTAAACAAAATCAGCTTTTTTTCCTGTTTTTAAGGTCTCTCTTTACTTTGTTGTGTGGGGTGAGGGGCGCAGGAGCAAATTGGCCAAAGGGTAAGTTGCAGCATGCTGGTACACATGTTTTCATCTCCGGCTGAATCTTATCCTACATGCTCTAAGGAGATCACATTTACAACAGAGACCTCAGAGACTGAGCCCAAATAAGTACCTGGAGTACAGCTTTTCCCGAACACCACTAATAGAAAAATAATCTGGAACGAGATTAGCCCTTCTGCCCCTTCCCAAGTTTCTCTGAATTTGCTGAAGTATATGCTGCTTCTGCAACTATAATCATTGACAATATTATTCGTTTTCAAAGCATTTTGCATGTATTTTTTCTTAATTCCGGCAAAGTAGCTAGACATTTCTGTCTCTGCTTTGTTAGTTGGGAAGAAGCCCGGTGAAGGCAGAGCTCGTTCCTTGCTCTGCAGCAACGTATTGACAGACCTTTGGCTGAAGCGTGGTAGCTCCAGCTCCATACCAATTAGCCTCAGCAAATATTCAGGCCAAGGTGACCTGTCAGAGGAGTTCAAAAAGCAGTCTTGCAAAGTAGCATCTGCAGAAGGTAACAACCGCATTTTCTTACATCTTTTCTGTCCTGTGGATTCCTCGGTTGCAGAAGCGAATGTGTTCCTAGCACGGTTATTTTGAAGGACAGCTGATTTTACAGCTCCCATTCCCAAACTTTTACTTTTCAAGCTCTCCTACTAACTAATGATGCTGATGCACCAAAAATGCCATCTGCCATTTCTGTACTGGCACCTGCCCCGCACATAATTTTGAGCATCTCATATGGTAATGCCAAAGAGACATTCAGGCTTTTAATCTCCGCCATCCACCTCTCTCTCGATCCTACTCCAATGTAGCATCTCTTCTTGTTAGATATTCCTGTACATACGTCTATACAGCTACAGCAACATCCCAGAGATATGCTCTGGGAATTAAAAATGCAGTCTCTATGAATATTTTTGGGAAGGAGCATAACTCCTATTACTTCACAACTTCACTTTGAAATTTGCAAGACAAGAAGTACCTTCAATTTATTTTATCACTGTAATTTAATGGTACATATATTTTTCCTATTTAAAACCAAAAGTCTGGATGAATAACTACACTTTAAGGTATATTTGCTCTAAATTGAAAGGAATCTTGCAACTGGTTTTGATGCCTGCAGTATAATGGTACTGAAACACCTAAAATGTAATAAACACTATACTTTCTTGTAATACATTGAAATAATGTTACTATTATGGAAAGTTTTGTTCGTGTCACCAAAAAGCGACTGAATTAATGGTCGATCCCTTTGAGCTGCAAATGCTCGTTCCAGCCTGAACTTCCCCAACAAATGACAGTACTGTGACAACAGCTTTAAGTCCTTTTCACAATCTTCTGCCTACATCTCTTCAGATACCATTATTTTGGTCCAAATTCCACTTGAGGCAACCCACCAACTGCAATACGCCTAACTCCGGGAGAACGCTGCCTTGGCTGAGCTTCCCGCTGAAATGACGTTTTTGTTTACAGCCGCGCGTTACCTTGTGCAGCAGTTGCTCACTCTGCTGCATCTACTGCGTCTGTGCTGGAAAAGCCACTCGAATGATTTGTAACGAGTTCAGCTGAACGTCTCTCTGCCAAGGATCAAGCTACACCACGCGGCACCGCGGGACGAATCGAGGCTCTCAGCAAAGCAAAATGCGGCAGCGCCGTTTGATTGCTCTTCTGCAAAAGGACCACTCGAGAGCACAAAACTCTCTCCACTGCCAAGACTCAGTACCAGCACAGCAGGACTATTTCTTATGGTTTCTTTTTCAATCGCCGCTTGAAATTTCGGTGCTGTATCCTAATAGCTAGAAATTAAGATTATCCATGCATGCTCCTGACTTCTGTCCGTCATCTTGCTTTCAATACAGTAATATATATTTTTGTTACCGTATCTAATACAGGCAAAAATGATTCTTGTTTCTCCATTGTCCACTCTGTGTGTCCAAGCTTAGCCAGGTTTGCTTGTAGGGAACCACCAGGCACACGTTAAAGGCGGCGGTTGTAGGCTCCATATGGGGACACCGGGGGTGAGGATGCACAGGAGCCCCGGTGCAGCTGGGATGCGGCATCTGCATCCTGCAGCCCTCATGGGGGAACGGTTTGTACGGTGCGGCTGCTCAGGCGGGAAAGTTCAGCGTGGGAGCAACCCAGTTTTGGGGTATCACATTTAGAGCTTGCTAGATATTTAAAGTTTCAGACCTGAAATGTAGAATGAATCATAGAATGGTTTGGGTTAGAAGGGACCTCAAAGATCATCTAGTTCCAGAATATCAAAGTGACTTTCCCCCCTCACACCCCCTAGACAAAGAAAAGAGTGAATTTCAATTCCCATCCCTCTCCCCTTCCATGGAGGGGATTATTTTAGTTCTGTGAAGCTGATATGTTTAAAGTTGGGGGAGAAGGTGGTGTCTGTTGCATTGCACATTTATATTCTGCACATTGGAGATTTTATACAGAATATAAATAAGTCTAATGATAAAAAGACATTGTAAACAAAAAAACCCCATACAGCATCTGCTTTTAAATTACTTTTACTCCTTGTTCCTGACACAAATAATGGTCAAAAAAACAACGCTTTTGCATAAATCATTTCCATTTCAATGAATCAGAGGTAGCCAACGGGAAAATATTTACATCTTTGCTTGTTCTATCAGCTTCTAGATTGCGCATATCATCTCAAAGCAAAAATCTTTTGGTAAGCTACAAAAAGATAAAGATTTTATTGGCCAAGAGAGAAAACTAGAAGGATGAGATACTTTAACATCTCTCAGTTAACGTGGTAGCACAGCTACAGTGTAATGCTGAATTGACAAAAATTACTTCCATTCAGTTCAGCAATCCAAACTATTTTGGTTCCAATTAAGCAAAAGAGAAAATGTAGAAAATTGGACAAAAAAAAAAAAATCAACAAAAAATACTGATTAGCTCAACTAAAAAGGCCAGAATGAAAAGGTTCAACTACACAAGGGCAGAATAGAAGGTTGAACCTTTGGAAATGACAAGAAATATGGAATAAAATAAGAGGTGGTTATAGTTATTTTGGTTTTCACTGTTCTATCTTCACTTAAAATGTTTTGATTGCAAAGTCCAGGAAAGATTACCAGCTAGAGGTTGCATTTTACTTGTCAATTATTTAGTTCCTTTATAGGGGAAAAAAAAACCCCTAAACAAACAAAAAACCCTTTGGCCTTTGATCTCTCATTTTCTCTATTGAGAAACTATATAATCATTTTATAAAATGGAGCAACTGTTCTTTTATCCCTTCATTATATCAGCTGGTTCACTGTGCCAAGAGAGCAATGGAACCACACGTTGAAATGAAGTGTAAATTAGGAAATCGGTCTGATTTACAAATTCCTTTGAGCATGTTGCTGAAGCAGTCTGGCAATAGCCACCCAAGATATTCAGTCATATGAGAACAGCCTAATCCGCTTCAGCATTCGATGTCTTTTCTGTTTGCTCTTCACGTCATTGATGCCGTTATTACCCGGCAGAGAGTGGCATGAGGCCTCCAGGAAGAGAGGATGTGACTCAAGGTGGGCTCTCAGCCCTCCTTTAGCCTCGAGGGGCCTTTGGAAGGAAGAAGGGAAACAGAAATGAAGGAACATCTAGCTGCATCTATCAACCTATATCTAGACCACATCTGAAAAAAAAAAACCCACCCCATTTTTTTAGGAATTAGCTAGTGGTATTTCAAGATAGTCCTCATCCAGCTGCCATTAATATTATGTTCCTATAATCTGCTATGGAAATTGGATTTAATGCGAGCATGCTGCTGGAAACAAGTGTAAGGAAGTGAAAGGACTGCCGTTGAAAATGCTGATCCTTCTCTGCACCTGCTTTTTGCCCTGTGTTTTTCTACTGATCTTTATTTTATTTTTTTTTCTTATTGACATGTTGGGAATAGGGGTTAGCATTCAACCACAGCATGTTGTGTCACAGTGTGTGCAGTGAGTAAAAGCCAGGCATAAAAATAAAAGTTACAAGCAGATGTATATGCTACCACAGCAATAATAACTAGCTCCTTTCTGGCACTGTTTACCCATTGAACAAAGTGTTTACAGAGAAATGTACAATTATTTTCAATTTTACTGTAAGACCTGGACGAAATTGTGATCTTAATCTTATACTTTTGTGGATTAGACCTTCCCAAGTACAAAACTCATATCAGCTTTACTGGAAAGTGTCTACTGCATATATAAATTCAAATGATGTCTTTATTAAATTTACTAGAGTCCAATGAGACAAGTTTTTAATAGGAATAATTAGGAAATAGTTTCTTCTTTTTTTCAATTAACATCTCAAAACAGTAGCCTCACATTAACTTTTCAGTTAAGAAATGCTTGGTTCTATACTAAAACATTCCAACCGATCGTCTTAATCAGTTGCGTTGATTGCTAATTTTGTGTTTCCCCTGCAAATGTTTCATGGCCTAGGAGCTTCAAAGCAAAACACGTAGCTGGGTCTTCTGAAGCACATAGTTAAAGGAACACAGGAGTGAAACTTTATTCTTGTTTTATTCTCAAGCATTTATGTTTCTATTGTTATTTAAATTTTATTTTCCACAATTTTTTTATTGTATGTTATTGATTTTGTTTTATACCATAATCTTTCATTTCTGCAGTATTTCTGTCCAATGTGGTGTAAGACATTTGATGCATCTAGCTTGCAATTATTTACTGGCACTTGCTTTGGAAATGAAAGTCCAAACTGGTTTCCGTGGCAGGAGTAGCAGTTTTATTAGTTTATTTAATCTGCCAAAGGAGTAGGTGCACTCTGTCTGCTGCCATTCTGCCACCCTTATTGCCTGAGTACGTTTCAGCGGAGGTGAGGTACGACAAGAGGTCTAAGGGGATCGATAACCGCACACCCGCAGACTTTCATCTCGAGATCCTGGTTGGGAAGCTGGCTTTTGACCAAATCCTTGACAGTTTGACAGCTGTTTGGTCATTTATACAAGCTGAATTGGTGGCCTCCATCCAGTTGCTTGTGCAAGTAGGCAACTGCATCCAAATATTTAGATTAAACTAGTACCTTTATCTGGATATCTTGGCAGAGCTGTCAGGTTTGAATGTCATGGAGATTTGTCTCGGGAACCGCAGCAGTGCCCTGCTAGTGTTTACCCAGGTCTTGCTGGGCTTCACGAATAACTTTTCCAAATATTCCTAGAGATGCAGGCTGCACATCTTCCGGAAATCTTTCCATCTGTCTTTTGTAGAGAAAAGTAGGATAGCAATCACAGCCCTCGGGCTGGACCAGGGACCAGAACATCAGCTTCTTGCTGTACAACTCACTTTTAGCTTTCTTGAGCCCTAATCCCCTAGCTCTAAAATTCAGATGAGAGAGTAGCGCTAAGGATAGTGTGAGTATCCCGCTACGCTGACACTATATATGACGTTTTGCATTTCAGCACCTTTTGCACCTCGAAAATCCGCTCTGATTTCCCAGGCTGTTGTATTGAACAGGAAACCAGTTCACAGCATCACCAGGCATGCCTCAAAAGCAGTGACCCCACAAACGCCTCTGTTGGCACTTTCTCTTAATTCTCAAACTACAACTTTTTTTTGTGTGTGTGTGTGTGTCCCATACTATGTGCAGGAATCCACACCAAATTTTATTTAATTAAACATTTATAGCATACTAATTTAACGATGCTGTTGTAGCAACGCTTTGGCAATGATCCAGTTCCCTCATTGGAATAAACTGCACAGCCTCCGGCTTCATAGTTTATTCGCTTGGGGACTGTGTTACTGCCTCATAAAACAGCGCGATAGTACTATTATCACTTAATTATACAGCAAGCTTTTTCAGACTTCAGTGTCTGCCTTCCTACATCAGCCACGGCATATTTCTCTGAACCCCATAATATGCAGGAAATATAAATTGGTCTGTTCGAATGTATCTATCTCAGAAAGCTGCTTTGTCAGTACTTGGGGAATTATCAATATATTATACTCAAATGTGATAAATTACTACTTTAGAACAAAGCAATGAATACATTCCTAATGGAATTAATTCTAACAGGTATTTCTGAGTCATCACCTGTAATTCCTTACACAAATATCCCAGCAACAAAAATGGGCTACTTACCTGGGTTATAAGTATTCAGAGAAAAAAAAAAAAAAAAGAGAGAGAGAGAAAGAAATGCTGAAACTTAAACTGCATAATCATTATCACTAATTGTTGGTATCTGCAATAGGTATTTTTGGAGGTAATTTTGATAATAAAAATATCTAAATGTCACACATAGCCACAATTTATTCCAGGAGATCAAGGTTCCTAGTATATTTTCTGTTTGATGACTAACGGACTTTTTTTCTGTGTTGAGACACTTGTTGAGGAAATATTGCTAAAAAAAAGAGAAGAAAATACACCAGCTAAATCAAAATATTAATATTTATTAAATCCTGCTTATTTTAGGCATGTTTAAGCCACAATTTCAAATAAATTTAACAAGTGTAAACCGTAGGATTGCTTGTTTTATACCTTATTTCTATAGTAATTGCCATTTATTAAATATATCACTTATGCTTTTTTAAAAAATAATCTTCATACTGATTTAATCAATGCCCAGAATGAAATCTGAGCTAGGTTTATATTAAAATGAAAGGCTATTTTCAAAGGCTATTAAAATGTAAGGATATTAGGTAATCCATATCTGTCTCCAGATTGACAAAATTGATAGAAATGTTGAATGCTTAATTTCCCTTGAAACAGGGTTGGAAATAAGAACATTTGACTTATGTGACTAAACAAAGATTCACACACTGACTTTTAAAAGTTTTAGATGAAGTGACTTGTCCAACTGTCCCAGTTCAATGACCTCATTCAACCCATCGTACAGGTCACACCTCTTTTGCTCGCTGTTCACCCCAGATAGAGTCATCTTCCATCTCCCGGCGTAGCACGACCAGCTGTCTCCAGCCAGCTCAACGGCTCTCCTCCTCACAAAGGTTTTTCTTAGAAATAGTATATACAGAGTGACTCTGGAACAAATCTTTAATGCGGTGCTTCATTCTTTTTTTTGGAGGTTTGCGAAACATCAGCATCCACAATGTGAAAGACCACAAGTATGTGAGCAATGGAAATATTGTGCTGACTCTGTAATTTTGCAAGTCTTCCTGTTTATGTTAATATGTTTATACTAAAATACATATCTAATGGTAAAACTGAGTGGTTTAGATTCTATCCTTTTGCATGTGAAAAAGAGCAAGAATGAACTTCATTGTCTTTTCTAAAAAGATTAAGTTTTATAGCTACATTTTATAGGCTTTTCTTTTATAAATACTTATCCAAAACCCAAAAACATAAAATAAATTTTAATTTGTTATGTAGAAGGGGAGAATAAAAGTTTATACATTCCCTGGTGTATCAAAAATTGCTTTCGTTGACGACTAATATCCTTTATAATTATTAAAAGGGTATGTTAAAGTGATTTAAGCATACCACACCATTACAATTTCTATAGTACACCAATAATAGTTCTCAATAATAGTCAGGTCATAAATACCTTTGAAAGGCTTGAATGATTTTACTTAGTTCTTTTCTCAGACAGTGGAGCACATGAGGATAAACATCCACTTTGTATTTCATTTTAATTGGCTCTTATAAGACACCTGCCTATGTGACAGTGAGGCAAAATGGGACATCTACTCCAGATATGACTAGAGTTGCCTGGAAAAAAAATATTTATTTGAACATATGTCCCTCTTTTTTTAAAATTTGATTGTAAAGTATTTATTTGTATATCCCACACAAAAGCTATGACAAAAGCTTTACCAATTTAAACCTTATAATTGTGAATGACAACGAGTAAACGTAATCTTGAAGAAAATGTAAGACAAAAAGTATTTTATACTTTTTTGTTATCTAGAATATACAGAAAACTCACACTTTTGTTTCTCTCAACCACTTACCAAATAATTGCATTATTTATATTGTATTAACTTTTCTAATGATGTGCACACGAGTTAAAAGTAATGTTTAGAACATAAAATAATGCTGTTCATGTGCCATTAGGTGTCTACATAGCATTTAAATACTGTCTTCAAGTGGATTTTTTTAAAAAAATAACACTGATTTCTTTTGAACATTAGAAATTCAGGTCTTTTCTTGGCTAGCAGGAGAGAGATTACGTGATGATGTCACACTAAAGACAATGAAAAAGAAGTTTTCTTGTCCCTACTGATAGGAAAGGGATGTGAAGATTGTGCGATTTGTATCCCCATGAGTAGGAATTCACTCCTGAGATAGTGTAAGAACTGGGCTTCAGTAAAACTTGAATAATTAGTACCCTATAAATCATAATCTTTCTCTTCCATCAATTTCCGTCATTCAGATTCCAGTTTTCTTGTTCAGTCACAGCTGAGAAATAAAGAGAAAATGCTGGGACTCTCTGCTGGGACCTGCGACTTATTTACCCAGCACCAAGTGCAAAGCCAAGCCCTATCTGTTTCCATCACGGTCGGGGGCAGAGTCCCCATCCCCGCACCAGAACTGGATGGATGCTGTCAAGCTCCTGAGAGCTGCTCTTCCAGCTCCAGAAAAAAAGCATTCAAAGGAAATCCCCAAATTAAATCCATAGTTGTGGATGTCTCAGAGCATGGCTCATTTCCTAATTTGTTTTACTTCTGCTAATCTTCATATGACCGTGCAATATTACCATCCTTTTTACATAGATGGTAGTAACAAGTGGTTATTTTGTGTAGAATGAAATATTAATGGCCCAGGCTGCGTGATGCAGGGTAGAGGAGTACCGGCGGCTGTGCCAACAGGGACGGCAAAAGATGCTTCCCTGGCGTAAACCCTGGCGTAGCGAAGAGCTGCAGGCCACTAACGGAGGAGCACGGTGCGCAGCACGTCACACGCGCAGCGCTGCGACGCTCCAAAACCTCTCAGCCCTGGTCTGTTAAGTAGGGAGAAGATCCAGCCTCATCTGTGCCCTGCTCTGAAATCTAGGGCAAGAGGCTTGGAAGGTAACTGCTGATACTGTAGCCAGCTGCTTTTTCGCAACAGAAAATGTAAAAATAAAAATAAAAATGCTGAACTACAAACTTCAGCAAAGGAGTAAAGTTCAGCTGCTGCATATTCATAGCCCATCTCTGAGTAAGCCTTCTTCCATTGACACATACCCTTCCTGCATATCAAATGCTAATGCATATTTATATATTCATAAAGCATGCCCAATATTTCAGCATTCACGATTATTTACTACGCACAGGTATGCAGTCAAAATTCAGGTGGCATCTAATTTCCCATACTGTAAATTCATCTCCAGACTGTATTATTATACTCCGTGCACCTGCAGAATCATAAGGTATTTCACCGCTGAGGATTTTATCTTCAATTATTCCTCAGCCTCCATATTGCAGTTCTTACAGCATTACGCAATACACAGCCAAATTTATCTCCAGGTACATATTATCTAAGCTTATATGCCTATAAGCATAAATAGCCTATCATAATGGTAATTCTGGTGCTAGGATATAGGCAGGAAACACAGCTCCAAAGATACTAGGAGGCTTGTGTTGGTTTTTCTTTTTGTTTTAAACCAGCAAAGAGAGCATTGGTTCTCTGAGTCTTTCTGAAGAACTCGGGAGGTGAGTTCCTGGGCCTCAGACAAGCCAGTGCCAAGAGCATGCTTGGCAGAAATTATGAAATATCTCCCCAATTAATCTTTCTATGAAAACGGCCATTTAGTTGGGAGTGAAAGAGCCCACAGCTCACTACCATGATTTTTTTTTTTCTCCTCTTTTACCCTTTCCAGCTCTAAATATAGAAACATGAAGGCACGAAGTGCCAAATCTTTATACTTTATTTAAAAAAATCAAGAGGTATAAAAATAACTTAGAACGACTAAAAATTATTCTCTTGTACACTCCTGACAATTGAGTTCTTGTCGCACATCACTGACAGTACTAATTTTAAAAATCAAAGCTGTAGAAATAAGCATTGTTCTGTTCTTTGAATGTTAACCTGCAAGTCTGAATCCATATCTAACCAACTACCATAAATAAATATGGCTTTCTTTTTTTTTTTTTTTTTTTCCCAGCAGTGGAATGAATATGTTATGCTTCCTAGACTGAATTAATATCCTAGGCAAATTCTAATTTCATTATTTGTTCTCACGATGCAAAAATGTTAAGGCATTTGTTGCCACGTACAGCAGGAGGACCTTGTCTTCCTTCTGTATCTGAGAATTTATTTAAAAAGAGAAATTCAGGCTGTAAAACAAGACATCCAGTGACAAAGAAGTAAACCAAAGCATTTCAGGTTACAGATAAGACTGGCAATGGCATCGGCGTACTGTCGAAAAGCACTTGTTTCCTTTTAGCGGGACATACACATTTCTGATGAGAAAATTCAGCAATTACTTTTAGACAAAAAGTCACAAAGGGAAAAAAGAAAATTCTCAATAAGGAAATATGTAGATAAACATGAAGATGGAGGAACCTAATCTCAACAGAATCATTTCTGGAAAAATACATGCTGTTAAAGCTGAATACTCCATCTACTTCTTACCACTGAAGAGAATACATTAAAAAGATGTGTGGAAGATACGTACGTACCCAGATACATTTGAACATATCTTCCTTTAAGATTCAAGTAAAAATACAGATACGTTCCATTGTACTTGCTGAAGTTTTGTGACAAATGTGAGGCTGAAAAAAATATAATGCTAAAATACAGTTTTACAGTTTGAATATATAATCTTCTCTTCTTATCCGCTGATAGTCTAAATAACTCCTTGCTATTAATCCTATCCAGACAACAGTTAAGACCTTATCCTGTAAGCAGTCATAAGATGCTTGTATTATTTATTTCAGTTATATATCAGATTTAATCTTCAATTCCTTGAGATAAAACCAGTTTTGTTTATTGTAACCACTGGCAAAGCCGTTGCTGTAGAGATTTGAAGGGCTGCATGCTTTCCCTTTCATCTGTAATCGGAATACTTATTCACATTAAGTTTTAGCTAGGAAATAAACTGTAAGGAATAAAATATATGCTTAGTAACATCTTACTATTTAGTACTACTTTTTAGCTCTTACCACATAGGAATTAGTTATCGTTTTGGTGGTATCTTATTTCCAGGATACTTTATTCAGGAGTTAGCATTACTTTGTCAGGTAGCAAATGACAGTATATTTTAACAATAAATGTCCTAATATTTAAATCATGATTGTAGCACCTGGATCACATCAAATGTGTATTACAAAAGTGTTACAATGTAAGCTACCAAAATAGTCTGTCTTCCAAAACTAGTGTTTAAAAGTAAACTTCACTGAAGAAAACCAGTTTACCATCTAAGGCCATCTCTGAAGTATTCACATTATGGTCCGTTTATATAAAGACCTCACTCATGTGCTTAGCTCAAACATCATCAGTCTTTTTTCCTACCCACATTTCTGTAATTCCAAAGTTTTCTCTGTCCAATGTCAGGTATTACAGCTGCTATTTTTGTTCTTTGAGCAAAGACTGTTCAAAATGAAGACAGTTGGGTAAAAGATATCTACAAAAGCAAATATAAGCCAGACAGCTGCTATAAATGTGTACTGAAGAAAACGGAGCTCCTTTCATTTGCACCACGTAAGGACCTAGCATTTTCTATTCTGACAAGACATAAAAAAAATTCTTTCCTGTGAATCATCTACAACCTGCAAGAGAAATGTCTCAGGAACACGTGCCTTCTTCCAAATATTCGCATCTCACTCTTATTTAAATAAAACTTCCAATAAAAGAAAAGTTATATCTTGGGGAGTAATGCATATTCAAAGTAAATATATCTCTGGAAATTGCTTTAGAAAAGCAGAACTAGCCAAACAGCCACTCTATAATTTGTTGCAAGAGTTAACCTTTTATTTAGGATTATGGACTTAGACCTACTGCCATTACTCACATGAATAACTTCTCCTTAAGTGAGTAGTACAACTGCATTTCAAGGGCTTTTCACTAGGTAAAAGCAGTTGGGCTGAAACCGAACTGTAAGAAACATGTTCTTTTAAATTAAAAAGTGTTTGTGTAGGGGAAGAATGGCCAATAAATTCCAGTTAAAGTCCATTCTGTTAAAACCTTGAATGTCTGCTATAATAAAGACTTCACTGAAAATTAATAGTACCAAATACTTCACAGGAGGGTTCAAGTGCTAGGTATATTTCCAGATAACTAGACAATCCATACCAAGATTTGTTTGAAGCAAAATGCGTTTTTTTCCTAATCTTTCCAGAAGCCTTTTCCAAAATGGGTAAGAGCTTTGAATTCAGGCTGGTTTGCCAGGCATCCAAGCAAATTATCCTGAGCTTGATTATGCAGATTTTCCTGGACTCCAAACAAACGTTTATTTTTGCAAAAATGTTGTATATTATACCAGGTTTCAGCCTTGGCTACAGATTCCATAGGAGTTTGGAAATGCAAAGGACAGGGGAACTTTATTTGCATGGCATCACCTAATAGTTCAGTTTCAGAACTTGTCCAATTTGCTGAAGGTTTCAGATGGAGAATTGTTTTTTTCTCTTCAAGAAAACTTGTGTTAAAGGACTTTCACCCTATAGAATCTTTTAATTGATTTTGATAATCTCTGGGTTAGATTAGTGCATGATGTGTGACCTAGGATGAGGCAGCTCAATCCTTACTAGAAGTTAGCTCACCATACGATATACAGAAAATACCGTACGGCACGAGAGTGGTCTGAAAGGAAAACACTCCTCCTCTCTGCGGGTGATGACGTTCAAAACCTCATTTTGTTTTTGTGCTGGAAAATCAGGATGTTTCTCCTTTGCAAACACAGCCCCGCAGCCCTTGTTTCCGCAGTTTTGTTTTCTGCACTTTCTTTCCCCTCTGCAGATGGTTGAGGTTGCAGATGGACTCGGGAGAGTCAGGCTGAGCAGGACAGCTGTTGCTTCGCATCACTCTTGCTATGATTCCGAGCATTTGTCATTTTTATGTCAATGCCTCTTCGGTTTGTTTGGTTTGAGGTTTTTAAACACTTCATTCGTTGGAAAAACAAGGAGGAAGGGAGGGCTGGCCAGCTGGCAAATGAGACTGAGCTCGAGAGGGAGAGGAAAGAATCAGGGCAATCACATCTCTACTGACATTTAATAGGGGGTTGGAGATTTTGTGGTTGTGTACTTAAGTAGTTAGCAATAAATCCAAGCAAGGTGATGTATGTAATGCAAAATTTAAGATAGCATTTTACATTTATACTCCTTCTTTTCATCTTTTGAACTGTTTGCCTATTCTCCAAGCACAGACTGAAGCAATCACTGAAACAATTACAGAGAACATGAAACCCATGAAATCCAGGCAATATCCTCATTTCGTGGGGGAGGGAGGGCACGTATTTTTATAGAGGAGGCTTTGGTGTTAGAGAGTCGTATGGCTGTAGTATGGTTTGGTTTTCAAAACAAAGAAGGGCAACTCTACAGAACTAATATCTCTATGGGGAATTTTTAACTTAAATTTCTAAGTGCTAAAGAATAATTTAATGCCCATAGAAAGTACTTGTTTAAATTAATTACATGTCTCAAAACTACATCTAAAATTGTTACATTCTATCTTGATTTTTTAGTTCCCCCGACAAGACATGGTTTGTCTGATACTGATAAGCCAGAATTGATTCTGGGGTTTTGCAAAACAAGTGAAAGGCAATGGGAAGACTTTCGTCTGCGGTGTAGGGGAAATAAAGTATGACAGAACACAAAATTCAAGATCTGATTTTGAGACATTTCGAGAGTACATAATTAACACAAATAGACCATCTCCTTCAATTAGTAAAGAATAAGTGAAAATAGCAAACATATTTTCTACTTTATTCTTTCAAGGCTGGCTTAGACCAGTAACCCGTTTATTAACCGTCATGAGTAGCTTTGATATATCCTGTACGAAACTCAGATTTGCTAGTGTTCTCCCCAAGAGAGAAGTTTTTAGGGCTTAAAATTAAAAGGCTGGATTTCCATATGTTTAATCTTGTGACAAAAACAAAGCAATTTTACTCTGGACTATGTTACATCACCTTCCTGCCCAGGGGATTCCCCAAAAACATGACTCCTGATTTTTAAAGGCAGCTTCTTGTTTGCATTCACAATTAACTACAGGCAGAAATATTCAGCTAGCTACCTGCCTGCCTTTAATGATCAGGCACAGCAATACATACATAACCCCTGCTTTGCTCTCCTCAAATTTAATAGTGGCTAAAAAAAATATCCTTCACTGCAATAATAAACCTGTATGTGCAGACCAGAATCAGGTTCTGCCTCCTTTTCATGGTCAATAACAGGGTTTTTGTTGGTTTTTCTGGCAACCAGTAGCACTGATCTCAATGGGACTGGCTGCTAGAGAGAGTGCTAACACTGGTAGGGGAGTAAGATTCAAGGCGGCAACAACCTAAGCACCCATTTAACTTTGAGCACTTCTTTATGGTCCTAGAAGTTAATAGCTTTACACATTTGGTCAATGTTAAGCATATGCTTAATGCCTCCCCAAATTAGAAATTAGATCTTTGAACTTGACTTTTGCTTACACTGTGTATTATTTTGTTGGTAGATTCATTTTAGGAAGATAGGAAAATAACAGTCATTCAAAATGATATCTTTTTGCAATTAAATGTTACTCATATAGTACGTTCAGCACATCAGCAATTAACGTTTTTCTTCTTAATGTATATTTGACTATATAACAGCCATTAAATGGACGTAACCATACAATTGTTTCAATTAGATTCTCTAGTTCTCTAATCCAATCAAAACCACTCAGAGTTAAGAGGAAAAAAAACCCCAAACATCTTATTACTGACTATAGTTTTCTATTAATTATATCAATGTTTATTTTTTAGGCTTAGTTTTTGCTTTGTGTAACCTGACAACTCGTCATAATTGTCTGATCTACACTTGTCAAGTCCTGTGTAGCGTGCATGTGGCACCAGATCATTTGCCTGTATAAACCACAACCTATTAGAAGAACTGTGGAAAAGGACTATTTCACCTCGTATACAGTTTTATTTATCATTTAAACATGCTCACCTGCATTGTACATGGTGGAAATTAAGTGGATCAATGCCCTTTTTAATAACAAAAGTCCATTTCTACTTGTTGATAGTCTTATTCAGAGCCAGTTACGCCAGGCTTCGATACACACATTGTTCTAAAAATCTTCTTCTCTATATATGCAGTAAGTTTTTAGAGCTCAAATCCCACCGTAAAGCCAGGTTTAAACTCAACAAATAAACCAGAAAATCATGTGTTGCTAGAAAGCAGAGATTTCTCACTCTGTGAACACAGAAAACACAAGGTATCCGAAATTATATAGGGTCAGCTGCATTAGAAAGCTTTAATGCATCCAAAATTTCACTTGGGGACTGCTGTACACCTATTTTCTGGCAGCACTAGATGCACTGATGGGTTAGGACTGTTGTGTGGTGGCAGGATCCTGAGCAGAGTTCTGACATTAGTAGATCTCTACAGCACTGCCAGCACAGGGATGTGGAAAATGGCAAGCAGAAGCTATCAGTTGTCATAGGTAACAAGAAACACATGACTCATCCTCATTAATTTCAGTTAATTAAAGCAAAACAAGCAAATAAGCCTCGTAACCCTTCTATTAGTTTCAGCGGGAGTTAGATCAAGCACAGAATGCTTTAGTGTCAGCAATGCTCTTTAAGACTGTGTGGAAGGAGCAGATCCTCCGTAACACAGAGCACTGTAATATGGAGACATCACTGAGGCCAGTTTCTGCTTTAGAACCTGGTAAATCAGAATTATGTCCACAAAATCAGAATTTATCTCCACAAGAGACTTGCAAGTCAAACCTAGATATTAGCAGGAAGTCAGACTTCAATTATCCTTAACTACAACCTTTCCAAGTTTCTTTTCTTTTCCTGTCCCTATAATAACACTTGTGTTATCTCATATTAATATTAGATATGTATTATTATTCTAATAACTAATTATAGGACTCATAATGTTAATGATGGCAATTTAGTTTGTAATCCCATCTGTTCACTTTATCAGAGTTGTTTATTTTCTTTTCTGCTTTCAAAGTACTCTTGATTTGTAATTAATCATGCATTTTGACTTTTTTAATGAGAGATTTGCAGGGTTTTTTTGAAAATAAAATATCAGAAGGCATAAACAGGAACTGGCATGGCACTGCAAAAACAAAATACTTCTGTTTTCAGTGACCAAATCATTGCAAAAAAGTGCCTATAAATGACCTGTGGAACAGCTGAGTAACTTCTAGATAGTAAGTGGATCCTTTGCTGTTATAAAGTATTCCTGGAGAAGCCTGAACAAACGTTTCTGCTTTTTACACGCTCAATCCTAAAGCAGTCTTTGCATGTGGTGCATGTTGCATTTTCATTTCAGCAAAATTGGCATTCGTACTTATTCTCCTTTGGAGAATGGACTTGTTGAAACACTGCACAGAGTTATCTAGGAAAGGCAAAATATAGCGTATTGACGATCTGAAAGTGCTGCAATGTGCTCATGTAAGTGCTCCTGTATTTTCTTGTCTATATTGTTTATATTATTCTCTATAATTCTGTACTCTATGACTCTCATTCATGATAGATCAGGAAGTATTTGCTCATGTGCATTTATTTCTTAGTTTATGGGGCAGCTCGGTATGAGACTCTGAAGACAATATTGGTATAAAAATCATTATGTTCATTTAAAAAGACAATCAGAGCCTAACATTCTCACACTCTTTTTGCTTCCTATTCATTGGATATATGTTGAGGTAGAAAATAAAAGAACAAAGCACTTTTCAGAAAACTGAAGGTGCACAAAAGTACAAACCAAGAAGGGAACTTGAAGAGATTCCCCAAGTCCCATCTGAGTGAACGGAAGGTTTTGCTCATTTCAGTATGAATTTGCAACCACAGTCCCGGACCACCCTGAAGAAAATTCTGCATTTGGTTCAGCATTATGTGGTACTCCTGTATAAACACTTTCCTCTGCCATTAGTCTTGAAATAAACTCTTGAATAACTGTAAATTTATTTTTTATGATATTATTCTAACAGTTAAAATGTCATATTTTCGCTACATAAGTAGTCAAGCCAAGAAAAAAATATTGTTTCATTACATTGATACTTCTAGCTTCTTCAGGTAATATAAAGTATTCGTTCTTGTGAATGGAGGAAGAAAAAGAGAAGCTAAAATAGAATAAATTGAAATCTTGGTGCGAGACGTTCAGGACACCTCCATAGGAGTCCAGCCCTTATAACTAACAGTCTCCTTTGAACATAAAGATTGATACAAAGTCTGTTGTTAATTTCTTTAAAACTTTCTCACTTTCACTAGCGATCTTTAAATTAAAAAATATCTATTTTGGTGATATATTTCTTGGGCTTAAGTTGGCTATCCAGAAGGCAAAGGTGGCTAAAACGATTAGCTCTCTGATGGAGCAAGTTCCCATTGATGTCCCAGAATTAGCAGGTTATTCTACTTTGCATGTATTTTGGTATCTATAAGAGTACTGAAATAAATCGAAGGTAACAAAAACATTCATTCTTTAATTGCTTTATACATTTAACATAACATATTATTTATAAAACTATAATATGGTCTAGCAATCTTGTTCTGATACTCTTTTTGCTCTTTAGCATATGTTTTTCCCCATTTCTCAATAAGTGAAAATTTAAACACTGTCAAGCTTAATCCTGTTTTCATTGAAAAAAGGTAACAGCATTTTTGCATTTGTTTGGTTTGGGGTTTTTTGGTTGCTTTTTGGTTTTTTGTTTTCTATCTATACTATTCTGCTTTGCTAATGCTTTTAAACTTTTTATAAGCTGATTTTTGTTACAGGCTCTGCTGTCTAAGGTGTACAGCTATTACTGCAAAGACCGAGAATTCCATCCAAACAGTTAATAAAACCTCAACCTATATTTTCGTTCTGTAGAATTTTAAATGTATCAGTGTTTACCTGGTTAATTGCAATACACCATGTGTTGGGTTTGCGTGGCAAGGTTTTGGTAGCGGGGAGGCTACAGGGGTGGCTTCTGTGAGAAGCCGCTAGAAGCTTCCCCTGTGTCTGACAGAGCCAATGCCAGCCGGCTCCAAGACGGACCCGCCGCTGGCCAAGGCCAAGCCAATCAGTGCCTCTGTGATAACATATTTAAGAAGGAAAAAAAAATAATTAGGGACAGCTTTTGCAGCCGGAGAGAGGAGTGAGAAGATGTAAGAAACTCTGCAGACACCAAGGTCAGTGCAGAAGGAGGGGCAGGAGGTGCTCCAGGCGCCGGAGCAGAGATCCCCCTGCAGCCCGTGGTGAAGACCATGGTGAAGCAGGCTGTCCCCCTGCAGCCCATGGAGGGAGGATGAGGGGGTGTAGAGATTCCACCTGCAGCCCATGGAGGACCCCACGCCGGAGCAGGTGGAGACACCTGAAGGAGGCTGTGGCCCCATGGGAAGCCCACGCTGGAGCAAGCTCCTGGCAGGACCTGTGGATCCGTGGAGAGAGGAGCCCATGCCAGAGCAGGTTTGCTGACAGGACTTGTGACCCCGTGGGGGACCCACGCTGGAGCAGTTTGCTCCTGAAGGTCTGCACCTCGTGGGAGAGACCCACGCTGAAGCAGTTCGTGAAGGACTGTCTCCCGTGAGAGGGACCCCACGCCGGAGTGGGGGAACAATGAGTCCTCCCCCTGAGGATGAAGAAGCGGCAGAAACACCGCGTGAGGAACTGACCGTAACCCCCACTCCCCGTCCCCCTGTGCCGCTGGGGGGGGCGGAGGTTGAAGCCAGGAGTGAAGTTGAGCCCGGGAAGATGGGAGGGGTGGGGGGAGGTGTTTTTAAGATTTGATTTTATTTCTCATTCCTCTACTCTGTTTTGCTTAGTAATAAGTTAGATTAATTCCACCTCTAAGTTCAGTCTGTTTTGCTCGTGACGAAAATTAGTGAGCGATCTCTCCCTGTCCTTATCTCGACCCGTAAGTTTTTCGTTGCACCTTTTCTCCCCTGTCTGGTGAGTGAGGGCAGTGATAGAGCGGCTCTGGTGGGCACCTGGCCCCCAGCCTGAGTCAACCCACCACACACCATCTCCAACAGAGGATGGGAGAAGGAAGGTTTTTTCTTAGCCTCTACATGCAGCTGCCACTGTGTTACATTATTGTGAGTTTGAGTTTGGTTGTTTTTGCAGTTGTTTCTTGACAGCAGAATGTGCGCTGCTGATCGTGATGCACGAAAGTAATTACTTAAGACAAGAAAACATGGATTCTTCTGTCTTTTTTTAATTAAAAACCCAAGATACATACCCTTCCTTCAGCCAGTACTATGATCAGAAATGTTTTCTTGTGTCTGAGAATTGGATTGAGACCTTAGTCTACATTCCTGTGTTTCAACACAGGATCAAAGCAATAGGTTTGCTATTTGCTACAGATCTTTTATCCATGGTGCAATGTGAAACATCAAACAAATCTCATTTGTTTTCAGCTAACACATACATAAAGAGACCAAGCCATTGTAATTACATGCACATAACCCAAACTGAATTCATCTGGAGTTTTGTCTGCACAAGTAAAGCATATTCATACTTTCAATAGTCACAGCTAATGCCCAATCCTATATAATGATGAGTGTTGGCTGTGAGACGTTAAACACCTTTAGGACCAATATTTTTATTTTATAAACATTTTTCGGTACCAAATACCCAGCCCAAGTGGCTGCACTAAGAGTGGTGAAGGAAGCATGTTTTATTTATTTAGCTGTCTTCCCTACAAACAGCTTTCCACAAGCCCCGTCTATTGTTCGTTCTGCCCCTCCAACTCTCTGTGTTGCTAATCGGGATTTCCAAATGCTGAGAGTTAACACATAAAGCTTAGAGTTGAGAAATTCTGACTGTCATCACCGAGGGATTAAACAGAGATTTATTCAGGTAACTCAGAACAAATATTACTCTATGAGGTTTAAAACAAGTCATGCATCTAAATTATCGAACTTTCCCTGCATAACAAAACACCCCCCTTGTATGCCGCCATATGTACTGCCCTTTTGGCCAAAGGACTTTGTTATAGCCTATCCTCATTTTCTTAATATTTTAAAAACGTGCATGGAAATGGTGTTACTGATAAATTAAACATATTATTTTAGTAGATTACCTAAACCACCAGTAATCACAGGGAGACCACTCTTTCCCAGCTGCCTTCGCAGCAGTCAGCCCTTGAGAAGGGTTTTTGTCTCCCGGGCCATGCAAGCGCCGTACAGCTACTTGGAAGGAACCTCCACGCCAGCCTCGGCTGTACCCTCTGCTCGGTGATGGACTGGCAGCTGGGAAGTAAGAGCAAGGGGAAAAGTATTTGCGAACGGATAAATTTGAGGTTTCCACAGGTACCGCTGGGTGCAGGCATGTGACAACAGCCCCAGCGATGACAGTGAGCATCAGAACTGCCTGGACACATATTCACCAAAAATAGTGACTTTAGGCTTCCAAGAAAACGGGGGGGGGGGGGGGGGGGGGGGTGTAAGGATAAGCACCATACTGCTGTCAGATAAGCTGTCCATATTGCATCCCATACAGTCTGTCCTTGCCTGGGTGACTTTTTCCTGATTTTGAAGCCCCGGTGCAAGAGGTCAGCGAATGCTTTAATTGCATGTAAGAGCTGATCAGCTTTTGGCACAATTTACAACTAAGGTAACTAGTTCAGAAATACATGGCTCATTTAATTTTGAAAAGAGGGTCTAGTTTAATTTTTTTTATGCTGTATAAATAATGAGATTCCAACAGTCTGAGAAGTCACTGAAACATTATGATATTAAATCTTTGCAGAGACAGAAGGTGAAGGGAGAGACTCTTGTGTGTGAGTATAAAGTGTGAGGATTAGCAAAATGTGGATTAGTAAAGGTCTGGTGCATTCAATACAGAATTTAGGGTGAATTATTTACTGTTAGTATTACTTGCTTTCAGCTTATTAAAATTAACTCTACGAGTTGGTAAATAACAAAAAAGCGTTTGATGAAAGAAATGCTAATTTTTTTTTTTCTAAGAATGTTACTTCAAGTTATTTAACAAATTCTGTTTACTATTATCTATTAATAAGCATTAGGAAACATTCAATAGCTCATGTTGAAACCTTGAAGCATTTGAAGCAGATGGATTGTATTTTGGGCTTCATCATTAAACTTTTTTTATATCTCTAGTCAGATGTCTTTGAAATAAAACTCATGCAAGACAAAGGGTGTGGGAGAAAAGAAATACTTTTTGTCCTGGGCTCCTGAGCTGAGAACTCAGCACTTGGTTGACTGTGTTGACTGCACTAAAATAAACCAGAGAGTGCTCTCCTGAAATAACGTACGGTCTATTCAACTGAAAATTAGGCTGGAGTCTGACAGCCGGGGGAAAAGCACATATCTAGTCCCAGTGACAATCAAAGTCCAGGAAAGTACGGTGGGGATTGTACGATCCCTTGTGTTATGTAGGAAAAGAGCTACCAAGGTCCTTCACAATTACCGAGGAGCTATAAACTTGTATGTGATGTGACACAGCGAGGGCAAAAACGTGGGGGAAATAGGAATTGACTGCTTTGTTTTACAGGAGGCACACAAATCTGGCACCTGAGACAACCAGCCAACTATTATTGTTACACCTAAATCCTGGACACTTTCAGCAGAATTACCGAGTCAACATTTGTTCATATTTCATAGGTCCCATTCCACGTTTTGTTACCTTGATCCTTTATTGCTTCCATTTAATTACAGGGTAATCACCGCTGAAGTTTATGTTCCTGTCAGTTGTTTTGCTTCTGTAGGAAAATCCATCAGCAGCACAGGAATCTCAGACACTCCACACGTCAGCTTACACCTATTTTTCATTTTGACATGGTTTGTAGCAAATGTCATTACGGGATTGCATTTAAGCTGCTGGTGACAGCATGTCATTGTTCAATTAAGTTTTTAGACACCTCTTCTAATTGTGTATTTCAGCACTTCATATTCCTATGATTGCTGCCGTTTCTCTCCTTCCCCAGTTGTTTAAAAGGCACTAAAATCTCTCTCCTTACCTCCAGATGTGAAGATTGTGTTGACTTTATTTTGTCAATGTGACATTAGAATTGCACTGACAAAATCTGCAGGTTGACAGGCCTGCACAATGCTAACCGCTATCCTGAATCTGAGGGACAGGGTAATTCACCCATTGCTGGAAAATTGCGGCGGTGTCTTGAAATTTCCCCACAAAATGCTCTTTTGGGGAATTTCCTATATGGATAAAAGCACATTTCAAACATGGCTATAATGCTGTTCTTGACCACGCTACTGAAGTACTTATAGACCATCCCGATTTCAAGGCTTTTTTTTTTTTGGCTTTTTTTCCCTCTCCCCCAAATAGATGTCAGTTGTTAAACATTGGTAAATGGACTGGTAAGTGGAATAGATGCAGAATACAAAATCTGTTTGAATCTCTTTCTGAAGAGAGATAGCTGACTATTTTCAACATAACTATAAAAGAAAAATGGATTTTATTTTTTTTTTATTAAAAAAGAGTGCTTTGGTTTTGTGTGTGGACGTGTGGTTTTGTGGTTGGATTTTTTCTTTTCCTTTACGAAAAAGCTCAGTTTTCCACAGAGCCTCTCTTGGACTGCAGCAGAACAAAACATTTTTGGAGTCCTAAAGATGGAAATCTTTTATTGCTGACCCTTCATGGAATGACTGTCTTTGAAATACAGTGATTGTGAATCAGCTGGGAAACTAAGTAAACCCTTTTAATGACATAAAAATAGTTTCTGGATGTCCTCAAAGGGTCCTTGAGTTTCAAACCTATCATCTAGACTGGTTAGATAGGACTCAGGTACTATTTTGGGGAGAATGATGAAAATGCTGATCTTCTCTTTTAAGTTTTTGCTAGATGTATGCAAGCAGTTAGACTCTTCCTTAGAACTAAAACAGATTATGCTTCTTTGAATAAGAGAAATAAAACTAGCTGTATATAAGAAATGTAAACATATTATAACTAGAAATGTATTTTTCACAGCCATGATGGAAAATGTTTTTCAAACAAACAGAAAACATCTAGATTTTTTTTTCCCCCCATAAGCCAGAACTCCATTTAATACCTAAGACAGCATGCGTAGGTAGGATGCAACACTGGGGAAGAGGTTTTGAATCTTAGATCTCTGTTTAGGACAACTTGGTCTCTAAGGAGAAACATCATGAATTCCTGTTTTAAGTTGATCTGTAATACTCAGCAATTTGATTTTCCTTACACTTTCACAAGTGAGATAGACTTTGCAGTAGCACTTCACAACGTTAGGCTGTTTTTCCATGCAGTGTGAAAATACTTTTTCATGACACACTATTTATTTTATGGGAAAAAAAACCAAAACAAACCAAAAAAACCCAAAACCACAACACCTGTTCAGCACCTCTGTGAGAAATATAAATTAATGCTTCAGAGGAACGAAATTAGATAATGTGCATCATCAAGGCATTCTACCGTCATGAGACTTCTCGAGGCAGCAACAGAAACGAAGATGTGCGGTGAAGCTGATATCAAACAGCTCAGCCCTCTCATTTACCCGATGAAGCCAAACAAAAACTTCACTGAGGTACTCTGAGACAGTTAATGGCACTGGTGCAATGTAGGCCCCACCAGCATGTTCAACCTGAATCATCGCTTAGCAAACAAAACACACGTTAAGGATGTAAAGAAATACTTTGTTACCTGGTATGATCTTTGATTGCATGACACAGCAGCAAACACCTCTTGAAAAAAATAATTTTGCATGTGAAATATTAAAAAACTTAATGACAAAAACCTGCTTCCAACCATATTGCAAACTGACTAAGTTAATGTGCAAAACAACATCTTTTTAGAAGGTAACATTTTAAGTGAAGAATTATTGAATTGCATTTCTGGAGATTTGGCAGTATTTCTAGTACTAATAGAGGAGATAAGAACATACGATAAATCTGTGCACATCAGTGTAGAATACATCTAGATATTTATTCTCATCCTTCCTCATACTTTCCTTTTGCCATTCTCTTTCTGTTCTTCCAGCCGTTGTCATCTCCTAATTGTATTCATATCCTTTCCTTGTACTAGATAAATTTTATTTCTTTTAAAACTATCATAACTTCCCCCCTTTTCTTTATGCTCTGTTAACCTGAGTTATTTCGCATCTAGTACAAATCATTATATCTTCACAGCTTTTGTTGTCTCTGAGCTCATATATACCAAGATAAGATTTGAGGGTTTTTTTCCTCTTACTGGTTGTTTTTTTTTACTGTGGTCTTTGGGTTAGCAAAAGAAATCTTCCTGTGTGGTAGAAAGTCTGGCTCATGCTACTGCATCTTAATAGATAATAAGATTGCCTGTGGCCAGGATTTTCAAGATGCTTAAATTATACACCCATCTCCCATCAGCTTTCATTGGATCCTTCATAACCTTTGAAGAAAATTGTGCGTGCATTAATTTTTATTTTCTTGCATTTAGAGTATGTATTACTCTTATAATAGCCATCTCAGACACCAATGAAAGTGATAAGCAAATCTTTATTTACAGAAAGGTGAGCGTGCAAGGGAGCAACAGGCCAGAGAACAAGAATGTTCCCTCCTGAGAGAGAGCATAGGAATAAAAAAAAGATTAAAAACAGCAGCAGCAGAAACTCTCATAACAGTAAAAATTATTACAGGAAAAAATCTAGAAAGAGAATAGGTGTTCACCTTAACACAAACTTTGTGGAAAAATCTAATAAAAGCCAACATTTCTACAAAACTCTACAAGGAGCTGAAAATATTTTGGGGGAAGGGAACGCAAAGGTATTGTGGTGGGTTGACCCTGGCTGAGGGCCAGGTGCCCACCAGAGCCGCTCTATCACTCCCCTCTTTCATCAGACAGGGGAGAAAAGGTACAATGAAAGAAAACTTACGGGTCAAGATAAGGACAGGGAGAGATCATTCTCTAATTATCATCACGAGCAAAACAGACCGAGCTTAGAGAGGGAATTCATCTTATTTCTTACTAAGCAAAACAGAGTAGAGGAATGAGAAATAAAACCAAATCTTAAAAACACCTCCCCCCACCCCTCCCATCTTCCCGGGCTCAACTTCACTCCCGGCTTCAACCTCCGCCCCCCCCAGCGGCACAGGGGGACGGGGAGTGGGGGTTATGGTCAGTTCATCACACGGTGTTTCTGCCGCTTCTTCATCCTCAGGGGGAGGACTCATCGTTCCCCCGCTCCAGCGTGGGGTCCCTCTCACGGGAGACAGTCCTTCACGGCCTTCTCCAACGTGAGTCTCCTCCACGGGGTGCAGACCTTCAGGAGCAAACTGCTCCAGCGTGGGTCCCCCACGGGGTCACAAGTCCTGTCAGCAAACCTGCTCTGGCGTGGGCTCCTCTCTCCACGGATCCACAGGTCCTGCCAGGAGCTTGCTCCAGCGCGGGCTTCCCACAGGGCCACAGCCTCCTTCAGGTGTCTCCACCTGCTCCGGCGTGGGGTCCTCCACGGGCTGCAGGTGGAATCTCTACACCCCCTCATCCTCCCTCCATGGGCTGCAGGGGGACAGCCTGCTTCACCGTGGTCTTCACCACGGGCTGCAGGGGGATCTTGCTCCGGCGCCTGGAGCACCTCCTGCCCCTCCTTCTTCACTGACCTTGGTGTCTGCAGATGTTCTTACATCTTCTCACTCCTCTCTCTGGCTGCAAAAGCGCTCTCTAACTGTTTTTCTCTTTCTTAAATTTGTTATCACAGAGGCGCTGATTGGCTTGGCCTTGGCCAGCGGCGGGTCCGTCTTGGAGCCGGCTGACATTGGCTCTGTCAGACACAGGGGAAGCTTCTAGCAGCTTCTCACAGAAGCCACCCCTGTAGCCCCCCCGCTACCAAAACCTTGCCACGCAAAACCAACACAGGTATGCAGTCTCAATGACAGCATTTGTTAGTTGTTAAATTACGTTAAAGGCTTTGCATTACTTGCATTCTCTGAATCGACATCAGGCACTTTCCTGAAAGATCAGGCGTAGCTCAACAGCGTGATGGACATGGCAGTGGAGCCAATAAAACTTTTGGCTGTGCTATTTAAAGATCAGATTGGAAAGTCATAAAGGACCCCAGAGTGGCAAAATAATTTTATTCAATCCTTATAATGTTACACGTATGTTTAAGAAAAATAACTTGATTTAAAAAAAAAAAAAAGAAAAAAAAAGAGATTTATACCTGTTTTGGCCAGACCTACAGAACTATTCCAGACAGATTAAACAAATCTAAACAACTGTGAGAAGCCCTCTGCACTGTCTTCATGCCTGTCATGTTCCTCAAGGCAAGACAGAGGAAGAAATAAATAAGGTGACAGCTTGGGGGGAAATGTCTCTGGAAAAGATGTCATTGTCTTTGGGAGAATAAATGAGGAAGGATGACACGTAGGAGAAGAATTAACAAAACAGCTCCTGACATTTGTTAGGAAGAAAAGAGCTCCCAGCAGCTGGAGACAGTGCAATACTTCCACACATGTAGGAGCACCACAGAAACTGAAGATCTAATAACCCGCATTGGCAAAGAAGGTGGGGATTAATTTTTTTTTTTTAAAAAAAGGTTTCATTGCATTAAAAAATAAATTTCAAATTTCACCTAGTTACATTGTGCAATTTGTTGTTATTTAAAACTGTGTCTTAGGATAAAAAGAAGGAAAGCCTCCAGCTGTAAACCAGAAGCAGCTGAATATAGCTTAAGGACATTGAATTTGACAAATTGCAAAATCAGCTTTGCAATACGACTTAGTTTCAAAACTCTACAGCCTTTTCCTAGGTATAAAATGCTGTTTCTGTGAATCCCTCTCCCTGAATTCGTGTTTGCTTCTGAGGGCTGCCGAGTGATGGAGAATAAGAAGTTTGGGGTGCGATCGGTTATCCTGCTGCTCTTCAGTCCGAGATTTTTGTCTCTGCTCATGCTCAGAGCAGTGGCAGCAGACATGTTTCTAGATTATCCTGGGCAGTCAGAGCATGAAAAAAATTCCTATGCAGGAGCACAGAGAGAAGGAAATGACGGTCCTTGACTGAAGCAAAATAAGCCTGGAATTTGTCAGATTCAGGAGTGACGGCTGGCAAGTCACTGGTCTAAATATTCATGGAAAATGAGTATTTGATTACTTTTAAATTGAGTCCTTAATCTCTGTAGACCTCTTATGTTCTTTGCCTAACAGAAAGGGGTTTAGGAAGTATAAAATTACATATTCTTTTAAGTACTTAAAACTGTTTAGAGAGCACATTTCTGCTTAGGTATAAAAGAAAAAAGTTTAGAAATATGTACGGGTTTAATTTAAAGCAAAATAGGAGAACTTTGGAGACTGCAATTCATTTCATTCATGGAGGATTCATTGAGATTTGTATCAGACCTCATAAAAGCTGAAAGTAGTGTTCCAGCTTTCCAACAGTCAGAGCGCGGTAGTGACTTTTCAGCGTGGGATTTGCTGTAACTGCCTAAAGTCTCACAAAGGAAATTAAGTGCAGTCGACCAGACAGCGTGTTGTATAGGTCATCACTACTGCATTTGTATTTTAGTTCGATTTGCCTCCTGACCAGCTTTAATTTGCAAATATAAATGTTTACGACTAGAAAATTGCGCAGACAAATTACATTTGTGTGTACCGCTGGCAGTTGGAAATTCACGACTCCGATTCATTTATGCAAGTACTCGTTCCTGCATATCAAATGGTTGGATAGGAAATGCCATTACCAAAATTCCTTCAAATATGTGTTTTGTGAATAACTATTGGAACACTAGGATAAATATTTGGCCCTTACTTTACCAACATTTGCCTCAATAACAGGAATTACCTCCTGGTTACAGACCTATTAATATTTCCAAAATTCAAGGGACAATCACTTATGGCTTATCCCATCTTGTGTTTCCTAGGAAGCCAGTATCAGTGTTAATCTATAGATTATTGTTTTCCTTTCCTCATAAATTGCTATTTGGGCTAGATTTTAAGGAAGGGAAGAAAAGATTCTAGATTTTGGCATTTCTTTTTCAGGTCTATACTTTCCAGCTACTCAACGCAAACTTATGGGTTAAGGACATATCTTTATGAAGGCTTTTCTCTGTGAAAAGAAAAATGTTAGATACATGGGGAAGTGAGATACATGGGAAAGTGATGCTTGGAAACAGAAAATTCCCGTAATTAGTTAAGGTCAAACCACATGTCTGTGGTGCGGAGCAGAAGGGAACCATTCCTGGACAGCACGAGTGGTCCTGGCAGCAGGCTGCTCCCAGCTGACCCATTTCCCAGGCGAACATATGAAAACCAAATGGAACCCGTAAATATTTCTTTCCAAAATCAGTTGATGACAGTGAGTATAAAAAGCTCATGAAATTGTTTTGCGATCTCCAGATAGCACAGACATAAGTAGGCAGTTGAAATGAAATCCCATATACATGAACTTTACTTCCCAGGGAATAAAAAGATGATGTGGAGGAAAAGCTGTATGTATAAGACAAGATTGCTAATTTATGGGAAATAGCACATACAGTAAAAACCTCTGCTTTGTTTGATGATATTAACCAGAGCACCAGTGTGTAAGTAGACTCTAATCCATTATGGTTTACACTTATATAATTTATTAGACTTGCCCAGTGATCTTCATTCATACAAAGCTTTCTTCTGAAATTATGGCAGTTTTGCACTCAATATTCAGCCTGTATGGAATCATATGTTTCTATGAATTAAACTGAGAAGCAATTTTCTAATTAGCATTACAATTGTTAAGAGAATGAAAGATTACATGAGTTGCAGTGAACAGAGACACATAATACTATCCGGCATTCGAGTCAGACGTATTTAAAATATATACTTCCTATTTTCTGAAATTCCCACTTCCAGCAGTCTCCAGAGTTTAGCGAGATCATAAAACTGGAGCAGCATTTCATGGAGTTCCTTTTAGTTAATATCACACTATTAAATAAGGTCTTTCCTGCAAGGGAAAGAAAATGATTGTTCTCTCTCCTAAGCTGACTGTGTAAAATGTTCTTCAATAAAATCCAAGAAATTAATATTCAATGATTTACAGTAAATCTCCTGAGCACAGGAGGTTTGCTCTAGACGGGAAAAGCAAACACTTATGGGGTACATTATTATGATAGCTTATGCTAATTAAATTGAAGCAGGAATGCTTAATTTATGCTTTACCATCAAGTGCAAAGGGGAAAATTCTTTCTTGGTTCAAGCTTTATCTTGTTAAGAAGATTTACCTCCTTATTTCCTATAATAAAGAGCTATTTTTGAGACTCTACTGAGAAAGCAGAGGCTTGCAGAGCTTTTCTGCTAGTTGCCATGACGCTTTGGATCTCAACCTACAGTTCAATACAGTAGCTGCAATTAGGTTAATTAGAACATTATCTCAAAGTACACAGCTATTGTACAAAAGACGAAACATTCTCACTGAATATGCTGCTTGGTCACCAATAAATGATTTTTTAAAAATTACATTTTATAATTACAATGAATAATTTATTTCTCCTAGGGACGTTTGACATTTAAATATTGTAACTCAAAAACTAAATACAGGATCCATCTAATATCATCTTAGGACATTTGAAATTTTTCTGACCTTTTGGTTATTTTCCTCTATAAAATAATGACAGAAAAAGAATCCCTGTAATAAAGGATTATACTATTTTAGCTCATTAGTTATTTCCAAATTCAAAGGTCTTAATGAAAAAATCATACACATATGTATATAAATGTTAATCTTGTTAAAGGTTTTTTTTATTATTATAGTATTCTCTACTTCTGTCTGCAAAAATTGACTAAGCTTTTTTTTGTTAACTATCACAGCATCTAGAAGCTCTTCTCTAGGGAAAGGAATAAATCATGCCAGGTGCTGTACAAACCAAAGAAACAAAGCTTTCAGTCTACACAAAAAATAGCAGGCAGGTGTAGACAGACAAAGAAACACAGAAAATAAGGAATGAAAATGGTTAGCATGATGAGTGGGGGTGCGAGTCCATCAGGAACAAACTTGTCTTCATATTGCTTTTATAGTAATTACAAAAAAAAGCTTTAAAGACCAAAAATGCAATAATTTATGTATTTTCTGAAAACTCAACTCCAGCATAGAAGGAAATGGTAAGGTACCAGGAGCTCGTGGATGAAATGCAGCTCCATGGATATCAACAGGACTTTTGTCACTAATGTCAAGAGAAGTAGATCCAACTTGGAGAGTGCCCTTCTGAGACAAGTGTTCCGCTACCTACAACTGTTTTGTCCAGATGTACCCGAGTGACACAATTGGAACTCGGACCCTGTGCGTTACCAAAAGGGTACCCGAGCTCTATATGATGTGACCAGCCCAGATTTCAGATTCTCCTAGAAAACAGATCGGACCGTCGGTATATTCTGCAGTCTCTAACACACATTCAAGCATGCTGCCTAGAGAAGCTGTGCACGCCGTATAAACCTGCTGTGGGCAATGACTTAGCAGCATACATCTCATGAATGTCATAGCTGTCGTTGTGAAATATCAAATGCCAAGATTTTCATAATTTATTTCCGCATATTTGACAGGCAGGGACTTTTTGAGGACAGAACTCTAAATTTAAACATTTGTTTCTGCCTTTTTGTGTCTCAAATTTGTTCCCATTCCCCACCCCATTTATCAATCATTTCCACTAATCATTACTGTCTATATTTATCTTCTACAATCACTATCCCTCTTTTCTCCACAACTTGAAGGAAAGTTGCTGTCAGACATTATGCAAACTATGAATATCTCCGAGGCTGAAAAGACGGAATACCGACCTTGTAGAAAACAATGGCAAAGCTCCCTTAACTTCAAGAAAATCATGTTTTCACTGATAAGAAATGGTATCAGCCAGATGCTCAGCTGTGCACATGAACGTAACTCAGCTAAGAGTGAGTTATGGTACTCTTGGCTTCTAGGACATTTGCCCAAAATCCAGGAGCACAGTTCATGTTTTAGGGCACTTCTTCACTTTGTTTTGATTTGATGTTTGCACCAGTTCAAACTTCTCAAGTCCATTCTTTCTTTTTTTCCTATTTCTTCTCTGATCTGCAAAGGATGATGATTATTATAACCTAATTCTTTGTTTCTGTGAGGCAATTAGAAGTTTGTTGACCTGGCACTTTAGGTATATCTGAAAAGTTAGAAACAAACCTAAAGATAAATATAAATGCACATAAATCTCAGCTAACACAAAATTCTCAACTCATACAGACCTAGTACACCAATAAATTCCAACTTGAGCCCAAAGAAATTAGTTTTCTCTGTTAGCCTTGAAGGTTGTTTAGAATGCAAAATATTTCAGACCACAAAGTGAAACATTTTTACCAAAATGAGGTCTTTTGGTTTCTTCTTTGAAAGAGGAAGGAGAGCGGGGAAAAAAGAATTGTTTTAGATTTGTCTAGTATGTCTGCATTTAGAAAGAGGTCTTCAACGGTCTTGCACTTTATGGCTACATCATGCAACTCCTCCTAGAACCAAACCCGGCCTAAGTGACCCAATTCAATTCCTGACGTTTCTGTGCCTGTTTCTTCATTCAACCTTTTCCATTTTCTACCTGTTCAATAGTGTCTGTTTACATGGTATTACTGAGTGAATCACAGAAGAAAAATTAAAGTTAATATCTCCTTCCAGTACTTAATCAAACAACTTAACTCAGGGAGGCTGAAAATCTGCCATGATAGACACTTTCCATCTCAATCTGCAGCACTTCGTCCTCTCATTTCTTTTCAGCTCCCCACCGCGAGAGCCAAAACAACAGTTGCCTGAAGTTTGAACTCGAAGTAGCATTTGGTCTACAGCTGTAACTCTTTAAAACAAATAAACAAGGAAAAATCTTAACTTGTGCTTGTCAAGGCAGTGAAACTCGCATGCGAGACGAGGATATAATGTTAAAACGTGTTGATGTGGGTAGATTCACAAATATCAGAGCAAGTAAAATGTTAATTCTCCAATGTTACTGTTTGTTTCTCTTCTGTTTTCACTAAGTTTCAGTAAAATACATCTCCTCTTCTTCCAGGCAGCTATGGCTGCTGCTGCCAACCCAGTTTCACATTACTGTGATGGTAACAAATTACGCAGAGATCTCTCAGCTCCCTATTTCTGCTCATACTTATTCTAAAAGCTGTTCTACCAGCAGCGAGAAAGTACACCCTTACCTTCTCTAATGCCTTTTCTCCCTCTTCTCTCACCCTGTGACACTGTCCGTGCCCCTTCTTACCTTTTCTCTTCTGTCTAGCTAAGACCTTGCTCACTTCACCCAAAAGAAGCCGACAAACTGCAATCCCTCAAACCACAGCAGTAATATCTTCTGCCACTTGTGATCTGGAAATCATCAGATATTATCTTGTCTATTTATACTTCAAATTCTTCAACGGACGGATTATCTATTTGGACACTGCCCAGTGCAAATGAAAACCTGTTCCCAACCAGCCTTTTGGCAAGACTAAAAAAAAGGAAAAAAGCTGTTTGTGTGTGCCTGAGAGTTAGTGACATCCTTCTGGGATAAAAAAGTCTTTTGATTCATTTCTCAACCTTCAGTTGATTTGTCATGCAATATCTGTTCATAATCTCACTGACCATCCTCTAGCAGAAGGTGTCTCCACGGGTCTTTTGCTAATAATAATCCAGGACTCCTGTTCCTCTGCAGAGCTGCCTCCTCCCCCAAATACTTTTTCCTCATTCTGCTGCACTTTGACTTAAATAGGAGAAAAGGATGCAATAGTTCTCAGGTCAGGAGAGACAAAAGGAAGAAGACAGACCCTCAAACCCCATCGTTGTTAGTAGCAATACGAGTGGCAGATAGCTGGGTACCGGAAGGTGGAAATCTGGCAATGCATCTCACCTGGGCGGTACAACAGCCCACTCCTTGGTTTTACAGGATGTTAGGTGCCCACGCCTTAGGGTATCAAATTAAAATTGTTTATGACAAATTTCGAAGTAATTTATAACAGCTATATCATTAAGAAAAAAGGAATCCTTAACCTCACCGGGGAGACCAGGTGGTTTTTACTAGAATATCAAAAGCAGGTTCCATTTTTTTATGTGAAACAATAATTTCTGTGTTTTACAACCATTAGTCGACACTATTGGCAAAATTAAGGTTTCTATCCATCAATTCTCCAAGATTCTGCGTTTTCTACAATACTGTGTAAAGTTACAGCTTCCTCACAGCTGTAATCTTCCACGATGTCATTGCACAAGTAGGTGTCAGTCTCCTCAGGCAGGTATGTAAGATCCCAGGTAAATGATTCCATCTATTTGTGTTAAAAACTGACAATCATGTAGATTTTCTGATACCTTTTTATATACATTAAACCAATATGTGTGCCATATATCCTTACTTACAGGAGCAGTTCATATTTTTCTTGAGTACTCTGTCTTTAACTCCCCGATGCAATGCGGCAATTGTTAAATTTTCTTCCTAAATTTAGCAGCAACAAATGTTACTTCATTAGTGTATCCGCCTAGGGTTTTCTTCACAATAAATTCTGCATAAAGGCTGCAGCCAGAAGACACACAATACAGTATTTTTATTTATACCAGGGTTCCACTCATGGGCAGGAAAAACCACCAGCGAACAAGGATCGCCTGGCCTCCGTTCCCCCTTTGCTTTGTTAGGCTCATTCACCCCCAAGTCCAAGCACAGTTAAAGATTAAAACAAAGTGCACTCTTCAGAGGGGGAGCATGAGAATCTTTAAAACTAGAATTAGAGAGAGAGAGAGAAATACAAGCAAGGAAGCAAATTCTCAACATCAGTTCATTGCTTCATGACCTATGACTTGTTCCTTGTGAATTTTATGTGGGAACTGATTTATAGGGCAAATCAATCACTCCAGCAGAAAGAAACCTGTCCCTAAAACTGTGTGAAAGCATCTGTCTGTGACAGCACACAGGCAGCATGAATAAAGATCGAGTACAACATTCTTTGCTTTAGAGACTTGCCAAAGTTTTTACATAAAAACCCAAAACACAAATGAAAGAAACAAACCTTAAAACATTTGTCAAAACCATTAAAAAAACCAAATAGATATCTAGTCATTATAAGTCATTCCTGCCCTATGAGTACAGTTTGCTACATACATAGCACGTAAGTACTGGAGAAAGGGAAACTGGGTGGAAGCACACATTAGTGTACCACTAGACATTTTAAGAGATATTTTGCTCCTTATTGGGAGTATGGAAATATTTACAGGGCACAGTTAGGGGAAAAGTCTTAACTACGCTACACATTACAGCACAGATTACACCAGCAAAACCTTACTTCAAGAAGTAGACCATTGAATTGAAAGAAGAGTGCCCCAGTAACAATTACTAGCAGATAAACTGAGCCCTTGGCAGTGGGCGCACACATCCCTAGCTTGCCCTGGTAGCCGTAGGGTTGGATCCGGAGACTAGCACAGAGCTACAGCCAAATGACTTATGACTCGTTTGAAGACACCTTCAAGCATCAGCAACGCTCATAACTGTGATGCCTCCTTTAACCCAGATTGCAATGCCCAGATCTAATTTGGTCCTCTGAAACAGATGAACTTAAAATAAAACTCAAAATACATTATCAAATTTGAAAAAAACGCAAACTTTTTTTTTCCAACTATTTTTTTTTACATCAAAAATGGGAAAGTGCCAGAGACTATGTTATTCCCATATAAAGTTCAAACTACTTTCTTACCACAGACTTTAAGAGATTCAGGCACGATGCTGAGGACTAGCTACAGGTGGACAGATGCACACCCACAACTGGCACTTGCACTCAGTGTCAGTGTACTGAAGCCAAGGCGGTAAATCAGTGAACTAAGACACTTGGCTGTAGTAAGAGAGAAGTATGGGTTTCATTATCCAAGGCCTTCTCAGGGTAAGAGTCTTAATGGCTGCAATGAGCTCAGTGGGAAGGGATAGTATCTGAAAGCAAAGGAAACCTCTGATGATTTTAAGTACTTCAATTTTTAACCCATAAACAATTCAGATGGGATGAGCTATGTAATAGCTTTTTTATGATAATTATGTCTATTTGTTTGGTCTTTTACCAGATCATTAAAGCTACTGAGGTTGCTGGAGAGCCAATTTTTTTTCTTGAACTGTTTTAACTGTTCCTGTTTGATTGCTGGAGTTTAGTGATGATAAAGATTTATAGGCAGCCAAGAAAAGCTATTTTTAAAAAGATTGTCTTCTGAATATAAACAGTCCTTTCCTCTTGAAATAATTTCAGTGACAAAGTTTTTTCCTTTATTAAAAAGGGGAAAACAACACAGAAGAATTTATCTGGAAAATATGGTAACAAAAAAGAATTTTTTTCCTCTGTAAATATTATAGGGAAAAGGAGAAGGCAAGCAGAAGGAAAAGCATTTTAGTAACGAGGTCTAGCACAAGTTCAAACGTTAATGTTGCTTCATGCATTGGGACTGCAGGATCAGGCCACAGGAATGAAATCAAAAGTAACTTAATTCCACCCTAAGATTCAGCCCTGGAAACAATTATTAATTTGACTTAATATCTTGCATGGGATTGCTGTTGTAAAACTGTGGGATGGGGTGGGTGGAGAAGAGCAAAGGGATGTATAGATGCATATAGCTATGAGTGCCTCCACCAGAACACGGAACTCTGACCTCCAGTTTAAAACCCCTCTCCAGTGTAACACCGTAGAGCGCGTGTTGGTTCAAAGCAAATTAAGCTGAGACCTTCTAGAGCAACACTTCAGTTTTACCATTTAACAGCCTGAGGAATCAAAATATGACAGAAAAATACAAATATACTTACACACTTACTGCCCAAAGTTTTGAACACACAATTAGTTTTAGATGGGCAGATTTTCCTAATTATAAAGTTGTGTGTGTTTACGAATCTTAGCAGCTTTCTGTAGCACGCTGAGTCCAATGACAGCATTTGCCACCTGCATTGCTATTCTCAAAAATTTAATTATAATACCATGCACATATCCCTGCAGTTTCAGCATCAGTTACTCTACACTCACATTAATATTATTTATTGTACCTGCTTAACCTTTGTGTTTTCTAATAGGTTTCCAAAGTGGTTTTACATACACTGCTTTGTATACTACACAGCAGTACAAAATTTAGACAGAACTTTGCATAATTCTCCAAGGTATAAGCTTATCTTCCATTCAAAGCCATTAAATATCATCTATCTGTATATCACAGTCTTTTTTCAAAGTCTCAATCACATCTATATGCAATCCAGTTTCCAGGAAGCAGAATTTCATGTAGTACATTAAAAGTAATTTGTTTCTTTCCATTAAAGCATTCATTTACATTTTTAATACTGTAGATTTCCCAGAAACAAATGCATTTTAAACTGATGTTGTCAAAGGAACACAGGTTGGTTGTGAGGCTATTTATACACAACTGTTGTATATGACCAGTCATTTCTTCCCTGATCTCAAAGTTGTCCCAATATCTGGTTTGCATTGCCAGAATCACCGTGCCGCTACCCCAGAGAGGGCAGGTAGGACATGAAGACGGACAAGATACAAGTTTTAGGAGGAGGTGCACTAGTCATGGATGCATTATCTCCACAGCAGAGATACAGCAACACCTACTTCTCAGGACACTTCACGTCCACCAACTTGCCCTTCCCACACTTATTTGGTACTTGTCTGACCTACATGTCTGGTGCGGGGGCTCATGGTGCTGAACAGTTTTGACACAGCTCTGGATCAAAGCACTGGGAATTTGTCTTCTGCTTAAACACAAACTGTGTGATTAAAGTTAGTCCCGTGCAAAATGTTCACCTCAAAAACCACTGTTGATTTTTTTTTCTCTACTGTCATCATAAAACTCAAATATCAGTCAATTAAAAAAGCAAGGTGGGTTTTTTCTAGTTCTTTTTAACAAAATGAGCAGCTGTTGAGAACTAGAGAAAAAAAATGTTTATATCCACTGTGATTCAAAGAAACATATTCAGCTTCACAGGATTAATTGTCCTTGGAAAACAAAAAGGAAAAGTTTTAGTAGTGGAAAGTAAAAAACAAACCCTGTACAAAGCAGAAAGAAATTATTGACATTACCATTTAATATGTTTTAAGTTTATCCATGCTGCCCCTAACCAAACTATCCTGCTGACACTGCTTCCCTTTCTGGTGTCACCAAGGCAAATTCCTGGATGATCCATACACCAGTGGCTGGATATAAGCCAACAGTATCAAAGGAAATTTGTTCTGTGTTCACAGCCTCGGCAGGAAAGGAGAGCAGAGGCATTTGGGTAAGAGATCTTCCTCCAGGTCCTGTGGTGAAGGTGACATACAATGGCCCTGGACACTCTTCTACACTCTAATTTAAAAGTCCACAATGCTTCCCAAAGCCCTGTACCTAAAAAAAAAAAAAAAATCATATCTGCTTCAAATTAAATTGGTTTCCAACTGAGTTTCTCAATCATTTTTGGAAAAAAAATTGAGAATATTTAGGAAGTACATAAAAATCACAAGAATTAAATCACAAAAATTATATATATTTCATGATTGCCTCAATACTTTGAAGTTGCTACACTGAAAAAATGTAAGTTCTGATGCATAGAGTCTGTAAACGTCCAATGATTAATTTATTTATTTTTTTCAGAATTTGACTGAAGCAACAGATACTGAATACCTCAGAGAAAGATCTAGGATATGGTATCATGGTATATATCTGGAGACAGACTTTAGGTCCTCTAAAATAATTATCCCTACAGGAATTTCATTAGGTTAGAACTAATTATGAGGAAAAAAAAAGATCCACTACTATGAAACTCATTTCATTGTTCAGGGAAGTGGGCAGCATTTGGTCATTTCCTTTCATTGACCCAGGAAGCTGCAGATAGAAAAAGCTCAATGGTTGCTTTCAGATAAAAAGTGTGTGTAGGGGGGAAGTAGGAATGAATTTAAGTGGAAGAGAAGGGAAAGGCAGAAGCAGCCAAGATGTGCTCCAACCTGCAGCACTTCTGCCTGTCATCCTCAGACAAAAACAAGTAAAGCTCTTGATATTTCTTGTATTGAGGTGACACCAGAAATAGCTCGTGTAAACCTTGTATCACACACATGAGCAAAGCAAACAAGCACTTAAAATCTGAGTCTCCTAAAAATATAAAGATGTTTCATCCTATAAGGCAGCTACTGTATCTCCTTCGGCCTGGCAGTCACCAGCTCTGAGACAGTTGGAACAACAAGATTTTATTTCTGTCAATGCAATCGCAGAAAGGGTCATCAATGCTGAAAGGGGTGATGAGAGAAAGCTGCTTGAATATGCCGACACTCATGCAAGAAGGAATAAGACTTGCATATTTGGGACCCAACCCCAGCACAGTCAAAGTCCACATCCCCAGTGGGGTCTACCACACACGCCACCACTGCAAGGCCAGAATCCATCCCCCGCAGGAATAAGAGTCTGCAAAGCCCTGCATATATTAATGAATTCCTCCTAGACTCCTCCAATCCATAACAATTTGCAATATTTTTCGGATTTTTTTTCATGCGTAAGAACTACAGTGCTCTAGAAATGGCTGAACTCAACGTATGTGCCCTTAATGCCATTTTGACAGGAAAGAGCCAATGAACGTAACGTATGCTGACAAAGGAATTGCTAATGATAAGTAGAAGAAGAAATGACAGTGTTTGTTCTGCAAAATTCTTCGCTTTAAAACTGCATGTGCCAATAGTGGCACATATTTCATCTCTTTAATGTTCAACTTTGCTTGCCATTATAAAATAAATATTTGTCAAATCCCTGTACTCTCTGAAGTTTCCCCAGGCTTATGGCAGAAATTTCTCTGCTGCCTTGGACACTGATGTGTCAGCAGGAGACTGCAGGAATTCAGAGCAGAAAATGAGAGGTCAGGCCTAGGTAGAAAAGGAAAAACACCTGAAGAGTTTGAGTGCAGTGGAGGCTGTCCCTGCCCATGGACAGGGGTGTTAGATCTAGATGACCTTTAAGGTCCTTTCCAACCCAAACTGCTCTATGATTCTGTGAATCTAACCTGAGTCAAAGGACTGGCTCAAGTCACCAGGTCCATTGCCGTCACACGGTGTGATCAAAGGGAGGGACACAGAGGTTCAGAGACATTGCTGAGGGTAGTTCACAGTCAGTCCACTTGGGAGGTCAATTAAAAGTGATAGAAGGCCTATTCACTAATTTCTGCTTAGGCATTTCTGTCTAGCCACAGATCTGCAAGTATCATGATGTGTCTTCCCCTAACATCTCTCTGCAGTTCTTTAAAAGCCCAATTCCTGAATAAATCACCTTGCACAACACCATCATAAATGTCTCCCGTATTACCAGATGGTCAGTTATGATTCTAACTATCAAACAATATTTATTTTAATGTGTACCTATGGCTGAGTTCTTCAGAAACGAAACAAGGCAGAATTTTAGAGCTGAATCAAAAATTTGGGAAGCTTTCCTCCCACTCTGTTTTCAAAAATATCCAATTGATTTTCAAACACATATTTTATTGACTTCCAGTGCGCTCCTAAATTACTTCAGCAATTTCTGCTCTAGGCATTGAAATGGCTTAAGACACCTTTGAAAAATCACAGTTGTAACATTGAATACATATTGTTTCTATTTACATAAAAGTGTTTTGCCATTTTCAGAGCTTCCTCACCTGTTTTCTTACAGCAAAGGCAGGGGATGGAGCCAGAGTGTACCAAAAAATTTAAGAAACAAAAAGAACAGAGAGAAAAGATGTAGAAAGTCAAATATTTTAAAGTAGCCATGTGTCAAAAAGTTTTCAAGGTAGCTTAAATCTACATTTTTTGAAAGCAAAACATCTAAGTCTGTGATTACACAAAGGAGAATTTGAAACTAAATGAATTACCAAAATAAGAAGGCTCTGATTGTGTTTCCCAACATTTCCTGCTTTATTCCAATTAACCATATCCTTAAGATTTGACTTTTTTCTTTGCACTACTCATTCTGAGACAATGTCAGTGTTGAGTCCATAAGCATTTTGAGAACTAATTAAAATGTCTTCAAATAGTTTTCATTAGCATATATATGGTCATAAAAATAATTATAATTACTTCTTAGAGGTGGAGGAGAGTTAAGTTTGATTGATGGAATTAATGAAAACATGGACAGTTTCAACATACTAAATAGCAGAAACTTGGAGTATTAACTATCTACTATGCAAAGTTATAATAATTACAGTAAGAGCTAAAAAGATTAGTATTCAAAAAGAATAACATACCTTAGAGCCTAAAATACCCATTGCAAATTACAAATGTATTTTCAACTGTTTATATCATTCTCAGAAGAAAATATCATTTTGATTAACTTCCAAAATCTCCTAGATTAATAGGTATTTGCAGTCTTACAGAGACTACAATCAATCCCTCTAATCTCGTTATCAGATGCTAAACAGCTGGGTGACCTCATTTAAATGTTATGATTTTAAGGAAGTAATAATGTATAATAGTTTCCAAATGCCTGCTAAGAATTTGCAAGCTGTATAATACACCAAAAGATATGCAAATAAATGACATTAAAAGAAACATTGTAATTAGCATTGGAATGCATATAAACTGCTTGTGCAGCCATAAGCAACACAAGATTATTTCAGTTGTGTTGCTTTTAATTTATTCTCTCCTTTAAAACCTGCACCACAGTAATGATATTCTCAGAAGCCCAGGTGAACCCACTCCACAAATGAGCAAATTGTTAAGCAGAATAAAAAATTTTCACTCAGTAGCTGAGTCCCTCTGAAGTGAACTGACCAGTTTGCAAGAACAGTAAGAGATCAACATGCAAGTGGTACATCCTCAATATTTATTGTTCTTCTCCAGACGTTCACTTAATGTCGAAAGAACCCTCAAAGCCGGGGCTGAGTGGCACGACGCTCCCTCTGCGGGGGCCAGGCTGGGAGCAGCCCTGAGCCAGGTGCAGGTGGGCAAAGCCGAGCTCAGCTCCTGCTCCAGCCCTCGCCCGGTGCCCTCTGCACACCCCTTGGGATCCCTTGCTGCTCGGCCCTGGAAGGGATTTGCTGTTTCCTGCGTGATTCTTCAGTCTGCTGCTCCTACCTAAGGCCCCATAGCTCAAAAGCAGACCAAGGTGCTGATCGTTTGCTCTGTTATTTGCCAGCCTTTCGGGCAAATGAGCCAAGGTTCTGGTTCTTCTGCCCAGCAAGGATTACAATGGGCAGGCTCCCCACAGCTCACCTCTCAAACATTGATTCTTAAAATAAAGGCGACTGCCAGAAAGCACGGGCTAAACCCAAGAGAGGAATCAATCTGGCCAAAGCCCCAGGTCAGGCAGCTTTATGTCAGCATTTAAAAAGTTCCTGATGGTTTTTAATGACATGGGCAGGAGTCTCAGATGAAGTAGAGCATGGGAAAAAGGAAGCAGAGCAAGAACAGGAATCATTTTTAGAGCATAAAACTAACAAAGACAAAACTATGGTCTACCAGATAGGAATTTCCAATTCCTGCCAGTGAATTTTGTTTCTAGCTTTGCTCGTAAAGAAAAGCCACCCCGCCATCACTTTTCTTTGCGTCATGGATGATCGCAGAGTGAGGCTGGCTGGACCTGCCGCAGGGGCTCGTTTAGCCTTCTTGGAGTTATTCTGTAGAAAGATCAAGGCTTAATAATTTATCATGCAGAAAGTTATTTTTTTAAAACATTTTGTTCCTTTGTTGTTCACATACAGCACTACGATGAGATGGCACTAGGTGAAAAGTATGTCCCTGCCGCTACCCAGGGTGGCATGGATGAAATCATTTTGCTCTGTCTTGAGTCTGTCCCTGCTGGGAATGCTCCATCTCACACTAGCAGGACAAGGGGGATTCAGCTCTATTACAAATTATCTCCTGCACCTACTGGTGTTTCTCTGAATGTCTCCCTGCTCCCAGCAGGTGGGTCCGACCTTCCTAAAAAGCGCTACTAAAAAAGTATCTACCTCCCTACCCTGACAGGCAAGAGTCTCCGTGTTACCTAGAGCATGTCATGTTTCATGGCAGTCTGGCCACAATAAAAAAAGTGACCTGCAAGTTCTGCATGCTGTCCCAGCTGCAACCAAGGAGAGGCTGACAAGGAGCACAGAAGAAATGATAAGTGGTATTAGCTGTTCTGCCCATGTCTATGTACCACTTTATTGTATATTATTTCCAGATGGCAGGTTGCTGATTTTTTTTTTTAAAAGCAACTGCCAAGTTGGTGAAGAATTATTTTGCAGAAGCATTAGCTGCATTTAAAGGTCTTTTCTTTTTTTATAAGACATTTCTAATCTCACATCCCCCCCTCTAATCAAACAAACAGTTTAGGCTAAAAAAAGCACTACATGGTAGGAAGAAGCGGGAGGGAGTGGGCACACACAGCTGTGCATGCTGCTGCCAGGGAGTTTGTTTTCCATTCTTGTATTGATAGAGATGCTCTGACAATTGCTGTGCCAGATTCTCACAAATGCCATGTTTTGCAAAATGCCAAATTAAGGAGTAAAGATCTTATTTTTTAAGCATTATGCTTTAAAGATATTCCCCCGCCCCCCCAAGGGAGCATATGGTGGAAGGTGACACATTTAAAGTGGTCTTACTGATGGCTGGAATCCAGGAAAGGATTATTTTATCAAGAAGAGTACCTACTTGCTACTTGATGTAACCACCTGGCATTACTGATCAACAGGTAAAAGCTTCCATCAAACAGTGGAAATAACTGTAGTCCTTCATTGCAAGGGGATGTAATCTGCCCTTTTCATTCTGCTGGAAAATAAACTGCTGGCACGGACTCCAACAACCTGAGGGCACCTGCCTTTGAGCCATGGTCCTCATACTGGCAGTTTAGGTGGGAAACTTTACTTCAAACCCTCAGACTTGGTTTATAATCCCTTGTATATAAACCACACATGCTTTTCAGTAGGACTGATTTATCTTCAGCACTGCAACAGAATAAAAGACGGCTAAAATGAACCTGGAATAGAGCACTTATTTCTAAATTAAACAGCAACAAGACAACAGACATAAGGTCCTAAGACCTACTGTAGGGTCCATTTTGACTTGAACGTTACTTGATTGGAGACTAATCTAAGGGAGTGCTTAGTCATTCAAAGAAATACTTGCAACTGAGTCGCAAAGGATGATCAGAGAGTTCGTCTTCATAGAAAAGATGTCTTTGCAGCACATTACCGTGCTGAATCTGGACCTTCACATCTGCCTCATGCCTTGCGCCGGGGCAGGACTGCTCTTCAGTGTGGGAAACGTGGGGCTGGCTGGCAGCTTCTCTTTCCTGCAGGCTACCCTGCCCTTTACAGGGGGACTCGGAGTTTCTACCCTTCCAGCAATTGTACTCCCATTGTGAGTTGAGAATAGGTTTTTCATCAATTATTCACTGTTCTGAAGATGTAAGAATTATCTCAGTGCAAATTTGTGTTTCTTCTCACTTCTCAGAATTAGATATTGGAAAGCGTGTGCACGTCAGCAGAGACCATATGGGAGCCACATTCACTTTTAGGGGAAGATGAAAACCCCACACACCTCTAGCATGCTCTCATCGCTTATTTGAATGAGGACCTCCAGTTCAACAGTATTCCAGACTTATAAATAGGGATGTTTAAAGACACTGACATTTTTCAAGTAGTACTATCAATTATATTAACTTCACCATCATTTTTTATTCTTAGTCATATTTAACCTTTCTCCACAGAGGGTTCCTACCTCCAAAATTAAAACAGAAGTGTAGGGATAGCAATGAACTCTTTTTTGAATGCACACTTTGCATGTCTTTCTATTTGGTTTTCCTCCAGCATCATCTTGATTGCAATTGCTAAGCCAATGACATTAAAAAGGGTTGTCATGATTTTCTTTTCAGATTAAATATTCCTATAATGGGATGAGGTAAATTACTTGAATTTGGCATGGAAAATAAGGTATTCATTAACTAACATCCCATGAGTTGCATTTTTTCAAAATCTCTTAACCCTCCTACAATTTTTCCTAACATCACCACTGATAAACCTTTCACTATGTCAAAAGAAGAATTAGGCTAACTTTAAGCTCTTATGATAATCCTAAGCAATGCTGCGATCCCACTGTTTATCTCTGAAAGTATTTGCCATGAAATAAGAACAGTAAGGTTCAGAAAAACTGGAGTAAAACTATGTTTCTTAATTTTTAGAAAATTAGTTTTCCCCCTCTTTCTCTTTGCTTCTCTCTGTCCTAGAGAAAACAAACCCTACAACAAAACCCTGAAAATGGTCTTTATAAGCACAGCTTCTTCTATTGAGCAGATTTCCACGTGCACCTTTTTACAGAAAATACAATCATTAAAAACTAACACTAACCAAGAAAAAGTAAAGGTCTAAGGAGATTACAAGTAAAGGATATTGACTGCTTTGTTTTAAGTGACTGATGAATTTTAAGTGTTTTTATTTTTATACGTATTTTTACTCGGATTTAGTATAACCTAAGCTATTTTCCAAATAACTCTTAAACAGGACAAAACCTTATATCTCCTGCCAGCTGAGAAATATGCAGGTGCTTGCATCTTTCAGAGCCTTTGTGAATATTATACAACTTTCAAGTCTAACCTACTTTTCCTTCTTTTTTTTTTTCCTAGAAATATTCTACGGTCCCTTATGAATGTTGCAAAAGATTCACAAATTCTAACTGCAGCATAAACCAGCAAAAATTAACATCTCTGAGAATGTCTTTGAGATGTGCAGAGCTTCCCCTCACACACACCCCAGCAGGCTAGACTTTGATGGGACAGGCGTTACGAGGAATTTTTCAGCCTCTCGAAACATATAGTAAAAAAAGTAATGCAAATTATGAACTTCCTGTGAACAACTACCTCTTCCCCCATGGATGAAAACATGCTGGAATGGACTGGAAAACACTGCTTTATATCCCATTAAGATTATGCTCTGCATCCCTGAAGCACTCTTTCCCAAATGGCAGAGTGTAGAAATTCCCTGGGCACTACTTTTTTCCTTTTCACACGTCCCTGAAACAACCAAGCAAATAAACCCATAAATAAAACATACAGTACCTCAGTGGGTGGAAATCCAGACTGGGTTTGAAACACGCATAGTAGTTTATTGACTCAAAGCATATGATGTTACTGCTGCTACAAGTAGCAGCTGCTTCTTCTGATATCCCAAGGAGCAGGACTGTCCTCCATTCGCACCTTTAACGGAGCTGAAAAAAGCCTTATCATATGTAATTAAAAAAATAGCCCATAATACATTTCAAGTTTTGAAGGAGAACACAACAAAATTATAACTCTGTTATAGAATCTGATCTGGGTGAGTTATGACAGCCACAGAAGAGGAAACTATTCCCACTGAATTCTGCAGAGGTTTAGCACGTGCAACTCAATTGCATCTGGCCAGCCACAAGAATAAAAATAATCTTTTGAATGTAATGAATCTGCTAGCAAAATCTGGTCATAAAATCTAATTTGATTATAAAAACACAAAGACTATTCCTGTCCAAAGATCCAGTGACAACAGAAAGAACGAAAACATTCATAGTCTCAGAGTACACAATGTATTTAATTATGAAGCGCTGCTGTTCACCGAAAACTCTGTGGTCTTGGTTTCAGTACACAAAGCTATTATATTATCAAAGATTCATTTCTTAAAAAGTGTATTACTCACTTTCAGCTGAAAAGTTTAAAGTAGTCCATGATACAATCCATGTATGACTGGTGACTTAGTAGCATTACTACAGAAAATAACATTTTTCTGGGCTCTAACAGATACAACATTTCCTGCTCACAACCACTCACAACATGACAAAATCATTAGCTTCAGCATTTCCATTGAATGCACTGAATATTCCCTCCAAAGCCATGCATTTCTTCTTTTAAAAGGTAACCAGTAGGTAAGGTGCAACTCCATATTTTACTAGAATTTTCCAGTCTTCCTCCAGTGCTTCTCCCCAGCCGTGCAGAGTGCTCCCCATACACATCAGCGAGGCTTACTCCACACCAGTCTGCAAATTATGGTACCCAGAGACCTACAGAGAGCGTAACTCCAGGAAATCTTGAGGATAATGTTATTATCTGCCTTCTGAAGGGAAGAGACTTTTGCCCTTTTAGGGTGCCCAGGTAAAAGTGCTGGAGAGGACCATCCTCCCCACACCCCATCCTTTGGGGGACATGTGCTGTGACCACCGTACCGACGACTTCGCCACGGCTGAAGTGAGAGTGATTGAAATAGAAGTCTCTTATCTGAAGATGTTGCTATCCTGTGAATGTTTCTATATAGAAAGACAAACTTTAAAGTAGAAATCTAGGAATGAAATATAAAGTTTTTCTGCTGAAAAGTCAAAAATAATGTTACTTATTTTTCTTTATGGGGTAGAGGGTAGAAGAGGGAAAAATGTTTTCTTAGATTAAGTAGATGGCAGCTGTGATTTTCTGCTGTAGAGGAAACACTGGGCCTTTAAATTTGCACTTTTATGACTATTGAGAACTTAGATAAGTAATAAGCCCTTGAACATTAGCATTTTGAATGAGATTGTTGACTCTTGTTTGGGCTATAATACGCAATTGGTGAAGCAAATAGTTATCCCTCCTTTCTATAATATACAAAAGGATAAATTTTAGTTCCTTTTTTTTACTTTAACAGTACTTCTTTTTTACTAACTCACCCAGATACCTGATTGTGCATTAAAGTATTGATACGTACAAGAAAAACCCCACAAAACTACAGGTTATGACACATACAGTCTATGCTAAAATTTAAGTAGCCTTCTTTTATGGGCCACTGCTCTGGGATATATATTTTTACTCAGCATCTTTGATTATGCTGCCACCAGCAGCTTTCAAGACATAAAAAGGCAAATGACAGGTGCTGTCAGTGACTCGAACAAAAGCTGTGGAAATTCACTGAGCATGTAATACGGTAGATTTTAGCAAAGCTAAAAACCCACGGTAGCTTTGACTAACTTGATCTTTTAGAAAGCTATTTGAGGAAGAGAGTCACAAAATAATGAATTGGATGTAGCGTTACATAACGAAGAACTCCCCGGGGTCTTGTCTGCTGCCTTATCTCATAAATTGTAATGATTTTCATGTTAGATCAAAGAAGAGCATAAAACAAAATTGAGATGAAAACAACTATTCATTGCCCTCAAGTGTATAGCTTTTGTTTTAAGACACTCATAAGCAGCACTGTAGAAGGTATTTCTCTCTTTACACAAATCATTGCTCTGTAATTTTTCTGTGACAGCACGAAAAAGTCTGCTGTTGGAAGCATACACCTCACAGGCCAGTTTTATCGGACTTTCCTCCCAAGTTATAGATAACCAGGTGGAGCTGATATTCCTTTTTGTTTGGTTTTTTTTTTTTTTTTTTGGGGGGGGGGGGGGGGGGGGGGGGGAGAAAGGGAGATTGTGTCCACAATAAAAGCAACAGAAAAAAAAATATACCTTGAGATTTGAAAAGACAGACACACCGTTGCTAGAGTTCACAAAAAAAGGGGCAGAAATACATTAAATTGCATCTATGCAGCAAGAACAATATTTGTAGCCATGGACTCAGCTGCGTTACAGCCTGTGAGTGCAATGGGCAGGCTCTTCTATGTTCACCAGAAAGAGCCTTGGCACAGGGAGAACACCATGGAACAAGGATACATGGAAAGGGTTTCACGTCTTGGGGGTCAGGACATCAGGGAAAAGTTATGGAAAGTAGAAAAAGAATTACAATGCAACCTTGAGAAGCAGTAGAGCAACAGGACAATTCAGCTCCACCATCCATGGCTCACCACATCTGGAGTATTCTGATCTGGCTCAGGAAACGGGAATTGCTGAAAACTAGTTTAGATATAAGGACTGCTACATCATTAACTTGCCATTAATTTCTAAGGAAACATTTTCAGCAGAGATCAATCCTGCTGGAATCCAAATATTCGTAAATTAAGGTCATAAAGGGCAGCAGTATTTAACAATTTAACACGCGTTGCAGTAAGTAGGAAAAGAGAAATCTTAGCCCTGTTCTCTGAACTGCAAGTAGGGTAGAAGACAACACTGAGATCAGGTATATTTAAAAGGAATTTTTAAAAGTGCAAAAGTTTAGGATGCTTCTTTTCATGAGCACCATAATCACTTTGTTCTAATACTTAGAACAAAGTAACAATTAGATTTCCTTGCTAGACAGGGATATAGTGACATGGAAAGGTGATTTTTAAGAAGTTATCTACTAAAAGAAATCAGAAATTATTTTGAAACTCAAAGGCAAGTAATTTTTCTCCCTTCTTCATGCATTATGAATGAATTAATTCCCCAAAATTTCTTAATACAAAAATATCTTATTACAATTCAGGGATAAAAATCTCATGAAACCTAAAATGAAAATGCTTATTATCAGAAATGGAAAAATAATAGTTTGTCAAACCTAGCTTCATCTTCAGCTCAGGAAATATTCATGAGCAGATCTTGAGTCCTTTATATTTGTTATTTGGCTTATGTGATATTTGGTCATTCCAAATGTTTTGCCTATTGATCATCAGTGTTCAGCACTCTGGATCTGCATGGGATCTTTGCTGGTCAACTGTGATTAATCACATAATTGCATTCATGTAATTTTGCTTCCTTGATTGGATATGATTCTCTAAAACAGGAGATGTTCTTGATGTTGTCTCAAGGGCTTTGAAACACTCAGATAGGGTTGGAAGATAAGTGGGTTAGGAAGTGATAGAAAATGCTAAAGCTTTTCTTTCTGGCTCACTGAGGCCTCAGTGTCATAGTTCCCACCAGGTTAATATAAGATTTATTGGCCGGTTACAGAATTTGAATTCAATTTTCTTTTTTCCATGGTCATATAGGTGCACACACTGAGATACGAAGAGTGGAGGCAGATTTTTTTTCCACCACTTGTGTTAACTGCATGGCTGAGGATCTGCTCCCTTGCTGTGGTAAATTATACACTAACAGTCTTATAACCTATTTTGCTGTGTTCTCATGAGCTTCAGTTGTGGGTTAAGCCTCTCTGTATTTAGTGAGTTGCTTCAGGAGACTGTATACCATGAAAGTTGCACAAATGCTCAGGCTTTTCAGACAAATTCAGTCTTATCGTAAGCATTTCTCAGAGGACAGGTTGATCATATCAATACCTGGGGGAAAGCCAACCCACAAAGAAAAAATCTCTTGAAAAATATTTTTTACTTTTTCCTAATAGTCACCATATGTCTCTTACAATATGCACCTGTAGCTGCCCAAAACTGCTACCAACTTCAATAAGTCATATTGGAAAAGTGCTATTTCAGGTACTTGACTTAAAGCTAATTTTATCCAGAATGCAATATTGTAGTCAAGAGTGGTCACTTATGGAACAGTCTGATAAAACTAGATAAAAGCATATTTGAGTTACCCTCGGGGGTAAGGTGTTTACATGGGAGGAAGGAAAGAGTATAGGGTAAAACATATAGGGTAAAAAAAGAGTATATGGTGTTTTCCCAGATATAGGCCCAGATGAATTGGGTTTAAAATTTCTTTGGGAATGTTTAATTAAAAATAGGTATAACAACCAAAAATCTTTTAAAAACTAGACCACTTCCTATCAACACTGATAGTTTCTAGCTTTGATGAATTATTAGACAGCAGATAAATAAACAATACAATAAAAGAGAGAAAAGGAATTCCTTTTATTAAGGATATAAATAACTCCTTAGACCAGCATGCATTCTCAGTAAATTTAAAGAATGAAAGTAGTGTTCAGAGTAGAAGGCTATGACTCAATTGTACAAAAATATCTCCAGCAAATTTGTCCTTTAACAACTTTATTATTCTGTTTTGAAGCATCTCAGAAAATATTTTTTTCTTTTTCTATTCTTTCTGTTCTATTCCCTGTGAATTACGTTGATCATACACATAGCACTTCTATTCCCCATTCATTACTTGCTTACCACTGAGCATCCTGGCAGTGTTCCCATCACCGCTACACCACAAAGCAGAACTAGATGGGTGGTTAATCCAGCCAGGAGCTGTCTCAGCAGCAGGAGAAAACCCAGCTAGTTAGGGAGATCCTTAATGATGCAATCATTGGGTCATACCCTAGGGAGTTTCACTTTGGATGACACATTTGCCTTAAGCAGCATTTACCCACAGATAAAGTGTGAGGTTTGTGTTTGGACTTAACCTGCTATGCAAGCTTGTCCAGCCACTCCTCCTGCCTCCATCTTGCCAGTCCTACAGTTAATACATTTATATAATTATTTAAATATTTTCTGTTTAACAATTTTTTAATAAATGTATTGTTAAGATAGTGGTAGATTAGAGCTAAAATTAGTGGTAGATTTAATCTATATAGGTAAAAAATAATTCCTGAAGTTCGTTTCATTAAAAATACACAGGAAAAAAAATGAAGATAATTAAAAGCTCATGCCTTTAAAAAGTCAGTTTAGCAAGACAGCTTTCTTCCACTCCTTGTGAGTACCTAGTTCATTTATTTTATTCTTTGAACTGCGAACCTGTGACCAGTTTTGAGATGATGGGTCATTGTCATGCAATATAGCATCCTCAAAAAGTCTCTACTTCCCATTATTTGAGAACTGTCTTGTTTACATAATTGAAGAGGTAACTTCTTGCTAAAGTAATCCAAACACTGGTAATTTGGGTTGGGAGATGAAAATAAACTTTATATGGCCATATTTGATCATGGACATAAATTCTGCACTAGGTTACATAAAAATACCATTCCATTAATTTTCCTATAGCTTGTCAGTTGCAGAAAAGGTTATTCATACCTCAAAACACGTTAAATCCTGGGATGAACTTGAAGGTTATAACAGGTAACTAGATTAATTGAAAGGAGATCTTAATCATAAAGATGAAGATAGACTGACAGTCTTGTAACAGCAAATCTTTAATTCTGCCTCTAGAGTTAAGGTGTGGACAGCACATGTGGAAGTTTTGCCATAGCTTTTGCTATGCAGGTTCCTTCCCATCCCCTTTGTTTTGGAGCAGTTTGTTGCATTTTTTGGGCATTGTCTGAATCTGGAACTTGGAGCTAATCAAGAGGACAAACTGTGAAGCCATGCAACAAATGTGAACCACAAAGTTGGCTGACACTTGTAGAAAAGAAAATCCATGGTGCAGTGATGAGTTCTCAGTGGAGTCTATTAAGTCAAAGGTGTGTGTGTGTGGTATTCTATTACATATCAGGCTTGAAACTTTATTCAGCAGATTTTTAGATAGCTCTGGCAGCATCTCATGCCAGCAAGCCCTTATCTGGCAGATCTCACTGAAATGCTCCAACATCAGTTCAGAGGGTTAGACTTCAAGCAAATCCACGCAATACAAAATAAACACTCATCTGCTATGACTTGACCATCTTTCTGTTGCTTCCAGGTTAATTTCTGGGCTACTAAACCACCAGGTTATCTATTAAGCACGGCTCCAGAAATGAAGACCTTGTGTTTAAAAGGTCCTAGAGACCACTCCAAGCACTATAGATGGAATTATTCAATGACCATTTTTTTCCAAAGATAAGTGACTGGGAAGGGAAAGGACACTGAGATACAACTTTCTCCTTTTAAGTTTTACTCCCATTCTTTGACACAGGTGGAAAGTTTGGCTGGGTTTGGTTAGTTGTTTTTTTGCTTATTTTCCTCCCACTTCCCAAATTTCGGGCAGTGAGATGTTTTAATGTTTTGTATTCATTGGTTACAGTCATGATCTCCAGAGGACAGGGAACACAAAATTCATTCAGTTCTCATGAATCAAAGAGAAGTTGGAAGTCAGTAACATTGATTTATATTTACGGAAATCATGAATCAAATCTGAAGTTGCTTTTTTTTCCTTCACCCCTGAATTCTTTGCAAAATACATGACAAGCCATTGATGTGTCAAAGCTTGGATAATGCTACCCAAATGAGTTTCCAGTGAAATAAAATCAGGCAGTATCATCTATTATAATTATTGTTTCAGAGTTATCAGTGTGTTGATCATAGGTCCAAGGAGCACAGAAAATAAGTGTGAAAAATAAGGGGTCAAGAATAACTTCCAAAAGATAATAATTTTGACATGTCAGAAGCATTGTACTGTATCAATAAAATTAATATTTACAAGATGACAAAAATATATTTTAGCTATAACTTTGCAAACAAGCTTCTATGATTATGAAATGATTGCTTTGTCTGAGATCATTTACAGGTACCATTTCTCTCCTCCCTTCCCCTTCAGCAGTGATTATTTCTAAGAGCATTTTGGAAAGCGAATAGAGTATTAGGTTTTCAGAGCAGTCTGAACTGAGGATATCTGATTCAATAATCTGGAGATCTAGTCTCATCATGAAGGTTTCCTAATTGTACTATCCTCAGATAGACCAGAATTAATTCTTGCCATTCTTCCTCTGAAATGTATCCAGGCTGATACACTGATAATAATTTTCTTATCTCAGAGACAGATAGCTAAGGAAAGAGCCTGGAAAAATAAAGGGAAATGTTGAAGGTGAATATCGTAATGAGAATATTAATTAGCTCTATTTCAGACACCAGTTGTTGTCACATGAATCAGCAAGCAACTTTCCAAATTTTTTTATAAGATTCTTCTACTTCTCTTGCTGTCATTACAGTCAGGAGGGGCCTTATCCATAAGGAAAATAAAAGTTTATTTCAGCAGTTAGAAACAAAACATGAGTGTATAGCTGGGGAAGACCCACATAATCTGTTTCTTTACTCCTCCAAACACTTCCCATGCATGGTCACATGAGTACTTGGCAATTAGTGCAGCTAAAGAGAAGCACAAATGTGCCTTATTTCTTCTGTTCAATGGCCAGGGGATGCAGCAAGTAACTGGGCAATGGTTGTGCACAGCCAGTACCAGAAATCTGGATTTCTCCCTCATCTGTGGACTCGTACACAAAGATGAAAGGCAGAGGAGGCAACTTATCTCCTTTTGTCTTTTCTGAGAGATTTTTCAAGCCTTCTTGTTTTCTGAACTCTGTCTTCTCTGGACACCCTCACAACAACTCATTTTTTATCTTGTTATGCCTAGAAAATATCACCACACCAAGATGCAGCCGAGTCTGATGCTCTAGAGAGAAAATGTTTTTCTCTGCTCACTCTCTGATGTCCTTTGTAAACAAGGGCTTTGGGGGTAGTATTGGGATTATTTTTTTAAACCACTTTGCAGATTAGGTTTCTCTGAGCCACACTCTCAGCACTTCCCTTCCTCAGGTTTCTGCCACCCATTCAGAGTGTGTTGTAAATTGTTTACTTCAGAAGGGTGTCATTTTGTGCTTTCTTCCCATATGTCTGATCTCCCTGGCTTTCTTATATTAAGTCCCTGGTTTTGGGCAGGAGATCTCTAGCTTAATATCAGGCTAGAAATTCAACAAGCTGACATTTACTCCCACTCCTAGAAGAGTCATGAAATGCACAACTTTAAATTCAAACCTGCCACATCTCATGAGACATCTTCTAGCACAAGAGGGTCCAATGCTACCTGCTGCTTGCTTTCAGCTTGTTTTCAGGAGACAGGATAGCCCCGTGCTAATTTAGGTTATACAATGCAGCAAATTTTCATGGGATAAAGCAAGTGCTGGTTAAAATCTGATAAGTTACACCCATTTGTAACTCTGCCCACTGATTCCTCAGCCAAATAATACAGCTGAATTTATCTTAAAAACTCTACTCCTCATAAGGTCAAGCTCATTATTACTAAGAGCTTATTCATCAGCTTCTGGGTTTTGTTTCCCTGAAAATTAGTGGCATTGTAAATTAGAAGGATCAGCTTAGCCATACAAACTACAAACAACTGCTACAGGGAAAGAAAACAGAAGTTTGAAGCGGGTTTTGTAATAGATATGAAAAGATACAAAACAGAGGCTTTGAATAAAGAAGCAAGGTTATGTTTTCATTCCTTGGTAACTTTTCAGAGCCATAAGAAGAATCCATGACTTCCTTTGTAGCCCCATCTCTCAGCATAAACCTTTCTTTCCTTTAACCCTCTAGTATAACCTCTCAGAGCAGAGGATGCTCTAACCACTCCACCCATGCTATGCTCCAGCCCCCAGCAGCTCTCCTTAGCAGCATTTTCTTACCTTCATCCTCTGGCTTTACTTCAGGGTATCTGCCTCAGCAGCTCCACAAAATCTCTTGATTAGTGTCCCACAAGCCTCTTTTATAGCCTGCCAGTGATGAGCACGCCTGGTCCCACAGGTGACCCCAGAGAGGATGAGCATCAGTTTTGGTTTACAATCACAGCTTTCCTTGACTCTCAGGGAAAACTGTTTTCTCTTCCACCTTTCTAGATAATAGTAACTTTTGCATTTTCCTGAAAGTTTTAAAAATTGCAAGTACACATAGTGTTATTAGTTTATGAATAAAATACATTTGCTTATTACTTTCATGGCTGGGAATGCATATAGAGTTAAAATTAATACCATGGATTTTTCTGGGCTTTTCCATAACTCTCTTCCCAGCAGTAGCATTTGCACACAAAACAACTAGAATAAAATATGATGTGAATCAAAAGTCTTTGATTCTTAATACCATTATTCTCCTATTTGTTCAATTTCTATATTACAGCAGCATCTGCAACCTGCATTGCTAGGCAGTATGTAAACAAAGACAAAATTTAGGAAGAGGTCTATAAAACCATAACAACATCTGCTTCATTTCTATAAAGGGATGTAAAAAACAGATATCCACCTACAAGTATAAGCTGTAGATGCTGAAGGATGTTACACCTTCACTAACCCATTAAACAGCGGTACAAAGTGCTCGATGTCTCTGGGAATGTTTATATGTTGTATTTAGATGTATGGAGTATTCTCACAGGACTTGTCCCATGCATCAAGACAACCAGAAGTCAGGTAGCCATGCTAGTATTATGCCAAAGCTAATTATTAGTTTGGCTTGTCATTGTGCTGGTGGAGTAATGGAGTATTTGCTCAGTTCAGTCTTGGCACAGCCCAGAATAGGATCTTTGTCTTCCCCCAAGAGCAAGTTAAAATACAGGATTTCCATGATTTTAAAGAACAAGCTTTATAAAATAAAACAGAATGCTCTGGGGGTTTTATTTATTTATGAATACTTTTTAAAATTATGTTTGAAAAAATATTTACCATGCTTCATCTGCATTTGTCTATTGGGTCTGGCTGAGCTGGAGTTAGTTTTCCCAAAGCAGCCCTCACGGTGCTGTGCTGGGTGTTGGTAGCAGCGAGGTGTTGGTGACACACCAGGGTTCTGGCCACTGCTGAGCAGTGCCGGCACACACCAAGGCTGTCTCTCCAACATTCCCCCTCACCACTACGCTGGGGGTGGGCAAGATCTTGGGAGGGGACACAGCCAGGACAGCTGACCCAAACTGACCAAAGAGATATTCCATACCGTATCACGTCTGCTCAGCAATAAAAGCTGAGAGAAAGGAAGAGCATTTGTTATTTACAGTGTTTGTCTTCTGGAGCCACCAGTATGCGCACTGAAGCCCTGCTTCCTGGGAAGTGGCTGGACATCACCTGCTATGAGAAGTAAAGAATAAGTATTTTGGGTTTTTTCCTTTGCTTCCATGCACATCCTTTGGCTTTTGCTTTACTAAACTGCCTTTATCTTGACCCACAAGTTTTTTTTCCATCTTATTTTTCTCCCCTTCGTGTCCTGCTGAGGAGGGGAGTGATAGAGCAGCTTGGTGGGCACCTGATGTCCAGCCAAGATCAACCCACCACAATCAGGTATTATTTCATACTCATACTTAGATTCTTTACACTTAAATTTGTTGTGACAGTGGATTAATATTTGTTTACCATTATTTCTAATCACCTATGGCACTCCCCATCATAGTCAAAAATGCATCGTTGTGCTCTTTGTAACAGAAGGAGACTGGGTCGTTAGGAGAATTGTTTCTGAGCGCAGTCACAAGCTGTTACTCTAACAAGCAGCACACAGACAGGTTTCCTCTCGCTTTTCAACGATTCCACATGTCGGCTGGAATTACATGTCCCACAAACTACCCTATTTAAACAGCTTATTTATAACTGCGAGAGAATGTCTGTAACATAAATTCACTGTTTTGCTTTGTTTCTTCTTTTTCTGATTAAGAAAATGGTATCTCTTCAATATAATTGGTGTCACCCATCAAACATTTTTACCAATTTATATGGTTTTCAGCCATTATTCATGGTAATGTTTTTCATCATTTCTCATAAGCTTTCCCAATTAAGATAATAAAAGCTTTTCCATATTTTTTTTCTTCTACAAGCTTTTTTGTTTTCAGACTTGATCTTTACCTTTCCTTTTTCTACATTTGTTCATGGTCTTGTGGGGTTTTTTTGTGTCAGGGAATCCATAATTTCTCGTGGACTAGGTCCCTTCAGGCTACCTGTTTCCCTGGGGTTTAGCCACTGTGCCTTACCTTACAGTTCCCAACTTTGCATGGATGTTGTGATCTGTCTGTGGTCATCATGTTTGATGTCCCATGCCCAACACAAAAGCATGAGAAAACTCTGCATTTCCAAAGTTGAATTGCACCTTTCTTAAAAACAAATAAAAGATGTAAACATCACCCTATCAGTCTAGTCATGAGCACCTACACCATCCTCCTTGAGCTGTTGCTCATCATCCTCTTTACTCTTTTCCTTTTATTCATGTTGCCATTATTAAGAATAATAGAGAGTGAGTGGATAAAATTTCTCAGTGAAAAGCACAATTATTAAAGGCTATATGAGTATGAATTCAATGCCATCAGAAAAGCTTCAGTAATTGTGTGAAGGAAAAGGTGCCAGGCAACGCAATCAACCCCTTGGGGGGCAGATGAAACCAACATTTCTTTGCAACCCACTCAAGCCTACCAACTTGTTGTGCCTTTCCAGCACTATGTGACATCTATACATTCAATATGAAGTTTGGTTGAAATTATATTACTATGGGCACTTTGTTCTTCTATATCTTCCAAAGAGGTATCATCAATGTCGATAATCATTGCCACAGATGACATTTTCTTAATCTCAGCCTTCAACGCCCATTTGTAACCCTGGCTCTGCTCTCAGCAGGAGGACACTGGCTTCCCCAAACCCCCAAGCAGATAAGCAGAAACTGCTACAGAATTCCTTGGAAGCCTCTCACCCACAGAAAGATGTAGGTATGTTGATGTATTTTCAGGACTAAAATAATGTCTGAGATCATAATGGGACCCAGTATACTTAAACCTCTGAGAATCATCTGCAAATAATAGCAAAGTCATGCTATCTCATTTTAGTAATATATTAAGTAGCAAAAAAGAGTACTGGACTTCATCTTTTTATGGAGCAATTTTACTTTCCAGCTTCTGCTGCTGAAAGTTGAACTGAAGGATGGCGTCTCCAGTAATTTGTAGTAGCTTGGAAGATATGGCTGCCACTTCGCCTCAGCTGGGAAGGGCCGCAGATGAATCAGCAGCAGCTTCCCCAGATGAAAATAGCTGTATGTCTTTTAAATTTTTAATGGAGATTAACACTTTGTCATTGCAGTGCATCACTCAGTGTAACATGTTGAATAATGCACTGTGTGGAATAAAGCAGCATAATGGTACGATGCGCTGGAAAGATACAATGACAAATCTCTGACATAATGCATGTCCTTGTTTGAACTGATATTTGTCTTTCCGAAATACAGAAACATTCCCATGATGGAGGGCATGGGATGGCTTTCCATTTATTTGTTAGTAGATGCATAAATCCAAAGGAGAAAGTTAATCAGACTCCCTGCGTGCAAGCCAGTGGAGTACGCTCTGATTGCTAATTATTTTAATATAGGTAAACAGCTATTGACAGTAGAAGTAATTTTCTTCCATCTACAGTTAAGAGGCTGCCAGGTATCAGTATAACAGCTCAGAGCAAACCTGAGGCAATCTAAATTATGGGTTTTAATCAATATGCAAATTGTTATTGTAAAATACATCAATGATATTTTACTCTGGCTGGCCCATCATTCCTCAAATACTGCAGGTGTTTGTTCAGGTATGGATGTCAGTCGCTATTCTTCATCCTGATGGCCTGTGTTTCCAAGCTGATATTATATTTTTTCAGCTACACATTCTCTATGTAGAGGATCTCTTACTTTGCATAGTTGCTTGGGCCAACATAGCTGAAACTAGCAAGATGCAAAACCTCTCCAACTTCTGTAGCTGGAGAATCCCAGTTGCTAAGGCTCAGGTTAATCACAACCCGTAACTCCTCCTGCTTGCTCCCCTTGCTCAAGTGTTCTTGCTTGTGGGTATCAGTAGGTGTAGGGAGCGCTCGCCTGAGTGTTTTGTAAGACTGATGGTGAAAAGCGCCTAATAGTATTTATTTTCCTTTGGCTTTGTCTCCCAAAGGTAGACTGCTAGCTCTGAACTTTTGAAGGGTCTTTTAGATCATCTACCCCAGCAGCCATTTCGCCTTGTATTGACCTTTTATTTTCAATTTACTAGTTGTCTTAACAATAATAGAAAAAAATAAAACTCCCAAACTTATTATCTTCTAATTTCCTATACTACAGTCTTTAAGGTATAATCTAATTTAAAAGTTTCCAGTTCTCAGTGTTTTGTAATTAATATTTTAGATGTAGCAAGATGTCTTGTCTCATTCGTTCTTACAATTGTGTTAAAATACTGTACAATGTCTTCAATTTTACTAAGCATGTTTCTTTTGCAGTTTAATCACTGTTTTGTACACTTTCCCTTTGGTTAAATTAGATATAACACTGATTTTTTTGTGAATGATAACTGAGGTTCTTTCCTATTTTATTTAGTTTTAAATGTTCCTTGGGAGTGCTTGCCATTTCTGATACCCTCAGATACATTCGGCTGTGGAAAACAGAGACGTCCTCTAATATTGTTCCTTCCAGCTAACATCAACATCTCTATGCCATGACCAAAATTGTATGATTTGGATCAACCTCGGATTAAGAAAGGCCAAAAAATATGGTTTGCCTTCAGAAATTAATATTTTCCCTTCTGCTAGAGACCCACAGCAATTGGCACAAAGTAATTGGTCGCATTTTTCAGATCCAGGGATGTCCAAACTGCTTGGTAAAGTCAGGGATAAATACAAAACCACTTCAGAAGAGGGTAAGAGGCAGAGAAATAAGCAAACAGTCTGAGGAGCAATACAGAATAAGAAGCCCAGAGGACGGAGGGAGATCCTCTCCATCAGCCTGAAAGCTCCTGCTTTATTGTGGATGGGTGTTCTGGGGCAGCGTCCGTTGATGCTAGAGGCGGCAGCAGCAGGAAGCATCTGGATGAATTAACCTCTTGGCATCAACCACTGGCCCCAAACACAGCAAAGCGGCCGGTCAAGGAAACTGTATGAAATACCACCTTGGCTGTGGTTGGCACTGAAGACACTGGAGGAGATTCATGGCAGGACTGCAAGACTTGGCAGACCTCTGAATTCCCCAGTTAACCACTGAGCTACTTTTAGTAAATTTGGTAAATTGATACATTTATTACCCAAACACCGTCTGTCTCAGGCCATTACACATTATTTGTGCAGGGTTCTGTTTGGCTCTCCTCTCATCTGCAGCACTGTGGTCACTCACCCACCACTTCTGTTAACCCCTTCAGAAGTTGGTGGTGACTCCCTCCAGGGTTTCCTTAAAATCACTATTTCTTCCTTTCCGTTTGAACTGGCTGCTGGCTGTGTTCATGAACATATACCACATCTTCTGGGCTTTGTGGTGAAAAATTATTTGCAACCATCAAAAAATATCCCCTTAAAATAAATTTTCAATAATATTAATGTGGTTTTGCGGTCCCCTGTTCTTCTGCAACCTTGAAACTGCACCTAAATTCATTGTAGATGTAGAAGTTGGTTCTTCTTTACCTCGGAAATACCCAGAACACTTTGGGCAGGGAAAAAAAAAAGAAAAAAAGAACATCATCATGAAAAGTTGCCTTTCTTTAGCTTAGTTTAGAGAGGCTGATTCCACTGGGGTCTGTGGACAGTTATTTTTATGCATTCATTGCTCATTGACCAGGATAATCAAATAGAATATTCCATTTGCTTCCTGCTGTTTAAGTGCCTAATTCAAAGCTAATTGAAGTCAATGGGCAGATATTCATAGACTTTAATGGACCAGCCATAATCTTACGTCTGCTCTTGTTGTGTAAGTTGTTTTATTTATCCTAATTATTTGCATCTTCACATGCATGCATGCCTATTTATTTATTTTACATGCATAATCATCACCTGTAAGTAGAAGTATTTTAAAGTAGTTATTAAAAGGTATTTCAAGACAGATATTTACATAGACCTGTGACTATAATAATAGCGCTTATATAGGTTTTAACAGAGTATTGCTTTGATATCCAGTATAACAGTTACCACTATAAAAACACATTTAAATTACAAGATCTTTTGTTACTTCATCTACATGGACAAAATTTAAGCTATTAATGTGATTATACTAACAACCTATACATTTTTATGCCCTAATGGCATAAGTCTTCATCTACTGTGAATAGAATATTCACTGAAAAAGAGACAGAGTACATGAGATCCTTTATCTCCTGTAAAAAAAAAAAAAAAAAAAAAAAAAATCATTCAAAATATCTCAATAGTTTCACAGGGAAAAAAAACCCAAACAACCAACAAACCACCAACAAAAAACCCCCACAAAACCACGAAAAAAACAAGCCACATGTCAAAATGTATATAATTGTTTTCCTATGTATTAAAGTGTATTCATTTAAAAAGTGTTCTTCCTCCCACTTGTATCCACAGGTATTATCTTATTTCTATCTCTTGGTTCTAAGGCAACCAGTCTGCTAATTTTTCAGCTTTTAATGAATCTTATCAAACTGAGATAGGGATTGAAATCAACATGTTCTCTTAGGGCTGATGTCTCTGAAGTAGAAAGAATTCTGGGAGCATGGTGTGAAACAGGATAACCAATGATATGCACTAATAATTCATATTCTCCTTTGTTTTCTCTGCTACCAATGCTTTTGAGCATTTCTAAAGTCCTTATGGTGCTGCAAATTCTAATGTCACTTCTCGTGAAGGTCTGAATCTTGTGTGAAAAAATGCAGTCTGCCTTTCACAAAGGGTTCTTTTCCTATGCTTACATTTTGAGGAACATCTGTATGTGCTGTAAAAAGTTACTCTTACCAAATTTGTGGTGTTCATTGCCAAGATTTTGACATTGCATGCCTGACACAAAGCGATCAAAAAAACAAATGCTAAATCCATAGTAGATGAGGCTCAGTGACGCTGCTTTCTCCCGTAATGAAGTACAACACTTGAAAGTAAATTGAGGATTTTCTTAATGTGACAGCTTTGGATGGTAGCACATGTTCTAATGGAAAGCCCATGTTCACAGTTGTAAGCAGTAATGCAACATTTCCTTGTGACGAGTTGTAATAGTTGGGACAAAACACAATGCTGGTTAACTCTATTTTGTCATTGACTTCTGTGGGGGTAAAGACAGGTCAATCCCAAGTGTTTGGAAAAATCTTATTTTTTTTCTTGCCATACAATTAGTTCAGATCCAAGCATATAATTACAATTCCATGTACACAATATTTGGATAGTTAATAGTGCATTAAGCAAGTTACATTTAATGTTTTGATATAATTTAATCTCGCTATGTGTCAATATTTAGCTGTTAATTAATAGCATATTTACTTCTCTTCCATACATTGCTGTGCCAATTATGAGCTTAAACACCCTTCCCCAGTTCAATACTCACAGTGGAAATTAAATATGCTGAACTGAACTTGTCTATGATATAACTCCATCAAAGGCAATGAATTTACTTCAAGAATATTTTTGATCCTCTGCATAACGCTAATACAATCTGAAGGTGTTTTATGGAAGATATTTTCCTTCTGTGATTGTTATTGCTTCAACGGGTATTGTACGTACTCAAGAAAGAGAGAAGTGCATTAGAGGTACTTTAGTCATAACCTCTAGTTTGCTATACGTGGATTATTTCCAGTTCATCAACCCCTCAGGTTTATTTTGGCAATAAATTTACAATTAAAGCAAACCCATTAAGTACTATAAAACCTGAAATTGTCCCTGACACACTATTTTTTGTTACACAATTGATTAATTAAGAGGTTTTGCCAGTCATTTTTCATCAATCATTTGAGGAAGAATTTTGACAAACGAACATTCAATTAAACTGTCTTCCGTCTCATTTCACCTTTCTCCATTTAGCCCTTGTCCTGTGCAGAATAACTCCATTATCTGGAGTCCATAAAGAATTTATAAATATTGCATTCTATCTTTTTTACTTGAATCAGGATAATAGAGGTTTATTCTTACAGACTTTTGGCTTTTTACTTTTAATGTAATTCCTCTGTATTTTCTTCATGTCTGTAGATATATATAGATGCATTAATATTTTAAGTATATATTTTTAAAGCAGTAATTTTAGAAAAAAAATCCCTCAGATTATTTTTATACAGAATTGTGATTATATAGCATACATGATTATATCATATACATGATTATACATTATTATACATGCTTATATAGTACTCTTATGTTACAATACTATTGTATTGCATTTTCTAGGAGTTTGACGTTTCTTCAGGCAAACAAAGCGCACTGGTAGTGATTCGTTTCACGTTACGGCATCGTTACGCCGCTATTGGACTATGATAAACCAGAATATAAATTGTTTAAACGAGGTAAGAAAGAGCTAAGAAAAGAGTTGATATATCCACCACAGGACGTTAAACACAGCGTTCTCCCTCCGGACTCCCCAGCGCTGCTGGCTGCTGCTGCCTGCAACACATTTATCACTAAAAAGATGTTCCGAATCCGGTGTATATGAATGGGGGTTTGTGGATGGCTGGGTCTTAACCCTTCTGCTTTGCTCGGGACATATTTCTTACGGAGGAACTTGCATTTCACTGCGGTACGAGTACAGCTTTAATGGCTAGTCTGCGCCCTCGCGGCTCTTCTTCCTCCACACACTTTATCAAACGCTCTGTGAGTCAGGGAACACAAAGGGGAAAAAAAATCACAGCCACCCACGCAGCAAAATTATGGAGCAGATCACGACAGAGATCACGACTGTTCTGCAAGGGAGCTGGCACTTCAGAAACTGTGCCTCTTTTGTTCCCCAGCGTTTCTGTTTCTGAACAGTTTCAGCATTTTTACCGGGTTTTTCACACATGAGGAAAATAATAACAGAGTAGAATCAGAGAAAGTAATTCACAGAGAAGAAAGAAAATGAATACATCTGATCTTCAGCGAGTGAAAAGAAATGATGTAGACAGCAGCAGCATGCCTTTTAAAAGGCAACATTTATTTCATAGTATCTGATAAACATAAGCTGCATTAGCAGGAAGGAATTCAGCTGGACACAAGTTGAACAGAATTCAGCTGAACCCCAAGTGAAAGATAAGATCAAATTATTTTTGGCATACAATTTTAAAATGTTAGTACTGTAAATAAAGCCTAATGTAAAGACTCTAATAACTGTTTCTGTTAGGATTGAAGAAAGCCTGACCATAGAAGGAGATGCAAAGGAAGATGTATGATTTAACCATAAACACACTAGTATAAATAAATATTGTCACAGCAGAACTTTACTTTTGCTTTTCTAAAAGTAACGGAAATGTTAATGAGAAGATTGTGTTAATTCTCATTAAACTCTGAGCCAGTGCTGGCTTCGATAAGACAAAGATGGGTATGGAAGTGCAGCCCACCTTAGTTTACAGAGATTTCAGGTAGTTCTGTTAACTTCTGTCATGTTTAAAATGCTTTGCATAAGCACAAATAAGATACCACCATCTTTTGCTGCCAGAGATTAAGTCTGTCCAGCTCAAGCGTACCCCTCCTTCCCGTCTGCAGCTCCCAGCAGATTTCTTTATTTGCCCTGATGGCTCCTCAGCGCTTGGTCAACATTCCCTTGTTTCTAACAGAAAACAATCTTCTCTATTTTGCATAACAGATGTCTGGTTCTGCTCTAGTTAAGAGGGAAATATTTGCTTCTGCAACAAAACCTCTTCCTTATTCACAAAGTCCCACATTTGTTTAATAAACTTTTCTTTTCTCCACACTGTCTTCCAACCGATCCCTTTGGAGACCTGCAGAACAAGAAGCATTCAATAAACGCCCGTCACCACAAATTAACACACCTCAAATGCTAAATATCAAGAATCAGGCATGCTGCTAATTGCTGACAGTTAATCCACAAAGGAAAACAACTCACCAAAGTTCAGTCTAATCATGAATACATTCAAGGAAATTATGATCCACTCATGATGATTCCATGTTGAGAAACAGACTCTGAACTCACTGAGTGAATTATTCATTGTGGATTGTTTGCAAGTGCTACAGCAGTCATATATTTTTCCTGGCTGAAAAATTTCCTGTCACTGAAAGAAATGCAATTGCATTTCCTTGCAAATGCAAATGTAAATGCAAATGCAATTGCAACTGCAATTGCAAAAATGAGATCAGAATTAGCTGTCATTGTCATTAAAGTGCAGTCGATCACAGTGACTTAAAAATAAACTGTTTGTCTACAGGCTAAATCAGAAAATGTACAGTAAAGCTGCAGCCTCTGGCTAAATGTTCATCTTCAATGAAAAAGATTGCCCGAATGGTCAGAAATGCAGCTCAAAACTGCAGCTCTTCACTGACCTATTAATCATAGAGAAATAGGATCAATGTTTTTTCATTTCTCAGACTTTCCCAGAAGGTTTCCCTGTGACCAAAAGGATGTACTACGTTACCTTTTTTCCCTCTCAAACTTTGAACAGTCAACTTGATATTGAATTCCTAGAAAACTATCTATCAATATTAAGCCAAACAGGACTTAATATCTCTTTAGAAAACCCAACTACACCCCCAAAGAAACAAGGTCTATTTAAACAAACAAACAAAAAGTCTCTGTTTTTAAGTTCAGAAAAAGAAATCTTTCTGAACCGAAACTTCTTGAGGGTTGGAGTAGCTGCTAAGTATGTGGACAACCTCAAGGAACAGTATTCAGGGTATTTTGAGGAACACTCACTTTCTGGTAGTATTTTCTACCAGGTAAGGATTTCTATCATGTGAAGTGCTGCTACCTTAGGTGGGACAAAAAGGAGGGTTTCTAACCACGTGTCTCATATGTAAATACCTTCTATTTATTAATGATACATAACATGCCACTCAATTATAAATATAATCTATATGTCTTCTGGTTTTTAATCCACAAAACCTGCTGAGGAGCACTAGAGAGCTCACAAAATACGTGGAGAAGCAGCACTATGTCTCTAGCAGGTCCCATTCTCCTTTTTTGGGAGGTGAGGCTGAGGTTAATGCGGTGTAGAAGCAGCTGTCTGAAAAAAAGCGTAATGCCCAGCCATTTCCACTAAGGCTTGAATGGTTGCTTTCCTTATTCCGAGAGGATGGTGGAAAACCATTTACCTCTCTGACTATTCACAGACATGACTTTGGATCAAGAGCCAGTCCAATTTAAAAAAACAAACTCAAAAAACCCTAAACCCCACATTCGCCGTCAGTGGTCGAACTCAAAGGCCTCAAAATACATACAAGTGAAACATTTTTTCAGTGTCTCCTCCTGTTTGTTTATTGTAACTTTTGAACAAAAACCCAGCTCTGATCTAATGTATGGTTTTCCCAAGTTATTTTCATTTCACCTGTCTACTTCACCAAGCACACGTGGCAGCATTAGTCCATTTTCTCTTGGTTATTTCTTCTAAAATGACAACATGAAATACAAACATATAAGATATTGTTAATAAGTAATTAAAACCAACATGATTCAATATTTATCCCTATAATTTCTGTTTCTATACCTGCATATGACTGTATGGTAAAGCGAACTTGGGGAAAGGGAATCTAGTCTTGTGCTGAGTTATAAATAAATTAAGGTTTTGTGAAACACGGAGGATGCTTTTTTAAGTATGCGTGATAAGAGTATTTCCAGCCATTTGCGCTCAGGCTCTGGCACATTTCTAGCTGGAAGCATGGGATTTTTCTGGCACACTCCTCCTGGCCCCTCACTAACTACTTTTTAAATAGGTTTCTTAGCACAGCCACTAAGGGCCTTTTCTGTCCTACTTACTCACAGTATTTCTTTGTATTTCTCATGTGTAATAGTCCTACTGGCTGTAATGGGGTGACTTATCAGAATAGTAGTGAGAGTGAACAAGGGAGCAGGATTAGACCATTAGTCTTTCCCATCAGTCTCACACAAAAGTATACGCTTAACACCGAGAATGTAAAGTAATCTTGATCTTCCTACTCTGGAATTGTTTAAGGTACTTAGAACTGGCTTACCAGGCAGTTTGGCTTTCCAGAACAGCTTTTCTCTTCTTCCTAGAATTAATTAAAGTGGTTCAAACCCAGTCTGGGACAGTTCATTCCTAGTTCAGTGTGGTTGGATGCCAAAGACCAGTCCTAAGAAGGCAAACAGCTGGGAGCAGCCTGATGGACCGCAACCTCTATCTATAAGCCAATTCTTGGTGTTAAGTATCAGGAGATAAAAGGAAGTAGATGCTCCTATAGGTACAGCAAGGATCGTGTCTCACCCTTCTTTGGCTTCAGCATCGTCTGTACTGGAGAAAAGGACTCTCATGCCTCCCCAGAATATGGGATGGAGCACTGTAACTATGATTCTGGACATGGGAGCTGTTCATGTAATGAGTCCAATTTCATAGTATGTTTAGTATTATATACTATGGGGTTTATATATATATATCATATATATAATGTTATAATTTTACATTATCATAAATGTAATACAATATTGGATACAATATAAGCTAAATATTTTGTAGCAAGCATATATCAAAAACTATATAAAATTCTGATTATATGTGAAATAACAGCCTGCCATACAAACATTCTTTAGTATCTCTGGCAGCCTTTATCTAAAAGGCTCTGTATTTACACAGTCTACATTAAATACATGAAGTATTTTAAGACAGAAGAAGAAAGCCAATCAAAGACTCTGTTAAAACTAAGATGAAAGTGCATACGGGCCTGTGGTGAAGGGAGAATTTTAATTTCAAGGAGAAATGTAACATTCCCGCTCTGAAAATTTTCCCCAGAATGTTCAAATTTATAGTTCCATGATAATTTTTTTCACAACCCTGCCTTGTTGAAGATGATAAGTAAATGAAGCAGAAAACTAAGAAAAGAGAAAGATTATTTTTCTGTGATTAAGCCATTAGATAGAGACCAAGATGAACTACAAAAGGTAGACCTCTGATGAGATGTATCACTCGGGAAATACTCAAGAGGCTGAAAAACATTAATTCTGTACTTCATTTTTGCCTGTTTAGCATTGAACTTTTTCCTTTTCTTTTTTTCCCAGACTGTCTGATTCATTCACCTCATTTTCAGTTTGAATAGAGTTAAATGTCATGACTGTTTTCATTTTTTAATTATTTATCCATTCTGCTTAACAAAGCAATTTAGATACTTAGAAATTTGAATTAATAAAGTTTTGTCTCAATGGGTTACCTACTAGGTACTCCACTAGCTACCGTCTCTCATTCACCTGGTTGACTAAGTGAATTACTTCATTTGTTTTAAATATATGCTGTTTAATGCTTTTTGTCATTTTTCATTTATACAAATATAAATCTGATTATTGCCTTCACCACTCTTTCCCAAATATATTTAATTTAAAATACTTAACTAAGCTACATTTATGTAGCTTTACATATTTAGGCTAATATTGACTGGCTATATTTTGAACATAGAGAAGTTTTGTCTTTGAAGAAAGCATAGGACTTTTGCTATTAAAAAGTGCAATTTCAGTGGTGGCTGTGTCCTGGTTTTGGCTGAGATAGAGTTAATTTTCTTTCTAGTAGCTGGTACAGTGCTGTGTTTCGCATTTAGTATGAAAATAATGTTGATAACACACCAATGTTTTTAGCTGTTGCTGGGTAGTTGTAGTGTCTACACCAAGTCAAGGACTTTTCAGGTCCCCACGCCCTGCCCAGTGCACATGAAGCTGGGAGAGCACAGCCGGGACGGCTGACCCGGACTGGCCCAAGAGATGTTACATACCATACGACATCGTGCTCCAGATATAAATGGGGGAGCTAGCTGGGAGGGATTGTGACTATGGGTAAGGCCATGCTGAAGCAGGTATATCTCTGAAGGCACTGTGGCCCATGGAGAAGGCCATGCTGGAACAGGTGCACCTCAAAGTGACTGTGGCTGAGGATAAGTCTATGCTGCAGCAGGTGTACCCCTGGAGAGACTGTGGCTCATAGATAAGCTCCACTTGGAGCAGGTACACCCCGAAGGGACTGCAGTCTGTGGATAAGTCCAAGCCGGAGCAGGGGCAAGGGGAGGAGTCCATTGCAATGGTAAACCTGATGGACTGGTCCAAGGGGACCAGGGTGGAGATTGCAATGGAAATATCTTTAAATTGTTGTAACCCATGATTCGAGTGCATGTTATAGGGATTACTGTAGCAGGAACCAGGTGAACCAATGGAGGACAAGCCTTACAAGAAGCAGTGCAAGTGCAGCAGTGGACCGGACCTGAGCTGGCTTTGGTGCCCAGTAACTCCACACAACACACCACCTCTCCTGTCCTGAGTGACCACAATAACAGATGGAGCCCAAAGTCATGGACTTAATTAACTCAGTGGGCATTTGGACATTTTGGTGGACATTTTAAAGACATTTTATAGGAGTGGTCCACAGGTTAAGGGAATGATATCTGTGTATTATATCAAAGGATGGGAAGGGGGGTGGGGGTTAATGACAACATATTGGATAGTGTGGGACCTGAGCATGAAGTAAATGGTACGGAATAAAAGGTGGAGAATGTGCTTATTTTGGCTGGAGTAGAGTTAATTTTCTTCATAGTGGCTAGTATGGGGCTGTGTTTTGGGTTTGTGCTGAAAGCAGTGCTGATACTGCAGAGATGTTCTCGTTATCGCTGAGCAGTGCTGACACAGAGCCAAGGCCTTTGCTGCTCCTCACCCCAGCCCACCAGCGAGTAGCTGGGGGTGCGCAGGGAGTGGGGAGGGGTCACAGCCAGGACAGCTGACCTCAACTGACCAAAGGGACATGCCATACCATATGACGTCATGCTCAGCATATAAAGCTGGGGAAGAAGGAGGAGGGGATGTTCGGAGTGATGGCGTTTGTCTTCCCAAGTCACCACTACGCGTGATGGAGCCCTGCTTTCCTGGGGAGGGCTGGACACCTGCCTGCCATGGCAAGTGGGGAATGAATTCCTGGGCTCGCTTTGCTGGTGTGCGCGGCTTTTGCTTTACCTGTTAAACTGTCTTTATCTCAACCCATGAGTTTTCTCACTCTCACTCTTCCGATTCTCTCCCCCATCCCACTGCGGAGGAGCGAGCGAGCGGCTGCGTGGGGCTCGGCTGCCGGCTGGGGTTAAACCACGATGGGCTGGAAGATACAAAAAAGCATAAATGAGCTGAACTCATTGCTCGTTTTGGCTAGTATTATCCTTGCAAGACAAATAATGGAACAGTGATAAACTGAGTCATAATGCTGTTTAGTGGATACAATTCACATGTGATTAAATAGTGACATCAAACTCTTAGGCTCATGTCATGACTCATAAATATTAGTAATCTAGCTAAAACAATTTGTTACTCAGAGCTAAAGGGTGAAGCCCAGACTTTTTCTATTGCTTCATGCAGTCATGATTTTCTTCCTAAATGTGATAAAATTATAAATAACCTCGAATGTTTATTTTACAATGAATGCATTAAGGCAGTCATGTCAGTCACCGACCATTTTCATCTGTAAGAATTTGAAATCAAGTTCATTCTTATAATGTTTGGTGCATAATGAGAAAATTGATACAGGTGATAAAAGGTGGTAAAACCGCAGATGTTTTTAAGTACTTTAGTAAAAATGTCTCTTAAAAGCTTATATTGAATCTATCAGAAACATAGATAAATTGTTCATCTTGCTTCTTAGTGCTTTGAAATATTTCCTTCAAACAAGAATTTTAAGAAAAAGCAAGAAAGAAATTCATTGTAAAATTCTTACCTTTAATTTATGCAGCTTTTATACATAATCTCTTCCATGTAGGCATTTCTGTAGTTCTATTACACTTTCTCAAGCTAGTTGTCTCAGAAATTGTACTGAGAAATAATGCAAGAGTCAGGAAAGGATCTGACCAAGTGTTCTGCTATGGGGAAATCTGAAGAGGTTCTGAAGTTATACAAAATTACAAACAAAAAAATAAAAAGGAACTTTTGCATAGAACACAGATAACAATATCACTTTATTTCATCCAACATGGTTGCTATTAATATTATTAAAGGTAGTAATGCTAATCAGCTTCAAATTTGCATTTAAATACCAGCATTCATTCTGCATTTAATGTTATTCCAAATTTCATTATTACAGTTTGGCATCATTGGAACTTGCAACACAGAGTCTTATAAATCCTCTTTCAAGGTTTATTTGTCTGTAAATTCAAAGGGTGCTTGTGTAAACAAGATTATCATGTTTAGGAAGAATGGAGCTGAAAAAACACCTTGCCTTTGCTGCTTTCAAATATATCTAAACAGCAAACTGAGTTGTGTAAATGAGACTTAAGTACAGCTGGATGAGAAAAGGTATCGCACACTTTATAACGTCAAGATATAAGGCTGTCTGTACACTCTAGCTTCCCTCTGCTGCCCTGATGGTGCAAAGTGACCGTAGACTTAATTGAGCAATGAAGGGAAAATAATGAGACGCTCTTTGCCTGTTCAGGTCACAGGAGCCGAGCAGTACCAGGTAGTCTGGCTTACGGCAGCAGCACCTCTCAAAATCTGATAGATGACACCCACACAAAATAGTTTTATCTTCTTCATTATGTACTAAAGATGTCTAGCCTACGTAAGACTGAAAATGCAAACAGAGTTACATTGTTCAGCAAGAAAAAGCAAAGCTGGGTTTCTCTGTAAATTAAGGTAGGGCTGAATCCTTTTCTCTGTCTCGCAAACACAGGCACCATAGTTGTTGGGGGGGGACGAAGGGAACAGTGCATTAAAATATCTCCTTTTTGTTGTTGAAAAGACATTTCAACACTTCATATTGAAGTTCTTTGCAGAATCTATTTCTATTTCAGCCAGGTACTGAACGCTTTGGAAAATCTGGCTAATTCAAGGAAACATTCAGGAGTGCTAGTTCTATTATAAATCCTTATCATAATAGAGATCAAATTGACAGTCTTTTCTATCTAGCTTCTCTATTTGAAACTGCAAAGGGTTCTCGAGCTGTTCCTTCTCACAATTAAATTTGTTTTCTATCATGCAATTACATTTTTAAAATTCTGTTCAGTACAATATTTCTAACTCCATTACAATAAATTTAACCCAGTGTCACACCAACACACAATTCACATCAGCAAAGGCCGCCGCTGTTGCCGCCTGCCTGGTGATTAGCTTCCTGCTGCAAACGGGGAACCGGCTGGACGTTTCCTTCTCTCCTCCAGAGTTACATCCAGCCCTGCATTGTGCGAATAAAACTGCCACGAAGAGACAGGAAATAAAGATATTGCAGGTAATCTGCTAAGCCTTGTCTCATTCCTGTTATCAAACAACAGATTTGCTCTTTAGCCGTCAGTGATATGTTTGACATCTGTCACAAAAGCGCAGTGACCTTTTCCCTTTTCCTCTGCTAAAATCGCCATCATGAGCGGGCACTGCTGACGCTATCTTGAAGACCCATTGACTTTCTAACGCTCTCGTAGGCTGCTCTTTTTTCCTTACAAGCTGTTCCTACCAGAAACATACTTCTAACCATGAGGAGAAGATGAAGAACTATGGGAAATACCCCAAATATACACAACAAACCACCTGACAAAGTCTGCTGGTAGGAGTAAAAACCAAGAATAACGTGGCAGTGCCTGAGCACCTGCTCTGTGTGGTTAAGTGACAAGGATCACGCTCACTCCCCTCCATCATTTTCTTCATCTGACACTTTTCTTTGGAGAAGCCAGATGCTCACATTAGAAAAATAAGATCTTTTATTAATAATCAAGAAAATGTGTGCCTACTAGTTTAAATTGATATTCCTTCTTCCTTCATCTGGTTTAGCCCTTCACACTGTCTGTTAATAGGATGAAGTTAACTAGTTTCTAATTTTTCCTCATTTAAAATGAAATCAGTTTATCAGACTCAATATACCCCACAGACAAAGATAGCTGGGTGGGGGGGAAGATCAGGTCATTTCTGAAGCCAAGTGTTTATCTTCTTAGAAAAAAATTATGTGAGCAAAATGCAGTGGGAAGTAATTTAGTAGCGAGGGTTTGCAGAACTGCGGGCAGAGGACTTTTTGCTCTGCGGTTGCTGGGGGATATTAGATTACCCCGTGCACCAGAGAAAATATCCACTGCACATTGCAGAGGCAAAGGCAGCCTGGGATTTCCATATCTTCCCTTCTCCTCCACTATTACTTCTACATATATTTTCTGACCATAGGGAATCCTTCAGGGAAAAGTTCTCATACTGCAATGGATCTATTCAAAAGTTATCAGCCCCCCAAGAGCAGACCAGCATTTCTTATTCATCTCTGTCCACATTTAGTGAGTCGCTTTCAGAAGAGTATTCCTGAAATTTCTACATTTGTAGATTTTCATTCGAAATGCAACTTTAAAATTTACTCTTTATAAATAAACTTGATATCATTTCTCACTACATAGTTGCCATAAAGGAATTAAATTTTAAAAAAACCTAATACCTGATCTGAATCATACAACTTTATATCAGCCAACTTATTTTTTTCTATAATCTCACTGTTTAGTTATTCTATTCCTTTACAGTAATGAAAAGAAAGGTAGGTCTTTAATTTCTTTAATGAGATAAAACTTAGCAGGGAAAGGAATAAAAGGAATAAAACAACAGATCTGAATTAAAAATGAAAAAAAAATCCCTTTTCTCTTAAACCAAGCCCTACTGGAAGAAATTTTTCTTTCTACCCTTGTTAAACTAAGATATATCTGGCAAAATATGAATTTTTCATAAAAGAATTTAGGCCTTTGAAAGTAAATGAAGAACTGAAAGGTGTTCAGTTTTGAAGGAGGGAGTTAAAACTATTTTCTCTTCTCAATTCTGAGTAAGAATCCACCTACCAACATTTAAAACGTTTTCAGCTATTCTTACTGTGTCAAAGCTCACAAAACACGGATGGACAGCGGGCTCTGATACTGCAATGCCAACCAGAGGTTGCATAATTAATAACATCATCATTTTAAAAAAAAAAAGTTATTTTCTTGCTCTAGGACTTCAGAGAATAACTACATATTTACTCCTCACGGATGAGACCCATATGAAGAATAGATCTCACATCTGTCTCCTAATGACAATTCTATATAAAGAACTTTCATCTATAGATTGAGGAAAGCCAATGAGTCCAAAAGTCACTGGTGACAGATAATTTCACATATCACTGATAATTTGCAGCAGCATGAATTATCCTCTACAGTGGTCTTTTACAACATGGCAATCTTCTTCAAATGCATGAAGTTTCTTCTTTCCTTATTCAAATCTATGTTTCCTCTCTTGCGCAGAAACCCGAAACATGGTACTAGCTGCCTTCTCCAGTAAAGCCCAGTCCTTCCCAGTCTCCTCTTGAGCACTGCAGTTCTATGCCTCTACACTCTTTACAGTCACATTCACTTATTTCTTTTTCCTCCTTCCCAGCTGCCATAAATGAGGAGATTGAAAGTGCTAAGGAGCACTATGTGCAGCATGCATCTTCCAGCCCCAAACAACTCAGCAGGGATTTAGGATGATTTGCACAGTCATGCCCCAAAACCCAGGAAGTTGAAAGTCTTCACTCTATTGAGGTGTACAAAGGCCGAGGCAAAGATGAGTAGGTAAAAAATGCACCATGTGTAATAGAAAGAAGGGAAAAAAGAAAAAAGAAGAAAAACCAACCCTCAACAATACTGCTGAGATTCTGCACCATGACCATCATCACTGTTCCCAGTCCTTACCACGCGTGCCATCCCATGCCAAAACTTGGGGCTGGGTGGGTGGAATCTTACAGCAAACAGCCAGGTAAAATGTTTGAAAATGTCAAAGGAATTTTCCAAGTCTTAAGACAAGTAGAATACAGTAAATTGGTAAGAGTCCGAAGTAGGCTGCATGTTGTGAAATATGCAGTTCCTTGCAAACACCTTTTTAATAAAAATCATTAACGAAACACAGCTATGGTACATAATACTGTAGGTTCCTGCTGCTAAGGATGAATACGATGTCAACAGGAACTATTCTTACTGGGCTAGGGTATAACTTGGCTCTTAACAATTTTAATTTTTTTATTCAAAATTACCAGGTTCTTTTGACACAATGAGTTGCATTTTCAGTGCATATAATTTCTTCTGAATACCCAAGCACACATGTCAGTGTGGGAAGTAATCTCCTACAGAGATTGTGGGTGATATTCTGTTTTCATTTACTCCCAATCATTCCCACTGGAACCTAAGAGGTCTAAATAAAAGAAAAATATACGTTATTTTTCCATTTAGAGGTCATGTTGTGGTGGTGGTTTTGGGGTTTCCCCCCCCCCCCCCCCCCAATTATTATTATTGCTGTAGTGGTTAGTCATATTTATTGGTGAGCAAAGATGGAGTGCAGGAACACAATAAAATCTATATGTGAACTTGATGCTATATAATTACCATTTGCAATAGCATTTTTAGTCTCTATCTACACTAAAAATACCTACATGCATAAGGCCACGGGCACTGCTGCAAGTCCCGGTGCTCAGCTTTCAGGTGGCCATTCCTGCAAAATGTCCGTAGGCTGCTCTTGACAGATTGCTGGTTCCCAAGGCCACAAAACAGGTTGATTTATATATGACAGCAATATAAATCCTGCCTTTTGATACACACACAGAGATATCTTTCCCTCAGTGTATGGGCCATCCCTCTAAATTGTCCAATGAGTTCATTTAGTCCATGACTTTGGGGCTCCATCTCTCATAACAGTCTCTCAGGCCAGGGGAGATGGTGTGCGATGGTGGATTGTCGCTTGCTGCATCCAGAGCTCACAGCTGATGTATCTGGTGTGGTCCACGCTCGCGGTCTGCAGATTGAAGGTGTTAATCTCAAAGACGTTGCTGGCCACTCGTTGCTGAAGCCAGTTCTGGTCTCATCACCTCTGCACCTTGTTTCATCACCTCTGTTTCATCAAAGTTCATTCTTCATTAGTGTGGGTGATTCTTACTGTAGTACTGTTGTTATGGCATATAGCAATCATAGTAGTGATGACATGCAATACTATGTAGCAATTAACATCACACAATTTAAATCATTGGCTATTCTCACCCAAAATCAGATCTCCTTGAGGTACACATCGGACTTGCCCATCCTTCTGCATCATCCACCAAGTGCACCCAGGTCTGTGAGCAAAATCAATCCCGCAGACGGGTTTGCCTGAGGCAGAAGTAACCCAGACTCTCTTCCCTACCATACTCTTTATGTGCACTACAGGAACTTTATCTCCTTCCGTAGCAGGTAAAAGTTTTGATTGGGCAGGGCCAGCTCGATTGCTAGATCCTCTAGTGTTGACTAACCAGGTGGAAACTTGCTGGTTCTTGCCCAGTCTGACAGTACATCACAACAAGGATGCTGAAGTTCCCTCCGTGTTTGATGGAGGTTCTTCCCCCTGCAATGGGCACTCTTTACCTTTATCATCGGACCAGATTTAACATGAAGCAGGACATGACTTTTTCTAGCTCTAACTCTGAGACTTAACCTCATAGCTGGTCAGGGAGACAGGGGAGTCTTCAGCCCTCAGGGGGATCCTCTACACCAGTATAGACTAACTGTGATCCCTGCATAATTTGCAACCCTAGACATCTTGAAGGAAAGTTTTTGCTTAGATTATATAAACACACACAAAAGAAAATAACTTATCTTTGCTGAAGCTTGCTTATGTTTCTGAGGGGGTCTAAAGAGAGGGAGGATCCCCCAAGAAGTTCGGGATCTGCTCCCTGATGCCCCCTTTCTCTGAAGCCAGCGTGCAGTTTGTCCTGCTGGCATGCAGAGTGGTCACACTGTTCAGGTTGTTTCAGTGCTGCTCACAAGATGAAATTTCCAGTTTGGTCTCCTTCCTCTGTCCTGACACAATAAGAGGTAAGTAGATACCATAAAAACAAAGTATTTACAATCTTCTCTCATGGAAGCCAGTAGCTACACTCTATTAGCCAAAATTTCGTGCTGTATATACACGTTTTGTTGTAATCAGTTTTACAGGATGCTGATCCTGCTGGAAGTTTGGGGATGAGGATCCTGACTCCTCAGTGGCTGGACCAGCTGGTGGAAGTGAGGACCTTACTCCATCGGATGCATTTTCTCTCCAAGCGCTTCAGCATGCCAAAACACTCCCATCACCCAACCAAAATCTCTTCTTTATTCCTGTGCTGTCACTTCAGAGCCGTTCCTCCGCAGCCAGCTGGAATATTCCAGATTTGCTTTGGTAGCACTGAGATGAGAATTTGTCCTACTTATTTTGTGAATTTATGTCCCGTGGTCATGCAAACTAAACAGAGCGTTGTTTCTAGAGCCCCGTGCATTGATTCCCCTCAGGAGTCAAGATGTGATATGTCAACTGTTTCTGCCTATTACCTGTGCATTACTTATCTCTTAATGGCCTTTCAGAAGTGTAGAACATATAAAGTTTCTTTATCCAATTATTACTTGAAATATTTGAGTAGTTTCTGTGTAACATTATTAGGATCCTTTCAGCATCTGGCCTTTTGTTTTAAGTGAATTTAATCAACACTATTTCTACTAAAGTAGATTTTATGATTAAAGGCAAGATTAATGAAAGCAATTATTTATTTTTTTTATCTTCACAAATTATTTAGTCTGTAACCCTAAAATATATTTTTAATGATGCTGAATCATAAAATATCATAGACAAGGTGTCTGAAGGAAGAGAGACGGTTCATGTTTACACATTGCAGGCTATGTTATGGTCTGTGATGTCAGGAATTCAATCAAGTGTAAAGATAGACATAAATGTGAAACTTCTGAAGAAAAAAATGAAGTCGATAAGCATAATACATACAATATCAATGAAGTAGTTAACTAGATGAAATTCCATCTTTTTTTCTTTTTCGGTGGGCTGATATATGACCTGACTCGTACCTAAATCAGCAACACCTAATCAAATTACTGTTCTCCTCACAACCCAACTCTGATTATTTGTGATGTACTGAAATTTAAGAGGAAAGAGATTATATACACAGATATTTGAATTTGTATAAGTAAATGGAGGAAGTCTGCTTTTGAAAGATAAACCAAAGCGCAGATTTCCACAAAGCTTCACGCAAGAACGTAGTAACAAAGCTGAAAACTCTATAAGCATTTCCTCATTACCAACACATAAATTTGAGAGGACATAGTATTTCCATTTTTTGTGATATGAAAAATGCTGCAGATCCTTACCAGACCAGTGGTCAGTCAGGTCAGAAGAGAAAACAGAGCTATAAATAAATTCATACAAAGACACGAACATTTGGCTGTCTTCAAAAAAAAAAAAAAAAAAAAAAGAATTAAAATGCTTTAGTGATTCAAATTTAGCTTTCCATAGACAGTTTCCTCAGTTATATAATTCATGACTGAACTCTCGAAAACTTTTCACTTGACAAAATGAGAATAGTCTATCTTCTGAACAATGCTTTTGAACTAATGATATGGCAAATAAACCCAGTGCGTTTTCCATGGGGAAGAGGGAAGCATGGGCCCCCATTGAAGTAACAGGAATTTTGCCCTCGGCTTCAATGGAAAGAAGATGAGATTTCACGTCTTTAAAGAGGGAAGAGTATCCAAGTGGACACCACACAATACACAGATGTACTAGAAAGTAATTACGTATTGTGAAGAGCAAAATATAGGCCACCGTTGTTCTGGTATAATTTCCCATTCTGTTTTATGTCTCAGCATCTCCCACTCTCTGTTCCTGCATAATGAGTTGATGAAGCTTAAGTTGCCTCCATCACTTTGTGATCTGCCATTCCTCCTAAGATGTATTATGTATACAAATTATTATACTTAAGAAAATTTTTGTTCTGAAAAATCTCATCAAAAGAAAGTACTTTTCTAATGAAATAATTAGCAATGCTATTTGATGTACGAGAAAACACAACTCTGCTTTGGTGTAACCATTGCCATTTCTTTAATGCCTAAGGCCTTTTATACACATGGGTTTGGAAAAATTTGGCTTTAAAAACTAGTGAAGTTGTTAAACTTCATTTTTGAAGGCTCCTCATCAAGTTAACAGGGTTTTTTTTAAAACAAAATAATTAATGAATCTACCTCTTTCTTAAGAGAGCAACTGTCAGAAACTTTGCAGACTGAAGGGGCTGAAAGCAGTCATGTAAGACTAGAATAATAATTATGTGGGAGTTTCATTTACCACCTGGGACCTGAACAGGCAAGTGTTTTTGGATGAGGGTCTTCCTTTTTTCCTTCAGTGGCACAAATCCCCCAAAGATCTAGTGCATCTCTAAGAGATTAGAATTTTACTCTGCATTGTGGGTCTGAATTTGAATCACATCTCTTAATCCAACCCCATCCCAGGTGATGATGTACACCAATGGACAGCATGGTAGAGACAGAAGTGTTTAACTGACCTGATGAGCCAAATATTGGGCCAGACTAACACTAATGCTGTCTCTATTTTACCTTATTTTTGTCACAGTCAGGATGGTTTTAAACTTCTCCAGGAACCTGAAAAGCTTTTGGATAATTAGACAGCCAACTTCTAAGTACTTAGTCAAGTCAGCTACCGCTTTCTCTAAATCAACATGAAGTGTTCTGTGATTCAGTGAAGGCGACTTGTGGAGATATAAAAATGGAATAGTATTTCTTGTTGGGTTTCAAGTATATTAAATCTACAGATTTAAGGAATATGAGCAAGCGTATGCCAAACAGTTTAATAATTAATTATGTTTATTGACTTCACGTGTTCAGCAGTTTCTGAAGGGCTCATCCTTTTGGTGAAAACAAAGCAAGAACATTAAAACTTCTCATGAAGTTCTCAGCATTTCAAGAACTGCTTCTTCACTTAAGCTGATAAAACTGTCACCTTTCGGGTGTTTTATTCAGCTCCGTTTTCAGAGGGGAAGTCAAACATTCAATCCCAAATGCCCTTGGAGCAAAGAACTTACACGCCCTGTTGCTTTGTGATGACTGTGTTGTCAAAATAAATGACTACAGCATTGTGAATATATTTCAAACACAGAATAAATTCATTGTGTATAGCTAGTGTCACCGCAGCCTGAAATCTTCATGGGAAATATATGGAAGAAGCGTGAGCTCACATGTAGCTGTTTCCTGATTAGGCAGGGCAGCATTTTAAGAAGTTAGTTAAATTTCATTCCAGTACCATTCCTTTAAAGTGCATTTAAATTTGTTCTTGTGCACCGTATGCGTATAACCAAAAGAAGAATAATGAATCTGAACACGCCTTGTACATTCTGGTTATGGATCAGCAGACGTGTTCAGGAACACGCTGGACGGCACGGAGTTGCCACACGACACAGCGGTCGAGGTTTGCTCAGTGCACAAATGCAGTGTTTGCACAGACAGGAAAACAATGGAAAACCAACAATGAAATATTTGTTAGCATTTTCAGTTAAAACTTTAGAGAAATAACATCATCGGTAGTAGTTAAGCATACTAACTGCTGCATTTCTATACAACGTGAAGACAGCGTGTCCCTTTGCTAGAAGTGTAAACCTATGTCGCTGTATTCAGTGTAATACACAAGTCATTTCAAGCAGTAACTATACGGTTACTTAATGAGCTTTCACTTTTACTTAGATTTTACTTTCACTTTCAAAGTAGCTTAGTTTACCGTCTCTTAAGTGCCTTTTTGCTTACCTGTTTGACAGTTCAGAATGGCTTCGGTCATCCTTTCTATACCTCCACAGGTAACTTTTGCCTTTCTTCCATAATTAGACTTTTTGAATGTCAAACTGGGGCTTGATACTGTTGAAGTTGCTGAATGCTGCTTCTGGCTCAGATTAGTCACAATAATAGATGTCAGTTCCAAGCTGGTGACTGAGTTGTCAGGAAGCCAACTGAAACAAATCACATAACTGTTATTCCTTCCAATACATGGAATATGGAAGGTTTTGAACCTCTTCCCTCCTCCCCATTAGTTGATCTGGAAATAAATTGGCCCTGTTCATTATTGACATTTACCATCAGCTCTAGGCTATTGCAAATTTTTTTTTTTTTTTCATTAATCAATAGTAAACCCAAGATCTTTCATTATCAAACTTTTGTTCTCTTGAAAGACTTCTCGTACCTTTAGTTCCTTTCAGTTAAATTACTCTAATATCCTGTCTTCTAGTTCAAACTGAATAACTGTTGACCTCCAGCTTGTGCAACATTGTACTAATATCACAGTGAAACAAACGAAAATGCAGTCTTCCAAGAGGAATCACATAATTAACATTATACTCAATTTATATTTCTCTTCACTGACATGGTCCTTTAAGCAATGAATTCTTTAAGAAGTCATTGAACATTTATAATACTATTTTATATTTATCACCTCTTCTGGACTATAATTTCTCCATTCACCCTCCAGAATACATTTTCAAAATTGAACATAAACATTATGTAAATAGGATTTTTTCAAGTTTGCTTTTCTGAGTGGATGTGCTGGCACTGGTCATAGGAAGCCTAAGGAGTCGAGACTGAAGTTTAGAACACAGGAAGCTGTGCAATATGAACTGCTTTCAAACAGGACAGAATGGATCTGTCTCCATCCTTAAACATTTTATTCTATGTTGCAGGTAAAATTCACTTTAGCTTATAATAATGACATTAAAAAGAATAAAATTTTAAAAAAATAAAACAGTTTGCAAAACATGATGCACTGTACCTCTCCAGAAAGTCTTTTTTTAATTATTATTATACCAGATAACACTTTCTATTATTCAGCATGTTCAGGATGCTTATACAGGTTGAGGAATATTTTTGCCATAAGAACTGACTGAATTTACTGTCCTGTTCAGGCTTCATTTTAAACATTCTCTATATTTTAATGCAATCTTTCCTATGCCTAATCAAAACCCTTCTGAAACTAATGTACACCTTTCTATTATAATCACTGGCTAAAGCTGTTAATACGATATTTAAGGATTTGTTATGAATTTCAATAGGAGATGGATGAATCAATAAATTTCTTTGGGGCCACTTCACTGATTCATTCATACAATTTCTCACCAGACTTCGGATTATCTCTAGTGCAGTACAAAGTGTTGCCTACCCAGTCAACGGCATAGGCTCCTTCCCTCAGCTTTTATCAGTTGTCAGAGCTCGGTCAAGAGTGGTAGATCTGGGATATCAGACACCTGAGGAAGATCTGGTGAACAGGTCTTCACTTCAGAAGTACTGAGCTTCTACATCACATACACAGCATTGCAACTATAAAAAATGATACTTGCTATCATAGAGAACATGCACCTCTGAAAGTTTTTTACATTTGTTACAAAGAAGAATATTTCTGGCAAGCGCACTTACCCAAACATATGCCAGGCAAAATAAAGTGTAATCATAAATAAATTGTTCTTTCTGCAACATGGAAAGGAGATGCGACACATATAGAAGGGACAGATCAAACTATCAAAAGTGAAGCAGCATAGTTATCACTGAGCTCATCGGCAAATTTTTCCCTAGCTGAAAACTCAGCCCGGATTTTCATCATGTCAGTCCATAGGCTTTCATGTTTCTAAGAAAGTTGAAAAAAATCTGCCTGCGACACAGCAGGACACAAACTTGTCAATACTTCAACCCCTTAAGCAAGAGTTTTCAACCAGTTGGAACTACAATTACACGCGTGACTGGCTGCTAGAAGACACAGCTGTCCTTGGGTACGTAAGCAAGAATAAAGTAGGCAGTGCAGATGTTATCCAATCCTAACCTCCACTCATGGGGCCACACCACTGCTGGCAGAAGCAACAGCAACTTTGCTGAAGTAATTTCTAAAACTTAAAAAATTGGAAAAAAAAAAAAACAATCATTACCCATACAGTGTAAATTTAGAGTTAAACCTAGATATTATATAGAATACACATGCAGAGTGTGAGAATGAAACTTATTAAAGAATGAGGCTAATTAAATAAATCTAAAAGAAGAAATAGAAGAAAAAACAACCTTAATTTACAACCTCTTGAAGAAAAGATCTGAAACTCAACCGTTTGAAAGGGTTTAGTACAAGAGCCAGGGCAGGAAAAAGACTTTAAGATCTACTTGTTCCTGCATGTGTGTTTAGCAGCTGTAGATACCTGAACTTGCAATAGACACAGACTTTACTTTCTCTTTAAAAGTATTTAAACTAAAAAACCCACACTTACATACAGAGGGAGCAGCGGGTGGCTGAGGTCTCCTCAAATGAACTTCCTCAAATGCAGGACAATTCAGCTGATCCCAATCTCCAATTTCTGTCCTTGGAAGAGTTACTGCAACATGTGGGAAGAACAAGGAAATCAGAACTTCACAAGGCCACGACCTGCTTTAGCTGTATCTTCTTCAGATCTTGCAAATACACCTCAGATCTTCTTTTGACTTTCAAGAAACTATCTTTTCTCTAAGCCATCAGTTATTAAAAGGTCAAGAAAATGTAACAGTCCTAGAGGGAGAGATCAATTAGGAATGCGTGCTGGTTAGGTGATTAAGTTTTAAAAGCTGTTCATGCTAAAATAATATCTTTGAGATAATGTATGCTATAGCACCCACCAAATTGTTTTAATTCTGTAGTGGTTCTATGAACTTTTCAAAAGGTTCTTGAAGAAAAAAAGAATTAAACTCTTTGAATTGAAATAAATTAAAAATCTAATGAAGAAATTAAAATGTAAGAAACTCAGTTTCTTTCACCAGGCTCTCATCAATATTTTCTGTGTGGACATTATGCTAATGCCAGGATATTGCTCTTTGGAATGCCTCAGCTTTAATTTCTTCTCACCTGCCCTCAGGAGTTCTTACTATCAACTAAGGCCTGAGTTTATCAAGATGGTTAAGCATGTGCCTAATTTAATTGATCTGTCAAATTAATACATGCTCAGATTTTCAGGCATTGAGAATCCATGCTATTAGCCAAAAACAACCCCAAAACTGCAAACCAAAAAACAAATCCAAAACAAAGACATAAAAAACCCAACCCCAAACTCAGTCTGAGTCTTTATTTTCCTTCCTGGATAAAGCTGTATTCACGGGCTGGTTTTCAACCTTGTTGAGAAAAGAATTCCCAGGAGTAGTAACAGGCTTTGTATCTAGACCCTTATCCTTCTCTCTAATTATAAGCACTAGGTAGGAAAAAGACCAGGAGAGTATAGAAACAGGACAGCAAAGAATTTGATACTCTTACCAATACAAGCCTAATTTTTCCTCCAGTTGCTGCATCACTCCATAATATTTTCCTGTTTCTCTCTAAAACCTTTTTGTGCTTTCCCAGCTGAGAATATAGATGGAGGAAATCAATGCAAAAGTAGTTTCTGCTGATATTTAATGGGGTAAACAATCTATTCTAAACTCTTCTTAACAGACAGCTCCTCTGAGATGTACTTGGCAGATGCTTCTCAATCCAGATAAAATATATCCCATTATCTTCTTTTCATGTGGTAGTCACTTGGCTCCTCAAAGATTCAGATCACTTCTCATTTGGAAATTTCTTATTCTGTAGGGAAATGGCTTTCCTCAAAGAAGCAGGTACAGAAGAGGAATTCTAACAAAAGGCTTAGAGAATTGACTCGAAGGGAATTAATACCTTCAAGACTGAGTGAAGAGAGCGTGTCAGCTTCTCTGAATCAAAAACTGAGGATCTCCTGCAAAGATTTAATCAAGTTCCACATTATGTTTTATGATTCTACTTCTTTATTGGATAGGACAAAAATGTTGCTACCATGTCAGGGAGACTAGGACACCTGAGTCAACTGTGTGAATACAAAATGTTTTGGGTGAGGTGGCTGAATTGAAAAATTTTTATAGAGGAAGAAAACATGTTGCAAGCTGAGCTTAAACTGCAGCTGGGATCAACCAGAAATATTAGCTGAAAGTGTAGGCAAACCTTGTTTCTAGTGGCATATCTACTAACACAATAGCAAGCAGATTGTCAAAGACATTGTTATGTCTGCCAGTATTCTTTCTTGCAGGGTATTTTCTACTCATCTTTACTTTAAGAAGTCCTAACATTTTGGTGACAGAAATTACAACTGAAGTACTAGTAGCTAAAATGGCAGATTATTGGCAGTTCTCAAGACTGAGATTTATGTAATTCATGAGCTGCTTCTGAGTTTCTAAACCAGCGTACTCCAGAAAGTACGTGAGCAATTCACCAGTTGTATTGCTTTCAGAGGAACCTTATGTCCCAGGTTAAGCACATGTTTATGTGACTTTTTTTAGAACTGGGATGTTGTCTGCAACCGTACGCTACAGTACTTAAAATTAGGTATCTGCTTGAAGCTACCTACTGGTTATAACTCTTGCAAATGTGCAAATGCAGTCCCAGTTGATGCAAAATGGATTATAGATGTCTATCTTAGATATCTAATACTGAAAGCTTGTCCTTGGGGAACTCAGAGAAGCATAAAGTCGTATTAATAGCTTTCTATCATCTTTTAGAGATGAAAACTTGAAGAGCGTTCCCAGGCAAAAAGGACCTGAAGCATTCAAGAAACACTTTAAAACCGAGATTAGGAATGACAGGTTATTCTCACAATCATCTGTCAGCTCTCTGGGGATATACCATCTTTTTCTTTTCATATCCATAAAAGTTAAAGAATTGTAAATGGAAGACTGAGAATGAGCTTTTCATCCTTGGGCTGTGTAAATCAGAAGTAACTTCATTTTACTAACTTCTAAAAATAATAACAGGGATTTTTCAATTTACCTGTAGAATTAAAATCAGGACGTTGTTCATTATAACTCATATCTAATAAACCCATATATATCCAAAGCCGTGGTTAGTCTTGGGGTGCTACGTATGTCAGAAGTTTAACTCAAACTGTAACTCTTGATACATTATCGATTCCCAAAATATCAAACTACATCCACCACAATTTATTCAGTCTTTTAACCTCTGTGTCAAAACAGGTGCATGTCTCTTGTAGAAGTTCATCAAGCTGTGCAAATCATGAAGATTTTTCATATTTTAATATTAAACCATTCATTTCAGAAAATGGAGCACCTGTTATTTTGTGTGTGCAAAACTTCAGAAACAATTACCTTTCAGGAGCGGACACTGCGTTTGATTGAGGCTGTCAGAATTGCCTGCATAGCCCTCTTGCTATAATAGATGTGATATTCATACCCTAATTTCCATAAAAATAGATTTTACAGAGTAACTGTTCTGGGATTTATTAGATTTTCCTGCAAAGCATTATAATTATCTCATACATCAACCATAACTAGTGCTTATTATAAATGCCAGTTGCAATCATTTCCTGATTTTGTTGATGTTCTAAGAACAGTGGAGTTATACTTCAGTTTACCCGGAAAAAACCTAGCTCATATGATTACATACTGTGCATTTACTTCATTGTATTTAAATTAATGATAAACTTCTAAGTCTTCATCATTTTAAGTTTCACTGTCACAAAAGGTACTACACATTAAATATATTAACACAAAAGAGAGCTCAGAGATGTTTTACTGCTCACAGCTGTTATTTCAGAACTGTTTGTGTAGAACAATGTTGAGTTTGAAAAAAAATATAAAGCAGAAATGTCTGAATTTTCCCACTAATATTCAGATTGAGAAGAAAGGGTGTGCACTAATTATTCTAAGCAAGAGTTTGGATTAAATATCCTCCTTGGGTTCCTTCCAGTCTGAATTATCCTATGACTGAATCATTGCGGGACTATACAAAAATTCAGCTCTAAGAGTCTAGTGCAGTAAATATCCTTGTGGTTAAAAAAAAAAAAAGAGAAACATAGATGCAGTTGTACAACCCAGTAGTTTGACATACAGCTGAATATCTAAAACTCAAACAGGAAGAAGCAGCTAGTCTCTGTACAAAAAAAAAAAATAATTAAGTATTGCTTCCTAGAGCAGTTCTATAAAATATCCTGATATTTCAAAATATTCTTCTGTTTGGAAGAGAATTAAAAGTCCAACAGGTTTCTACCACTGCATTTTGAAATGGAGCAACCAGAAATTCTTTATGTTCTCAAATGTCATATTAAATCTCCTATGGAGACTGTCTTTTACCTGCTATCACATTAATGATTTACATAAAGACTTTCTGTATGCACACTATACACTGCTTACACATTCATTGCCTTACCCATGCTTTTGTTATGCGGCTGTCGAGGGGAGTTATAGTAGTAGCTTAAGATGAATATATACCCTTACTCTGTGATATTATGTGAATATGTTTTTGCAACACATATACAGTTCCTTTCTAAGTAGGAACAGAATAAAATAATTTAATTCTAATGGAGACGTTGGGTTGCAGTTTGGGAGGACTCGAGCACGTCAGTTCCAGTCAGCTTTCCGTTTGGACCTTTGTCTTCCTTTTTACCTGCTGCACCTTCTACTCGTGGCACATGTAGTGCTGGTACATTTTGATATCAAGCAAGATCCTTAGCTCCTTCTGAAATATTTGTGTCAGTGGATGTTTTCCTTTCAGAAAATGGATTGTTTTTCTTGGTTTTGGAGCATTCTTCATGTACATCACAAAATCACAAATATGCACAAAGCTTCTAATAAATGGACTCTTTTTTTTTTTTTTTTTTTTTTTTCCCTTATATACTGCAGTTTTGCTATTTTGGTTTTGAGTCCAGAATGGCTTCACTATATTTTGGAGTTTTTCTTATCAGTAAGATGGAAATTATACTCTGACCGTTTCAACATATGATGCTTTCTTGTACACTTAGCTCAGTTTTGTGTGCTTGTGAGGGTCTCCCTGCTTGTCGTCTGGCTAGCTCACCAGAATGATGGTGGTTCCTGCAGACCCTGAGCTCGTATGCTTTGATCATAGTTTTCTTTCTGCCTTGGTAGATTCTTCCTATGAAACGAAAGTTTTTTAACAGTGCTCTCTCTTGGCCCATGATCAGCTTCTAGTCAATTAGTTTCTCATAACTTGTCAGACTTTATAAGTGTGAACACCACTTCAAGATTGAAATTTTAGGCCTGTCATTTATCTGTTCCACTAAAGATAATGTTGTTTACAGAAAAGCTACTAGCTCCCAAAATTAGCTGTGTGAAACTTAGCCCCATATATTTAAAACTTTTTTTTTTTTTTATTCTGCATTTTCATTTTGATCAAGACAGACATTTGCAAATATTCTCCCTCTGAGATCCAAAAGTGCCTGAGGGTACAAGAAAAAAAGACCAAAACAAAGATGTAAAAGAGCATCTTGTGTATCTCACCCTTGAGAGCACTGCTCCAAGTATTTGGCCTCTTACTGAGATCTTTGCACAGAAAGTCCATGCTACCTCAATTGCAGATAGCTATTGAGCATGTAGATAGGGACATAAGGAAAAAACTCTTCACTGTGACAGTGATTGAGCATTGGAACAGCTTGCCCAAAGAAAGCCCTGAGCTCCCTGATCTAGCACTGAGGTTTGCCCTACTTGAAGCAGCAGGTTGAACTGCAAGACCTTCAGAGGTCCCTGGTGGCTTTTTTTTTTTTTTTTTCTGTCCTTGGTTATATATTGCTCTGTTTGAAGTACCACTGACTTCTAGGTTAATAGGTAATTCAAAGAAATCTCAAATTTAGTCAAATAAATCGTTGTTGCTATTCATCTCACTGGATCTGAGTGACACCGGGTCTTCGGGTGACTGAGTGTTCATCAGTTACACTTTCTTAGGTTCCTCCCCCAAGATACTCACAGCTTGGTTATTCTTGTTAGTCTTGTATCATGAGATAAATATATTTTTCCAGAAATGTTCAGGAGGAAACAGTGATGGTAATCTCAGATAGAAAGAAACACTGTCAAATACTGAGATTCACAACATTAGCACTTCCATAAGTACAGAGCAGAAGCAAAGAAAGGTGGAGAGGAGAACAGGCCACAACCTTGTTGAAGCTCAAACTAAGCAATTTATAAATACTACATTTCTATGAGAAAAGAAAGGAGAGTTTTAGAAAGTCTCAGAGGTAATTAGCCAGACAGTTTTTGGCACTTGATTGATCGCTTTTTGAAAAACATTAAAGCCCCCAGAGCTGCAACAAAGTTAAAAGCTTAGGTCTAGACATGAGGTCATCATTCTTCATTATCACCTTATGTGAAGAAATAAAAAAGCGATGCACTTGTGATTGAAACCAAAGCACTTATTGATATAGTTCTCCACCATAAACCTCCCTTTCCCTCTATCTGCTATGTAACAAATTATGCTATTTACCAGACGGCTATTACAGGTGTTTTATAACAGGTTTCTTACTCCAGTCTGAAGCCAAGCAAATTGAGCAAATACAGAATGTGAGCTTAATACACACTTGTTCACAGAAACAGAGCTGATATATTGTTATAAATCGTACGCTTCCTTGTTGTCCAAATAGTCATGGATTATGAAAGGGTTAGATGAGAACCTGACATACAATTATTTATGTTAACCAGTGCTGTGATCTCACTGTATCTCACAAAAAGATCAATTTCTGCAATGAAACTCCAAGGCTACAAAACCCTTGGAGAAAGTATTAGCAATGATTCATTAGATAACCTCCAAGTTAGTGCTGCACCTAGGGCCCTGACAGATGTTAGTTGCTTCTGCCATATGAAAAGCTCCTATTGGGTTTCAGACAGATGAAAAATATCACCTCTTGGTCATTTTTAAGTAATACATTTCACAAATCTTGCAGGACTGCAAAAATGAGTGCAAATACTCCTTCACTAATGACAACTTGGTGAGTAATACAAAACTACATCCTATTTGAATTTGAACCACAAATTCACCATGGCTTTAATTTTCTTAGCTATCTATGCAAGCTGCTGGATCTCCCCTTCACTTGACAATTGTTTTTCCCCCCCTTTTTCTTCTAGTCCTTTCTAGCACACTTCGGCAGGTGACTGTTAAAAGCTTTACTAATTTAAATAATCAGGTGTGGTATTCATAGTTAATTTAATTGGTTCCTGTATGAGATAATAATTTGTTGTATGCAACGTAACGAGTTCAGAAAAGTCTTTGTACACAGGGAGTTTCAAAAACCAAAAATAAACACACAAAAACCCCCAAACTGTAACTGTTCTTTGTTGTAGTAAAAATCAACCTGTGCTTGGGCAACAGTTCTCTAAAGAAATATGTGTTTCTGTAGTGTTTACAGAACAAATGAGTGACAACAGATGAGTTTTCTTTATTATCAGTAGCAGAAGTCTTTGTATTTGCTAACTCATTGCTGGTAATAAACTCCTTTTTATAAAAATATGTGCCCTCTATGCTGAGGATATTGCTAAAAGTATCAAAAATTAAATCCTTCCAGTGGAAAACTTTCTCATAACAGAGTCCTATAATTAAAGCATATCTTGCAGATAGCATTCCTTTCTTGACTAAACCTGTTTGTTCATCTTGGGTGGAGATGTCTGCCCTCTGCTTTGAAAATTGTAGAACACACATGTGTTAGATCATGACATTTTAGGTAATTACAGATTATTTGAAACCTGCCATTTTCATGAAGGCTTCAAAGAGAACATTTCTTTCCCAGCTGCATCTCAAGGTAGAGTACAGAAGATGAAGCACTTTGTATGAGGAGTTTTAATCTATCTCTACGTTATTCATTTCAAGTTCCACAGCAACCTATCAATGCTGCTCTCCTGCTGGTTTTTGTTTGGTGTGCAGTCACAAAGATAGCAAGGGAAGTGGTTGGGTTTTTTTCAGAAAAATGATATCATTTTCTGTTCACAAAATGTTTTCCGATGAGCTGTAAAGTTCTCAGACTTATTATTCCAGAATTCTTTAACCATTTCAGCTGTAGGAGTTCACAAACAAAGGTGGAAAGAGTTTCTACCTGCAGATACAAAAGTCACCAGACTTATGTCTAGTCAAATCAGGCATTCACTGTCGGTTTCCTTCTTTACTCGAGTATATAATGCTGACTGGCACAAAATACATTTTGAAGTTTATATTTAGGAATATTGCAATGCAACCTACATTTCTGAGTATCTTATATAACTCAAAGAGATCAGTTCTGTGAATTAACAACGGGTTTGTGCAGACATGAGGTTATTGCTATGCTAACCATAACAACTCTTTGTTGCACTGCATGTAAGCGAGGTAGTTGAGGAGTCAGACTCTCCTCTGTAATGCACAGAGACCCCAGTGGCAGTATTTAGGAACTGAGATGCAATAAACCTTCATCAGAAATATGTCAAGAAAGCTGATCCTGCCTTCGACCAAGAGGACAAACTCACTCACTTCTTGCACTTTCTTTGAGCCATATATTTATGATCAAAATTGGTAACAGGATTAAAATGTAGCTTTTGGTTAGATTTAGCTAAAGGTTATTCTTCTCCAACTTTTGATTTATACACAAAGTTTAATTAAAAAAACCCCTAAACAACAAAGCAAACTCTTTATAATGATATCTGTCTTTGAAAACAATACATGAAAACCTACAAGAAAAACCCTTGAACTGCATCCACTATTTAAAGTATAAATGAAAGATATGGCTTGAACTTGAGGACTGTTCTTCCAAGAAAAAGAAGCATTCCTGTAAGGACTTAGGGTTCCCACTCCTAAGTTCCCATACTTCCCACTCCTACAAATATGGGTTTGGAAAACTGGAATATCTCCAAAAGGTCAGATTTCATCACTCGCCATGATGAGACGTCATACAATTTGCTTCACGATATTGACATTAAAACAATAGCCCTATGGCTTCACTAAGGGCAAATCGTGCCTGACAAACTTGGTGGCCTTCTATGATGGGGTTACGGCGTCCGTGGATAAGGGAAGGGCAACTGACGTCATCTACCTGGACTCATGCAAGGCATTTGACACTGTTCCGCACGATATCCTTGTCTCTAAATTGGAGAGACAGGGATTCGATGGATGGAGCACTCGGTGGATAAGGAATTGGCTGGATGGCCACACTCAAAGAGTTGTGGTCAACGGCTCAATGTCCAAGTGGAGAACGGTGATGAGTGGCATCCCTCAGGGGTCGGTACTGGGACCAGCACTGTTCAAGATCTTTGTTGATGACATGGACAATGGGATCAAGCGCACCCTCAGCAAGTTTGCCGATGACACCAAGCTGTGTGGTGTGCTCGACACGCTGGAGGGAAGGGATGCCATCCAGAGGGACCTTGACAGGCTGGAGAGGTGGGCCCGTGCGAATCACATGTTCAGCAAGGCCAAGTGCAAGGTCCTGCACGTGGGTCAGCGCAATCCCAAACACAGCTATAGGCTGGGCAAGGAATGGATTGAAAGCAGCCCTGAGGAGAAGAACTTGGGGGTGTTGATTGATGAGAAGCTCAACATGAGCCGGCAGTGTGCGCTTGCAGCCCAGAAAGCCAACCGTGTCCTGGGCTGTATCCAAAGAGGTGTGACCAGCAGGTCGAGGGAGGTGATCCAGCCCCTCTACTCCGCTCTGGTGAGACTCCACCTGCAGTACTGCGTCCAGCTCTGGGGGCCCCAGTACAGGAGAGACATGGAGCTGTTGGAGAGAGTCCAGAGGAGGGCCATGAAGCTGATCGGAGGGATGGAGCACCTTTCCTATGAGGACTGGTTGAGAGAGTTGGGATTTTTCAGCCTGGAGAAGAGAAGGCTCCGGGGAGATCTAATTGCGGCCTTCCAGTACCTGAAGGGGCCTACAGGAAAGATGGTGAGGGACTGTTTCTCAGGGAGTGTAGTGACAGGACAAGGGGTAATGGGTTTAAGCTGAAGGAGGGTCGATTTAGATTAGATGTTAGAAAGAAATTCTTCACTATTAGAGTGGTGAGGCACTGGAACAGGTTGCCCGGGGAGGTTGTGGAGGCCCCATCCCTGGAAGTCTTTAAGACCGGGTTGTATGAGACTTTGGGCAACGTGGTCTAGTGGAGGGAGTCCCTGCCCACAGCAGAGGGGTTGGAACTAGATGATCTTTAAGGTCCCTTCCAACCCAAACCATTTTATGATTCTATGATTCTATGAAATATTTGAAGAAGAATGCTATTTTCCAATTGTTTTGTCTCAGATTGTGTCAGTGCCAGACATGCAGTTTTACTGTGGCTTTCTTATATAGTCACAAAAGTTATGTATATGCCAATGAGAGTCAGAGATAAGCTAATGATAAAACATCCTGATTTATCTCCCACTAACACAAAATTCATCTTTCACAGTTTTAAAGCATTCCAGCTTCTAATTCAAATCCTGCTGTTGAACAAAATCTCACAACACAGCAATAGGTCTCTGCAATATGGTCCAGAGATAGTTTTGGTTATTTTTCCCTGCTCTGAGAATTATATAGTGGTGGATTTGTACATGAGTAGAATATTTAAAAAAAATGCAGCATTTTATCCTTAGAGAGATTTCATTAGTTCTCAAGGATGTCGTTGTCAGTTGTTTCTTCACTAGATCCACAATCCCACCCCACCCCCCCAAAAAAAACCAAACCAACAAACCAACCACAATAACAAACAATAAAACCCCAAAACCCCCAAACCCACACATCTAAATATGATAAGTCTTACTACAGGTTCTTAATAAATATGTATCTGTTACAGTTTTTCCTTTTACAAGATTCTTGGAATACTCGTGAGTGGAAAAGCGGGACTACAGATGGTTATTTTCTACACATTTGCCTAAATAAGCATGGCACGATTCATCTGAAAGGCAGATATACAGCACGTTTGATGGAGGAAGAAAGTAGTCAGCTTTCATTAGAAGAAAAGGCAAAAAAAGCACTAAGGACTAAAGGAGAGAAAAATCTATAACTGTACTTTCTGTGAAAAATTCGAATGACTGTTCCACTTTCAAATGTACTCACTACACCTATCAAAAGAAAATTAAGAATAAAAGTTACCCGAATATCTTGGGACTAGTAGCATTTAATTTCACAGTGAAGCCAGACTGATACTAATTCATATAAATCACAGCACAGCTTAGCAGAGAAGCTATTTCCAGGGATTGCCAAGATATGTCTCTTTCAAACTTTTGAAAACAGTATTTCACTCCTCACATAAAAGTGACTGGAGCACCTGACCGAAAGCCCACCCGTTCTTTTGGTTGACTAAACGCCATTAATACATTGTGCCATTTACTTTGGTGAAAGGGAGACATTATGTGCTTTAGACAGGAGGCTGATGGGTCTATGGTTCTTCATATTTCACTTTATCATCTATTTTGTGCAAGTGGTAATAGCTGTACTCGAAGTGCATGAGATTTGTTTCTTCATAATATACACTATGAACAATTTCACCTGTTCCCTGGATTTTCTTTTCAACACCCATCATGATATACTGTACTTGCAGTTTCCATAATACCACTTTTTTTTTTTTTTTTTTTTTTGGCTATCTTTCAAATGGCTAGCAATACATTTAGCTCATCTCATAGTATAAATAACACTTCTACTTTAATGCTAGCCTACTTGTCCAATCATAGAAGAAAAATAGCTATATGGGATTTAGGTTTATTATGTATAGTAAAAATGCAAGTTACAGGAATGTGAGAACAATACTTAATGTTGAATCTTGTGCTCTGTTAAAGTCCGCTTCCAGTAAAACTTTAAAAGCCTGGCCCAGTGGGTGCTCTGCCCAGGTAGTTTTTGTTTCCAAATTTTAACACAAATTGGAGAAGACGTGCCCAAATCCTCACCCATCTTTCAGTGCCTGCCTGGGGCCTGCATATGATTTATTACAGGGGTGGGTTTGTAAAAAGGATAAGATTCTCTTTCATGCTCAGGGTCTGTTCAGAGGCATATGTATATTTTAAATAGATTTGTATTTATTATTAGGCACCTCAGATCTGAGGAAAAATAGGCAAGGAACGTCAGCTAGTCAAATTGTTTCGAGAGGAAAGAGAGAATGCTGGAGAACAGTAACCCTACGGTCATTCTACAGTTTTGTAATACATCTTTCCCTTTTAAAGGAAACTTTCAGGTTCCGCATCTCTCGTTCAGTCTCAGTGTTACTCCTACCAATTTCTCCACGAGTTGCACGCTGATGGTGGGAGAGAAGGGACCTGCAGACATCAGGAGCAGTTGTTCCACCCACTGCTCAGGCTGCGTCTCACTGCGGCTGGAGCAGTTTCTCATCCCTTCTGGCTCCCAGCCTTGGCAGGGCTGCAAAGGAACATTAAAAAAATACAAGAGTTATACTTACCTCTCCTCTACTGACAAAAGACATGACCTACCAATGCACTCAAGCTGTTTCTGGCCTACAATTTGGCTTAAATCCAAATTCTGCTTATCACCAAGATTAGCTGATTGTTCTCACTCGGTGTAATTATGCAAAATTTCTCCCTCCCCCCCCCCCCCCGCCTCTTCTCTTCATTATGCAATTTTATTTTTGAAGAGCTTTCCTACAGGTGACACCTGCTGTGATAGAACCTGAGAAGATAATACAACTTTACAGTTCTGCCTGGTCTGTCGCAGCAACGCACGTAACCAGTTGTTAAAACTGTCCTCTGAAAGGTTTCCGAGCGTTCGCAGAAATGTGGATATGCAGAAGCACAAGACAAGGTCACAGTGAGAACCTGTAAAAGGCCTTCATCATCTCCCGGAGACGCTGATGCACGAGAGTTCTGCTTGATGAGAACGGCCACTCGCTGTATTATAATGTGATGACTCCCTCAGCAATAATGCCGTGCCAGGAGGTGGTACGACAGATCAGAAAGCTGACTACAAGGGGTCTTCAGAGGCACATGTCATTCTAGACCAGAATAGTGACAGGCAATTCTTTTAAAATCATAATGCAATTTGTTGTAAAACATTTTCAAGACATAGACGTTTACCCAGTATTATTAAGGCAGACTCCAACAGCTCCAGGAGGCCTTTGCAGTCTCACAGGGATTACATTTTAATGCTCCTGAAATGTTCCTACAGGGGAAGGCGATGGGGCTCCTAAGCTATTTCAGGGTTTTTTTCTCTCTTTTTTTCTTTTGCTTAATCATGTCGTAAATGTTGTGAGTTCAAATTGTGAATGAGCTTGGTGATTCTACTTCAGTTCAAGCTGATCAGCTCTGAAAGAAGCATAGAAGGTAAAGAAGTAACACAGGAGGAAAGAAAGATTAACTCTTCTGGCAAACTGGTAAACCTGAGATTTGTCAGGGGAGAAAAAAAAACCCCAAAGCTATAAAAATTGCATTTAATTTGTAATTCAAAAAAGAATGAAAATAAAAATCCCCAAGTCAAAAAAATAATTGACATTTGGGGAAAAATAAGAACATTTTTGCAGAAGGAATGTACTTTTTTTTGTGAAAAGAAAAATATTTTCTTTCCAGTAAAAAAAAATGTATTGCCTTAACTCAGGTGGTAAGACTCTCTACGGAGCTCATAACAACCTACAAAGTAAAGATGTTTACAAAACCTTTAACTATAAGACTCATTCAATTTAATGTTCTTTGGTCCCAATAGATGGGTGGGAAAACATTCAAGATGGTTTAGATGTACAACTACTACTTTTTAAAGACGTAGCATTTAATGAAATACCCTGGTTGCTTTGTGTGTACTGGCTATTGAAAAAAATGAAAAAACAAAACAAAACAAAAAACAACCCAGCTTTGATCAAACAAAGTTTCTGTCACAGAGGACTCCTACCTCAGATAGATACAGCACTCTAACAGTTTCCTCCCTGTATTCACAAATACATGCCCATTTTCAAAATTTAACAATAAGGCATTGACTTCCTTCTCACATTCCCTCATTTCATACTATTTTATTATTAGGGATTTCACATGATGCCAGTTCTTTCCTGGCATATTCAATCAGAGTATTTTTCCCACAAAAAAGCACAAAAGAACCAAGTAAGTGAATCACATGGATGAAACAGCCAGAGATTAGAAACTATTCTTCATACATTAAACAACCTATTAGTAACATGCAAAATTCGAGCTGAAAGCGTCTTGAAATCTTGAAAGAGTTGTCACTTAGAAACATCTGAAACAATTAATACAAAGCTTAATTTTATTTAACAGTATTATTACCTAAAGGAGCTATTATTCCTAATTGGTTTATGATTTAACTATTGTACACTGCTTGTGCTTGATTTTGCTAGCACAAAATTCGAGGTGAGATTATAATTGATTGAATTTGAAATGTCAACTAACTTTATGAAGCAAATGTCTCCTGAATAAGAACAAATATGAATCAGAAATTTCTTCCAATAGGGACAGCTTAGGGCTCAGTATTATTTATTTTCATTTAAAATTGGGTGTCTAAGAGGAAATGTATGAGAAATAAACTATTGGGAAGACATTAAGTGAACGATGAAGATGAAGCCAATGGGGTATAACGTTCCATCACAACCAGCCCCCTGGTCCTGACTCAGCATCTTCAAAGAGTCAATATACAAAGGGAAACAGCAAGAAGCTGATTTAATGCCTGTCAAAATCAATGGAAATCCTGGAGAAAAAGATAGCAAAATACCAGTGGAAAGACTACTACAGTACAACCGAGATATTCAAGTCTGCTTTAAGTCACCCAGACGGTGGTGGTGGCAATCTGGAGTTCAGTTCAGGCAAAACTAGTCTACTTTTGCAGGAGATGTTGCAGTCTGAACTGAACATGCCTGCTTGGATATTGATGTCCTTACCTTGTTCTCACAGCAATGATGGCACTTCTGAGGGCAAAGGCCCCCCCATTGCACATTTGGATAGTACCTAGGGCTTCCAGAGGAGGAACAATTGCTAGCAAATAATTCAAAGGGCTGATGGACTGAGTCTTCAAGGGCAAGTGGATGAACAGCGAAATTAAGGTTTGGTCAGAAGAACAGCAAAGATTTTAGACGTTTTCTTCCCTCTCCCATGTGCACATAGTTGCACAAAATCTGTTTTAAAAATTTGTTATATTATAGCTCTTTGGAATGAAGAATGATGAATTAACTGCTCTGGTAAAAGTGTTGTCTCACTTGTGTCCCAAACTAAATCCCCAAGAATTAATGTTTACTAAACAAGCCCCCCTCACCCCCCCCAAAAACCCCCAAAACAAAACAAACCCAAAAAACCACACAGAAAACAAACAAACAAACAAACCCAACCAACAGCATGAGAAAATAACACGGTAATATTACAATGCAGCTCTAGTGAAAATCTGTAAAAATTTAGACATCCCCTATCAAAGCCTTTTAGCCTGTAAGAAATACTTCAAAGGAAATTGTAGAGTTATATGCATAATATGAATGTATTTATTTATTTCATGGCAATAAAAGTATGATTCAAATGGAAAACAAATGCAAGGGAGGATTTTAGAAAGTATTTACAAGGCAATTTAAAAAACATCTTGCCTCATGGACTAAGAACTAAGAAAGCTGAAAAAAAAGCAGGGTATTGTAGACTTCATCACCTTCCTTTTCAAAGGACTGTAAAAAATGAACACTATTCAAGAATATTGAATTTATAACACATAACAGTATGATCTATCATGCAACAGAATGTTATTGCATTTTCCAGTATAATTATTAACTTGAAATGAGAAACATATTGAGATATCTGAACCAACTGGAGTCACTCACTGATCCTATCAGTGCAATGTCTTTAAAAATGGCAATTCCTAATAAAAAAAATATTGATTGTAGATTTCCTAGAATGTGACTTCCAATATGACTGGAAGATTTAGAACTTTTCACCTTCTACTGATACGATGATATTTTCTCTTAGATTATTTCCCCCCCCCCCAACTCTTGCACTTTGAGGTTTTGGAATAATGTTGATGAGAGAAGAGGCATAGACTGAAAATCAAAGGGAAGAGAAGCCACTCTCAAAGAACAAGGAAAGAAAAAAAAAAAAAGAAAAAAGGTAAAACCAGTTTGCCATTTACAAGCTCGATTTTAAATTAAGATATTTTAGAGGATTTGAGATTCCTTTTCCTCAGCGCTTAATTAAGAGCAAGGAAGTTTTTAACATATTTGTTATGGAAGTAAATAGCAAGTACTCCAGCTTTTTGAAGAATAGTTTATTTTAAGGCACTGGATGTTATTTGTTAACCTCCATAACCCTTTACTCAGCCTCTGCACCAATTAACACTTTGTTGACATCCATTAATTATTTATAATTTTTTTTAAGTGTTTGAGATTACAATATTAATTACATGTGAAAATAATCTGAAGTGTCGTGAAATAGTGCCGATTTTATGGAACGGATCTGTCTGACAGGCTGAATCATCTCTGATGCACACCAAGGAATTATGGAAAGTCCTAAAATTATCTTCCATTTCCCTAAGTTCAAAGCTTCCATGTGTATTAGCAAAGTGGGACAGAATTCACACAGAAAATGAAATATTTCTTTTAGACTCCTGATTAACACAAACCTGTTTTCATACCTTCACTGGATGTGACAACGGTGCCATGAAATTGTGTGAATTGTGGACGAGGAGAGAAAATTTGGGGCAGTGCAGAAAATATCACCTATTTGCACTGATATTCAGCTCCTTCTTGAATTTCTGATGATTCTTTTGGTCGCATACTTCTTCATCAGCAAGGAGGACAGTTGTTCCATAACCTCTCAAATTTAAGAGTCAATTACTGCCACAACACAGCAATGCAAAAGGCTTTTATCATAGACCTGTCCAGATGCTAAATGAATCTTCCCTCTCAAAACTCTCCCTGGCATCACAACATCCTTTTAAGTCTCTTCTGGCCATCATAGATCACTGGTAAACCACAGTGACTTCCAAGGACCCTGTTAACGGAGAAAGTGCACAGGTTCCTCTTGCTTGGACATCTCCAGTTTATCAGCACCATTAATTCATCGTGGTTCTCCCCCAATGAACACAATAGTCCAGTTATAATCACAGTAAGGCTATGGGAATGTGCATTATTGCTTTTCTCTCCTCATGAGGAATGCACTCCAAAATAGCTGTGGCATTTTCCCCTAATAGCCTCACATTTCACTTATATTTAATTTGTTACCTGCTGTCTCTCTCAGAATCTTTTCTGCATTGCTGCTCTCTGTCCTGCTCTCCTGTATTTTATTTCTGCTTGTTATTCTTCTTTTCTGCCCCTTGAGAGAAATGCCTTGCAGTTATCCACTTTCAACCATGAATCCCTGGACTTAATCCAATGTTCTGAAGTCTCCAGATCTTTCTATGTGCCCTCCCCGTTTCTACCCTTTGCCAGCAATACGCCTCACGTTAGCTTTTCCAGTGCAAAACTTGTTTGGTTTTTCTTTAGTTCAGGTTCTCAACCATTAATTTAACTGATCGGAAGGAAGGACGGGTAGACAATGAATATGTGCCCAGTGGCAGGCATCTGACTGAAAATCAGATAAACTTCCTACTGATTTTGCATTTTTTTCTGGAAGTCTTTGCTCTCTGGTTACCGAGGGCAGTGGCAAACAGGATGAGGGGTAGGGACTGGTCAAGGATTTCTGACGGCAGCAGGGCCACAAGAAAGACAAAGATTTTCCTGAGCATTTTCATTCTCTAGCAGCCTTACGAAGGGAGAGGAAAGTTCAAAAAGTAAAAATAGGTTTAGATGGAAATTTGTAAGTGTCTGATCCTATCTTCCCTCTTACATAGTTTGAAAATAAGTTATTGCTCCCTCATTGCCCATCTATAGCCCACATGAAAACAGACTTTCAGGAATCACTGGGAAAGAGCTACTTATACTTTAAGCACTGGGAGAAGAAAGAAATTAGCACATTCAGATACTCACTTTATTATTCATCACTCTCAATGATAACAATGTCAACAAGACCCTTCCCATACAGTTATTAACCGTCAGCTTCACTTTCAAAGGTGATACAGTCAATCAAACCACAAACAAGGAACAAAGAGTCCATGATGATATTGGTAAACTTTATAAATAATATGGAAATAAAAAAGAACACAAAATATTTTCTTTTTATTTACTAGCATGACTGGGACATTTCAATGGCAGTTCTAACAGAAATTAACAGTATGCAGTGCAGAAATGTTTCTTCCTTCACCACTTCACTCAATAGCGTAACGTTAGTTTACATACTTTTTTACGTATTGCCTGTGCTACATTTTCTTTTGAAGTAAACAGCATTGTCTTTCTTTGAATGACATATTTTCTATTTTAGAGATGCAGAAAATAAGACTGTGGAAGAGCCTTCTTCTCTTATAGAAAAGTCTGCTCTCTGGCATGTCTACTCAGTTTTGTTTCAAAACGAGGGGGTTTTGCCCCACTCATTTTCCATTTCTGAAGAAACTTCAGGGTTTTTTATTTTTCACTCTGAATTTTCATTCTGTTTATTCAGGTATTCTAACTACCTTTGGAAGGGTCTCTTAGATATGAAATCCTGCATCTGTTTCCATAAAGAGTGGGCTTTGCCACAGCATCCTGCATCCATCCATCCATCCATCCATCCATCCATCCTAATCCCCTGGCGGCAGTGGGAGTTTTCATTAATGCAGTACAAAGAAAGTGAAAAATCCCACACTAGTGAAAGCATTTTCTATTCATACTGAAGAACTTTACAGTTATACGCCTTCTGAGGACACGTGTATAGGAGCCAAACAGTGATGGTACAGGGGAGGAAGGGCAGTCTTTGCCATGGGAATCTGGGTGAATCACTCAGTTTTTCTGTCAGTCTAAAATAAGCATCAATAAAGTGTTAGTTCCCTACTTTACAGAGTTTGTAAAATGCTTTGATATACTGATATGCACTTCTCTACAATTCCCAATAGCTAAGTAAATCTCTGCAAAGAATAAATTATTACAACAGATACTTGCCTGGGTCTTTTTGGATGGAAAACACTGCCATTTGTAGAAACTTGCAATAAAGGTGATGCTCTTCAATCAAGAATCTGGACAGAAGCAAACAGCCAATTAAATGTGATAATGATGATGATGATTATTACTATTATTATTATGCTTATTTCAAAGAAAAAAAAAAAAAAGCAACTTCTGCTAAACAACAAAAAACCCACAAACACTCAAAGCTTACATTTTGGTATAAATTTAAACAGATGGTATATCATTTCCCTAAAAAATTTCTATTGAGGACAGTGGAGATAACTTAATAAGAAGGAGAAATAACACCCATCCCCACTCCCCCACCCCATCTGAGGCTGCAGAAGTTTATATATCATCCTCTGCCTGGATTGTCTTCTTCTCAAGATTTTTCCTACAAAGGGAAAAAATTAAGAAAAATATCTCTGCAGATTGATTAATAATGTTGCTAAGCTCATCTGGCAACATTTTATCCTCTGTAAGACAGGTGCCCTTTGCAGAGAAATATTCCATTCTTTTTTTTCTTCTTTTTTTTTCTCTTTTCAAGCTCTGCCATCTAGGGAAGGAGAGTACTTTTTCTTAATGGCAGTGATTGTCTGCTATGGATAGACCTGGGACGACAGAAAACTGAAGATGGCTGGCAGATGGGGAGAGGTAGAGAAAGAAGTTTTATTACTTTTAAAGGCCCTGAAAAAGGCTCCCTCCTATGATGGCAGTTGATAATATAAGGGCTGCTAAAGAACCACCACCTTCTGGAAGAGGAATAAGTTCTCTTGCTACTGCAGAGCTTTGTAAAAGCATCAGTCCTAGGACACACGTGGTACCACTGCGATTGTTAGTACGGAAACAGGGTAAAGCTGGAAACGCCACCGAAGCCTCCTGCAAACTAATGGGCCAGAGGGCTTCAGCTCAGCTTCAGACAGGGCTTAAAAGTGATTTCTCAGCTTGAGGTCTCTGCTTATTCTATCTGTACAAATAGCCCCTCTACCTTCAGCAAGTCTGCAGCAAAGCTGCTCCTTCTCTAACTTGAATTAAAAATTCACAATACAACGGTCTAGAATGACTGGCTGGATTGTCCCAAACAGGTTATGAGCAGCCAGAAGCCTTATAAGTAGAATATGAGATATTTGCTGCTTGGAATAGTTAAAAGCCGTTCTTCCATAGACCGAGCAGAGCTTTGAACACAAGTGTATCGATTCAGGAATCCCACAAATACATTTCTTACAGAGCAAAAGGTGAAAGAGATTGTGTTAATACTTCGGTGTGAGGTGTGAGGTGACGCTGTGCAGTGTAGGCTGCTGGCACGCTGCTGCGGGACCACCTTGGATTTCTGCAGGCACTGAACTTTGGGGGTGCTTTTCAGTGGGAACTCATTAAAACTGTTGGAGCCAGCATGTGTTTAGCAGCTAGTTTCCAAGAGGAACATTGATGCACGTGTGGCCTGTGCCTTACTTGAATCTGCCAGGGTCTCAACTATCATTGAGTCTGCTGAAGTCTCTTTTCAGGGAGTGATACATTTAGCAAGCAGCTCAGGAAAAAGAAAATAGCTCCTGTTTCCTCCCTTCCTTCACCCTCGCACATCATGCTGTTTGTCCTGCAATAAAGGAAGAGGAGATTAAAATACCTCTTATTAATCTCCCACCTCTCACAAGTGATTTAATGTTTTGCAAAAAGCTAGGGTAGTGATTGCTGATAACATGCTAGGGAACATGGAAGCAGAAACACAATATTCTGTCAATAACACTCGGTAACAAAAACCAGGTGAAGAATAATGACAGCTGTCAGTATTTTCCTTATTATAGGTTAATGTCTGCTGTCGCTGCTCAGGTGCAATGACATTTCTTTAGCGTGGAGCCAGTGGAGAGACACGCACCAGGATGGGATCAGTAAATGGTAAAAGCGTGGCTCATGGCTGGGGAAGGAAAAATTAATGCTGTGCTCTTGAGGGCTGATCTCAAGATGAAGCAAAATTCTTACAGTTCCAGATAACAATGGTGGTTCAAAGAACAAAGAGAAGCAATTAAAAAACTACAATTGCAAGTTGAGGAGAAATAATAGAACAGAGGTGACGCAAATATAAACCATCCTTTTCTTGTACATTCAGCAACTTCTTACTCCTTCTTTTCAATGCCTTGACAAGATCTACACCTCTGCTTTAGAGCTGAGAGTCTGAAATTGCCATCTAAACTGTTTCCAACCAGACCTGCGAATGCTGTAGGACATGACAGGGGAAATGATGCATTGACTTTATCTAACGCACTGGTATTTATGGTCTGGTCTTTTGGAGCAGAGATGATTTCAGCGACTTTTTAAAAAGAGAGAGCTGTAGGAGTTGGTAATCTTGCTACTGAACAATATGAAGTGGCTGGCACTGGAGTCATTCCAGAAGAATCAGCATTTTTCCCTCCTTTAGTGAAGATTTTTTTAAAAAGCAAAACACCTTACAATACAACTGACAGCTGTCCCAGCTCTGCAGACTTCTCACACTGCGGTACCTATACCAATCCATGAATATTCAAATATGTTCTGGGGATAAATTTGATCTCTTTTTACATAAAAGAATACTGTACAAGAAAAGTTGTGGTACTGAGATGTATTATTTGTATTTCACCGGTAAATTCTACCCAAGATCTATCACATTAAGCACTGTGATACCTAAGTAGGGGCTATGGCCGAGACTGTCCTTGATTACTTAAAGCCTAGACCACCTACACAAAGTATTGTAGGAGACTCTGCACTCATATTTCCATGGTCTGACTCTCATATACCAGTCACGAACTAAACTGCTCTCCTGATAAAGTATGGTATTCCTCTAACATAAGCCGTTAGCTTGAATGTAATGTTTCAACAAGATTAGTCTCTTTACCTTACTCTCTAATGCCTTTTCTTTTTTCTGTAACGTGTCAGAGAAAAGTGATGTACAATTACTGTTTTGTGAGGTGAGTGTGCAGCGTTTCTCCAAAGAACTGGTAAAAAGCACTCCTCCTTTACCTCCTTCTGATTATGGCCAGGCTTTGAGAAAATAATGAAGCCTATCATAAGCAGTAATTTATTCAGGGAGGACTGAAAGTTAAAAATTATGGCTTAGGTCCTTTCTGAAAGTCCATTTCAGTTATATTTGTCAGCTCTACAGACAAGGAGGCAGCAGTCTCTACACGTCCAAGCACCCTGTCCTATCGCCATTTCTTCTTCACAAAGGCTCTGTGATTTCACCTCTCCTGCAAATGTGAGCAGAATCCAAAGGGTACGTTCCTTACCTGGAAAAAAACCTGTGGTTGGAGTACCATTCTGTCCATCATTACTGCACATTTTATATATTTACATTCAAATCCCTGAATGAGGATGGAATATTTGATAGTAGATCACTTCATCTGAAATTAAGAGTTCTAGTCCTACTACTTCTTTTTGCTCCACATTACTATCCTAATATTATGTCCTTCCTTAGGACACCATGATCTTACTTGATTTTTTTGCAATATTTATGGAGATCTAGGTCTGGATTAATTTTACTTTATTTTGTATAGGATTTCAGGAAGGGAGGAAAGGAGGGAAGAAGCAGTATTTTGATTAAATGAAAATTAATGATATATGATAAATTGCATGGGATGTTCTCCTACAAGAGTGGAAGGTCTGTAAGGAGTCTTTTCACTTTCTTCAGTCAATATGTAACCGTAGAGTTATAATGTACTGCATACACACCTAAGCATTTCCTAAAAGTTATCACTGACATTTTATAGAGCATCAATTAAATATATGTTGAAGTATAGTAAAAACACCAAACCCACCACCAGCACCTTCCCTCCAAGAAAACCCCCCACAAACTTCTCATAGAGAATAGGACACTCCTGTAGAGTGATGAACGTTTTCTCAGTATTTCCCTGGAGGTAACACACCGTCTATATGACTCATGAGAAACAGAAACATTTTGAGTGTTTACATAACTTTGATTAGAGGAAAATTCTAACTCGCCGTGCATTTCAGAGTGTTAACGCTCTGTAATCTCACAAGTGCAGACAAGTATCCCATGCCCAGCGCTGGCAGATTTCCAACCGTTTCTCTTAAAGATCTTAAACTGTTTTGAAGGATGTGTGTCAGTGGGCTACTAAACAGTTTTAACATTTACTCATGAAGCCCTGTAACCCCTGGGAAGAGGAAGGAGAGAGGAAGAAGACTCGCTCACAGACACATCGACGCAGAGTAATTTGTCACTATGTTTTTCATTCCAGCATATCGACATCATACCACAAACTATAAACTTAATAGAATGTAGGTGTCAATATTCTGGGCATAAAGTTTAGCACAAGGGAGATTAATATTATTACCACCATTAAATTAGTAGCTCCATATAGAGATTTAGTATGATGGAAACAATTCAGTCAACAGAATGAATAAAACCGTGAGTATTTAGGGCTTTTCATCCCAAGAAGAGTCTTCAAGGGCATTTGTGCTTCTGTTCAATGTAATCCAAAAAAAATCAGGTTTAGGATAAAAGGGCAGAAAAAGAAGTAGGAGATGAAATATCTTACCAAGATACCAAGAGCTACAGGTTGCCATATAGAATTGCAGAATAAGGTAGAAATGTTACTGTCACATCCAGTAACATTTTGAATATCTGCGAAGACAGAGACTCATCAGCCTCTGCAGGCCCCCGTTCCACCACCACCACCACCACCACCACCACCACCACCACCACACAGATTTAGCTGCCTGTTCATCTCATTGAATTGCTGGGTTAAGAGTGGAGGACAGCATTCAGGGGGCTGTTGCAAATTTGAAACTCTTAGAGTTTAGACATTTTTCAAAATTCCAGTATCGGAGTGAACAAGTTTAGACTAAGTAACTTCACAGAAGACAAACCTCTTTTTTTTTTTTTTTTTTTACTTTTAGTAGGAAAATCAGCCAAATTCCAGTCTTACCATGTTCAAGAAAAAAAAAATATTGTTTGGCCAAATAAGATAATCTTTTCCTAAAAACATTCATAATTCTACAGAGTTGCATAAACATTTATTCAGAAACAGAACTATTATACCATAACCAAAGGAAATATTTTTTTATGTTTAAAAGAAAATCCTTTAAATATATATGGCTATGCAAAACAAGCAGCAAAATGCTCTTTTATTAAATGGATTCCCTTTTAGTGACTAAATTTTTAAAGCTTAGATGGTACAAATAACTGATTTTTCAATGACAGCATATATCTTTCTTGTGTCTGATTAGCTGTTGCCATTATTTATAGCTTTGTGCATGTGATAGAAACATAGAGAAGACAACATGAATCTTTCTGCCTCTGTTGACAGGCAAACTAATCCATTACTAAGTCTCCTCCATTCTTATTCCACTTACCTGTAAACCAATAGTGTCAGTGCTGAATTATATTTGATATTGAAACTATTGATGAATTGCAAAGGTTAAAATTAAAGTGTGATTTATGTTGTGATCAGCGGCACGGTGTTAGAGCACCAAGTGATCTGTGCAAAATTATAACCATAAATACACTTCAGGCTTTGCTTTAGACCTCTGCCAAACAGCTCTACACTTTTGTTTTTTTGGTTGCTGTTTCATTCTCTCTGTCTCTCTTTCCCCTCTCTGATACTGTAGGTAAAGAAATGCAAATAGTTTCCTGATAAAGGTCATAAACTCCCCGGCTTTGATGACTTTCTGAACAAAAGGGTTTGACTCTATTCACTGGAGACTCATCTGAAATACTACATCAACCATTGGAGAAAACAGTGAGCAGTGCAACGCGTACTAAGTTTCTCATTTGACAAAGGCTATAGTTTACAAAATTCCTGGTGTGTGTATATATATATATATATATCACCGCAGTTCAGTAACACTGGACACCTCTACTAGTGTAAAAAATATTTAGCAAATGAAAGAACTATTTCCTCAAACCAGAATAAAAAATTTCCTTATCTATAAGCCTCTGCTTGCTTCATGTAGGCATCAGTTTTTCAGATGATATGTTCAATAAAACTGAACGGTCCATTTTCTGTATACATGATCTGGATTTTGTAAGAAAGCATTCCTAGAATACCTTTCTGTTCCTTAGAAGAAGGTTAGAAATCCTGAATATTATCCTACCGATCTCTCCCATTTTTGTATCCTCGCACTTCAGATGCAGAACCAACAATGCAAGTCCGACAGTACCGCTAAACGAGGCTAATCCTGCAGATCTGCGCCTTCAGCCTCAAGGAGTAAAGGATAACAAAACCTCTTGCCTCAACAGATCCCCCACTCCACGCTGCGTAACAAAAGTGAACTTCAAATGCACTTTTTTGCGTGTAGCTACGCAGATAACTTTAGCCAATTCCTCCATGGTACAGTATTAGAGAGCTGCGTGGCCTCGGTGTGTGGACTACAACTGTTGAAAAAAGAGTTGGAAAAAGGAAAACTCCCAAGTTCTAGGAACAGCAAGTCCAACCCTAGTGTCCCTTTCCTTCCCAAACGCCTGTTAGTTAAAACCGGCGCAGAGACCGTGGCTAAAACGTGAGGAAACAACGCAAAACTCACTGATCTCTTACCCTGGATGACAAAGGTGTATCAAAAAGTATCATTAAAGAGGTCTTTGCAGAATTAGAATGACCTGAAGTCCCAGGCTGTATAATTCCTGAATCTGCTACTAAAGGACCCTTTTAATAGTCTAATCCCCGTGATGCTGAAAGTCAGGATTTCCTGTAGTGAAAAGCACAGCAAGCGACAGGCGCAGTGCCAGGCATGGCTTTGAGCGGCTAGGAGAGCAGAATTTCTAAAGCTCTAGCTAAAATCTTAAAGAAATTTGTCTCCTGATATTTGCATGCTTTCATCTTGCTGAGACATATGCTTGACTTTCCTGGACTAATTTAGTGCTTATTTAATGAAGAAGCAAACTCTACTGGAGAGTAACCCAAAGGGATAGATTTGTTAGCGCGATCCTGTTCTAATTGGCTACACAGAGATTTTGTACTTCTACAGCTCATGTAGGAAAGGTAGAAGGAACGACAAATTAATAAATTCAAACTAAACAAGAAGCATTTGTTTCTCTGTTTACAGTTTCTAGTCACAGAAAATGTTTGTTGCATCTATTAATCCTTTCATTCTATATGCCAAGAATGTGTTATTTCATATGCTGTTCCTCAAGTGCTGGTCCACCCCTTCTTGACAGCGAAGAAATATTTTTTCCCATTAAAAATGCTGTCTGGTCATCTTTTGAGCTTTAAAGACTAGTTGATCTACTGTTCTTGAGCTATCAGTGTCTTTGTTAGACACAGGAGAATGGGAATATATGACAAGGCATCTGTCTGTCTATGCATCTGTCCCAGTTTAATTGCAGAAAAAAATCACCATACCTGAAAGATAAGTGTCCAGCAGAAAGAAAGGCTGTGTCACAGGATAAAATTCATTCACTCCCAGTTAAGTACAACTCCAAAAATTTGTGTTTGATTTTCAGATATTTGCAATTTTTCATCCAAAACCAGAATATTATCTACAATTACATGGAAAAAAATCAAAACACTGACCTTCATAAACATTACCAGGAGCTTAGCCCTAGTGAGAAGATGAAGTGAGAGTCACATTTTGAGACAAGCTGTGAAGAGACCGAGTGGCTAAAAGTAACCCAGCAAGGGTTTGCAAATCCCCACTGGAGAGTTGCCTTACCAGTCCTGGGACCGTTGTCACCCCAGTGCCATTTGCAGTGCCTAACTGGAGCTCGTCATACAAAGCGACATTCAGATGTTTATTCTTCGCTGAGACAAACCTGGGAATCAGGATATTTTCAGTACCTCAAAAATAAGAAAAAACCAGTGCATTTACAAAAACCATGGTGAGAATGTCCCTGGTAGCGAGTTCTTCTGTGTGATCCCCTCAAATCCAGACTTAAGCTACGTAAGCGTACAGAAGCAAGATGGAAGCTTTGTTTTCCTACAATCTACTAAATTGCTGGTCAGAATATTCTATAACTATACTTTTTATGTTTAGATTTATAACTTTCTATCTATAGATATATAAATTAAAAATTAACTGACTGGAATTCTGAATGATCCTAATATTGGTTATTCAAACATGCAATGGCAGGAACTGAGAGAGAGCACATAGACAGAGAAGAAACTGACACCTGGTTATTTTAAATAATTTGGTACACTAAGCAGATCATTAAAATCTACTGATAGATGTTTGTACAAGCTGGGAGGTCATGGTTGTGGGAAACATTTTGCAAATGTGATGCAAAAGAGAATAATTTTCAGGACTGAAAAAAACATTATTTTTGGGTTTGTTTTTTTTCTTTTTCCAGTGATGGGAAATACTGTTTTAGGTTTATATATCTCAGTCCTTTAGAAATAAAAAATTGTGGAGAGGAGAAAAATCTCTGCAGAAAATGGTTGAAAACACACCAAATTGTTTAAATGCCAGGGTTCTTCACAGTAAAATGGCTGCTCTCCTGAGCAGCAATAGATTTTTTCCCATGTCATTGCAGATCGGAATGACAAATGCATTTCCACGATACTAAAGCCAAATCTTGTCATTCCTATTCACACCGAGCAGTACCTTATTTTGGTAAGCCTGCTGGCTGGATGCAGTCCAAGAACATTAGACAAAGGATGGTGGCATGTCTATTTTCACATGTGTTGAATGCCTCAACCGATTTCAGAAGAACGCTTGTGGAATAACCCAGTGGTTATGGAAAATTGCCCAAGCGAAGGATTTTCACACCAGTCCTCTGAGGATTCCCAGTATTTCCCAAGAGAGCACTCCAACAGTTGTCAGTGAACATCTTTGAGACTCCCACTTATATTAATGAAACTACACAGCAGGAGCAAAAAGCTTGTTTAGTCCTATTCAACCTTTCTTCCAACAGACTGAACATATTCCGTTCACTTTGGAGGAGCGTTTCATCATTGGGATTCTTTGGAGACATGATTAATAATTATTATCCTGTCCATATTAAAGAGGATCTTGTAGGTGAAGAGAAAGATTATATGTACTTCTTAAAGTTACATCTTCATTAATTCAGTTTGATTTAGCAATCGATTTCATTTCAATCTTCTGGAAATTTTGCAGGCTGTCATTTTGTTGTCATTTGTGGTTGCTCTTTGATTCCAGGAGTTGCAAAAACAATAGCTAAAATAAAGATGTGTGGAAAGCAATATTTTCCAAATATTCATTTTTTTTTTAATTGAAACTCCTTTTCACTCTAATAAAAAGTACCCTCTGGGGTTTTTTTTCCTATACTGGAAAGCTGCTGGTCACCAGATGAAGCATCATTGCATCAACAAATTTTCATTTTTCTTCTAGAGAGTGCAGATCTGTGAGAAGGATTTCCAGTAAGTTATACACAGGATAAGAGATCTCTGTTCCCAGCCTATGGGCAGGTTGAGTCCAATTTTATATTTTCTCTACTTCTATCACAGAGATTTCCTAGCAAAGCAATACATACACTAGGTATATCTATTCATTCAAACGCATATCTGAGATGAGAAACAATGGAGATATCTCTGGTGGTACGGTCTCTCTACCAGAAGAGACAGAGGTTGGAAGACAAAGAGCAAAATTGCTCTAAAAACTCCTTCAGGTTTAGGATAAACGCATAAACCTAAACTCTGTCTAAAGGTTAGAATAAAAAGCATTCACAATTTGAAAAAAAAAAATAAAAAATTGAAAGGCATTTTGTACAAAGAAGGAATTCACCAAAGCTTCCTTTCATTCGTTATTAGATTATTTTACTTAGGATCCGAAATGGCACAGCATTTGTCCATCTTTTCAGAGCAAGCTCACAGTGCACCAAAAAAGGTGGAAGTTTATAGTCAATCTACGTGGGTAAAAAAATTTCTCTCTTACTCTAACAGAGATTATTCTTTGAATTGCATAAGTTTCCACGGTGTAATTGTAATATTATTTAAATGAGCTTCCTAATATGGAATCCCAGTAAAATGACACAATTAAAAAAGTAAAAAATAAGGGGGTTTTTTTCCTAAGTTGCTTCTTTAACTGCATTGATTAGCAATTCATCATTCTATTTAAAATTCAATATTAACAAAATTGTAATGGATCAGCCTTACTCTGAAATCAATTCCATAGTCATAGCCATGCCCTATTATGAAGTAATGGCAATGCTAATTTCATTCTGCCAAATGTAAATTGACTGATTTATCACGCCATTATACAGTTATACCTCTCCTTCAATTTGTTTTCAGAATAAAAGGAGGCAAAAAAAGAAAGCCCGGTGTTACAAGTACTCATTTTTGTTTTAAATAGCACTCAGTTTAGACAGTCAATCCATATGAACTGTAACAAAGAATTTTAAGAAAGGAGTCGGAGCCATTTACTCTGATATTGTAAGTCACTATAGCCTCTCTGACTTCAGCGTTCCTAATAGCTTCTGAGACTGGTTGTTTTTTATGTCAAGTGAGAACCTAGCCCACAATTTCTGTTACACTTCAGGTAGCGATTTAATAATTACAATGCAGAACTGAGAAACAGAAAACATTAGACTCTGTTCCCAATTCGAGACTAACTTGCTGGCATGACCTCAGTTTTTGCTTTATGGTAAAAGGAAACCATGAAGACATTTTAGGAATTCTTTCAGATTTAATTAAAAAACCTTGTAAAGCTGCTGCAGATTTGTAAATATAGCATGGGTGTTCAGAGAGATTCTCATCATCATCCTCTCATTGAAAATTTTGTAGACTAAAAGTCATTCTTAGCAAGTCCTAGCAACCCAATGGCACAGGTTTAACCACCTGGAGCTAAGTCAGCAAACCCAAAGCATCAACAAACTGGAATCTGGCTGAATCAAAGATATCTGAAAACCACAAAACGCTATCACCAGGGTGTGCAGTCACATAACTGATTTAAATGGTTTGCAGCCAGCTGGAACTGTGGCGTAGATAGGGCCTTGCCATGCTGAACCGGTTTGCACTCATCTGTTTCTAAAACCTGCCAGTTATAAATCCTTTACGCAACACAGATTCCCACTACTTGAAATATCGGGAAAACTCCTTTGGCGACAAGTAGTGAGCTGCTGCAGCCACTGCCACCAGCCACCTGCCACAGGCGTGATTCCGCCCACCAAATGGAAAACAACATCAGCATTCAGAAAGAAAGTGCTCTGCCTGAATTATCTGCTAGAAATAAACTATGGTTCTTAATATTTACAAAATACTTTTCCTGCCCCACGTTTCAGCAATCCCTAATTGTTGTTGTGAATAATCTTTTACAGGTCATTTTTCTATTCTGTAAACCTGCCTCTTACCCCTACTGATTGCATATCTAATTTACTGTGAACAGAAGAAGCTAATAACATTACGTCTGCTAAAGTGGCCGAGATGCATGAAAAAAGACCAGCCATTAATGTTTTGTATTATTCAGCTTTTAAGTTTTTGACTGCTGGCGTTATGCAAAGTACAGTCATTTCAGTCGTTGCTTTGGTAGCTGCTACATTTTCACAAGGACATTCTACATGGTCTGGAGCATCTCTAAATAATGATAAAAAAATCAAAATAAAAGTATTTGGCTTATAATTATGTAAGATGCACTCTAAGCTAATCTCAAATGATAACATATATTAAACTTAAATAAGACCCTAGATTCTTGGCAGAAGCCTCAGGGATTCATGTGATGCTGTGAAAAATAAGCAGAAGGGCAACTATTACAAAGCTACAAGAACTACTTATTTGGTTATAATGTTGGCCCTGTGTAACTTTGTCTTTGTTTCACCTTTTTTTTTCCCCTAATGATTCCTGATAGGAGGTACCCCCAGTCTACTGAAAATACCTAATCCAAGTTCCAAAGTCGAGGACAACTTCAAACAGCTTAGAAAAAGCCCGACTTTGACATCTTTGAAGTACACAGGACTGCCAACGCTGAGTAGTTCTTCCTAGAAAATTTTGAAGGGTGTGTTTGCAAGACCTTTGTATTAAGACTGGAACATTTTTTTTCCTTGGGGAACCTGAAAATAAGAGACACAACAGAGGAATACAGTATACCCTTAAAAATGTGCAAGAAAGGATGACAAAAAGAAGCAAAGGAAAATTATCAGGAAAAGAATCCAAGCTAAATTAGTAATAAAAACAACACAAAACAAAACAAAACAAAAAAAAAAAAAGAAAAAAGAAGGTAAACCAGAGTGGATTCTGTGTTCTAGTTTGCACATAGCCCTGGCACCTGCATTTATCCCTGATATCTTTCAAAAAACTTTCTAGCAAATTTATTTATTTATTTATTTATTTATTTATTTATTTAAAAAAAAGCTCGCTATTGATTTTCCTAGAATGTTTGTGCATTAGAAACGAGACAGAAAGAGGTGATGTGAGTCACCAACGGGTACGTTGACCTTCTGCTCTTTAGGACAGACATATCCTGAAGGTCTCCTTGCAGCCTGCTCCCTGCCCTCCATCCCTCCTCAGATATTTGAGCTCTCTTCAAAAAGGCCTGACCTTACTGGAGGTTTTCAGAGATAGGAAACCTTTGCGCTATCTATCTTTGCTCTCTGTATATTGTTTTTGTGATGGAGAGCCAATTTAATTTTAAAAGCACCGAATCCATAATTATCTGACAATAGTGTATGAAACATGCTGGCAGGAGACAACCTGGTGAGATTTACAGCACGGAAATGAGAAAATTTCCCATGAAGCTGACTCTGTTTTATAATATCTCTGGAACTTATAGCTCATCAGCTAGTATACAGTAATTGTCTAAATGAATACTTCTGTCTCCGCAGTGCCCTGCAAGTCAATGGTGTAATTTTTTCTCGGGGCAAAGGGGAGCACGGCTGGTGCACGCACACAGGCGGTTCACGCTCTAACTCACTGCTTTGGAGATTGGTGACTTTGTGAGTGACACTTTAAGTGCACCACCATTAGTCTCATACTTGCAAATAGCGCATTCAAATGTGCGAAGGTATTTTATGGAAAAGCTATAGTGGTGTTTGCAATTCAAGTGCCCATTTATATCCATATTCATCTGGTTTGACCTTACTTGAAAAACACTTCATTAAAAAAAGAGGAAAAAATAGCTGTTAAATTTGCAGTGCTCTGGGATGTAAGATGGAAATATCAAGTTGGGGATAACTTTGCTCTTTAGTTTGTTTGCTAGCACACATACCTGCAGTCTCAAAGTGTGCCAAGAGTCCTCCATTGGCCTACAAAACATTTGTGTGATGAATTTACCTCTCACCGGTGGACTGAACTTAACCCTTTCCACTGTAACTAGAGTCTTTTAATTAACTTTGATGAGTAGGGACCAGGTCTATACCATTCATTTCCATTTTATACCATCCTGATTGTGAAAAAAAGTAGTCTAAATTACTGAACTATTTCAAAATGTTACCTTTCTGCCAGGCAAGGTGATCACGACTAGATTATAGCAAGACAGACTTGCTGTTGATCAGCTTGTTTTTAACAACAATCAAGATGACAAAAAAAATCAGTGTGAATAAAATTGATTAACTGAAACAGTTTTGCAATTGAGGCAAAATGCATGTCAGGAGACAGAATTTTGTTGCCAAAAACATAGGATTTCACTGAAGCGAAGGGTGAAGCTGAAGTTATTCCTTACAGTGCTTTCAGATAACCTTTTGAAGGGTTAATGTTAGCCTTCTGTATTTCTGATAATAAAGTTCTTCCAAAGCTGAAAGGCATAACATACAAAACCAGTAGCCCTTAATAATTTACAGTGATACTTCTGTAAAGGTTGGAGTCCATCACTTACAAGGCTTGGAACAATGTGCCGTGAGCACCCAAGGATCAAAAACTTCAGCTGGGTAGCTAGCGCTGCCTCATCTTAAATAAAAAAAAAAAAAAAAAAGAAAAAAAGAAAAAAAGAAAAAAAAAAAGAAAAAAAGAATTATGAAACAGATATGGTATCCAACTAGTAACCACTGACGAGATTAACAAAAGTAAGAGAAGAGAATCTGAATTGTCCAACATAATTGTGTGAAGATGTTTTTCTCTCAGATCTATAAAGATGGCAGCTTTGGAAGAAAACATCTTTAATGATTCCTGCAAGCTGTGGACATCACCTAGAAAGGCTATCACAAAGTTGTAGATTAATATTTTAAACTCATTCTGGCAGTGAGATTCATGTGTAGAAACAATGTGCAGCAGCTGGCCATGTGTGTTACAGCATTGGTAGTGCTCAGACAACACACAGACAACGTGACAAGAAGAGCAGAAATCTTCATAGCGCGGCACAGATGATGTGGATGTCAAGAGGAGCACCAAGATGACATCCCTGCAGACGTTCACTGCCCTGCCAGCTACGCCTGAGCTGGGGGGTCCTAAGGCATTTCCCGCACAACTCTGGGTGATAGCTCATGTCAGAATCAGCCCAGCAGCAATTTTTTGGGGAAGAAACCCAAACCACAAGGTGCTTTAAGACCACGAAGTGCAGTTCTGCAGGCTAAACAGTCCCTGGCACTACTGAATCGAGCATGATGTGAACGTGATCTTTCCCTAGCGTTAAAGGGAGCCCATGGGCACGTAGACCTCTGTGAACCCGACAGTGCAGACTGTTCTGCAGGACAAGTCTGTGGGACTGTGGGAAATACAGGGTCTGTTATTATGATCAACCACACAAAGGATGTCAGCAGTCCTCTTTGGAGTATTGTCTTCTCCTCCTCCTCTCCTCTCCTTCAGGAACTTACCAATATTCAGTAGAAGTCCATTTTTCAAAGAGGAAGATACCCTAAGTGTCATGTAGTCCACCTGTTTTCCTGCTCCAGCAAATATTTGTCCGTTCCCTACCATTTCAAATGGTAGCAATAAGGCATCACATTTATCTCCTACAAGGCATTAATTACTTATAAAACCACTGTGTTGCTACTCTAACTGAGAACATCTGAAGGTATAACCGCTGCATTAATACTTTACCATCAACAAGCTTTGATCCTCGGCGGCTGCGGTTCACCGGACCCCTACCCACCCCTCGGGCAGCCGCCAATTAATTCCAGCTGGATCCTCGCCTATCGGCTAAAAACACGTAAGCACAAGTCCAACGCACTTTCAATGGTTCCCTACCAACAGAAACTAGTTTTAAACTGGTGAGAGGAAAGTAGGCAGAATGCACCATTTTCCCTCTAGATTATTTAGCCAGCTATTTTTCTGGCATCCAAAATGGGTTTTCAGTCAGTCTGCAATGTGCTGTCATTGTCATACCCCTACATGCTTGCATTTTATTTAGAGCCAGTTGAATTATATATAGCTGACTTGAAGTTCTGCGTCTGGATTGTGGTACAGGCATAGTCAAATCTGCCTATGAGCTTTTGAAAAATTGACTTCGTATATGTCCCAACTGATCGGAAAAGCTAGGTGACCTATGGGGAAAACTCTGTGAAAACATCACATACAGTGAAAATTTCTGCTTCTCAGCCTTACACATATTTTCTAACCTTCCTAGGGTGAGTGTTGTAATTCACACGTAGCTATTAATTCACTGGAATTGGACTGGCAAGCAGGCACACTCTATTTATATTTAATCTACAAACTCCTGAATGTTGATACGTGCCAACAAATCAAATGTAAATGCAAGGTGATATGTAATCTGTGAAAGCTAAGGAAAATTATCAAGTGACATATATTACCATGTGAAATAACTAAATCAAGCACAATTCCTTCCAAATGAAGAGAGATGAGCACACTGCACTGAATTTAAAAGGTCTAGTGATTCAACAAAGACTCTGTTAATGAATCTGAAGGCTTATCTGGGGGGATATTGAAATAACCCAGAGCAGCAGCCTAGGGCTTCTTTTTTTTGGTGGTTTTTTTTTTGTTGTTGTTGTGTTGTTTTGTTTTGTTTCATTCATTACTTTGTTTACCAACACTAAAACCAACTGCACTGCAAGTTAGACACAAAGAAATCAGAGAATTAAAAGCAGCTTGTCTGATTAACTGGAAAATTAACAGAATTCCTCTTTTTTAACAAACTTCCTTGATTGGAAGGAGACTCAGAAATCCTGGCTAGCACTGCTCTTGTATTAAATACACCCATCTTGAATCTGGCATCTGATTCTGTGGCAGATTTCTTCAAAGGTTAGTCGTGTGTTATTTTTACAATTTTTTATTAGTTGTTACAGCAACTCAATTCTCTATTGCTGAAGAGAGATGCTAAAAACCATAACCCTGACACTCTAAAGGCTCTGAAAAGAGAATTAAGAGAAATGTAATATGCACCTCAAAAAGCCCACCATCTCTCATATTCTGTGATGGTTTCATGCATTGATGGAAGCGTGTGGTGATGCAGATAGTAGGACAAGGCAAGAGATCTGATTGTGCATGTCCTGTACATACCAATTCGCCCAAACAAAAATTGCTAATGGTCTGTCTTTCATTGAACAACATTAGTGCCCACAATAATATCTGAGTTTCAAGAGTCCTTCAGAAATTAATTTTACAGGCTGAGTAAATGCTCCAGAAAACAGAGTTCTATCTCCTTTTGACTTTTTCAACTAGTTAAGATTTGGATTCTTCTATCCTGATGCAACTTGAGAACTTCATTTTGCACAAAGTTGTTAGCACGACAAGATAAAGTGTGAAATAAAGTGCAATAATATACCCATTGCCTTTTCATTGAGTGCTTGCAGTTATAGCACAATAAAATATAATAAAATTTGTGCCCAAGTTTTCATTATTATTTTTTTTCAAATGAAATAACAACTAGAACCATTCAGTAACTGCATGAACACCAAAATACTTTCTTCATCTGAATTTATACTTCCTGACAAGAGTTAAAGGGGTGTGCAGTCGGTCTGTGCCGCTACAACTCCACTAAAACAGTACAGCTGTACTGGTTGGCATCATCTGAAGATACAGTGTCAGGAACATCAAGAAATTTTCACTTATAAACTGATACTGCACAGCGTAATGAAATTTTCACTGATGCACTTCATGTACATCTTAGAACATAATTCCCTCAAAATCTGGGAAAGTTATGGATGTTAGATCCAAATCCAAACATACTTCAACTTGGTAATTTTTTTCCTCTATCTTTATGCCTTGCTATTTCCAGCTGAAATTAACTCGTTCTATGTAGTATGACTGAAGTATTGTATAACCGGAAACAGGGTAATAAATACTTTATAAGTCTGATTATAAGGTATTGATTTGGGAAATGTGAAATAGTCTCTTTTAAAATGAATATGTCAACTTACTAAGTAGAATAACTGAAACAGGAATGACTGAGAGGGATTCGCTACTGAATAGCTAAAATCAAGCCACTAAAATCCTCCTATGGGAGGAAGACTTCTGTTCAGTCCAGATTTTGAAATCAGATAAAAAAAGAAATTACACTCTTTCCCACACTCCAGATGAACATTTTTACTCGTGGGGAAGCCAAGAGACATTTTCCCCACCGTTTTGTGTTTGCCTTATCGGTGCACAGAAAATGCCTACTGTATCAGACCCAAACAAAGAATAATCAGAAGATCTAATCCGTGAAATCATCCAGAGCATAAACACCAAGGCACTCAGAAATGTCTCATCTTTGTGGTGCACGTGGGCACTGAGAGAAAGAAAATTAGATGCCATGAGGACTTTTTTAGCCAAATTAAATACCTCAAGACTTTCATTAGCAGTGAGGGTGTCACTGATTTCTAAAAGTTAGGTTTAGGTGTTTTTAAAACTCTTTGCAAGTCCAGCCTTTAAACCACAGGTGCTTTTGAACATGCCACCTGAGACAATCTATATGATTAGATCGTCTATATTTTTAAGTATATTGCACTGTTTGCTGCAATCACAGGCTTCACAGAGAAGCTCCTCTCTGAATCAGCATAGAGCTTGTCAATAATTAGTGCCTTATAAGACATAATAGTTGTGCTCAATAATGCTAATTTGATAGATTCATGAACAGCTTCTTAAGTAATGTCATTCTTTATTGCCAAAGGAGAGGGGAGTTTAAATAATCCGGCTGCATATTTTCTCTGTTTTGCATGCTGCCTCCAGAGAAGAATACCAAAAATTTAAGAAATTTGGCATAACTCACATCATCAAGATGGGTTTACCAATCACACAGAACTGAGTTGTACCTATTATTAACTAACAAAATCAATATTTAATATAAAGGCAACCTAAAGGAGACAATTATTTTTGCAATATAAGCAGAAGATTCTAACATGCCAAGGTATAAATGGTAACGTTCCATAACTACCTTTCACAAATAGTCCAATGTCTGAAAGTAAATTAGACCTTTCTGATTAACTTTGACATATGAAGAGGTTGCAAATGATTCAATTAATTCAAGACTTATTTTCATGGAAAAGATGTGTTTTTCTGCCATACTGAAGTCAGTTGATGGTACCCCTAAACAGAGGAAATCTTGTGCTGGAAGGATCCAGATAGCATAGCAAGAGTTGTTTTGGCTGGTACCTACATGATTTCAGTTTGCAGCCAGATCTTGCAAAACTTGCTTGGGATTTGAACAAAAATTCCAGCTATCACCCCAAACAAACTGTCGCTTTCTAATGATAGACTATTTTACCTCATGAAAATCAGTGCAAAATAAAATACCTTTCCTTCTTCCTGTGAATTCCTCTTTTTCTTCCTTAGCAGAAACCTCACTAGCTAGCTGTTAAGCTCCAGTTGTGACCATTGCCCTACCTAATGCTTGCTGTCAAGGTTGAGCGAGTGCTTGTGTGGTAGACCTCTGGTGTTCTAACCTCTGCTAGTGTGTGTCTTTTCCTTCCCTATTTTTCCTCTTTCTCTCTAAATAGTGCTCATGTGTGATTCAATGTACTTGACTGAGCTGTGAAAAATTTTTAAGATCGTATGCATATCACATTTTTTACACATATTTATTGCTAAGAGGCAATACTCAAAGTGCAGACGGTAAGTAACTCAGGAGGTAGATATCTTAAATGAATCCGTATTAAAGGTGTTCTCCAGCATGGATTTTTATCAGGCTGACTGGTATAGTGGTTTGGTAAAGGCTTCCCTGAGGTTTGTGGGAATCTAAAATTCTGACCACATTTTATTATAAAACCTGCCATTGTGAGAATAGGATTGTAATAATCTGCCCTGGTTGAATTCTAAAACGCATGGGTCAAAATCTGCATTCTTTATTCAAAATTGCTGTCACTGAAATTCCGATCTTAATGCCAGTGACTTCGTGATTTGACCCCATACTTCTATACAGTAGATTTTGCCTGAAGTCCTGCCTGAAAACAAAACTTTGGATTTTTAATCTGGCAGGAGCTCCAAAACATCTATTTGAACAAAAGCGAGATGAAAATTGTCCCACAGTCTTTTCTGTCATTTCTGAAGAGAGTCCTGCTATAAGCAGGCTGCCCATATTAAAATTCCTTCCAGACAGTTTGTAAAACTTCTCCACTAGAATGACATTTTCAACAGTAAGTGTGCTCTGATCACAGCTTAATACTTAGCAGCTGTTCTGGAATTAAAATTTACCATGTTATTATCACACATTTCTAGCTACAAAGATGACAAATGTCTGGAATCCTCCATGGGCTATGTTGCATCTTCCTTTATGTTCCTCTGATGCTATAGGCTGATGCTAGAAAGAGCATACAGATTCCTCAAATAATAACTTAGTATTACATTTCTTAGTATCACGTAAAGATAAGCATTAATGTTGCCTGCATTTATCATTCTAGCATGTTTCACGGTTATGAGTATGCCTGGTCCAACAGACAACAATCACAGCCCAACAGCTCCGTACAGTAGAATGCATCTGAAGAAGGACATAGGGCTTCCAAGCAACCATGTCATCTCCTATTAAATTGTAACAGTAGAAGTTAATTATTTTAAGTGACTACTTACCTGTAGCCAATGCATATTTCTAGTATAAACTTCAAGCCAACATAAAAATACAGTGGAGAAAATCTCTAGAACTACTGAAAATTCCGATTTCCCACTGATCCCAAACCTGGCACCCAGCTTACAAGGTTATTGCAACCGCCAGCCAGCTGCGCACGTGGGTCCAGCTTCCTTCCTGTCAGCAAGAACAAAATTTAATTTGAAGTTTCAGGCCTGATGTAAATAATGCCCAGCACCTTTCAGGACTTCGTTCAGTGATTAAACCAATTCCAGGGACAAATGCATAAAAAATTAGTACCTAGAGAAAAAGTTGGAAAACCTGGTAGGTAACTGGTTTTTCATCTTGCAAGTCATACACAGTCTTCTGCGAATGCCAGCCACGCAGCAGAACATCTGCAAAACTGCAAATTGAAATCCCTATAGACCAGGTGGAGTTTTGTTTAGAAAGTTGCAAGAAAGCAGGATGCACTTACTCGTTTAGTTTGTTGCTATCCCCAGACCACCACAGCTCAGGATAACTTGGTACCTTCTGGCCAAGAAACACTCTGCAATGAGATTACAGGAGAATTGAAGGTCAGTTCTGAACTGTATCATCAAAAGCAAATGCAATGTCTACTTGCACTATATTTATCTCTCGTAAATGTTGTGTGACAAAAAGGATAAAGCTAGAGGTGTATAGTGGGCAGAGAGATAAAATTGAAAGCGAAGTGTTTGCTAGTTAGTGTACATGTCAGGGAAAATCTCACCAGCTTGCATTAGGCAGAGCTAGAATGCTGGGGCTCGGCGCAGTCACCATTCTGATAGCTGTTGCCAGAACTCTTAATTTTTTTAAGAAGTCAGTTGTGTTTAAGGAAGATTTTATTATTATTATTATTTTGGCAGAGAATGAATAGTTGCGTTTTAACACATATAGGAGAAAAATAAAACAACAACAACAACAACAAAAAAGCCCCAACCTTACGCAGAAGATACAGAATATTTAGTAGAAGAAATGATTTTTTAACTAAAGGCTCCACTTCAGCTATCCAGCCAGGCAGGGGGGCTTCAGGCCTGTCGTAGGAAGCAGAGTATTCCAAACGCATTAACAAATGTCTCTGCTATAAAACAGGTTTTACCTGGAAATTTAAACTAAATGCTAAATGACAATGGATTTTCTATGTAATCAAATTGTGCTCCTATTAATTCTTTTCAAGAAACACATTTTATATTGAATACCATTGTGATTTACTTATTATTCACTATGAAGCAAGTTAACCACTCCTTTTTACAGTTAATTTATCACATAACTCTTCTCCTCCTCTTGCACAATAAGCAGGGAAATATCACTGAGTTATAAATTCCATTTTTGTTTCCATAAGTTCATTACATAAATTATTCAGAACTGCTTTTATAAAGTGGGGATTTCAGACTCTCCTTTATAAAATAAGATGACAGTCCTAAAACAAAAGAAGGTAAAAAATATATATATTTGATGTGACTTTTAATTATCCTTTTCATTAAACTGCAGCACCTTCACCAGTTTATAATCTCAAGAAAATGTCCTTTATACAATAGATGTTACTCAGAATTTTTTTATACACTTATCATAATAATTAATATTCCCAGTCTTCTAACAAGTCTCTCTCCAAAAGAAAAGAGGAGAGAAAACAACAAAGGAAATATTCCCAAGGCACAATATTTCTTTTGTTTTTGAACTCTCAATTTGCATATTCGTCTTCAATGAGCAACATCCACTGACATCTCCACAGCTACCTTTTACATCAAAAAATCATCTTCCTCTGCAAGCCAGAAGCCACCACCTTGTACATTTCCAAATGATGTATTCTAACCGAAGAATTCCAAACTGTGACACATTTCTTAATTGGAAAATATTTCCAGTTCCTATTTTGAAAATAATCAAAGACGACTTCTAGCACTTACTTCAAAAACACATGCTCCTAAGGGCACAGAAAATTTAATACCAAGCTCCAGGAAATGTTTGCGAGCACTTTAAATTTTATATCAATATTCATTGGCTGTAGTGCAAATTCAAATACTGTCTTAGCAGCCAATCATTGCCAACCTGTTGGCTGTTTGGCAATCCATCAAAAATTAGTTGTTTGTTTGAATTCACTTTCATTAGATAGACATCTACACCATAAAAATAAGAATCACAGGTTTACTTTTTAAATTTCTTTAAATGAAGGATCTGCCTTTTAGTGAAAGAAAACAAATACAAGAATGAAGTTCTGATGAATTAGAAAGTCATTCTTCTGATCAATAGGACAAACTACATGATGCAATTTGCAGCAGCTACAATTATTGTAGCTATTTTAATAATGCACATATTTATCAACTAATATAATACTCTGTGGTGTACATAATGATGTTCACCGTGGATAGTCGGTTGACTGCAGTACAGCTGATTTTATTTCTATCTTTCCTATGAAAGACATGACTAAGGGTAGCCAGAAAATAAACAGTGCTACATTTAAAAAAACCCCAAACCTAAATCTTGTTATTCAGAATTCTTTATATTGACACAAAAGAAATAGATATGACATTGCGAGAACTGAACAGTTTTGATGAGAAAGGAGGAGGAGGGAGTACTCAAAGCACTTTAAAATAAAGTCAAAGCACTTGGGAGAAATATGAGTCCAGTGTCCGGTTTGTATGATTCAAGATCAGACAGTCTTTTGGTTTTCCCTACTGGAGTTCTACCAAAGTTTAGTTATTTGCTCACAGTCACTGATATTGATTACAGGGTCCAACTGAGGACACAGGAATGTGGATCGTTCTGTCTTGCTCTGGAGAAGGGTGAGCTTGTAACTTGCGGGAAAGTGACCACAAAATAGTAAATTTGACAATTCTTAGACAATGTTTAGGTAAGAGAGGAAATAGTACAGCAAAATGAAGATAATTTGTTCCAAGAAAACAAATGTCAACAATTCAGGACACTACGAGATAAGATTCTACAGGAAAGACAAATACATATGCCCTGAAACATATGCCTGTAATAAGAAAAGACAAGACGCTTGGAGAAGAACATATAAGGAATGACATTGTAAAGGTAAGACAACAAACAAGATATATCTGAAGGTCTTTTCTAACTCCATTTCCCACTGTTTGAAATAAATTCTTCTTTTCAACTGTAGTTCAGCAGCACAGAAAGTGTTATCCACTATGAGAACTACATCTTAAAGAACAAACTCATTCAACCAGTCTATGTTTACTCACTTAGGGATCACATTTGTTGGGAGGGATATCCAGATCCATATCAGAGTGCGTGGAAGTGTCTGGTGAGCCAAGCAGAGGTTGGAATTCTGGGGCAAAGAGGCAGAGCAAAGGTAATTCAGGGAAGACGGACAGCAGAAGGTGTTGGAGATAATTATAAAAGGGAGTTTGGGAACTCATTGTATATTTTCACCTGTGCAGGCAGGAAGAGGAAGACCCCACTAATTAACTTTGGCCTCCAGGCCCTCTGAGCTAATGCTATGTCTGACCAAGAAGGCAAGGGTGTACAGCAAGAGAAGGAAAAGAAGTGTGACGAGAAAGCGTGAAACTTTGGTGGTTAAGAAGTCTGTACGCACCCATCACACATCAGCACTGTCATTCACATCAGTCACTGGAAGCTAACATGTTGCTTTCTGAAGATGAGAATTGGGAGTCAAGAAGTCGTAAGCTTTGTCTAAGAACATCAAACAATAAACTGATGGTCTTTAGATAATACTACGTTAAACTCTGGATTATAAATTATGAAGCAGATGACAGGTGAAAACAGATGTCAATAGTGTATTTAGAAAGGATTCATCTGATTGAAAACTAGGTGGTTTTATCTCCCAAAATAAAAGACCCAGCGGTACACATAGAACAGATTCTAATAGTATTGCAAGGGAATGACGCAAGTTTAAGAGTCTGTATATATATATATATATATAAAAATATATATGTATAAAAAGTGGGGTTTTTACAAGATATCGTATTAAACTAGTAATATGTGCCTAGCGTAAGCACAGTGAAAATATTCCCGAATCCCTTTCATCAATGCTTCATGGGAATATGACAGAAGCTGTCAACATATTTGTATCAAGAGGTCAGCATTAGTTGTGCATTTTATTAAAGCGGTAGCAAAGTATCTACTGAACAAAGTATTGTTCATGATACTTTCTGTCCATTCTTGTTCAATTTGAGTACTTTCCAGTAGCGTAACAAGAGATGGGTGAACATCCAAATATATTATTTGCTCTTTGATCCTTTCTCCAGTAAACGTGTTGCTGCTTTGTTATTGTTTTTTTAAAAAAATTATTTTTTCATTGATTGATTTGGTTTTAGGGAAAGGGATGGTGCTGTTCAATAAATCCAGAGACTCAAATATTTGGAAGTTGTTATTCATTACATAATCTGGGGCACTGCCTTGTCCTTTAACATATTGGCAGCACTCGGTGATCTTTATTAAAATATCTGTGATGATTCTTTTTAATTTGTCAGACAAGGGACAGCACAGGTGGCAATGCAGAACAGGAAGATTCATCTGAAACAGATATAACCTCTAAGGACATTACCCTGCTGTCAATGTTTGCTCAAAACCACTATTGACTTTTGTGAGAATTCTTCACAGCTAATGATGCTGAGTATCGGTCCAGGTTCTCTTCACCTCTTCAGTAGATAAACAGCAATTCTTAGCTGCTCTGATAAATTAATTTTATTTTATTGCCAACTTGCTTAGGGATATCTGGAAGAAATAAAAATATCCACTCAGTTAAGATATGACTTCATAAACATTCTAAATAACCCTGCAAATTTAAACAGTATTTATTCATGTTACCACCCATAACTACACTCCACATGTGGAAAGATACCAGCCAAAGATGTGAATACAGCAGACAGGCCACATCATAATGACCTAAAACAATAGTCACTTTTTTGGAAAGACCGGCTGAAGGTAGAAAGGTAGATTTTTCAGGTAAATAAGCATGTCCATATTGACTTGGAAATATATGCAGCTACCACAAAGTCACCCAAGTTCAAATAAATTAGAGTTCTCGGAATTCAAATAAAGCTTCATCTCATCTTGCAGCCTGAGAAAAACTAAACAAATAAAATAAGGAATACCAACTAGAGGACATCATTATATGGTTTAGGAGCTACTTCAGAGACCAAACTGTGGTCAGCTGTCATCTTAATTAAGTTAACTTGTACTGCCAGTCATGACAAATCATTCCTCTGTTCTCCCCAACATATCCATTTAACAAGTAGTTATGAGTTATATACACTCCTTCAAGATAATTCTGTACTCCAACCCCACATCTGCCTTCCATTAATTTAGTTTTGCCCTGTAAAAGTCTGTGTTTCTTGTCTAACCAACACGCTTGATAGCTACCAGGTCAAACCTGGTAGTCTTTAATGATGCCCCAACAGTTTGATCTTTTTATACCCTCTTAATATACATTTGAACTTTAAAGGATTTTTTTAACTTGTAAATGAAAATAAATTTCATAAATGCACAAGAAGAAAAGACTCTAATGAGAATTTGAAAAGTTTGTCATGAAACAGAGGCAATCTAATAAAGAATTTGTTATGGTAAGAGAGTGAGAAGGCCCATTTGATTACCAAGTTGGTTTTGAATTATTTAGTCTCTTGTACACTTTGGTAACAGAATTCTTTAATATAGAAATCCCTTGTTGTTATCATCCAGACTATGAATATTGGCATTAGTTCGAGTGTGGCTAGACATAATATTTGTAGTATATTTACTCTCATCTAGTTTAAATCTACATACTTAAACATGCCATATTTTTTATCAGATAAAGTTCTGGTATCCTTCTGTCTAGTTTTTATTCCTAAAAGATTGTTAAACTGTTTTCCGAGAATTTCCTCTGGGACTTGGGAATTGTGAAGTCTGATGAAAAGAATAAGGAGGATATGAGGAAAACTTCACTCATCAACGGTGTGATTTAAAACATCGCACATCACTAGATGTGTCTAGAAAAAGGACGTAATGAAGTTATGCATACTGATGAAACATCATGGAAGAATAAAATGTTTTATTGAATGTGATGAAAGTAATGTAAGATGTTAAAGTTTAAAACTCTTCCATATTCTAATTCGTAAGTCTTTATGGTCAATATTCATGCAAGCCAATTTCTATAATAATTACTTATTTCCTAACACCACAGAAGGTAACTCTACAACCCAACTGCAGACAGCAGAATGATTTTAATATTTTAGCTGTTATAGGCTAGAGTCTGTTATTTAAATCTATATGCACTTTACACTACCTGTTCTTTCAAAATTTCACTTGAACTAATAATAATTATACCGCACATTATTAGTTTCCAACAGTTGCATATTATAGCCTTATATATGTATGTCATTGTCCTAGACAGACGGCAACCCAACAGTACTCTTGCTTTATCAGAAGTGCTTGAAAAGCTAGGATCTCTTTCTAACAAGGCAGCTAGTAGAAGTAGCTTAATCCTTTGGAAGAAATCAAACACTAATATTTTCTAAGGTTCAATTCTGAACCTGTATTTGTGTACAGTATACTAACCAAGAACAGAAAAAAAGGATGTATGCTAGATAAAAAATAGAAAGGGATAAGTACCTATTGCAGTGATTTTTATGTTGTGTGCTATGCTACAACAGAAAATAAAGACGAAAAAATTTCAAGGTGATCTGGTAATTACTTCAATCAATGCAATAAAATTTCTCTCCTCTTTAAATAAAATGAAAGTACTGAGGAGCAGTTTTTAATACTGAACACAATAGTACATCTCCATAGGAAACATAATGTTAGTATCAAAAGAATTGTGGAGAATTTAGGAGACAGATTTGAGATCAGGCTGCATAAGGATATATTTTCTTTTGCTTCCATCACATCACTATTAATCTGAATACTGTCAAAGAAGAGACACCTGCTTTCATCAACGTTAAAAAGTGTGCTCATTCAGAGTGACATGAGTAGCTGGCCTCATTTTCACAGAACAAATGAACTGAATGGTCAAGATTAAGATGTTTGTAAAATAGTCGATGTGTTAAGGGACTTCAGAAAAGGAAACCATAGTGACTGAAATACATAAGAGAGCTATAAAAACAAACAAAAAAAACCCAACCACAAATAAACGAACGGAAACTACTAAATATTTCCAAAGCCTGCTCAAACCAATCTCTCCTAACAAAAGCCAGCTGCATAACCCAGCCCACAAGAAAGCAGAGGCACAAAAGAGCTTGAATAGCAACCAGTCCTCTTTTGCGCTCTTTGCTGTTTTTCAATTACTTTCCATAAGTGGACAAATCATGCAGAAGATCCTACCAGTCAAATTTCTGATGTTAGCATCTGCACTAACATCTCAGCAACTGAGCTAATAAGTACTATGTGTTCTATCACCCACATATTTGACCTTTTGCAAAAAAGTACGCCGTGTTTTAAGTACAGTAATTCAAGTGTGACATCTTGGATGAGTTAGAGGTATCATTTGGTGTCAGACACTTTCCTTTGAAGCTTCATGCACATAACTTAGGTTGTGTATTTTCTAGGCGCTCAACCACAAACATTTTTTTTTTTTTTTTTTGTTACTAACTTGAAATGGATAAGATTGAACTCATTAGGATTTAGACCAATTTTCTCAGCATTGTGGTGTGATATGGAACTTGAGAGTTCAAGTAAAGGGAACTCCTTTTTCTAGCCTTAGTCATGGCAATAAATTGCTAGAACAGCCCTGGCAAAGCAACCAGTCTCTTAGCTCAGGAGTGTTCTACAACTAAGGTAGATGATTCCTTAAACTGTTTTCCAAAATCATGAGAACAACCTGCTCTAGTGCCAAATATACTACAGCTCCAACTGGAAATCTGTAGAATTTCTAGTTTGGAGAATTTCTGGGAATTTCTTCTCAATCTCTGTTTAAAAATTACAATCAGCTCAGCCTGCTGCTTTGTGGCATCCTGGTTTTATTACTTGCATCCCATGATATTCTTTGCTAGATCTATAATGCTGCTTCTTTTTCTGTTTACCCAGTTACTTCTTTAAACTTTGCTTGATTTTAGGGATGTGCTACTTCCCTGCTAATATTCAACAGCTCCAAAGTTTTCTGACATTTCATAAAATTTGCCTTAAATCTGCTGCTCTGGTCTATTTTCCTCTAGCACAGCTATAATCTTACATTTTATGGAAAGAAAGTCCCTTCTGATTTCAGGCAGTATCAGATGAAACATCCTTCACAGTCCCTAACCATTGGTCATCAGAGAGTAAAATATTTTGTTGTAATGGTGCTCCTATCCAAAAAACCCAATCATCACTCCAAAATTTCTTGTTTGCTGCACCTATTCAATGGCTTTACTGAAATTCTTACAAGTTGACATTTTGTATGGTCAGAAAAGGCCAACATATTTGAAAAATCAAAAAATTTTGGTTTGGAAATTTGGCTATTAAGTAAAGTACAGAAAAGTATGGCTTGGGGAAAAAAAAAAGGAAACAATAAAGTTAAAACATCTGATTGTTCTAAAAATTGATTTTTCAGCTCTCAGTTTAGAATGTTTAAAATTGGTACTATTGGACTGTTATGCGTGCCATCTATTTCCAAAGTGTTCAAAAGGAGAGCATCATAAAGGGGAATGGGAATGGGAGTGAGTTTTTTAGCTTTTAATCTGTAAAGCCTTAGAGAACTTACTTATCTGAAACTTGACAAATGAGGTTCTTGCAAAGCAACTTTTAAATGAAGCAAGTTTTCCCTCCATTTTTTTCTGTATACTGCAAATTTTTCAGATATATCTTTGTTTTTCCAAAGTCCATACAGATGTGGAATGAATGGAGTTTAGAGATCTTTTGAGTGTTTTTAGACTCTCTGCAAGTCCTTGAGAAGTACTTTTCTGAGGAAAGAAAAAAAAAAAAGAAAGAAAAAACCTCCAAGAAAGAGCTGTTCAGATGCTAAGTCATCTACCGAAGTTTAAGTAAATATAAGAAATCATCCTACTAAATGTTTCCTTTGTCTGAAGTAACTTTCACTTCGGCTGAGAAAGGTTAAACATTGACATCAAATGTACTTTTCTAAAGCAAATTAAAAGAACTGGAAAAATCACAAGAAACAAATCACAGAGGTTGTTAGGACAGTGATTTTCTGGATCTGTCCAGTGCAATACACATTCTTACAGTCTGCAGCTCCCTGTTATCCTCCTGTGGGAATTTCACACTTCACACAGAGATGACAGTCAAGTTAAAGAGGACCATGAATCTCTACTTTGAGTTTTCTTACCCTCCAAACTGTTCCTAGACCCAGCAAAGGTATGACTTCTGTAGGATTCTCCGTTCTCAATTTTTAACAAGTTGGCAGGTTGCATTTTCATAGAATCATAGAAACGTTTTTTGTTGGGAAAGACCTTTAAGATGATCAAGTCCAACTGTTAACCTAGCACTGCCAAGTCTACCACTAAACCATGTCCCTGAGCGCAACATCTACATGTCTTTTAAATACATCCAGGGATGGCGACTCCATCACTTCCCTGGGCAGCCTGTTCCAGTGCTTGGCAACCTTATGGTGAAGAAATTTTTCCTAATAACCAATTTAAACCTTCCCTGGTGCAGCTTGAGGCCATTTACTTTTTTCCTACCACTTGTTACTTGGGAGAACACACTAACACCCACCTCACTGCAACCTTCTTTCAGGTAGTTGTAGAGAACATTTCCCATTAAGACGGAAGAAAGCAGAGGGTATCTTGTTGCTTGACTTAGTAGACATATCACTAGCAAATGACAAGCTGATAAGGAGTCTAGAATCTCCACCATTAACTCTCAGACTAATGAGGAAAAGTGTCATGGACAATAACAATAAACCAACCTTCAGTGCTGAAAATGCGGTTTACGTATTGTTTGCTATTTGCAGTTGATTCACATGAGGTTAAACTCCACTGTGCCATGGTGAAGAAAACTTCACTGAAATTATATCAGGATCTGCTTTATCTAATGGATTCAAAGTTATTATCAACACTGGAAAAGTCTCTTGCCATTTGTCTGAGTGTGAGAAACTTCAGAAGATTCCATTTCAAATTTCTAACCAAATCTTGAGTTGTCAGCTGAAAAAAAAGGATACTCTTGACTACTCTAGAAATTATTTCTGAGATTTTTGGAGGACGTGTTGTTGGCTGGTTGTAATATTAAACTCTACTGATACAGCATATCTGCTTTCCAAATGAAGTCATGAACGATCAGATAGAAATGTTCTGAAGGCATTAGATTGTGAACTAACTTGGCTGAACTCTTAAAAAAGATAAACTTTTCACCACAAAACTAGTACTAAGTGACTCCAAATTGAACACATCTTAACCATCTTATTTAAACAGCAGATTGGCAAAGACGTTTTAGGTTTCTCCTGGTTCCTACAAGAAACAGACTGATAAACCTACAAGAAAAATCTAGGCATAATAGAACAAAAAAATCTGTTTTCACTTGGGATTTGGAAATTTCAATACCTTACTTTCTGAAGTGCCTGAAATTGTACGCTATAATAGACTTTCTTGTGCATCAAAATAGATAGGTTACTCCAATTGTACCTTTGGGATTTATAGAAGGCAAAGAGCTTTGACTAATCAAACACATATATTACACATTACCTGATACATATTTTTTTACTTATGACAAGTGCATACTGTTTTCTTATGAGTTCACCTTCCCCTTACAATCCAGAAATACTTCTCTTTTTACTGGGATGATAAAAAGCTAGTGTTAACTCTTTTTTTAATAAAACTACAGTCTGCCAGAGTGAGGAATGGAAAAAGGAACCAGAAACTGTGAAGATCAGTTAGATGTTCAGCATTCTGACATCCAGGTGGGAGTGCACAAGGTATCCAATTCAGATTTCTCATTAAAGACATCATTTTTTCACCATGGCCAAGCTTTGTCAATTCAATTTTGCAAAAGACATGGGATATAAACTGGTACTAGTGAAAGGGCTGTAAGACATGGTTTCTGTAAATCTCTGAACAGGAGGCGGTTGTAAACTGAAAGAATATAATGGAGAAAGATCATTATGTGCTTACTCTGTTGTTTTGGGTTTTTTGTTTCCTTGGCACCAATTATTGGCCACCATTGGAAATAAAATATTGGATTACTCATACCTTCCATGTGACCCGATAGAGACAGCGATTCTTACAGTAGTACACAGCACACAAGGAAGTGTAATGTACATACCAGGGTGAAGCTGTAGATGGGAACAGGTGAGTAGTCTTCTCTTTTACAGGTTTTCATAGAGGAGTTTGCTCACCACGGAGACAAGTAAGAAAAAATAAATGACCTTCATAAAGGAAATGAGAAAGAATACTCGCAGAACAATAAAAACACTGTGTCTGATTATCTTATATAAACTGCAGCATTTGAAACTCTGTGAGACCCGGTATTAAAAATATGTTGCAAGCTGGCTGCAAGTTAACTTCTCTGATGACTTCCAATAGCATCTAAACTTATATACCAGTGTTACACTTGTTATAAACTATTTGGACAGATGTTTTACTGACTTTAGCTTATTAACATTCACCAAATCTGATCTGTCAAACTCAAGCTGTTCCAAGTACTAGAACTAAGAGCTAAGATGAGCAAAGAGAAGAAAATGATTATGGCAGGATGATATGACTTCTTGAGAGGAGAAACACAAACACGGTAGCTAATCAAAGAAAGAAAAATTGCTAAAAGAGACAAAGACTGACTTTCCATATTTGTTTGTGTTTTCCCTTTTGAGTGATTAGGGATAAAGGATGAAAATAAATGATGTGATTTATATCTTATGGAGAGAATTATTATTTCCTTTATTTACACAATAGAACTAATAGAAACAAGGAGGAAAAATGGATGTGGCAAAAGGTTGCACTGAGGTTTTTATCTAAATAGGATTGAAAACTAAGGAGGAGAACATGCAAAGGGAAATTTTGCTCTTCTATTTTATGTTATTTTAACTCAAGTAGGTTTGTTAATCTTCGTGTCATTAGTTCTGTTGCTGTAAAGTGATTTGAATACGATGGCATTTATCATCTTTTAAAATGGGGAGGGATTCATGTGACAGGTTTGGAGACCTAGACATAGATGTCTTTGTAGGAACTGGATATTTAAACTTTCACCATAACCTACATGAATCTAAACTATTTGAAGGCCCAGCTCAGTTGCCCACAGATTAGCTGCATTTAAGAGCCCTAGCATATCCACCTCCTACACACGGGTCTGACAGCTGTTGCGCAGGGCATAAGAAACACCAACGTCCTATGTAAGCTGCAAGTGGTTGGTCTCTAGACAGGATACCCGGATAACCCAAGGGAACAGGTGATACAGTTAAATTAAATTCAAAACTAACGAGACAATTCAACAGGCCAGATGGATCCCTCAGCTTCAGGGTGAGCTGGGTGTTTCTCCACTGGCGATACTTATAAGATGTCCAGGGACCCTTGGGGGAGTTGGGGCATCTCATTCACATATGTGGGCACCCAATTTCAGCTGTTTAAAATCTGAAGATAAATTCCATCCTTTGTATACTAGAGATTGCTAATTATCGATTAATCATCTCAGACCTTTTAATCTTCAGTGAAGATAGATACATGCTACTAAGTGAAAGACAAAAATAAGCTCTGGGAACAAGAACGTCTTCCTGTCATTAAAACACTTTCAGTTACCTCTGTCTCATTAAAGAACGTATTGTATTGCACTTGCAAATCCTGAAAGAAAATGGACAACTTTGTTGTATATGGGTGACACCACAGTTGCAGCCATGTTAAAGCCAATGGAAAACAGCCACTGTGGTATTATTCTCAGAAAAATATCTTTCAACATTTTCTACAGGTTCCTTTTATTTTGTGACCATATATGAATGTATGTTTCCAAGGAACTCAGCAAAAACTGTCTCCATGTGAACTTCTGATTACAGGTTTGGCTGTTTACATTAACTTTATGACCATGAAAGCATGACATCTGAGATTCACTGTGAAATTCCCTTCCACGAAACGAGGGACTCCAGGATAAGTTTGAAGACTTTAAGACAGAGCATTAGTGAGACAATTAGAGAGAAATGAGTGCATACATTACATATTGTCCCACCCCAAAATTAAAAATGTGTGTAGATACATATTTTGAAAAAGATGCTTCCAATATTACTGATTAATCTCTACCTTTATCTTGCCTTTAATATATATTCAGTCCTAGAAATCAAAGGATTAACTAGTGACTTTTTTTTTAATTTGAGTAAATATAACATGATATATGTATTTATTTTGCCTCAGCTAGTGCATTATTTGTCATTTAGTTTGATACACAACATGAAAATTAACATTTATTACTCATATTTGCAGTTAACATGACCAATAAATAACATGATATGTCGCTATAGAGTAAAAATTATGACTGCCCTCAACGTAGATTGTCTTTTTAATTCTGAAAGCAAACTTTTGGTCTTACAATAATATTACATAGCTGTCACTGCGCTTTTTCAGGCAAGGGCTATCTGGTTTGCCAAAGAAAAAATAAATTCAAGATAAGAGTCACTAAAAGTTAAACTTGAGAATGTTGCAGTATTTTCAGTTCCTGGTGCTAATGATAGCTTTTAAACTATAGTGCTCCTCAGTTAACGCTGGTGTATCTTATAATTCTGTAATATATTTCATTCCTCTTTAGTTATATTGCAAATGTTTTCTGGCAACCTATTATTGGGAAACTTAAGATAAAAACAAAAAAACCCCACATTTTCCTGGAATGACTGAAATGCTCGCCTAGTGTTTCCCTCTCAGCGTTTCAGAGGCAAAGCAGCAAACTTGGATCTTGATCTTACCGATCTTGTAACGATGCTATCTTGACGATTTTGGCCTAGGCCGTTTGACTCATGGACATTCAGAATCGAACGCTCATAGCCACGGCATTTGTTTGTAAACCATCAGCACTGGCTGATCCTCCAGTCTGTTGCACTGGTTTTATTCTCGGATTTTCCTGGGTTATCGTGGCAGGACTTCAGCACTACACGTTTAAGCATGTAAATATACGTACAATGTTTCTCATGATCTCTCTAAGATCGGTTACTTCTTGCCTGCCTTTGGCAAAGAAGGCTTTTATTTCTTCACTGATGCTCAGACAATTAGTTGTTTCGATTCCTGGAAACTTGTATAACAAACATTAAACTCCTACGCAACTGGAGATATACAGGGTACTGTATGGGACTGTCTGAATGATGGTATTTACATTAGAGGTGGTTATAAATGAAAAGTCAGTATTCTTTGAATTTCATGATCTGTAGACGTATTTCACAGCATATATTCTCTAGAACAGAAGGTGTTTCTTAACTATAGCTGCTGGCATGTGATTTCTTTGACTTTGCTTTACTCAGTCAAAGGATACCGCAGGAATCTGACTATTTCACAGCAGACAGTTACTACAGAGGCTTAACTTTTTTATTATTTTCTTAGTTTGCAACATTAGGACTTCATTTTAAACTATGTCTTGTGCTCAGGAGTATGGTGGTAGCACTCCCAGTCCTTTAGGGTGAGAGAAGGGAGAACAGTTTGCAGTTGCCAGCAGCAATTGTTCATGGTAGCGGGGAAACTGTCTGCACACCCTTGCTACCTGCCGTTCCCTGCCTTTAGGGCAGAGGAGGGAGCACGTATACTTTCAGCTGAGCACCTTCTCATTCCCCAAGCTCTGGAGGAACCAAGCTCCTTCTGAGAGATGAGCCCAAATGGAGCAGAAGGGCACTGCACCCTCAGGAAAAGGTTGAGAAATATTCAGTAGTAAAGCCAACCATTAGTTACTAAAGGATCTCTGTATTATTGGGGTACAATATTTCTACTTCAGACAGTAGTTCATACTGCATAAAGCATGAGACAGAGAATAAACTAGAGAGGTGAAGCAGAGGTGGTAGGAGAAAGATCTCGTCCCAGGGAACCTCTCCAGGGCCACCCTAACTAGGAAGCTGCAGCAAAAACTCAGAGACTCAATCAGAGGAATTCTTGGGTCACAGGGCTGGGATGCCAAGGGACACACCAACAACTTCATTTCTGTGGCAGAGCAGGCTTAAATGATAAAGCATGAGTTTTCACAGCAAGGAACATGTTAGAAGTCAAACACTTGACCTAAGTCTGTATACTGGAAACCTATGGGTAGGGTTTAATTAGCTCCCCCGACTGCCACAGCCGCAACGTTCACCAAAGTGATTTTAAGCAAGAGTGGCTGTTACCACACTTTCTTCCAATTAGAAAGAATCTGAACAGATTTATCCCATTTGATTGAAGCAGCTCAGCTCAAAGAGAAACACAGTTGGCTTATGAAAATGTTGATGGAGCAGTAGAAAGAAAGGAAGGCTTTTGAAGTTTCTTGAATTAGCCTTTGAAAAAGGAGGCCAATTTTCATCTTTGTTTATCTAGGCAAATATGGATGGCTCCACAAGCAAAAAAAAACCCTTCTTTTAGACTTTTTAGGGTATGAGATCCAAATGAGCTGCAACATAGTCCTCCGAAGTCTGGCTCATCAGATATGAAACCTAACTCACTGCTATATTCTAAGGAAAACTTGCCATAGGGGAGCTTATGTATTCTAGATGAGCTGTTAAAGTAGTATCCAGAAGTGTTTTTAATCAAGTTATGATTCATTAAATAATATTCCTGGAGTTTTGCCTTGTCCTTCTCTGTCACCAAAATTAGAGGGGTAGGTGGGTGTTTGTGGGATTGTCCAATGAGATTTCTGATACAAAATGTTTTTTATGAAACCAAAGGTCTTACTTCATCAAATAAAATTAATTGAAATAAATTTCTAAAATTCCCTTTATTTACCTCAATGTCATGAGGCAGATTTGCATACTGGGGATGGAAAGTCATAGCGAATGAGAGCCACCACCGCAGGAATACATTGCTCTAGAGTCTGCCTGAAGCTGATGAGATCTAGGGGCTATTGCATGAGGATAGCTACTTGTCATTTGGGTGTTCTATGAAGTTTCACAATAATGTGATTGCATGGCAACCTTCATCCTATGCCTCTAGTATATCCAAATATATGTTGTGCTGTAAATATATCTATATCTTAGAGGTAAATATTCAAGACCCTCAGGACTGAGTTAATAAGTTAGAGCAGCCTATTCAAGTGAAAAAGAAAGAACCTACTTAGGCTGTCAATACAATTCACAAAATGAGTTTTTGTGCTCTGTCAAGGGAACGTTGGAGTCAATATTTGTTACACATAAGATGTCAAACACTATAGAAGTCCAAAGCTATGTTTCTTGCACCATTGTTTTTGGAAAGGTGGCGACTCTTCTGGTTTTAAAACGACAGTAATAGTTTGGAAGTTTTAACAGTTTATTCACATAGAAGGCTTGGGAAACGTAAGAAATTTTTTCTCTTCTCTACTTTTTTTTTTTTTTTAGACCCTGGGCACATTGCCAAAAATGTAAGTGTTTACTGTGGAGTTGTATGAAAAAGACTGAAACACCAAAAGAAGAAATGACCTGAAAATGTAAGATGAATTACCAAAGGTAACAAAGGGCTTAGGCTGTATTCTCACGTTTCTGATTCATGATAACCTAATGGCAGAGGATGGATTATATTGGTATATTAGAAGGACGCTATTGATCTAGAAATCAGACCTTCTTGCAAAGGTGCATAAGTCTTTGACTCCTAAACATTGTACTTGTCAGAGATAAATGAGAAAGGGAGAGGAATGTTAACTCGGAACAAAAAACCCCACAGCTGAAATAGGCTCCTGTCCTTGTATCAAGGCCTTACATTCATTATTTTCTGAGATGACAAAGAGGTGATGACATAGATTAGCTTGCAGACTGGATGGGCAGTTTAACATCTCTGCCTCTCCTAAGCCAGGAGCATAATTGTGCTCTGTTTGATGTCTATGTCGACTTAAGAAGGAGCATATATATCTAGGATTTTGCAGTCCACAACCCACTTTAGGAGAAACTTGTGACAGCCTGAGTATGATCCAAGTGTGACTTGGAAGACATGAGCATCAAGGGAAATCTTGCCATGCACTCCAGTGGAATAAAAATGCCTCCAGTTTCAATGGACAGAAGGAAAAGAGATCTTCCTGCTTTGCACCGATAGCCCCTCCTTTTCAGGGAGCTGCCCCTTGGCCCACGGGGACACTCTGACTCCAGCAGCAAGTGTAACACAAGTAGAGGTCCAGCCGTGAGGGACAGAGCTGTGGTCTGGCAAAGAGTAAAATACCCAGTTTACAACTGTGGAATGTGAACATGAGAAATAAGAACAGAGAGAATTAATACTAAATAAGCCCTTATGGTTACTACATATTCCATAATTTTAATTTTATTTTTGGATGGAAATCTTTTGCATTTGCACTGAGAATAAATGTAACTATCAAAAAATCTCTATTTTTTGCTTCTTTCATACATCTGTATTAGAAGCTTCCTTTAGGAGTCTTAATTTCTTTACCTCTTGGCAAACCATCGCAATTCAAAACTCAACTCACAGTCTCTTTCACCAAGATGTGCATGTTTTACAAAACTGATTCTCCAGAGTTCTCCTCTGGGAAGGCAGGGTACTCTGATTTTGTTCCCAAATAGACTTATATATATAAATGACAAAAGCAAGGGGTTTAATGCACTTTGTCTTCCTCCTGGAATTGCTGAATCTGTAAATAAAATAAAAAATACAAAGGCCCAGCTGCTGTGGCATGACTTAGAAAAGCTCTGCACAGCCAAGGGAGCCAAAGGTGGCTTCAATATAAATTTGATTCCCAGAAACGCCTAAAGGTAATTTAATTGGGAAAATATGCTAAGGTGTTATTTCATCTACCAAATATTGTTAATGCAAGGAAACACGCTGCTAGGGCCCTGGACTGCACCTTTCACTCACAGGGAGAAGTCTGTAGAACAGGACCTCTTATGATCATTTATTTGAAGGTGAAATGCATTGTAGCTACAACGCTCATAATTCACACTGAACTTATTAGCTGGAAGAAAAATCCCTCTTTATCAGCAGGATCCAGCTTTCGGTTGAACAAGTACTTATAGGTCCCACCAAGCAAATCTATGAGGAATTCTGAAAAGTTTCTTTCAGCTGAAATACATTTTCTTTTGCAAACTTCATTCTAGTTATTAGCTAAATCTAGACTCATCCCTGTTAGGATATCCTGGATTGGCAGACTGTGAATGATTAAGTGTGTGTAAGTAATGTTTCCCTCAGAAAAATACTCTGTTGCACGCTACAAATGCCTGTTATGCCTATTATACAGGTCTGTCTCTTTTCTTTCCAAGGTGGATACTGACACTTAATGACAATTACTCCTGTGATAAATGGCAGTTCTTTAAATCTGGATAGCTTAGATGATATATCATTTTCCTTTAAGAAATTCTTGCATATGCTTTATGATACAAAGACTTAGCCTGTGCTCTGTATGTTCGACACTGTGCTCTTAATTCTGAATAGTACTTCCGAGTGCTACAGAACGTGAATATTACAAGTAGTACTTAACATAACTGAAATTAATCTACACTCACTTCAATTTTTTTTCTGCAGAACCCTTTCTAGGATTGTCTTATTATAATTTTTCTTTCTTGGAAACATACCTATAGACCAACTAAGAAATCTCATCTGCAGACTTAGAGGTCTAAACAGCCTCACGTAGTCAGAGGTTGTCTGAAGGCACGGTGCAAGCCTTTGTTTTCTCAGAGAGACTGTAAGTTTCTTACGTTACATTCCTGCCCACCACTTTCCAGTTTGTTAGATGTGACAAATGTTCATCACATGTTTTTCCTCATCCTTTCCTCTTCTCTTCTTCACAAAAAGACATAAGGGCCGATCCCGCAGACCAATTATCTGTCTCACTAAGTTACATTGGTCGATTAGTTCATTTTGTCCATGTGTGTGTTCATAGTTCACAACAAACGTGAAGTAATTCAGTTTAATTTAAAGCCAATGACTTTAGGTCACGTTGCATTACCTCATATTTGTCTGAAGTTAAGAATAAGCACGTGAGCGGTTATTGCAGGGTAGCTGGTATATCACAGCTGAGTTGAAGTAATCGGCCGTATGTTAAAAGTCCACAGCGTCTTTTAACACCCATCTGCACGTGATGATAACAACACTGCTAACTATTGCACAACGTAATGGAGTCATAGCTTTACCTGTCTTCCTCTATTATTTTGGGCCAAGGTTTTATACAATGGCTCAGTCACCCCTCTCAGCAAATTTTGCCTGGTCATTAAGAGTGATGAACAAGAGAAACAGAGGGCAATTTTCATCCCTGCCTGGCCAGGTAGCAAGGAAGGCTGCAGTTTTCCCATGTGGACATTAGAAGAGAGAGGGGGATGACTACAAATTGGCTTTAGTATACACTTTTTAAACTTGTGAACATTGGCTTGAGATTTTCAGCTTTCGGATTCAGGGGAATGAAATAGGAACCAATATTTTTCATTTCACATTTTTGGGTAGAAGCCCGCAAGGCTATGTTAAATTACTGGTGATCTTCGTTCAGTTCAAAATAGTTTGACATCTATAACCCCACAAATACAGCTCTCCATAGGCATAACCAGAAGGCAAGGATTTCATTAGCCTGGATGCATTTCATTTTATGTAGGTGACACTTGCCTGTCAGTCAGTGAGGCACTTGAGTGAACCTGGAATACTTTGATCTGGTCTAAATCCCAGCCAGTAAAGCAGCCTTAATAGAAGAAGTTTTTCTGTAGTTTGAATAGCAAAATCTTGTGGTTTGGTATTGAAAAATTCAATGTCAAGTTCAGCATTTGTTGAATCCAACAGATGCACATCTGTTGTGGATTTGATCAACATTTTATTCCCACATAAGTGATTTTATTTTCACTTATAAATTCTCCTTTCAGACAGGACTTCAAACTTTGGCCTGTGGCACTTTTTGCTTACTATGTAAGATCTTATTTGAGTCCAAAAATTTAATAAATAATTTGTGAAGTGATCCATAAAATAAGGTACCGTGTACGAAGACAAGTATATGAGGTCTGAAACAAATTAAAAATCTGACTTTCCGAACCATACTCTGTTTGGTGGGTTGGTATTTAGTCTTAATTTTCTGCAAATCAGTCAGAAATCTGGACTCCAGATCCCACGTAAAGGAGAGGTCAGAACTTACCAGTGGGTCAAACAGCAGTAGTTGCCAATAGTAAAAATTATTTTAATATTTTCCCTCTCCAACTCCTCCAGGCAAATATCTGTCCTGTGAAGTCTATTGGAATTATACAGAGAAAGAACATGACTATTACAATCTGGAGAAACAGTAACAAAACCCCATGACTATACCCAAGAGAGGAGGTAACAGCCTTTTTTGTTAAAGAAAGACCTAAAAAGTGCATTTAGTTTTGAAATATTAGAATTACTTCATGTATTTAGAAATTAAGAAGAAACTTTTTAAAACTATTAGATCGGCAATTTTAAAATAATAGACAAGAGAAGTAAAATATATCCATGAAACCAGAGAGAAAAAAAAGGGGGAAAAAACCCCAAACACCAAACTCATATCTCTTACCTTTTAAAAATAGTATTCTGCTTCTCCACATGAAGATATCCACCAGCTCCTCCTTTTCTCTTCATTCTCTTCCACCTCCCCTAAATTCTTCAGAGTGCAGAACTACTCGTTGCCATCATGTGACACCTCCCACCCCATCCACTTCTCCATCCCAGATCCTGCTGCTCTCTAGAACCACATTCACTCTACAGTGTCTTGAAGTCTCTTTCGCTATAATTAAGTGCTGGAGGAATTGCCTCAAGCAATTAAAATTAAGAAATCAAACAGAGCAGTTCTCCAGATAACATTTACTAGTCTCCACTGGAGTGAGAATGTCAATATTTCTTGATGGGTTTTCATTTAGAAAAAAGGGAATGAATTACCAAATCGGAGAAGGCCCATGATTCTACCACAGCAAAAGACTATCTGAACACACACAGCGGAAGCAAATAAATCATGCGACATGGCCTTTTTAAAGGTCACAAAATAACAAGCAGTTCAAGCCTAATTGGTATTGGCACATCTATTGTAAAGAGGGCAAAAAAGTAATCAATGATCAAATGACAGAAAGAAACCTACAAAAAAACATACATCATAAAAGGGTGACAAGGTCGAAGTAGTGACCTCTGATGTGAGTAGATGAATGCGAAAGTGGAGACTAGTGTCACATTTTTAAGTTGGAAAAGAAATTATGAGTGGGTTTTATAATGAAGCTAAAATATTTAAAGAATTCAGTTCGGTGGAGAGTTAAAGTGTTAGTGAAAGGGAAAATTAAAGTTAAAATTCTAAAAGCCTACAAAACCTGAAGTGTTCAAAAAACTTATTTGGAATGCATGAATAAAGAGGAAATACCACTGAAGAATCATTATCTCATCAATGAAGTCAGAAGTAGGCAGATTATGATAAATATGTAGGAATGATTGTTCAGATTAAACAATCAATAAAATGTATTTCTGTGGCGCTTCAAGAGGTTTCTTTTTCTTTTTGGCCTGTTTTTCATTTTGCGTTTAATCAAGAGCCTGTACAGGACCAGTGAATGCCAGCACCTTACAGGTCGCTAGTGCATCTTTACGGTAGCAAAGTCACAGTCGGACAGTAAAAAGCACGGTTATGCCCCGGGATTCCACATTTGCTTTTTTTGTCCCTTATACAGAATCACAGAATGGTTGAGGTTGGAACGGACCTTTGGAGGCCATCTGGTCCAGCCAAATCCTGGGGAAAATTGCTTGCGAATAACACAGTGAAAACTTTTCAAGGTTCAGTTCTGCTCTCTAGTATCTAAATTAGTAAAACCAAAACATTTATGAAATACATTTTGCTGTGAAGAGGGAAATTTGTGCTCTAAAGTTCAGCAGGAAATTTTCAAAGGGTGGTCTAATTTTGTTTTCCAGATTGTATTAGAGTAAATTGCATCATGCCAGAGCACTCACAAATAATTCTGTCATTTCTGAACCCACTTTCAAGAACTCCTTATAGATCTTTAATCACCTTTGTCAGAGTAACTTTTAAAGCAGCCTAAATTTTAATCCCACTGTTGTAAAGTATAGAGCTTGCAAAGTAGATAGTAGTATTAGAATACTTAAACATCCTAAATATACAGCTAATTGAAAACTTAGAACATCTTAATTCACCAGGTAGACTCTGACGAAGTTAGAAATACACATTTAAAAAAAATACCTCCAAAAAACCCCCCAAACCAGGAAAAGATACTTCCATGGTTTTCCCTCTTTACTGAGGGATATAGCCAGAAAGCTTAATCTAAATTGGTTAAAAAGCCAAAATACCTGAGATGTGAATGACTCAACAGTATGATGTGTCTACCTTGATCAGTGAGCATCTGGGGAACCTTCAGCAAAATCAGTATCTGATTTTGATATGATTTTTAAGGCGAGTTACTTGTACTTAAAGAAAATCTAAAGACATAAATGAAAATACTAAGCTAGGTTATCCTCACAATACGCATAGCTGATTGGGACGGGAATCTCAGGACAAGCATTTACAGTTGCTTAAAAACACTGCTCAGATGATCACACACAGCCAGCACATGAATTTGTATTCACTTTGTTATTAGTATGCACCTCTGATGCATTTTCACAGTAGGAATAAAATGAGAGGAGGAGATTGTAACATCTTGCATGGAATATTCCATCTCCCTTTCATATCAGCTGCTTTGTCAGACTTTACACCACTTTCTTTTCCCTGTTCATAGCACTTAGCTCACTTCTTCAACATGCACAGAAAGAGACAACTCCGCTTTTACATAATTAAGTAACGAAATAAGAGAATGCTTGTATATTTGTTCTTTATCAGCAAGTCTGTTGACCACAAAATACGACTGTTTCTGTGTAAACTCATGGTCAATTATCACACAACTAACGCGTCTAAAATCCCACCATATGCTATCCCATGCGTTCCTTTCAGGTCCCTTTACATCAGGCAGAAAGCACTTGCTCGCAGCAATCACTGCATGCATTGCAGCCTACGCTGTTACTGTGGACAATGGAAACCTCTTTATAGAACACAGCATCATTCATCCGAGAAGAATAAAGCACCACTAACATTTACCTACCATGTGTAAACGTGGTGACCATTTGAAAAAACACTGGTCAAAAAAAAAAAAAAAGTGTGAATACAGAAAAGGAAGAAAATAAAATTATTTTTATGAAGTTACAGGTCTTGTTTCAAGAGCTAAAACTCACTGCGCTCACAGAGCCTGAGGATCTTCTCATTTCCTGTCTCCTCCATTCGCCACACTGGAAAGAGAGTTAGAATATATATATATGTATATGACCTTTTGCACATCTGAGTCAGGAATGTCTAAGCACAGGTTAGAAATGGTTAGAAATGCTTGGTCTTATGCTTAAATATTGGTTTACAGGCTCTAAATAGTGCAAATTCTGCACGGTTGCAGTACGGACATCACATGCAGCACCCAAGCAGACTAAAGGAGCTGCAGGGTTCACGCAGTCGCCGTTATCGTGTTCACCCACTCCTAGGCAAGGGACCCCTTGAGAGCAGTTACAAAAATGTTAACCCCAGAAATAAACTTTGAGAGATGTTGACAGAGGAACACTATTCTGGTATAATTATTAATAATATAAGAATAAGCACTTACAAAAACACTCTTCTGCTTTTATGGAATAATTTCACTCTTGGTAAGAAAGAGTTAATCACTAGGCTCTTCGGTGCTATATTTCCTTTAGATGACTGATGCTGGAAGAGCCTGACTAACCTGATAGGAAGTCTCTTTGACATGTACCATAGCACTAGGACTTGTACAAGGATTAAAGATTTTTTCAAGAGAGGGGTGGAGGGGCAAAGCTGAAAGATTAATTTATTTCCAGACAGATACCACAGCAATAAGATTAAGATATCCTCCCTTCCTGCAAGACAAAAATAAACAACCAAGGAGAAAAAGCAATAAAATGATTTTTTTTTCCCCCAGCTAGTAAGCTTTATTAGCTCTTCAAGAGAGTTTTTTTAAAGGTTTTAAAAATATATTGAGCTAAAAAGTAAACATTTTCCAACTTTATAAACTGAAGTTTTCACTCTCAGCTGGGCACTCGGTGGGAAAAAAAATGTAGAGATTAGGACTTGATTCAGGAAAATACTTGGGTGCATCTTTACAATCAATCATGTGTAAGGGACGCTGAATTTAGTTAATCCCAGTCCCCCACGTGGCGCGCGTTGGAGGGACTATCAATATGAACCTGTGAGAATGATTTCAGAGATCTGCCAATCCGAGCCGTCCCGCTGCCAGCCTTCCCATTTTCCTGTTGCTCCAGGGCTGCAGTGGGGTAACTCAATCTCATCCGTGGTCTTGGTGTCTCAGCCCACGAACATGTAAGTCTTTTTATCCTCTTTGGGGACAGAAATATTGGCTGGCTGAAGCAAACTCGTGCCATTTTCACCAGGGTAAACCAGCCGTTTGCTACCCATGCAGGCTACAATCTGCAGGTGCGCTATCGGTATCCAAATGACTTTTCCGTGCTTTGCCTTAACGTCAGGGTTCCTCTTAGTTCGGGGAGAACTTTGAGCACGCTCCTTAGTTCAGGGAAAAACTCCAAAAAAACCCCCTTTCTCTGGAAGTTCAGTGTTTGTATAAGGTATTTATTCATTGCTTTTCTCTCAGCTTGAACAATAAAATGCCAGGGACATCACTTTCAGGTTTGCTATCGACTTCAGCAGCTTTGGCTTATGTTCGTGATGCAACAGTTGGTTTTAGATATTGTATTTTTTTAGCTATTTTAATTTTAAATTCACTCAGATTTTTCGCCCTTCAGTTTATGAGAACATTTAGCTCTAATGGTAAGTTTTGTAACAGCTTTTTTTGCTGTTGTTTGGGGTTTTCTAGGGTAAATTTTAGGCTAAATTAGAGTTTACAGTATCCCTTCAATTATCCAAATAATACTAACAGGCTGTTACAGTATTAAAACACATGCAGTAAAATCGTACTTGATGGAAGATAATTTTCTTATGCAAATGACTTTGGTTATGACTAGATAATTTATAATCATAAATACTAAATTCAAACAAAGCTTGAGCATTCTAACAGTGCAGCAGGAAATGGAAATTGCATATCATTGTGTGTTGGGCTTCTAGGAAAAGGTTAGTCCCTTTATTGTCTTTCATTTGTGTTTGCATACAGACTAAAAGCAATTCAGGAAAATTCAGTGTGTAATACGGACATCCTACCAAACTGATACTTGACAGATATTCTGAAACTAAAACATTTTTGAGCCACAATTTATTTTTTCTAATTTTAACTAAACAAACGCAGTTTTGAAAAGAAACTACTCTGCCAGTGACAATCATAAAATGACTCTATAATTGTGTATAAGAGACGCATATCAAACATGTACTCTTTTTCCATGTGCATTGGGGTTTTTTATTTCACTTCTCACCATATCCTGTTGTGCTTACAAAAGGCAGAATTTGTAGTAAAATCTGTTATTTCCGAGAAATGCAAACATCACTTTTCAGATGCCATTAGGGACATTTTAGCTAACTGCATTATCCCTTGAAACTCAGTACGTAATTATTCTAGAGGAACATTACCAGGAGCCATCAAAGCCCTTCTTTACTGTTAACTGTTCAACTGAAAGCGAGGAGACAAAAAACATATCCTCATAGTACATACATACAAAGGCTGCTGGGCACGTAGTACTGTGTGTGTGACCAAGGACTGTGGGATACAAACAGTATTGTTTGTCAGTCGGAGTCTTCTTCGCTGTAATTCAGATTGTACTCATTTCAAAGGCACACATCAGTCAAATGAAAAGCAAGAGGAACCACACGTGACCACTCTTTAAATAAATCTTACCTTGTAAGTCTAAGATCATGCTGGTTTGGCTTTTTCACACTTTTCATTTCCAGCAGTTTAAATTCAAGGTCAGGTTGGACGGGGCTCTGAGCAATTTGATCTAGTTGAAGATGTCCCTGCTCACTGCAGGGGGGTTGGACTAGATGACCATTAAAGGTCCCTTCCAACCCAAACCATGCTATGATTCTAACTGGTACATTGTATAAGCTCCAAAAATAGGAGTTGCAGATCATTTTCATTTCTAAGGAAGGAAAACCACAGATGTTGTTCACAACCCACCATTTCACAGAATCACAGAATGGTTGAGATTGGAAGTACCTCTGGATCTCATCTTGTCCAATCCTCCTGCTCAAGCAGGGCCACCATTTAACTGAAAAACTTGGTTACTACACACTGTTTTCCTTATTTCTCAACCTTTATGTGGGTTTTGTAAGTTGTTCTCTATATTTATGAAATACAAGTAACATATCTTGAAATAATTTTACTACAGAAATGTTGATTTCTTACACAGAAATTACCGTGCAAGGAAAAATAACCAGCTCTTATTCTTAGATTTCAGTTTGCTTGCATAAAAATTATGAAAGAAGATTGGCACCGTATCTATAGACATGGAACACTTCTGTCGTGCCCAATATTTCTCCCATCTTCAGAAACAACACTAAAGGATGCAAAATATACATAAATTTATTTTTCTTATGTTACTAATGTTTCCTACCATCTCAAAATGAGCAAATCATTTTGACTGTATCAATCCAATATGCAACAACTGGCTAAAAATACAAAAATCATATTAAATACTGAAGATTACCAACTGATGTTACTAATATTCAATTAATTTGCAGTAGCTCATACACAGCCTGGAAATTTGTAACTGGACGTTTGCAATGACCCAATATCCATTTCATTTGAAAGATACACTAGTAGCTAGGTAATAGCCCTCCCTGCTTAGTTTACTGAGACTGAAATAAAAGAAAAAAAATAGTCTGAAAATTAACCACTGGTTCCGAGCAACTGAAATCCATCTGCTTCATTAGGGCTCAAGCGGTAGATAAAAAAATGAAAGCATTTACTAAATCTAAAAGGAGCCACAGGGTAATCGATGTAATTGCTTCATGAATCTGCCCTAATGGTTTTTTAGTAGTAAAATCGCATAATTAAATTTGTACTTGGCGTCCAAATAGTATCTCAATCCAAATATTCTAGAAAAAGTAAAAAAAAAACAACCAACAACTAAACCAAAAAACACTTGCACTTTCTTTGAAGATTTCTTCCAGTAGAAAATATGTTTCTTAACTCTCACCAGGCTAGAGATAAAAAAGAAATTTGTTAAAGTTTGGCGATTTTGTGAGAAGTGTCTACATTTACTACTAGCTACCACCGATTTTAAGTGGTTTTAGAAACAATTTTTTTCTTTTACAGATTTAATTGTATCTAAATGGAAATTTAAATAGTGAGGGGATGTGGGAAAAAGATAAAGAATTACTTTCAAAGCATATGTGTCTGGGTACTGACTTTTTGGTGTTCATATAACCTTAGGCTTGGGAAGTGAAGAAGGAAATGTAAGATATAACTTAAGCCTAATAAAAAAATCCCAGCAAATAATCTGTAAAGGGTGGATGAACAATAGTTTAATCTCTTCGGTTATAACCATAAAATTTGCTGAGCCTTATGAGTATCCAAAAGCATATGTTTAGTATTAATAGATACATTGTGGTATGAACACTGTGGAGCATAAAATAAAATGGACTCTGTGTGAGAAAGGTCAGGACCAATGTCTAGGTATTAAATACTACAATAAACTTGAGCAATAAAATTATTTTCTTTTTCTTGGGAGACATTTTTGTACTTTCTATTTCAAATGAAAAACACAGATATTAGTATAATTTCCATGTAAAAATCAGAAGAAAGTAAATGTTGCCTGGGATATAGTTTCTCTGCTTCACCTTCACCTTTACAAGAGGAGCGTGTTATTGATTGGTCTTACATTATATATATGTATATATATGTATGTGCTTGTAGCTTCATTTGTACAAAATAAATAAAAATACATTATTTTACAGTACTTATCAGGTGGTATAAATTGCAAGCCCTAAATGTTTTTATGAGCATCAGTACAAGTGCAAATCCTGGTACAACAGTTAGTGTGACAACTTTAATCAGCCCCTGACAAAGTGCACTGTGGTTTTTAAAAACCCAACTTTTTTTCTTCCAGTCAGTCAATGGGTCTGGACCAACCAGTAGCAACAAAGGAAAAAAAAGAGGTTATTGCAACTATCAGCCGGCCATTTCAGTGTATACAACACGCTTCTTGATATGTAGGGCAATTAAAAAAAAAAAAAAAAAAAAGCACCTAGTGTGGTGACAGTCAGAATTTCTTGGGACAGCTACTCCAGCAATGAAGCGAGTTATTTAAGAGGAGTATGTGTAAAAGAGTTGTAAGTCTTTTCACCCCAGGCATATGAATATCTAGCATATATTTTCACATAAATCAGATAGGAGCAATTGTGTGGCCTGTGGGCATGACTTCTCCCAGTTCAACACAGTCTGCATTTTTTGGCACTTATCTGAGATCAATATCTTTCATCTGCCCTTCAGCAGAACAGATTGCAGCAACAATTCCTCCATTACTGGAAGTGGCCACCCTCAGAAGGATAAAAAGACCTGTTTGATCAGTCTGGTCTCTGTAGATCCTGAATGGGGCAGAACTGAAAGAGAGCAGAATGTATTGTTTAATAAAAGGATAACATTATGAAAAAAATGTACCCGTCACATAATCCCACTAATACCAGAGGAGAAACATTACAGAGGTGACTCAAAGCATTCAAAAGAAGTGATGTGAAAGTTATTTCAATTCACTTTTTACTCAGAGCAATGTGAGAACTTACTTTTTTTTTTCATTACTACATACCATCACTACTTACCTCAACCAGGACTGTACGTAGCTAAAGGCCTTGCTCTGTTCTTATATTACAGAATGGCTTCCGTGCTATTTTATTCAGGGGTAGAATCCGTAGAGATTGCATTTCCCATAATATAACGTCTGTCCTGATTCCAGTTCCCCAACTGAATCGAGGAGGAATAGCTCATGATGAAAAACCGTTCTCCCTCAGGCCACGTGTAACTGCAAGAGAAAATGGCAGCTGCAGGTTGCAGAGCTCTATATCGCCAAGATATACACACCTCCTCGCTGGGCACTCAGGCATGCAGAATGATTTACAAATAAAGAGAAATAAATCACTCCAAGCAGTGTGTAATTGCCATAAAGAATTAATAAATAATGATAAGCCACTGGTTAACTAATTGCTCTATTCATCAACATTTTGCACTTACAGACACATTCCTGATACATTTATTTCCTTTCTTCTGCCAGATGTGTGGCTGCTGTTTCACTGTAATAAAAGCCAGATTTGCCCAGCACCATGAAAGAGCACAGTAAAGGTATTTTTTAGGTGAATGAGATTTCAGATACAGGTCAAAGTGATCCTTGTCCTTCTTGCATTTTAGAAGCTGTTCGAGGCTCCAGCTTGTAGTGGAGATAAGTACGCAAACATCCTGAAAAGAATGGTCTTTTCTAGTAAATTCATCAGTAAAATAAGCTTAATAGTATACATTCGTGCATGTTAAAGCCAATAGGTGTCACAGTTCATCACTTTGTAATTCACTTGCATCACCCACAGTATTTCTTTAGATTTCAGTCCTGCCACTGCCAAGACATCTTTCTAAAGAGGCATTCAGACGTGTGAACGCCTCACTAGAAGCTTTTGCAACACTGTAACTGACATTTTTGTTTTAAAAAACTACCCTTTTTTTCTGTGCTAATTGTGCTTTAATTGATCAGAGTTCAGATCCTTGAAATGCTAATGCAATCCATGAGTACTAACTACTCTAAGCATAGGTATCTATGTTAAATGTTCCTTTAGGCACCTGATTTTATGGCATTCAAGTCTGAAAAGATTACCTTTAGTTCCAAACTAATATACCTCTAACCTGGTCTTTTAAAGATGACTTATTAGATGAATTATGGTTTTAAAATAGCATGCACAAAGTATGTCTAATTAATCAATTGGTTTTTCCTTCATAATGGGTTACTTACGCATTCTGTTGCCTGCAAAATAATTCTAAGGAATTACAGAAATACATGTGCTGAATCTCACCTTTCAATGGACACAGTTATTCATACCGTGTAGTAAGCAACATTGCCACAAATAAACAAATACAAACTTTTCTTCCCCTCTTTTTTAACCAATCAAGAATACACAAAACAACCAACTTTGGAATTTCTAGGCCTTCAATAATTCTCTGTATAAGTCTCAAAAAACCTCAGCTGCTTTTGGGTTTATTTTGAGTCTGAATGAAAGATTTGGTAGAAGAAAAAGAGGGGTTTTTAGAGAAAAAAAAAAAAAAGAAAAAAGAAAAAAGAAAAAGGACAGTAAAAGTTCTGCTATTGAAATCTCTCCTGAGATTGCACTTGTCTTTGTGGCTACATATCTCACAGACAACATAACTTGCAGATAACTCTTATAATTGTAGTGTTGAGCAGTCTTGCACTGAAGATTGCCAGGTGCAAGGCAGGATACATGCCTTTAAAGGAACTTTCCTCCCAGAATATTGTGAAAAAATACATTCTCCAAATTGTGAGTTTCTATTTAACAAGTAAGATTTATAGTTCAGACACTAAAAAGAACTAATTTTTGAGTTTAAGAGCCTGTGGGCCATCTTTGGGAAGCTCACTGCATGAGCAGATGTTCAGACCCACAGATGGGTCCGTGCACCTGCATCTCAAAGCTCTGGCCAGCCATGGATCTCATCACGTTCCACCTGCCTCGTGTTCTCAGAGAAGTAGAGCAACCACATCACCACTATTAAAACGAGCCCACTTGTGGTTCTGCTAAAGAAGCTTGCCAGGTTAAATATTGTCTGGAAGTTTTTAGTCACTAAATCAATTCCTGCTCTTCTGGCCTAAGGGAGCTTAAATTTTGGATTGTGGTTAATGACGTGTTTGCCTATGATACCAAAAGACTGATTCGGGGGCAAAGGAAACACCTTTGAGATCTGTATGACAAATGCTCCCTAAACACTCATGTTCACTGGTGAAAACCTTCCCTATCCATTCCCTCACTGGGGCTTTCGACTGTTCAGGCTGACTTTTGGCAATAAACACAGATGCTTGTTATCTCCTGCTTGCCTTGTGCCCTTCCTTGCTGGAGCCAGCCAGATGTCATGAGTGACCTGAACGTTGAAGTATTCAAGTTAAAGTCAGTCATGATCACGTTTTCCAACCCAGATAAGCATATGTCTCAGTTGCAAAGCTAAGGGCAGTAGAGCTGAAGCTGATAATGAAGGAGAAGGTAGAAGACTGCAGTGTTTCTCACTAAAAATAAAGGTTCATCTACTATTTCCACTCTGGTTAAGCATCCCACACAGAGTCTGCATAAAATACTCAAATTACAGTTGTCATATTAGCATAAGAATATGGCTAGAGGTGGATTTACAAGAAGATTACAGATTCAAGTTAAAGAAGTTCATTTTAGACATAATGGTTACTTTCTACAATGTGGCCATTTGCAAATATCTATTTTTAAAATAGTTTAAAAATGGGGAGGAACATGAGATAAGAACAGATCCTTTGAAATTGGTGAGCATTTACTATGAACCCAGATCTAAATTGCACATGAATCCTTATATATAATAGTTAGACTTAATGTCCTTGGTCTCAACAATCTTCAAGTTCAGTCCCAGTTCATTTATAGTCATATTTTTTTGTCTTAAACCCATCTTATTACTATGATCTTAAGATTTCTGAGAGATCATGCTACAAGATCTTGAGAAGCTTTTTAAATGTGACTTCAGTGAAGAAAAAAGAGGGAGATTAATTCAATGATCAGCATCTAAGTAATTCAAAACTCTGGATTTAATTTGTAAATCTTTATGAACATATGCAATTTTGCTTTTGAGTTCACACTTAATATATTTTCAATCTGATTAATTTTAAGAAAAATAATTAAAGTCAACTGCATATCCTTAATAGCTGGTATATGTAGAGCTGAATTTCTATTAGTATTTTTGGGTGCAAATTGAAATATTAAGTCCATCTGTTTTCCTCTGTTGAAATTCCTGAATTTACTTCTTTTTTCAAATCAATTTTTCTATGTGATTAAAATTTTAATGAAAACCTGCATACTTTTAGAAATTTAAAAAACCAGAACCAAACACCAATCAACAGGAAGGCAAGCTGAACATTGATTATTCTTCCAGATATAAATGCATTAATCTAAGTACAAATTAATAACTTTAAATTCCACCCCCAAAAAAATGTATGAAAAAAAAGTCATTTTAGCTGCTCACAGCCATGGCACAGCTCCAACGAAGTAACACTGTCCAGATTTTATCAGTTTGGAAACACATGTCCTTTCCATGCAGCACCCTTCATAACTTGCTCCTAATGAACTGCTGAGACCTCTGCATAAATTAGTGACATTGGAAACAAAGTAAATAACTCTGGTTTACGGCACATTCTTTTGAAAGTACATATAATTATGTCCTGTGTATTTGTGAGTTGATATTTGAGAACCTGTCTGGGGAAGTAATAGATAATTTATTTCACAATAACCACATATGCTAGATATATAAGATTTTTACATTCCTTTCTACTTAATGACACAGTAAATTAGAATTTGGGTCCCTATATCCCTAGAGTTCAATTAAACCAGATGTTTGAAAAACAGATAGTAAAATAATTTTATTCAAGCAACATTTGAGAACATTTTCCAAATAAACCAGAAGGCAATTTATCTAAGAATGTGCACTGCATACTAAACTTTTTCTCTTTGTTTAACATAGTTGCCTTGAAAATAGTTCATGTGTGGGGTATATTTTGACTATATTAGATATGAGAAAGCCTACAAGTCGCATTCTGTTAATGCTTAGACGGGACTAGGCTTTCATAGTTCAACATGTCTATTATCTTCACAGTATATGAGGATTTCATCTAATCATGCGTGTGTTTTATGGTTTTTATTACGACCATTTGGAATTACTGAAACTACTGTGTATAACATCTATAAGTCGCTTTAAATACTGATGCAGTTAAAGAAACAGTTGTGTTCAGAAGACTATAAATAAGAGATATGCCTCCTCTAAATACAAATTTCAATACCTTTGGGTTTTTTCTCTCTCTCTCTCCCCCCCCCCCCCCCCCAATATCCCTGCTTCTGGTAACTTAACATACATTTCAGCGAGTTCCTGTGGGAATCAATCTGTCACCTTTCCTCTGAATTAATTAGCGTCCCAATTGCATGTGAAATGTTACACCGATTAGCATGAAGGTATGATCAATAAATGACCAATTCAGTTAACATTTGGAGAGACCTTGCAGAATGTGAGGTCATGCCTGATGAGAATACAATAGCAAAAGTGTCGCCAGGCAGTTGCAGTGATTTGACAATAATTGGGATATTGCTTTTACTTAGACACAAGTCTTAAACAACTCAGCTGTGTGAGTAAACTATTTGTCTAACACCACAAGTTTGAAAACTACTGTTGATCAATCTCTTTTAAATCACACAAAGTCAAATTTTCTCCTGAAGAATCTAATGAGAGTTTCATCATTTCTCACGATGTCCATCTTATTCCAGCAGTACTCATTTTTACCTTCACTAATTTGGACAGTCACTGTTTTATCAATAATGAATATAAATTACATTTTCATTTGCAATATTATAAATCTAAATTACATTCAAAAAATATACCACAGAAGAAGCAAATTGTACTCTTTTCAAGTCTAGCATTCTAGATGAGTGCATTTACTTCTTCTATAATGCCTTTGATATTATGGAAAAACTTAAGAGAAATTAAGATTCAGCATTTTGTGGAGTCAGCAAGCACAGTAAGAAGAAAATGGAAAGTGCAGAGTCCCGCGGATTTTTCACGCCTCCATCGATATTATCATTTCTGCTCTTTCAGCTGCCTACTATCAGAACAGTAAGTAGGAAACCCTATAGAGCTCAGCTGCTTCTCCTGCATTGTCTTACTCCCTCTTTATACCTGCATAAAATCTGATTTTTGAATGCTCAGCTTCCATAATTTGGGGCTGCTACTCCTAAGAAATAAAGCCTCTGTCTTACATCTCCGAAGACCAGAAAACATCTAACGCAAAGTCTAATTCTCATAGGTAAACATTGGTTTGTACAAAAATAGTCTTCTTTCATCAAAAGAAGTCTATATGTAATTTTGAAAGAACAGTGTTCTGCCCAAGGTGAAATTTTTGTTTAAAATCTAACAGTCTGATTCTTCCCAGAATGGTCACAGAGAGTAGGACAATAATGGCCTTTCTCACACTGGAAAGTGCTGCACACCACGAGTGAGCCTTGGATCCCCAGGCAAAGATACCATTTCACTTGGATTCATGCATTAAAGTCAAAAGGAAGTACTGCACTGTGTGCCTAGCTTTCTGTGATTTATCGTATTCCCTGAACAAAGCAAAGCGGGACTGCAACGCTCTTTCCCATGCTGAGTTGTGCAGAAGAAGAGACATTCTCTGAAACCCACCAGTAACCATGGATCTCATGCAGTAAGCTGTTTTGTACATCTCAGAAAGAATTTTATCATTTTATTTAATTACAAAAGTACTTTTTTCTTTTTTTGCCCCCTCACTTGTTGCAACGTGATGGTAGTGATTTTGTGCACCTTAGAGGCAAAGAAGGGATTCTGTCCATGAAAGTTCAGGGAACTAATCTGAAGGACACCAGTTAGGCACTCTTACTTCTCTCTCTTCCCAAGAGTTAAACAACAAATAGTAGAGAAAAAAATGTAGCTCACCGTATCAGTTACATGTAACTGTCTGTCCCTTATATACGTCCTCACTTAATGTAGTCATATACCTTTGATCCAACTGTATACAAAGAAAAGTTTCAAAGTATTTGACTTGTGTTGCCCAGACAATAGCAAAGCCAACCTGCCTATTTGCATGATAAAAACCAAAAGTTTGCCCTTTTCCCCCCTTTTTTGTTCAGTGCAAACGTTTTCACAAAACTAAGCAAAAAAGGCTGAGAGCAAGTTATGAACCAAAAGAAACAGATCAATATGTAATCTAGATATTTTTCATATTTAGAAAGCTGCTGCATCCATATAATTGCAACCACAGTAACTTTGTGGCTTCCTACTATAAATGAAAAAGATAAAAAGTTGCTTTGTTTATTTTCCTTGAAGAGGTACTGTTCATTGCTTTCATATAGACACTTTGATTTTTCTCATTGTAGGAAACGTGCACTTTGGTTCCCAACTCAAACACCTGCAAGAAAAGAAAAATAGCTTTTTTACCTTATGCTCTTCTGCTTGTAGCTGGACTAATTTTAGGGGTTTAGATTCATAAAAATGTATTTACAGTGAATATAAATTCACAAAACAGAACACATGGTGTGTTAAACAGGGGTCCCAAAAAGTCTAGATCCATTTTCAAATGATGGAGAGCACAACCAATGACCCTCTTGGATCATTGCTCTCGTGGAGCAAGATCACTGTGGCCACCAAAGCGAGTGGTGAGGATGGAGCTGAGTCTTTACGGCTTTCTGGCTTGCTGCAGATATGCGGTCAGCCCAGCGCGCTCGTTAGGGGTGGGCTTTGTCCTGCTGGTGCCTTCTGCTCCAAGCAGCCATTATTCTTGTGAGTGGCCCCAGCAAACGCTGCAGTAAGATTATTTGTAGCACTCCATCAGTACTTGGTTAGTACTGTAATTACACTGAAAAAAAAAAAAAAACCAAACAGTTGAAACTGTACAATATGGTATATGAAACACTGTTCATACTTAGTATGAAAAAATTTCTGCTTTCTCAGAAAAATAGAAACAAATGATAACTATAAATCAGTGTTTAAAATGCATTAAAGGAAAATTTTAAACTATATCTGGGCCACTTTAATTCAATCTGTTTCAAGAAGAGGAAAATACATTTAAACTTAAAAAGGTAATCCTGGTATAATTAATTCAATTAGACATGAGTACAGTTGCAATAATTTATAAGATTATTAGTAAGAACAAAGTTAATCTATTTTAAAAAAAATAAATCAATGACAAAATATTTTTTTTTTTAGACTTATAAACTCCAGTCACAGAAAGTCTTGCATGGAAAGAAGGAACATGGATGGAAGAGTTGCATTTTTTCATTGGATGTCTTTTCACATGGGTATCAGGCCTTTACGTAATTCCACTCTTGCGGTTTACTATGCTATTGCCTTTGCAAGCGTGAAGAGTTAACGCTACCTGCTGTTGTGAATCTTCGTTCAAGATTATACAAGTCTGCAGTGGAAATTCATAGTGAAAAGCTGGCAAATTCTCTTGCTGAAATCTAGGAGAAAAATAAATTTCTGATTTTTTTTTAATTATTTTTGTTTTAAGGGATAAATACCAAGCAAGTTTTGAAGAACTTCATGTAGGAATATCTACCATTGTAGGAATGCGAAATAGAGAATCCAGTGCTTCCAGTATACACTATTGTATATATTCATTTCATATTAATTTTCTCTTAAAATGACATTCTAAAGCACTTCCAAAAAAAAAAAAAAAATTAAAATTATGGAGTAATTATAATGGTTTGAGCTAACATATTTAATTCTGCACTTGAAATAAACTTAGAGAACCACAGAGTGAGTTACTGAGACTCAACTGAGTAACTCGTAAAATTGTAGTAATGTGGTCGTTTAGAACACTTTGTTCCTACTTTAAGGTTTCCCTACAGGTCAGTAACAGCAAAATGGAGGAAACGGAACTATTGAAAATTAAGTAGCCCCTTTCTCAGTTACTCCTTCTGCTTTTATCTTCCCACTGTCTCTGCTTTTTTCCCTGCCATCTATCGTTTAATTCTTCCCTCCCTCTTCTCTGGCCCAAATTTTAAAATATTAATCTTCTATCCATGTTTTAATTACTGAACTTAATTGAAAATTTTAAACTGCAATGATAAAATATTTTCTTTGCATCTTCAGAGGGCACAGCTGTGAAAAGCAGGTGCCTCAATTAAGAAAGTCTTAATAAGGGTGTATAATCAGTAGTAATCTTCCTCCTTCCAGTAATTTAGCTTTCTTTAAACCTGTATTACCAAAAAATTATTGTTTACTTTTTCTTTGTGACCATATTAGCTAATATGGTATGCTACAATAGATCTAGACTGTAATATACGGTACCATAATTTAAAATACACTTTTAAATAGGTGCAGAGTAAACCAAGTTTACTTATTTTTAAAGAACAGCAGCAATTTCTGAGTAAACCAGTAAAAGTTTCTGAAGTTATTCCACATTCCTTCATAGTCATTAAAGAAAAAAACCTGTAAATGACAAAAAGACAATAAAGGAAATATTGCTACTTCACTAGTGATAAAGACACTGATTAACCAGACAAAGACACGTAGAATTTTTGTTACACCTTTTCAAAAATCCTGCCAGTTAAATGAGAAAACCTAATTATCACCATACTTATCAAAGGAATTCTTTGTGCATAGTATCATTTTCATATGACAGATGGTTTTATCTATGTATTACTGTGACAAGAACAGAAAATATCAGAAGAACCTGAGCTAAAAAGATGAAAATGCATTCTAAAGCTGTTTTAATAATTACCAATCCATTGTACATCTAAGAAAATTAAACACGTTGTGATAATATGGTAAATATTTTCTATCTTTAATGCTAACCTAATTATTTTAAAACAATAGTGCTCAAAGAAATGAAAAGGTAATTAAACACCAATTATGTTCAAAATACTGTTCTCTTAACAATGTTTTTGCAGTTACAAATTTTAAGTATAACGTTTAAATGATATCTTTACATACAAGATGGAAATACTTCTGCCTTTTTTTAAAAAGTAAAAAAGCGTTGCACGCCACACTCTCCCTATAAATTGTTCCATTCATTTAAAATACAAATGGATGTGCAATCACTTCACAATATTTAAACTTTTTTTATAAGCTTAAAATGAAGTGCTAAAATAAACACTGAATATAATCCTTGATTTGACTATATGTTCAATTTCTTCTCTAATATAATATTTTTCAAAACTCCAACTTCAAATCCGCTGTATTGTCTTTCAGCCAGTTAAAGGAACATGGATAACTATGAAAAGTGAAATTTTCATTCCAACATTTTACAGATGTGTCTTTGTTTCAAACTTTAATGTATATTAAAAATAAAACTACATAGTTATTGCTTAATAGGAATTATGGGGAAAAACACCCTGAATTGACACTAAAATATCAACTCTGGTGATAACAAATAATTTTGTATGAAATGGCTTAAGAATAGCTTCTCATGCACTAGAACATAAAAATAATTAAAGCCCAAATTTCATTGATTGAAACAAATATACTGAAATACACGTACCTTGTTGAAATGAAACCTCAGTGAATTACCAACAGGAGACTTACTTCAATCAGCTGTGTCCACAATGAGTAGCCGCTACCCTGATGAATATAGCTCAGAACCTGATTCGGATATATCCTAACTTTAAACACGCATGACCAAGTTAGAAGAAACTGTTTGCTTAAACTTAGGAAGGACTGAAATAATAATCATGAGTCTTTACTTAAGGAAGACTCTGGAAAAACAAAAACATTACAGCCCAATCTTCTGATTTTGATGTCTCATTATACCTCTGTTATTCCCCATTAAATGTTTTAGAACTGTAAATGTTGATAAATTCATTAAATCAAATTTAGATATGTCACCCTGTATTTTACCAAGAATCACACCCTTGTTAAATCATAATCCCCCTTTCTTTCCCTTCCATGCATACTCTCCACCCAGAAATGTATGACTTGTTCTTCTGTTTTCATCTTTCTTTCATGGCTTGACCACTAAGACCTCAACGTAGACAATTTCTGTATTCAGACGTGTCACAGCCTTAATTTTGCCCTAGCTATTGCAATATTTTATAACATTTACTTGATATTTTGTCTCCTAATAACCATACTAGGCATTCTTGTAAAGCTGAAGCTGGATTTTGCACAGACCATTTTTGAAAGCAACATGTGGACAGAAGGTCTAAGGCAGAGCTGGGTTATTTTCTCCCTAGAGTCAAGAGCTCCGACCGCAATCAGTGTGGCAAGTGTCATCGAAATGCACTCATCCGTGAGAGCCTGTAGGCTTTGGGCATGTCCTCAGGCACTGTGTGGCTTTCCATCCAGCTTCATGATAGGATGTGCTAACAGAACAAATCAAATAACAGCCAGATTCTCTGAGATGTGCTGAAATATCTGCACTCTACTGGCCTCTCCGGATTTAGTCCTATTAGACATGGGCAGTAAGTGATCCCAAAGTCTTGCTCTAAACTGAAATTTATTATTTCAATCATTTCAAATATATGATTATTTTCTGCTGTAAGTTCTCTTGCATTAGTTGATATATAGGTAAAGCTTGTGACACTATCATCTGATATATTTTAAATTCTCAGGCAATATAGAATGTAACCTAAATATTTATGAGTTCCCAGTGAAAAATGAGAAAGGCCAGGCAGAATGCTACAGAGCAGTAGCATTGATTTTAAACTGATGATAGCAACAGTAACACACATTTTTCCTTATACAAGTAGTTGTGCTCCAAGTTATGGTCCAAATACTATTTCCATTACAAATGTCAATCAATATTTTGAGAGTTAACCCTTCTTTAATCACAGTCCTCGGTACTGATATTTTTGTTACATTAATTTCAGTGGAACAAAACTAGGACCTGCCCCGTAGAAATAGAAAACGCCTCGATACTGAAAATTATTCCATTGCTTCCCACTTCAAAGGAAAAACTTAATTTTCTATTTATAGAGTCAGTTACATTTTCTGTGTCTTAGGATAGATTTCTGTAAGCTGGCTTTTGTCTTTCATTGAAAATAATTTTCTCAAAGCTGCTGGATGACTATTAAGGACTAGAGAGAACAGTGTACATCAAACCATTAAGAAAAATAATCAGATTCAATGTGCTGACAAGAAGTGGGTGAAATAATTGGAAAAGACAGCCGCCGCAGATATTTACTTATACTGGATTTTAAAAATGGTATTTAGAAGTCAGCTTTTTCAGTGCTTCTCAGCACTATAAGAGTCTTTCTTAAAAGTGGATGATCTGTGTTTTAAAAATGCAATTGAAACAGATAGGACATGGACACTGTGCCTATTAAGTCTCAAAATGTCATTAGTAATAGAAGCTCAGGTGCCTTATATTTACTATACTAAGCATCCATAGCACATAACTGACACAGTTTATTTTTCAGTCTGTAATAGTCTAGTCAGGGGCTATTGAAATGAAAATTCTTCTTTCAAATCATTCTGGTTTAGAATATTTTCTGGGTAGTGTTCATATGACAGGACTTTCTCGTTTTTCTTGTTTTGAAATCCAAGAACAGAGAAAAAAAATATTTTTATGGTTAATTTTCCAATATTTTTTAAAAATATGCTGACAAATCTGTACTGTATTTAACAAGTGCCTTGAATATCAGGTATTTGTTGTAGTTCTGTAGCAGAGCCTGTAGTTAAACATTCCCTAGGACTGCAAAGATTGGTTGCAGAGGGTACAAACAGTGTCTCTTTTTGTCCCAAAGCTAGACTGAAGCTGACTGAAATTAGAAGTGGGGCTTTCACATATACATTTCATAAAAAGCTGAATTTCTGGGTTTCAATTCAATTTGAAATTAAAAAAAAAACTCTATGAACAGAAAGTTGTAAACCAGTAACATTTTCAAATATATGTCATAAGTACAAACTGAAAGGAAATGTCATGAGTAAAAACTAAAAGGAAAGAGAAAAGAAACCTGTAATGAGTGAAAAACAGATTACAAGCAATTAATTGTCTCATTTTTGAAGTAGAGGGACTTACGAAAGAAGAGATATGACCTCTTGATCACACTGACGCTATTCTGATTTCCCAGTACATAAATGAAGCTGAAATGTGAAAAGGCATTCCATCTGAATTAGGCAGGCTGGTGATACAGTTTACACATTTGGTACGGCACTTCCTTGTTTTGCTTCTGTGCCGTCATCTCATTTTCTCCCCATCACCACCTGTTTTGAAAAAAAAAAAAATATATATATATATATATATATAAACTTCAAGTCTACAAGGAATTGATAATTTATAGCTGAAACTAAGAGAGAAAAGGTTTAAAAGACATTCATGCTAAGCATCTGTTTAGCACATGTTGTAGGGAAAAAGATAGGCTGGAGGGGGTTTTTCCCAATGGAGTCAAATACACTGTTACACCACAGAAACTACACACAGGAACTTTGTTTTAATGGAGTAGATTTTCATTCCTTTACTCTAGTAAAAGGTTTAAATTCAATCATTTTATGACTGTATAACTATGAGGTTTTACAAATTCTATTAATGGAAGAATTAAACAGAACTTACAAAACTGTTAAATTATTAGTAAAAGAAGGAACTTCTGTTCAAATCTTTGGTGGTAATGGAATGCTCCCATTTCTAAAATGACCCCTTTTCAATATGCATCCTTTATGTTGAAAGCTACTTAACTTTTAATTCAAGTTTATAGAAACTTATCTGAAAATAGTATGATTATCATCTATATTAACTTATTGATTAGTTCTAGATTCATAATGCATGTAGAGAAAGCATAAAAGTTCAATAACAGGGATGTTATTAGTCACAATATTTTATAGGCATCGATGAAAATGTCACATGTTGAAATCTGCACACTTTCCCTGTCAGAAGGAGATAAATAGTTTTTCATGGTTTGATAGTATATTAACATTATGTTAATGGAGTACCTATGAGGACAGATTGTATTTTCAGGTAACAGAACACTGATCTGGTCCTATTTTCATTAGCTATTTGGAGTCACATATGTACTCATATAAGTATATACACGTATGTATGTATATACACACATACATAATATACATGTAATTAATATTAGCTTATTGGCAAGGAGAGGTTATGGCTTGGTAAGTAAATAGGTTTAGAATCACATACCAAATATCCAGTCTATAGCTGTGACATAAACGTGCTGTAAATACAAACTAATCTAATTAAAACTTGTTTTGACGTAACAGTAATCGTCACATTGCAGGCTTTTGTCTCTTGTGAATCCCAGGAGACAGGCCACCCTCTCCTGCCTTCACGGCGGCTCTTCCCCTGCCGGCTTCCCAACTGCAGTAAGGGGCACAGAGATGGAAAACAGCTCTGCCGTCATTTGTCACTGCAGAAGACATCTTTCTCTCCTTCATCATCCGGTTCTGAAAGAGCAGGTTTTCTCTGCCTCTTCTGTCATTCAGATGAAATACAACTATTCTTCTTTCCGTTACCTTTGTAAATTTTTTGCTCTACTAACAATTTCTGAAGTATTAAATTTTACTGCTCTTTGCAGCCCTCCCATATGCCTTTGCCCTAGCGATTGATTGTACATTCATTTAAATGGCTTTTTGGGGATCAACAGTAACAGGAAAGTATACCACTGCATCAAACAAACAGCACCAAACTCTCTAGACCACGTGCACAAGGAGCCAGGAGTAGCTTCACATTTTAGAATGACAAAAACTTCAGTGTTCAGCTTGAAAGTTCACTGCACAAGAAGCCAGTTTTCCACATTTACTCCAGATGTTATTACTTGGCTGCATGAACACTTTTTGTAAGGACTTCAGTGAGCAGCTCTCCAGGGTTACCACCTAGAATTCAGAAAGGAAACATGACTCATTTAACAACTAAACTGCTTTTCAAAAGCAGCCAAAGAAAAGGTTCAGAGAAAAACACAAGGCTGCCATAACATAGAACTGTAATAAGTATTGCATAACCTCTTCTAGTTGTGGAGAACATACCCCCAATGGAAATACTTTCCTGACCTTCATGAGTTATCTGTTTACTGAAGCACTTCGACAATACGATCCTTAGTGGTCAGGACTGCAGTCCTCCAGGGGTCACAAAGGGAACCAAAGGAGTTCCGAGAAAATTGCGTTCTCACTGTTTCTTATCAATCCTGTCTTTGCTAAGAGACTAAAAATCCAGTCTACAGATTTAGGGTGTTGAATTTTCATCACACATATCTTCTCTAGAGATAAAATATCTCTTATGCAGAATATGTATTCCCTACCATCCTTCCCAAATGCCTATTTGTTGTTCTTATTTATTCATTTTAACTTTTAGAGTAGAAGTACCAAGGTAGAATACGTGTTTTGGTTTAGGATAAACAGTCACCAAACGCAGACAAGTTAGCACTGGGCTCTGTCCAGTTTCATTGCCAGAATTAGTACAGGTCATCAGAAAAAGATGACACCGTATTTCCATTTCTCCAATTTTGATATAACATTGGTACCTCACTGGTTTATTCCTTCTGGATTGTAGTGTTGCTTTAAAAAAACTATGAGACTGAGGTGGAGGCATATCTGTAATATTCACGCTATAGGGATTTTTAAAATGTATTATGTATTAGCCTTATGTCCATGAACATGTTAGTAATGGAATTAAATCCTCCTGTTGCAATGAACTCTTGTATTTGTTACATGTACAATTCATTTGTAGAAACCTAGCCTAGGCTGTTACAGAAGCAAGGAAATAAAATGCTTTTCCAAATTAAATATTCTCTCATTTTCTAGTCACATTTTAATTATGAACCTAATGAACTGTAAATGTGACATCAGAATTCCTAATACCAAGAATTTGGATTTAATTAAAAAATGAAATTATACTAAGCAGATATGTTTAAAGATTATAGTGCAATTAAAATATGCAATCAAGCTTGCATAAAATACATAATCTTAGCAGAAATATACACAATGTTCACTTTCTTTAACTAGAAACTATGCTAGTTTCTAACACCGTACTAGAGAACTGGCTGAGGTCTCCTAACTGCACCACAGATAAACTTTTCTATAGACTCTCTGCTGCAGCATCTTGATTGATTCCAGTCTGAACTCCTAACTGCACACACCATGACAGTCCCTTTTTTTCACATCTTACAACATCCTCTTTCCTTTGCCTTTTTCACATTTAACATTTCCTGCATAACCTATTCAGAAATGATTGACAGTTCAATTTGGGCTGAATTTACACTATATACAAGGGGAGATTTTGTAGCATAAATATAGGGAGAAGGGGAGGAACAAAAAGAAATTATTGCCTCGGACCAATTTAAGCATGCTTTGCAGTGGCAGAAAAAAAGGCAAATTTAACTGAAATAGAAGACTATACAGGTCCTACACATATTGTAGGCAGAGTTTGGCATCATTTAATCAGGATTTGGGTGTTCTCTCTTCTCGTCAGCTCTTGGTCAGAATGGCATTTTCAGACATTTGTATAAAAAATGCTGAGAGACATGAGGGAGGGATCAAGCAGTAACATTTCAATGAACAAAAAGCAGATTTTCACACACATTCTATAGAAACCGTATATAATCTCTAGCAGTGCAAATCACCATTTCGTCTCTGGTGTCCCTTTGAATTCTTTGAAAATGGATCTTTTTTAATGTCCATAGTTCCTCAAAGGATGGTCACCACAGTCTTCAAAAAAGTAGTCAAGGTCATCATTGTAGGACAGAAAAGCTGCTTAAGATAGAGTCAGCTCCCTCAACCAACCTGCAGAAAAACCGCATAAGTTTTGTAACAAATCCTTTCTGTTTAGATCAAATGCTTTAGAGTATGAAAACTCTTGGTCAAATCTCTAAAAATGCAAACTTAGCTGAAACTCAAATCACCTATCATTATGGGAAATTAACTCATAGTCACCTAGGTTTTGGTAACCTTTAAAATATTCAACCAAATATAAGGGAATTTAAGAAAATCCCACCTCCCACTACCATGCATGATTTGTTTTATTCTCTCTTTCTTAATTAAAAATATCTCTGCAACCAAAGGTACATACGTATATAGCTTTGTACGATGACCTTGAGAATATTATGATATTTTGTGTCACATGCCATTGGGGGCACACATTTGCTTTCCAGAAACATGCAAGCTATTAAACCTTAAATTATAAATGCATGAACTTTGCAATATTTTTAATGTCCCAATATCTGTGATAGGGAAAATACAGAAAGTTTAGAATTTATGCATATTTGGGGAGAACACTTCGAAGAATTCTCATGAGAATCCTGAGTGACTGAAGAGACATGTCAAATATATTTCTAAAAATTACAGAAAGGGCAAGTTCGTTTTGAGAAACCAGCAAAATTCTCTCATATTTCAAAAGTGTCGTTACAAAGCATTAAGGTCAATGGAGTGAAAAGTGATTTTTGTGAAGTTATTGGACTGTGTACTAGTTGGATTAAATGTATTCTGGAAAAGGTAACTGTATTTATAATATAGTTATTTAAAGTGTATGTCATAAGATGTATGTGCCCTTTGGTTCCTTGCTCCTTCAAATAAAACAAGGGAATGTTTCATTTTTCAGAACTACAGGGTTGCTCTACAGAGCAAAGATGCACTCACAAGCAAACTCACATTTAGCTTAATTAGCATATATGTATAATGATTCATTAAGACATATAGTGGCTGGTCTAAAAGGAAAGAACTGAACAGTGTTTGTGGTACAAATGCAACAATAAAATAAAATAATTTAAAATAAAATAAAATAACGTCTAATACAGAAAGGAAAAGGAATCCTGGACTCTATAGCTTTAGTGTTGCTGTAGACACTGAGTATAAAAGGGTAATTTTTTAAAAGAGACTAACCACTCTCTTGTGCCATATTTTTTCTAGACTTCGTTTACTCAGTCTGTGAAATGCAAGTAATTATATTTCTATTGTTTTGCAGCATGTAATCCACAATGAATTATGCTCTCAGTGTTTTTATTTTTTATTTGGGTTACTTTGTATTGCCATAATTGACAGGACATTTATGAGAATATCTTCATAACCCAGGACACTGAATCTTCTTTATATAATAGACATGACAGCTTTGTCAGAAAACGTTCCCTTTAATACAGAAAGTGTCATGGTACTTCATATTTTGAGTCACAGGAAGGTCCCTTTGTCTGAATCTTTTACATTCCTCATTTAACAAAAACTTCCAACTTCTGCTGAACACATAAGTCTATGGAATGGCTAATGGCCTTATCAACATTTTGTCTGGGTCTAATCAAAGCCATGAGTTATTGAGACTGTGCCTGTAAGAATTGAAGCGCTAGTAGTTCTGAACAAGGCAATTTGACTCATTTTTTTAACTGATATGATAATCCTATTGATACAAGTACTTTGTTTTGTTCTGGAAAGTCATTTCAGCTTTGTTAGCAAATTGCCCTGGGAGGCACTTTAAATTTAAGGGCAATCACTAAAGCCTGCAGCAGCCGGTAGTAACGCCTTAGACAAGGCAGATGAGAATACAGTGTGGCTGGTCATAGAGAAGCAGAAAGGAAAAAGAAAGTCAGTTCCACAAATTCCTGAAGAATCAAAGTGAAACAACAATTCAATTGAGAACTAAGCTAAAACTCTAAATGTAATTTACTACAAAAGGTTGAGAGAAAGAAATCAGAGCATAAATATGAGATGATGAAACAGTAAATTAAACTCACAGATTAAACAGAAAATTAAAATTTTGTGGAAAAAGGTTTCAATTTAATAATATAACTTTATATGTCAAAAATGTCAATAAATTCCTAGTACTTCTGCAAGGACCATCTTCCAAATTGGAAGGTACAGTAAAATCAATCTTTTCATTACGCTGGTCCCTACATAGCATCAGTATATACATATTCAATAACTGGTATCATTGGCTTAAACAATTTATACAGATTCGGTGAAAAAATGTAATCAACCAAAAAAAATGCAAAAAATTATCTATTTTATTCCTAATGTAGTGTGGCTATTTCTGACTTTGTTACCTTTTTAATGGAAATAACAAAAAAAATCTAAGAAAAAATCATAGTTTAAAAGAGAAAAAGGTGCTTTTAGCCACGCTTTTTTATTTTTCTTTTGACAAAGAAAAATGTGATAGAAACAAGAAGAAATATAAGTGTTTAGGTTAGAAGAAAATGTAAATTTTTTAGTTTCAGGTCCATTTGAAATTACAGTAACCTTGGTTGGAGGTTTTTTCTTGTTAAGAATTTGATATGTTGTCTTTCCATTTAATATTATTGCAGAACACATATGGTCCTTTATAATTTTATTTTTTTTTTGTAAAAAATAATAAAATAATTTATATAAATAATTTTATGAAGCTATTTGGGTCAGTCAAAAGTCTTGTTTAAACAAAATAGTAGGCTGGATTTTGGTTTTTTTCTTTGTTTTTCAGTAAGTCTTTAAATAAATATCATAGATTCAGACATAAATACGAGGGGGAGCACTGACCAAAAAGTGACAGACACAGAATTTCATGCCCTGCTTCCTGTATAGACCCTTTCTTCTCTCCAGGACTAAGTACTACATTATTGCACCCAGCTGCATTTAAGAAATGTTTTTCACTCCATTCACATTTAACAACTTTTTTTTCTTTTTCTGTTTTTTCTTTTTTTCCCTTCTTTTTCTATTTTAATTTTTATTACAGATTACAATAATATACCTTTCATATCTGCCATATACTTCTACAAAAAGTCAGATTTGATCTTGGACTCAGGTTTTGGAGATGGCTGCCTTTCTCTACTGATTATTTTATCTGTTTTAGCAATCCAACAATCAGATTGTGGCAGCCAGAACAATAAATTACACGTGACTAGGAATAATCAGGCTTATTTGTTAAAAAACATCTGATCAACTCACCATTTTTTCTCCATATGTTTAAAATAATGGCTCACAGATTCACATAAATATTATCAAAAGGACTCAGAAAGAAAAGTGAAGAAATAGCACATAAAATCCTTAGAAAAGAACCACCAGTGTAAAAGACATTAATTCATGAATCTGCGTTCTCTAAATGTGAGTCGCACATAGAAATATCTCCTAACATATTGTTGAACTTAAGATCTATTTCCTTTTGCTTTTATTGTAATGTTAGCTCTAAGATCTTAAAAAAAAAAAAAAAAAAAAGGTACATAATATAAACCGTGCAATGTTCCATTTCTTTTTCCTACAACAGCTTGGAATATCCCTTTGTAATCCAAGATAAAACACCATGGAGAACATAATTCTGAGAAGTTTTGTCCAGCTGAAAGGGTAATAAGATCAACAACTTGGCAGTTATAACCAAACCTGCAAAGGAAAAATCCCCATTTCTGTAGATTACAACAGCAGGCTGAAGGGAGAAAGAAGTGAATCCCTGGAGTGATTCCCAAAGTGGGATGGGTGCCAACACAGCTCATGGGCTACAAGAGGCCCCTCTGGAGCTGCAGCCATCCAAGAGGGGCCACTTCATTCTCAGCATCTAATTGGAACAGCAGCAAGTTTCTTTCCTGGCCGTCAGTGAAAACAATGGAATGAATCAAAATCAGGAAACAAAAGTGGGTGGGTTAGAAAAACGAAGATGGAAAATGCCAGTCTTCTATGCTCAGGGAGTGACAGAAGCAAAGTAAAATAATCCCAAATGTCAAGAAGTTCCATGTCCTCATGGCCTCAATTCTGTCCCTAGAGCGAGCTGAATAACCCTACTAATTTCACTAAGTCATCATTGGCATAGCTGAGAGCAAAGTGTGCTCCTTTGCCTTTCTGTGCCTCGTAGAGAAAAATGACTCTGATACATAACTAATTACAGTGCATAGGGCACTTTTTGGGTAAGTCTTGAATTGGTGGGAGATAACTGGAGACCTGTTCTCTTTGCATGAAGGATAATAGAACTTGCTAGCATTTATTTAAAACAATAATGAACTCTTTGATCTCTTTAATCACATAATCCAGAGAAAGTGATTCTTGACCACTCAAAGAACAAGTTCCAAATGATTAATAGTCAACTGCAAAAGACTTGTTTTAACCTGATTTGCCCTAGAGACACTGTGCTTCTAGCTTGCAAAGTTTTTTCAACCAAAAAAATTAAATTAATTTTCATTCTAATTTGTTCTATTTCTTTTTCATTAACTGGTTGCTTGATTTTTATAATACTAAAAGTGACTTCAACAGAGATTTAACTGAGAATTTAAACTGGGATCAATTCTTTCAACTGGACTTTAAGCAAATTGTGGTCTTCTAATTTTACATAGATATATATTTTATCCAGTCTCCTAAAGCAAGAAATACACCATGTAGAATCGAAGGAACAGATTTGAAACTGTAATTATAAACTGAGGCTTTAGAAGTGGAGAGCAGTGACCCAGCAGTGGTATTTAGATGGAAACCGTATTTGAGAAAGCATAGTCTCACAGACTTGTTCCTAACAGAGGGAAATGTCAAAAATATAATGTCCATTAGAAGCAGCAATGGCAGTGGCTGATGCAGAGCGAATAAAGGGGAAAAGACTTTTTGGTTGAAGAGTAGCAAAGGTAAGTCTTATCCTTGTCTGTGGCTCAGCCCAGTCAAATTTCGCACTGTAAGATCAATAAGTTACACTGATTCACAGATATGGCTTCAAGATTTCACGTGATTTTTCTAATTCCCACCTTTAGTCAAAAATGACCTTTTAGTACTGTCTGCTTCTGCAGTATGTGGGGGATGTTTCCTCTTACCAATCCCTGTAAATACTGGGGGAAAATAAAGGCAATTCCATCTCAGAGTAACTAAGCTTCAGGCTTTTCTTTCATTCATCACCAAAAGGTGAAGAAACACATCAAAATATTTTAATGGAAATAAAATTGTACAGAATAGGAAAGGATGTTGAAATAGATACCTTCAGGTGAGTAAAATCAGTCAACAATTTCATGTGCTCTTTACTTTATATAAGTATAAAAACTAATATGCTTTCCCTCTCTCCCCTCCAATCCCCTCTTAATATTTTTGAAAGAAGCAGAAAAGAAAATAAGTCAATCAAAAGTGCTGAAGGTTCCTGAACTCATGAAATACAGACTTCTGTTTTCCAGCATCAAAGCTACAGGTAATTTGACGAGTGCAGTACAAATGCTGAAAGACGAGAGCCTCTAAAGTTCTTTTGGGGTAGAACGCACACAGAAAGGCATGAAAATTAATTTGATGAAATACATATAATAAAAGGATCTGTTGCAGTGGAGTTCAAAAGCACGTCAGACTGCTAGCAAGCCTGGGTGCACTCCTGCTAAAGCATGCTCGTAACTAATAAAAGTCCAGAGATTTTTAATCTCATGGCATGAGTTCAGTGGTCCAAACTACTTGGTTTGGTGAGGGCAAACTCAAAGTTGGGTAACTGAAAGCAGTGCGGCTGTGGAGTTGCACTGAAATAGGGCTGAAATACTGAAATAACAATAAAAGCTTTTCCCTTAATCAGCCAGAGGAGAGACTTGAATCTGGATCTTCCATGTTCCAGAATGCACCCTAACTTTAGCACAAGTCCATTTTCTCTCACTAATCAACCGTGAGCAGACAAAACAGTCTACATTGCACAGACGGGCAGTTAATTTCTTTTTCCATTGTGTTTGCAATACTCTCTGTGATGCGGTAGCAGCTCTGATGAGAATGGTAGATGTCCCCGGTCTATGCTTCATTTAGCTCCTGGATTTCAAAGGCATTGCCCTGTGTCGAGAGTGAAAAGTCCTTTTCAGCACCAAAGTGTGATCTTCTGAAGCACTGTTAAATTTCAATAATTTTTGGATTTCTGTCTTTTGTATTCTATTTTTCTCTCCCTTCTAACATCAAAATAGGACTTCTTGACTTCTAGAGCTCATAATAAGCTCTATTTGCTACAACTCTTTTCTTTAAAAAGGCATTTAAGAAAAATAATTAAAGAAACAGCAGCAGAAAAGGGTTGGGCTGCTAAAATGACAGAGCATACATTTCTGCATTAGAACTGTGGCTGGCACAGATGTGGCACTGAAGAAGATCTGAGTCTAATCTGTGTCTTGGCAGAAGTGTATGTAAAAGCACAAGTGAAGATTGATTCCTCTGAACATTAGCACACCAGCTACAGAATCCCAAAGAAATCTGCTTGCATAATAAAGGTGTCCAGCTAAACAAAAGGTGGCAGAATTAAACCATGGAAAAAAAATGCATTAGTTTAAATTTATCTTCATTTTATTGTATAAAGAAAGCTTACTTCATTTATTGTCGCAAAAGGAATGTTCTATTATTTCTTATTATCCTAACCAGCCTTGTCTGAATTTCTACACAAGTCCTTTGGAAGGTATGAGTTACTTGTTTACAAAAAGTTGTAGTATGTTAATATATGTTCCTTACCTTAATTGCACTTGGCTTTTGCTCATAAATCTGTGCAGAGATCAAACTGTATTTACCATAAAAGAATATTGATAATAATTCTTTTTATAAGGTGCTGCAAGCCCTTGCCAAAATCTAAATACAGAACTGCACATGCAACCGTTAACTGGGTGGCTTCTTATGTCGGGGGAATATGGAAGTAAAAAGAGTATACCTTGTACTGGTGAGACTAAGAAACTAAGGCCCTGGAAGGAAGATGGCAATGCTGTGGTACATAGGTTAGTAATGTCATTTCAGTCGGTCGGCCTGTAGATAGCTCCCTGCAGTCCTGGTTTAAACACTAGCAATATATTGCCCTACTTTAAATGGAGAAAGCTATTATCACAGCCGGGAAAACTTGAAGTGTATTTTCAAATGGAAGCTTAGAAACCTCAGATTTTCTATTTGATAGAAATTATTAAAATTTCAAAACTAATTTGAAATTACGCAATGAAAATACATTCGGTGAGGATAGGGACAAAGTCTAAAGGCAAAATGAAAATTTATCTTGATTAACATAAAAGGGTTTCCAGCTCTGAATCAACAATTTCAAAAACAAATCAGTTGAGCTTTTATATTAATCTAATCTTTATAAATCTATTTTCAGTCATAGAAAGAATTTTCCAGTGCTTGGCATATTTTAATGAGGTAAAGTAAAGAAAGAAAGTCTCATTAAGAGAAAGGAGTAAGCGTATAGCCCTAGAGCCATAAATTTTGTTTAGATGTCCAGGAAAGATACTTCTGCCTTTAACATACTTCTGCCCTAAAGAAACTTTCCCCTAATTAAGCACGTAAAGAACAAATGGATTTTTAAAGTACAATGTACCCTAGCTCCTATTAACAGCTTTAAAAGATTTAAAGCTCTAGCTTTTTGAATGTTTGTTAGGTGTTTTGTTAGGTATGCGAGGCAGAACAGTTTTTATGAAAGACATATATTGGGCATCCAGCACACGGATGACCTCTCAGATTCTAACCAGCTGTCACCCTTGCTATCAAAGCTTGATAAGCTTCGACAACTTTCATGACAGCCCCAAAGCCATCATCAGATCTATCAACAGGATCCAGCACTGCTTCCCACATTTTGTCCAGCATCTGTGCCCATTCTTTCTATATATCTCACTAATAATTTAAGCTTTATTTTATCTACACCGAACTCTTGTTTTTAAGGCTCTCTTCAGTTCAACGGTGCTACAAATTCAGTAAGCTCATGACTCATACCTTTGTCACAATCCTTGTCCTCTCGCCTTCTTGAAGTTTCAGGGCACAATCTCGTGGTTTGTGTATGACCCACCAAAAAACTGCATTCAACCAACGGCAACTAGAAAACAAAAAGTCAATTATGTCTACGCACTGATCTTTATTGTATCCTGCACTCTGAGATCAAAAAACCCTGTATGCTTAATATCATTCTGTTATATTCTGAATGATGTTTCGGAGCACGGTGTTACTATATGAATATCATAAATCATATATCACCGTCTGGGATCATGCCCAGATATTCCCAGGAGACCGTTGTTCTCGTGAGACAGTGTAGCATGTCATGTTGTCCACTCTGAAACTAAAAGTATTCAGGCCAGCAATTTCCTGAATAAATGTAAGCGTGGTATCACATTATTCTTCTGAGCAGAAGGCAATACAGGTCCAGTAGTGTCCTTAAACAATATTCCTTTCTAAATGTCATCATGCAGCTATGACACAATCTTCGCTACAAGAAGGACCTGCAATTTTACTTCAGCTATTTAACGCTCTCATGGCCTTATCCTGAGGTAAAAGCAAACTGAAACCAGGTATCTCATTTTTTTGGCATAGTAAACTCACCAAGGAGTGAAGTCACAAGAGAATTCATGCCTTTTACTGACTTAATACCTGTTCTATAGAATATCTCAACAGTGAAGGCTGATTATTATATTTCTTTCATGAGTATGAAAGTTTCATAACTCATAGGCATCATAAGTGCCTTCAGACTTTGAGAGTTATTAAGGTCAGTCATGAGAAAAAAATATAATCACTTTTTACTGGTGAAATATTAAATTTATTTTATGAGAAATATTTTTTTATTGATTACCATTCCAAGAATAGCAGGCAGCTAATAAAGCACTCAGGAGTTTTTTGTCCATCTTTCCATCTTCCCATGTTGAGACTAAGAAACTATTGCTTGAGGGGTTTTATACATTAGATAGAAAAGCTTAGAAGTTGTTCAAGAGAATACTGAATTATTTAAATGTCTAAAATATTTTACTTCTCATATGTTAAAATAAATTTACCTTTTTTCTTTTTTCTCTGAATCAAACATAAGTGTTTTCTCACAGGTTCTAGCCATTAGAATCATTCAGCTGTAATAAGCATTTTGCTTCATAGTATATTTAGAACTTTCATCCCTAACAAAATGATTACAGAGTAGAGTTGATTCTAATAAAACTATCTAAAATACAGTGGGCTTGAACTGCTCTATCTTAGGTCCTGGTTCAGCAAAGTTTATAAGTCCATGGCTATCTTTTAAGTGAATAATACACAGTGCTACGTGTCTTTTGTGCAGATGTGTAAGCAATAGATTGAAACACAAAAATCAGAGAGATATTATGTGAAAATTAAAAGAAATTCATTGGTGTAAAATAAGACATCACTGATAAAAACATGCATTTGGATGAGTAAAATTTCAGGAAAAAAGTCTGTACATGAAGTGAATGGAGGATGGAGTACTGCCAGACGTTCTGTGATAAACAGGACGTTGTGGTGGGACCTGGGGTGCTTATAGGCAATGCATGGTTTTGGAACTTTTATTTTGCACTGTGTCTTTAAACAAGGCTGCACTCCTGCTTTAGAAATTACACACACGCGTCTTAAGCCAAGATTTCATGGCATGTTTGTATACAAAATTCATTCTACCACAGTGTGAGATGCTGAAGCTTTACAAGGTGACAGCAGATGAGCAAAGTTCTTGTATTTAAAAATTGGATTCCCTGGAAATTAATTGAATTTCTAGATTGAGGATTTAAAACTCCAAGTAATGCATTTTATTAGTACAATCACTGCACACAGTGGATTTAATGTACCACTCCTGTTAACAATAATGTTGTACCTCTAATCTGCAGTGCACTTGTAACTGTTCTGTGGTGTGGAAGGCTCTGACTCAGTTAAGAGAGTCAGGGATCTGGAAAGCTTGACTTCCTTCCAGTACAGTCACATCAGCTGCCTAATAAAGCCCCTCAAAAGATTTGGAGGCATACATAAACCAGAGACGGATTCTGAACAGAGTGTTCAACGTGGTTTCTGAACAGAGGGTTCAACTTAATGCAACAAAAAGCATGAGATGACCATAAATTATCCTGAAATCAGTATAGTAATATTATTCTGGGCTGGAGGAAATGGAAAGAATTCATAGAACATGTTTCCACCATACTGAGCTATGAAATGTTTCCATAGAGGAGCCTTAAATACCAGTTACACTTCATTATTTTTATTTATAAATTAAAATTCTGGTCCAGATTCATAGGAAATCAGCACTATAACTGGAGCTGCATTTCAGGGTAGAGAGTAACTTGGAAGTAGAGATAGAAGATAAACACAACTATTTACTCATTCTGAAAAGGCAAACCCTGATTCACTAGGAATGGGATTTTCACAAAGCACTCCACACCATTTCCTGTTCCCCTGAAAGTCAGACAAAACTGCCTCTCAGTTGATCAGACTATTTCTTCCTACACTAACTGCTGTTGATAATTATTAAAGATAACTTGATACTCTCTCTTGGCCATACAGAAATACAGAACCTCTTCTCTTCTCATGCTAGTTTCTCCATCTAGTCAGTGTCATAGATTCCAACAGAACTACGACCTGTATCATGAAGGTCTGACAAAGCAGGAAGTTTATTCAACTCACCTGGAAGCGTAAAGCGCTGAATACGTTGCAGCACATGAAACAAAATTCAAAGTATATGCTTCCCTCAAAAATCAAATAGACTTAGATCTTTGCACATCAGTTCTCCTTAAGTTTTACTTTTTCATGAGTGAGAGTATCCAGTCAAGTTTTACTGATGTTCATTAGACCTCAGTAAAATTAACATGAGTTAGCTAAGTATCTCCAAACAGACAAGCCTGAGAGACAGAAGCATCAAGTGTCACAGGTAGCAACTATAGATGAGATCCACACTCTCTGCAAATCCCTAGAGATAAAAAACTTCTCAGATTCCTGCTGTCAGTACTAGTGATGGTATATTAATTACCATCCTTTTCTTTTGTGTGCTCCTAAAACAAATGCCAGCCTAGAGGAGTTATTTTTAGGAACTCTGTGAACACCATATTATATGTTTGGTAAACTTATGTACTGGATAAAACCAGTTAAGGTCCAGAATAAATTATATTATGCGTCTTTTATCAAGGGCATAAGAGTAACACATACCACAGACATAATTTTGACCGTTGCTTATTTCTTCTGAAAGGTCTAGGTATTAGGGAAGTGCTCAGCTACTCGTTGTATAACGAAGTTAAGGTTCACCACCTCCTTAAGAATGAGCCCAACCTCATTTACACATACATTCTTGTCACAGAACAACGATGAAGAGAGTTCTCACCTTTGTCAAGTTGCTTCTTAATCACCATTACACCTTCATTACAGGCCAGCCAGAGATCAGTCTCCTTTCGGACAGAACAGGAGCAGCCATGAGATTTTCAAGTTAGACTGCTCTAACAATCCGTGCATACTGTTCTCTAATGATGTGTTCTTTATTAAAGAACTGAAGGGAACTGTAGTCTGTAAAATAAAAAACAGAAGTAGCAGCTCTTTAATAAAGGATTGCCCTATCTGGTGTTGACAATGCTTTTCCTCTTATCCCACAAGATTAATTTTGACATTTCAAAAACATAAGGAAAAACAAACTGATCAAATCAAAAGTCCTTCTAGCTCCTCTGTATCTCACAGAGGCCAGCCTGAATTGCTCTAGGGAAGTGCATAGGGATAGAGTAAGTGATACTTCCCCAGAATGTAACCCAGCCTCCAAAAATTTGGGCTCAGGAGCAAAATAAATCCCTGTCTACCGAAATAACATTAAACTCTTCACTGATAATTCAATGAACTCACTACAGTATATCGTAAAGCATGACAATACCGTACATGATGCTCATATTCCAATAAGAACAAGGAGAGGTGACTTGGACTGGAAATGTTAATTTGTGGCTACAGCCTCTTAAAATAAATAGAATGGCTGTAACATGATGAAAAAGCAGGGAAATATCCCACCCCCACCCCGCCCGAGTTTTCCAAAGAAAACATTATTCAACTCTCTGGAAAAAGATCAGAGTATATTTTAGTGCTGCATTAAAAAGGGAAAATATAGCCAATTCTTAACAGAAATAAACTACTACAGCTCCAATGTAATCAAGAATTAATAGCTTGTAACTTAAGAGTACATCTCTCACTTGATTGTCCTCACTTGTGGAGAAGCCTGCAGAAATCAAGTCACCTGTTAAAGTAGGATAGATTAACACTTACTGATTGATTACAACAGATCCATGCCACAGAGCTGAAGGAATGAGCACATTTTATATATTTTTAATAAAGATGCCAGTTAGGGATGCTTATGCTTCATTCAGTTCCTCTCCATAATGATGAATTTATTCTTTAAGATTACCAGTTAGTTTTGTTTGAAAGGATAAACATGTTCCTAAATGCTAAATTCTGTCACTAACATGTTTGCCATCTTTATTTCCACTTCAGTGATTTTTTCCATTTGTAAATAAACCCCCAGTATTTGTACCTCTATTTATTATCAAATAATTACTAATTCATTGAGATATAAATATGGCTAACTCTATAAAGACGTTTAATTGCTTATCACTGTCAGTTATTTTCAATTCTTAAAAAAAAGCTCTCTGATAAGTAAAACACTTGAGAATTCAGTTGTGTTTGCTCTAAAACTTCTAACTTGGGGCACTGTTATTCTTTATATGACCTTTGGCATTGATAAGACTGCTGAGGGAGTACACCTGAGAATTTAATCTAACCTGCCTTCATGATAACATACAATATTTGCTAGATCTTGATGGAATTTATATTCTCTTCAGTAAATTCCCACTGATTTATAAGCCCAGATTTATCTCATGTCTCTACTATATGGCACATTACTCATCATTTAGGAGGTTAATACATTATCATATTTACTCCAAAGCACAGTTTATAAAAATGCATAGGGTTCTAGATGGAAAGGCACCACCAGGGAAGAAAAAGTTTTCAACTTCTCCAACTTCAGGTACATTTGAAAATGGACTACAGCAGCTGTATATGAAATGTAATTGCCTAAACATAATACAGTTATAAAGGAGGTGGAGAGTGGGGAGGGTTGTGTAAAAAAACAACAGCACACCATGGTCAGGGTATTTTCCAAAGAAATTACTTATAAGAAAGACTTCCAGTGAAACATGCAAATGATTAAAAATTCAGTAATTGGCTTTATGTTTGAAATACACATGAAGTAGACAACTATCAAGTTCAGACACTTCATGAAAAGAAAAAAAAAAAAAAAAAGATTAAACTCTGTGGATACCAAAGTCAACAGCAGGACTCAGACCGCCTTGATGATCCAAAAGAACAATGACTCAATGGTTTATATGCAGACATATTTCAAATGCCATACTGGTTTTTCATTGATATAAAAAGTATTTGGGTGCTAGGATCTCCTGAACATTCTAGTCTCATCAATCTAACTTCAGGTCTCCAAATACTTTAACCAAGACATTCATGACTTGAAGTTTCTTGGCATAATTGACGGGTAGAGTTATACTAAATCATCAGCAGTAGGCTAGCTATATACCAACCAAAGCAGCAGAAATCTAATGAAGTATAACAGTAACAATTCAACAGTGAACCTGCACAGGTTGGTTACACCTCACACTTCCCAAATTCTGTCTCTAAAGTTCATGTGACAGCCATTTTAATTATTGAATACATTTAATTTGTCATCAGATTAGCTATTTCCCATGGATATAATTTACAGCTATTATTGAACTTGTAAGTAACATCTGAAAATGTATGTCATCAGTATCTTTTTGTATAGAGTCTTGTTCTGCACAGAAATTTTAACAGATATATTCTGCGCATGCTTCTGTTCTAAAATGTCTGTGGTGGCTAATCTAGCAAATTCAAGATAACCTGTTAAAGAGCCTTCTCGCATGTCCTCCTGATTAAATGGCGTCCTATAACCTGCTGAGTCATAGAAGAAGTGGTTTCACACTCTCCAGCTGTTTATACTTAGGTGCGGCTCCATAAGCTGTTGAAGAACCAAAAAAATGCATCAAATAGAGTGAGAATTTCCTTTCCTTAGAAGAGCACAGTCTAAACTTGTGATCCATGGCTCAGTTTTTTTCCTGAGTCATATTTCATTATAAGTTCATCTGTTTAAAGCATTTATCTTCCTGCAGTGAGTATATATATATATATATATGGGGGGGAGGGGTTGTATTTTCTGCTTGGGGCTTTATATTCAGTAATTGTGGTCATCCAATCATGAAGACCAAGATCATCAAGGCAAGTACAGATGCACTGATGTATGTTTGGAAAACATAGTCTATTCACTCAAGAAACATTTTTCATTATTAAATAGAAGCACAGAAATCCCTTGGGTAGCTTGATCCAACTCTGCAAAGACATAAGTGCCTCTGTTCAGCTTTCCTCTGTGTAGTAATTCAAGCTGCCTTTTAAAAAATGAATTCCTCTCCAAATTTACAAGATCTTTCTAATTTTCACTTGCCCTTTAATTGGAAATGAGGTAGACTTGAAGGTTTTGTATGTTGAGTTATTCTAACAGTTACAATAATGAAACCAAAAATTAGTCATAACAATCAGTTGTGATGCCTTGGTCTGAGACATTTAAATAATGGTAGTGTGAACTGAGGCTGCTATCCAATAGCATTTATGTAAAACACTTTATATGTGGCAGAGATGTTCAACAAAACAATGACTCAGAACAGCAAAGAGGCAGACTTTGAAAGAATTGCATGCATAACTGACCAAATCATTTTTTAAGTTTTCCCTCTGCCTGAGTTTTACTAGCTCTTCTCTCTAAAGTACCTTAAGATAAATCAGGTAGGTTTGGTATTTTCTGAATCAGAACACATCAGAGGAAGTCTCACAATTCTACTGTGTGCAAAGGAGATTTCCTAGGGAGCTTTGTAACTACATATATCTTTCTCAAAAATAAATGATGAATCATATACTTGCCTAAACAGACTTTAATGATGGGTGCTATTTTGTCTGTTCAAATCAAGCTAATTTATGTGTCATAAAATATGCATGCATCCTGTGCATTCCCTTACTCCTTTGACTCATTCCTGCTTATTTCTGAATAAGTTGCTGAGGAGATAATTGCTTACTTATAATTTTTCATTATTATTATTATTCATTCAACTTACACTAGTCTTCACAAAAAAAAAATAAATAAAAAAAAAATCATAACCTGACAAGTGGCTAAGAGAGGAACACAAATGCCTTTTTCTACCTCACATGTGAAAAGACAAAGAATATTTCCCACAAAGTAATAAAAAGAAGTCACTTCTGAAGCCAGGCAAATGGCCAAAACCATGATTGGAAACAGCAGGAAAGATTTCTTCTTCATGCTGCCTTTTTGTCTACTGCAACCTTTCATTGTGAACCTGCACATCCCCACTGCGTGGAGGTGGTGCTCTCGTTAGAATTGATGGATTGTAGCTTCCTTTTCCTAAGGAAAGTTTGATAAGAAAATCAGTTCATACCAAAGCTGATTCAGGGTATGTTAATGGAGAATAAAATCCTTAAAATATTGTCAACCAAAATTACTGCTATTGTGAATTTACATAATTTCACTGGGTTTAGTAATTCTGGCAGTTTACATGGGTAATGTTGTCTGCAGCTTTTTAATACCATGTGGCTTGCCCTATAAAATATCAAAAGAATAATTTTACCAGTAGATGGACCCAGAACTCCAAAATACTTTTGTTCTGATCCTTTCTTCAGGATCACAAAGTCTCTCCTTACAAGTTCTAGAGAAGTCTATTTATTAAAAGAGAGATGTTTTCTTCATGTAGGCTGGGATATTAATGTAATGCCCTGACTATGCTCATATTTTGGGTTTCATTATATGTTCGTCCTCCTGTTTAGTCTTTATTCTACATAACAATTAGTGAATTCAAAGTCTCTGTTTTCTGTGAAGGCTCAAAACACCCTTTTGTCTGATTTTAAGATACAGCTCACTCATTTCAAGCTAATTCTTTTTATTGTTTTGGTGTTCGGGTTTTTTATTCCTTTGATACACCCTATTCGATGTACTCCTATACACCAACATTCTTCTCCTTAACAAGAGCAGCCTGGTCCACAAAGAACAGCCAGAAGACCACTTGCTATTTTCTTCTTATTTCAATGCCAGACCTGCTTCACCCCCCCTCTTTGAGAAATAATTCACTGATCTTAATTTGTAACGTTCAGCATTATGATCTGCCTAACTACAGCTACTGCTCTGTCCTGAAATAGTGTCTTTGCTCTGTCTTGTATTGCAAAGTCAAAGAAACTCTAGAGTTTGCATAACTAGTGATGGAAGGACTGCAGCAGGGGAGGGATCTTCTGGAAACACCAAACTAGAACATCTGTTCTCCCATGTCAGCCCCCTCGCTTCTGGCCCAGCAAGTACCTGGGGAAAATGAAACACAGACGGGATTCCCTGAGCACCGGTGTCCCCAGGCTGCTCCAGGAGCAAGCCAGTACTATTGGCAACTGGCACGCATCACGGTATTTGAACAGCTGTAAGCTAGGGGAAACAAACTAGTTCAAAGAAAAAACGTTTTAGGAGAATGATAAAACTATATTTAGACCCCTGTTCAAACAGCTCTATTTCAATGAGATGGTGAGTTTATCATCCTCCTCTGTGGTTAGATATTTATCACATTGGAATAGATTTTTATAAGTTTATATTGAATTTATATGGAGATTGTGCATGCGTTGATGCAGTAATTCAAATATGTGCATTTAGAAGGCTCAATCCAGTGGGGAGACACCACACACTGGACAATAGAGTTAACAGAAGCCAAGTTGATTCCAGCAAATCAGAGATATGATCTGATAAACCTGGAAGCAAAAAGTAGAGCCAAGCACAGGACAAACTACTCAGACAAGAATAACCAACCATGCAAATATACAACTGGGGTAACATCAGACTAACACAGTTGCTGTTAATCTGAGATGTTGTGATTTACAGAGAAAAACTCACCAGCTACAGTCGTTGGTTGGAGAAGACCGAAGGGGGATGACATAACAGTAAAAAATATGGAAAGCTTCATCAAGAGCAAAGATAAGGCTGCTTTTCATTGAGATAATGGATAAGACCACAGTGAAAAAAATCATAGGATGACATTAGGAAAAATGCTTTCTTGTCAAAAAGATAGGGAGGCCATGGAGCAGACTGGGGAGCTGCCAGTGCTCCTGGTCTTTAAGAATAGGTTAGACATCCATGAGATAACGAAGTAGAGTTACAGCCATGACACCTGCTTCAGAACAGGGAGACAGACCAAATGATCTCTTCAGGTCTTCTCCAGACTTGTGAGTCTAATTTCAGACACTGTCACTGCTAATATTTTCATGTTCCTGTTTTTTATGAAAACATTTGTTCAAAGGACAAATAAATAAGACATATATAGGCATAGTTCTGAAGTCTTTACAGTCTGTGCAAATTCCATTATTTTAAGCCAAATATAACTAGCATATAAAAAGCCTGGGATCAGAACCAAAAAAATACAGAATTGCATTTCTGGAACAGAGATAAAGGTATTTCTTCATCTTAGTCACAGACAGAGTTATATATTGCAGAAAAAAAAAAAACAAACCTGTAACAAACTCAGAAGGTAGTTCTGTCATCCTCCTCCCATATATTTCAATATATTTGCTCTAAAATCACGATATTACAAAAAATCACTAAGATTTTTAAAGAGAAAACCACTGTTTTGATGCTGCCTTTCAATGATGCTGAGAAGACCTGTCTACATTTTGCCTGCTGATAAACTGGGCTGATGTCAGACACAATGCCTGTCTTGCAGGGGAAGATAGGAACACATTCCTAGTTTCAAACCTTTCTGGCTATAGCTTCCCACAAAGATAGATGGAGGTAGGACTGGCACCTGACATCAGCGTGTTACTGTGTGTTTCTGAAAAATATTTCTGCAGTCAGTATATCAACAACAGAAACCAAATTGGCTTGGAGATCTCTGTCATTCCAAAGCCACATCTAGCTGCTGGGCCAGCACACTCTCAGCCTCTGTCTTCCACACCAGGAGCTTTAGCCACAAAATTTCCATAGCTCAAGGTTTAGCCAGTTCTTAGTTTACCTGAACTGATACAATCACTAATAATTTGTTTAATTTTCTTACTGAGTAAAATCAAGCTATCAGTTTTAATGTCGTGGATTTTTTTTAATTGAATATAAATATAGTTTAGGGGGTGAGCTACGCTTCTAAAGGAGCCTTATAATGATGTAACCTCAAGGAAGGGACTAGGCTGTTCAGCAGAAGTCTGTTTAAAAGAGATATAACTGCATCTACTGTACTCCTAAGCTATTTTAACCCCCAAAATATCATATTTCTATTCTAAACATTTTTAGAGATAAATAAAAGAGGACTGAATTGGTCAAAATAAGAATTAATTACAAAACTCCACATTATTAAATGGGTTTCATTTGAAAGATGTCATCTTGATTTATACGGTAAAGAACCAAAGCCAAATCCATGAAGATTTGTATTTATCATCACATTCCATTAATCCTTTTAGGAAGTAACTTATTTAATTCAACAGCTTTCTGGGGCTTGTTTTTGAGTTTTGGGATTTTTTTATTTCTTTAATTGTTAAGAAACTTGGCAAAGGAAAAAAAATTTGTCACTGATATGTTCTGTCTGCTTTGCACAGTTTTGCCTGTGTGACTGTATTGTTTTAACTTGAAGGGAGTCTGTCTGGAAAAAGAATGATATACAACTTCTAGAATAATGCTGTGTTGTCTCGCTACAACAGTGAAAAACAAGCCAGCAAGCAAAATCAAACCCAGAAAATGCCAATGAAAGCAGGATCTTTCAGTGAAACTGGAGGTTATATTGTATTAAGCCCCATATAAGGCATGTTTAAAAGTGGATACAGCACAAATGCTCCATAAACCATAGTCCCATGCAAATTAACAAAACGAATACTAGCATAAAGGGTGATAATTACATTACTTTCAGTACTCCTCTTTCTGCAGCTGTATAGAATACTCAGCCTATACTCAAGTACTAAGTAAATCAAAGCAAAGTGAATTTAATAGGTCTATTAAAAGTGTACTGCTAATGCATCTTTATATAACTTAGAACAGCAGTACCACTTCTTCAGAAATAAGGATAAATATAATGTGTCCGACCAAATAGCGATAACTGATTTTAACAGGTACTTAGAAAGAGAATATTTGTTTAGATCAATATCCAATTAAGAGTCTAGCTATTCAGAATCTACTTTTTGGTTTCCCTTCAAATTACGAAAGCAAAAGCTATTAGTAAATCTTATTAGTTTCATGCTGGTCTCTTGAGATTTTTTTCCACCTGACTACTTTGTGTCCCTTAAAAGATAATTTTAAACACAGTGTGATATTGATTGTTTCAAGGCACTAACGTGAACTGATCAAACACAGCAAAAGAAAATTTTACTGTATACATAGTCAAACTGAGGACTAAGATCTGTCAACATTAGAGGTTAATAATGTCCAGTTTACTAAAAAATTAACATCTAATCAGTAACTCAAGAAGAGAATGGAGCTCTACTTACATTTCTAATCGTATGGACTCTGGGTAACATTACAGTGAATTAGCTGCAGAAACATCAGGAAAGTATGAACTTCAAAGTGTGAAGTCTGCAGGTATACTATTTCGAGGGAACAAGGAACGAAAACAACTCCTTTTTCTGTCTTTTCCCGCATTCTATGTGTTCCTTCTGCTTAAATGACTAATTATAATGCAAGACCTACATCCTGATTTCTTTTATGTACTGAATAATCATACAAGATGAGAAGTGAGACTAGAATTAGGTTTCTTTACTGAAATAGCTAGCTATAACCCTTCCTAAATACTACATGTGTTATTTAATGGAAAGGTACTGTAAGTTGCAATGTTGAATGAAAATTATGAGACTTTCCCTTTCCAGAAAAGGAGCCAAGATCCTGGATTGTCTCACTGTCTTCCTCTTCACAAGATGAGTTTTTAAGGCATAGCTTCTTCTTCTTCTGTTATCCAGCACCAATCTTGTTATGCAGAAAAACAAAAGTCCTCCTAGGCTTCAATATTATACCCACAGTTAGTTTGAACATTTCAGTTAGGGTATTCAAAACTAAGCACCACAACTAATTCCTTCTTTTGACTCATTTTTTTCTATTGTGCCTAGATAAGAGACGGACCATGGCTGGTTGATTCCCCCTGAGTGATGAAAGCCTTATATGTCTCTCCTGCCTCCCCTCAGCTAATAAATGTCAATTGACATAAGTGGCCTAGTGCTGTCTGCTAATTAGACTATCACTTCTATAGTTTAACTAGATTAGTGTGACAGCATGAACGTAGTTAGGAAAAGAATCTGAGAATACTGTAAAGGCAATGTTAAAAAAATTGGTTTTCATCATTATATATATACATATATACAGAGTTATACACAAAAACATTTTTAGCTTAAAATGAACAGAATTATTTTAGAGTCAAAATTGCAGCACATACCATCATGTTTCCCTAGTAATAAATGTTTTTATGAATGATATGAACAGTGCATCATTTAGTTTCATAACTCCTCCTGTTTGTCATCCCCTTGATATCAGACAACGTTCACTATGGCAACAATATTACATAGTCACGCAATCTTTGTAATAAGAAAAGTAAGAAAAGAAGTAAGAAAAAGAAGGGGGGGGGGGAAAGATGTTACTAACAAGAACTAGAAGATACAGAATTATTATGATGATACAGAATTAACAGTTTTGGTAGAACTAATGAGAAATGCTGCCTTAATTTCTTTATATAGTCATAATTTTTTTTGTCTGATATCATATATGCTTTTGAGAAATGAACATTTTAATTTTTGTAACATAATTTAAAGGTTTCTTTAACTGTATGTAATTCAAAGCGTACCAAAGGAACAGGAAAGGCATCACTAACTCTAAGAGGTTTGGGGTAAAATACCAATTGTATGGATAGCAGGAGAAGAACAAAACTTATTTCACTATCAAATACAATCTTCTCACTTTAGTAATATACAACTGTCACAACTACATGGGTTCAATCAGAAAAAAAATTATGTGTACTATCTTTGCCAAACCATTAGAAGTTGTATCACATTATACCACTCTTCTGTGAAGGTTCCACTGCATGTGGAAGAAATGTCTCCTGCTTACAAATCTCCAGGCTATGACAAATGACATGTTTCATGTTATCCATTTGCTTATCCCATACACTACGGGTTTTTTTACACTTTCACAGGCAGTATCACAGGATTGTCAGGGGAAACCACCACTTTAGCTGTAATGAAATTAAAAGAGAATGCAGAGCATATTGTAGTACTCAGCATACCCACAATCAGTATATCAAATGATTTTAAACAAGGAGATGGTCTTATGAGTACCTCAGCAACATACACTGTGACAAAAATTGAAATGAACTTCATCTAAGTGAAGAAAAGAATTCTTTCCAGCAGTTGCCATTGTTCACAGCTGAAGTATGTTTATTACAAGGAAATGTGAAGTGTATTAGTGAAGGGAGAGAGCTCATGTGACATAAAAGCAAAACCAGCATGATGACCTACTTTTGTTTTTCTGCTGAATGAAGTCTCCTGCCTTCAGAGTCTGTGAACATCATTACTTAGAGTATCTAACATATTATGCACTTACCTTCAACGACAGATCAAAGTATTGAGGTCATCCAGGGACAACAGTATTTAGCTGTAGTGATGGCTGTACACAATGAAGCCCTGTGAGGAGGTCACTGCATATAAAGGACAAGAATACAATATAAAATATTGTGGGTGCAGTGGAAGACATTGAAATTATCACAAACATTAAGCCTGAGGCAGGAAGACTCACTTTTGTAGGAAGGAGCTCCACCTGATTCCCTGGTGACTACTAAGTCCCACTAACTGTCCTGACCTTTACCACTAAGGAGACTAAGTGAAGAGGCTAAATTGTTTAGGTGATACACACAAACACAATGGCAGGTGTCGGGTCATCTAGTCTTCAAATTGGCTGTGTTAAGAGAAACTGATGAGCCAAATATTATCTTCTTTTTGAAAACAGATTCCTTTGATCAGTCAGTTGGCCATGGATATGCAGCATTAATACACAGCTATTGTAACTCCTCAACGGGTGTCTATGTAGCCTCCAAATTCTTACCTGTAAAGATTTTTAGGATCAGGAAATTCAGACAACCTTGTTTCTGAAATTTAGACTATCTTGAGCCATTCACAGCTATGAACTTAATCTCTGCTAGAGAAAAGAAGTTTTTAAAATGAGGTGGGAACTCAGTAAGATTATAACAGAATAAAGTTTAATCCATGATGAGACCAGAGTTCCTGACACTATACTTTGTGGACATTGAGATATTTGTTATTCAATAACCTTTAGTGGACTTTCTAGTGTAAAGGACATAAAATATCAACCAATGAAACTTTTTTTTTTTTTTTAAATCTCATATGATTGCATCTGTCACAAAGGCTAACTTACTGATTAATGGACTCCAAAGATATTCTGTGAAATTGTGTTCAACTTATTGATCATTTTCTGGCATTTCCAACTGCAAATAATTTTTTTTTTTTTTTTTTCCTGTTACATCTTCTATATACTTGCTGCTTGCAGAACATGAGAATATATTTACTATTAGGTACAAATACAAATAATTAAAGTGGTATCTCCAGTTATTTTAGGAATTGAAATACGTTTTAGCTAATGTTGTACCAGCAGATGTGGGGCTAGTTTCTGCATCATTCAGCACGCTTGTAGCAAAAGCAGTCAGGGTCTTCAGTTCTGGTAGAAATGACAGATTGACTCAAGAGATATGATGCATACCTTAAAATTTATATGAAGAAAATGGATTCATATTTCATTATTTGATTTAACTGTTCAAATATAAATAAGAGCATAATTGCATAATCCTGATTTAAATCAGAGTACTTTATATAAGAAAGCACATGTGCATTCTTACTTTCAGTAAAAACCCTGCTCTCTTAAATTAAATTAGAGGCTGGTTAAAAAGATTTTGGACACATATGCAGATCTTCATAGAAACCTTTTTCTTTAAAGAAAAACAAGTTTTTGTGTTTGAAACTTTCTAAATTGTCTAGCAACTGTTCAGGTTAATTACAGAACTAATCAACAATACGAACTGTATTCAACTGTAGATGAAAAATGGCACCTGACATTTGAAAAGTAATCAAGTCTATTCATTATTTTCAGTTCTTCCAATTCTGCTTATTTATATTAATATATATATATTCATATTTAGAATTACATGTATAAAATACAAAGTCTGTAGCAAGTATACAGTATACATAAACACACACATAAAAAAAGTCCTTTTATTTCTGAAGATGAAATATTGACTTATATTTCTGGGATACTACAGGAAAAACATCATACCAAAAATTGTACAGACAGTTCAAGAGATGGCACATATTATTTTGTGTTAAATAACAATGCTCAAGGAAATAACAATAAAACTCAAATTATCATATCCTTTTAAAAGAATAACACACACAAGCTCCTCAACAATGCCTTTGTGTTCTGTTTTATTCCACATCAAACATAAGAAAACTTATTCTACTTCGCAGTGTAGCTATGATGAAGTAGTTGGTACTATTTGTCATGGTTTAAAGATACACAAAGTTGTTAACATAGCTCAGCTAAGGCTTTGTCACTTGTCATCAACTTCATCTTGAGAGTAACCTTAAAGAAATGGAGGTCAGCTATCTTTGTTTTACAGAGATGAGGTACTATTTACAGTTCTAAGATTTTGAAGCCACTCCATTTAGCACTTCTCTGACAGTTCTGACAGAGAAAGCTGAACACCAACCGGGAAGTTTCTTTTCTACATATTCAAATAGCAAAAGATGCACTCAGATTGTTATTAACTACAGGTGTAATCGTTACCTTGCCAAGACATAGCTCAACCTTCAAAGAGTGGATTTATGTACATTCAGCATGTTTTTGGTTGTAGTTAAATATGTCAGGACTCTGGCTTTTGTCTGGACTCAGAATCATTTCCAAAAAGACTGGCAGTAGGTGGTTTTGACTTGCATATGTAATTTGTATAGTTATAAACTCAAAATGATTAATTATATATAAATTTTACTTCTTATGTAATAAAACAAGAACATTTATGAAATACATTGGCCTCCAGGTCTTTCTTATCCAATAACAGCCATCAATATAACTGATACAAAGTAATTTCTTACTACTTTGAAGATACAACATCCTACCTGAAAGTCTTAAATCAGGGCTTTTTCCAAGGTATTAACAACATTCAGTTTCTAAGGTGGAAAAACTAAAGCAGAGGATGCCAAAAGAATTTAAAACTAAACAAAAAAAAGTGGTGTTAGAGTCCTGAAAATCTTTTTCAAAAGTAAAAAAAAAAAAAACCAAACCCCAACAAATACAGACATTCTAGACTCTAGACTTCTGAGGAAAAAACTTGACTTGTTTCAGTTACTTAAAAAAAGATCCCATTAACAGACACATTCATCGTTATGAAAAGTATACATAACATTGAAAGTTAGGAAAAAAATATGTCTCTATGCTTAAGTTGTATCTGTTTGGTGCAAGGTATATTCTCTTTTCTTTTTTTTTTTCTTTTTCTTTTTTTTTTTCATTCACAGTCCCAAATTGGCAAAGTAATTAGCTTTTTGAATGTAGAACTATATTCAAAGGCCCTCATTCAGGTAGGTAGGTATGTAAATAAATATTCACACTGGACTTAGCAGAACATCTTGAGGGCTGAAAGTTAAACAGAAACCATAACCAACAGATTATACTTTACATCTCCATGTGTGAACATACAAACGTTCATGAAACGCACATGCAAACTCAAACCATACCTAGCACCTCAGCTTCTCTCTGAGCCCTCTTATGAGTCTGGCATTCCAGTTTAAGTTTCTTACACATTCAAGAACGTTCTCCCTACTCATTTTAGCACTGAATTATGACAGCTGACCTGCCAGAAGTGAACTCTGTCAGCTAGTGATTGCCAAGTGGACAGGAGTGAACCAAGACTAATGATATTAGACAACAATTGCCAGATAAATGCATGGTGAGTTAAGATGAACAATGTCAGCTCAAAATGGTGACATGATGAAAGGCAAACAATAATGAACAATGTCAAACACAGATTGCCAAAAAGATTAGGATGAGCAATGTCCCATTGTTCAGCCAACTTAAGTAAATGAAGATAAATGACACTAGACACTGATTCGTGAGCAAATTGGCAAAACATGGGTAAGATGTTGACTAGGCAAGATGAATTAAAAAAATTGAAAATTTTAGTCTTTTTTATATGTAACATACAATACAACATGACTATACACTGCAGTATAGCTTTTCTTCTTATATTTATTCTGTAATTCTGGGATGATACAGCCCAACAAGGTATACATTCTTACATAAATAGATGATTTGCAATTTCACCCAAATGGCCTCTGCTTTCAAGATATTTTGTTCTTGTTCTCTACCCTGGAAGACTTGTAACTCCAGTACATTAACAAAACCAAAAACTCTGTAGTGCCCTTATGGATTCTATAGGTTGAGTTTTCTCTCCAAAAATGTTACACTAGGGGAGTCAGTCAGTACTTTCAGGATCTAGAACCTAACGCTTTTCAGAAACTGTACCTATAAAAAAAAAACCTCAGCACTGTAGCAATGAGAGTAATAGCTGTGGAATATGAACAAACAACGGTAGATCTTCTCTTAGGCTTATGTAACTGATTCTCTGCTAGTGATGTTCTCTGAAATGTTGCCCAAGAAAAGCACAGCAAGTTGGCCTTATTATGATAAATAAAAACAATATAAAAAATTCAGACCAAAACACAAAACCAAAATTTTACAAAGTAAGAGCTGAGGTTCAATGAGGTTGAAGGCATGATTCTTCCTAGGTATGTAAGCCATAGGCACCTAGATCTAAACCAGCCATTCTAGCTCTGCATCATAGTCAGTAAAGGAAAATAAGCATGTCTGAGGGCAATTAATTTCACATTTACAAGCCCTCTCGGTTCGTTAATTAAAGGAGCTCTTGATGACCATTTCAGATGTAGATATCTAACTTTTAAATGTCTAGTGAGATAAATTTTCCATACGGACTTTGTCACTCAAGTATTGCAATTCTCAGCTTAACCTTTACAAAAACCTTAGTAAGAAGAAACCACACAGTAAGTTAATGCTCACGTTTTCATCAGTTTGAATGTGGAGTTCACACTGCCTGGCTGGCTGAGCAGAGAGTCCCTGCACCTGTTGGCAGACAGCTCTATGAAAGGGGTCATGCATAGAGCAACAAATAGGATTCCTAGTGAGAAGTTCCTAAAAAGCATCTTAAATGCCAAGTGAAAGCTCCTTTCTGTGAATGGACAGCTAACAAGGTTCTTTAAAATTCATCATTCGTTCAGTCGATTCAACTTTGGTAATACGACAGTAGTTTGAGACACTTGCTGAAAAACAAACTCTAGGATCAATGCTGGCCACCATGCTGGTCTTTAAGTTTCTAATCTATCTTTAGAGTCCTAACTACAAAAAAAGACTTACTATCCAGTATGTGCTGTTAAATATCTTACCCAAATCTCAAGAAAAAGAAATCGCAGCTTTTAAAGAGTAAGTCATAAATTCCCTTAATTCCAATGCAGTGTAAATCTTTCATGCTCACATATATTCCTTTGAGTATATTTCAGGCCAAGTGGCCTTTCCTTTCTGCTTCTTTACACAATATTTGTGGGTAGTCACTTAAGAATGCTTGAATGAATCATGCTGAAACACTTATGAATATCTCTTTTCCTCTTGATTATTTATGGTACAAGCCTCTCTTTACTGAGATATTACAATTATCTGAGGTAAGCAGACATCTGCGAATTCACTCCACAAATTGTAGCTTCTTTTTTTCATTACTTTTTCCCCTACACATACCCCACCTCAAATGGGGTAAAGATGCCAGTTTGAATCTGATAGCTGATGTTCAGTTTATATAAGACATCCCAATTTCAGTAAATTAAAAGATTCTTTGGCAATCTAAATTAGCAAAGAATCATCCCCTCATGATAGCTACAATTTATTTCTTCACTGGAAAAAAATCATCAGATGACACAATACCATGCTGATCACAGTTCAGGTTAAATTGAAGTGACATGCTACTCTTCTATTTGTTTTAATGTCTGTCCTTAATAGGACAACTGGCTACCATAACTTGATCTGTTCCCTTGTGCTACTAAGTCGAGATATTTTCTTAACTACAACTTCATCCACATTATGTATGTATATATAATTCCTAATGATTAGAAATCAGTGCACCCTAAAGTTTGGAGTCAGATCTTTAGCTGTATCTTCAATGAAAAGGATGTTTGCAGCAGCTACAGATATTATCCTGCATGGTGAATTTAATGCCTTTTCTTCTGATGGTTAGAGTAAAATAAGATAGCTTCTTTCCACTGTGTATTGAAAAAGAAAATCAGTGTGAAATACCATCATCTACTTCTTCATAACCTTTGATAACAAACTGAAATGTACTTCAGTGATACTGTAACTGCATGCAAAAGCATTAATGATGGAGGGAATTAAAAATGGCTTATAGAAATAAAGAACTTTAAAAATTCATTTATAGCATAGCAACTATAATTGGTACAAGTTTACAGACTTATTTTACAGAAGTATGCTGAGTTGCCCATTACAGCTTGCTAAAGCAATATTTTCCAAAGCAACATTGCACCTCATTCTGGAAGATTCTTTAATTAATTTGAATGGTGAAGCACTGCAAAAATAAAAAACAAAAAACATGTTATGCAACATTTAGTTTCACTGAGCCATACAGCAGCATAATTTTTACCAGTTTCTCTATGTTCCCATTGTGTTTAATTCTGTTACTTGTATTAGACTGCAGATGTCTCTGTCTTTTCCCCACAGCTAAGACTGTTCTCTAATATAGTGTAATGGCTACAATACAAGCCCCCAGATCTAAGACAATTCACTTGTTATGGGAGGTTAATAAATATTTTTTTCACATTTATATGGAACATTTACTTCCAAACACATACTATTGACTGAGGTGTTAATTCAAAATAGTCCTTTGAACAGCTAGTAAGAAAATGAGAAGTAAAATCTAATTTCAGAAAATGTGTAAAATTATGTAGAGGAAAAAAATATCATTTTTAGAGGATTGTCTGCAGATAACTTTGAAATTCTCCTCATAGACACATGACAATCTTGAACAGAATAGAACCTCTTCACTTTCTCTAAACACAAAAGTTAGTAGCCAAATTTTTAAGATTTGGGAGAAATCAGATCTGTGTTTTATCAGTTCCAACTCGGTGGTTTCAGATCAGCTTTTCTGCTAAGAGCACTGAAGTGCACTAGCATACAACTGTACCTCCACTCATGGGTCCTGCCTCTTAGCAAAGACGTTTCTTCTTACGAAGTCACTCGGCTCCAAGACTTCTAGCTAGTGCTGAAATAGCAGTAATAACAAAAATTCTTTTGCTTAGCAGATTTTCACAGGTAAATAAGTAAATACTGGATGCTGGGGGAACGGGAGAAGAGTTAAAGTCTGCACTCAAATGCATCATAAGTTTCTCACTTTTGTCTACTGGTTCCAAGCATTATTCAACCCTTCACCACTAGAAAATATTTTTTTCAAAAAAGATTCTACTGATATCTGTGCTGAGTACAGGATGCCATTCTGTCAGACTATAGGAGGACTCATTCTTTCTACTCGATGCTATGGGTGGCATTTGGGAATAGACGTTTGTTCAGAGTGAACAGAAGAAAGAAATATTATCAGCAGCCAACAAAGCACACATACTGTGATGATTAATAGGCATTTGAGTGGAGAACTGCTCTTTTTGCCATTAAAACTTGTATTTCTTAAATCACATCTTTCATCAAAGTCTTCTAATTGCACTACAGTTTGTGATCATTTAATTATCTGTGTTTTCTTTTCAAGATGGTATCTTGAAAATATATCGTATATATTAGAGTGCTACTTCACTTTTAAGTTTAACATAGCAAAATGGGTTTCTCCTAGAGAAAATTATTTTCTTCTTGGCTACTTTGGCCAAAAGTAAGTTAATAAATGCAGAACATTCTAAGTTCTTCATTTGAAATGATACATAGGTAGACATCATAATTATAAATTCCTCTTGCAGTTTAAGGTTCGCGGGACAAACTTACAATAGCTTCATTACAAATTCTGTGTGATCTTTTCATACACATTTTAAGCACCTGGAATATTTGCATTTCTGATTTTACTGGTGCAGCCTTAACAAGAGAGATGTATCCTTGCTCAGTATAAACTGGATAAGGCTCTGACCATATGTTTTTAGTTGATTCTGCATGTAACTGAAGACAGAAACAAGGAAATAGATATTGTAAAAAAAAGGGGGAAAGGGTGGCCATTGTACTGTGGCTTACATAATGACATAGTTCAACTTGCCTTTTAAGGGGTCACCTTTTCTTAAAGTGAATGACATGGAGAGGGGTTTCCTTTTTTAAATGTTGTTTGTCCTGCTCCCAGTGAGACATTCAGGATCTCTGGGTTGTGGCAGGTCTGTTTTGAAAGAAAAACAAATGAAAAAATAGTTGAGCACCTATACACAATAATGGATAATAGGTTTGTTTGGGCTCATTTAGATGAATACTGATTTGCTGCTTTATTAAATGTCATCTGTTTAGTAGAGGATTGCACTAAAGAAAGTCTAAACATCCTGGGAAATCAAGATTTATCAAAATGGCACTTTGTCCAATTAACATGCAATATAGTTCTTTAAATGGGATAATTATGCATATATTGATTTCTATCTTTTATGTATATGTGTTTGTATTTATATAAAATCCACAATGAAATATAGGCAAATACATTGTAAAGTGATTAAATGAAAAATATCTCAAAATTAAATTAGTGATAAAAATTTTCTTTTTACCTGTGAACATTTTTTCATATACTAAATGCATCTTAACAATATTTGGTATCATATTTGGCTGGAGATCAGTCAGTTTGTCTGCCACACTGTATGTAGAACACAAGATCTGATGGATAGGCTTTGAGATAAGTAGGAGAAAAGCCATGTACCACTGAATAAAATAATATGATACCGATATAAGCTGATTAATATAATTCCTAACAACATAATACTTTTTCTTCACATTGGTAAATACTAAATGCATGTAAATATGAAACATTCTTCCAGACAATTTTATTCTTCTTACAGCACCATCAGTGTTTGCACATCTATAATTCTTTGAAATATTTTTACAATGATAAAAAAGGACAAGGTTTAATTAAAGACGTAATTAGCAAACAGCAGTACCTTAAATATCCCTGTTTATGCAGGGTTCCAGATTTTGTATATATTCATTTTAGTCAGCTCTGACAGCAAGTCTGCACCTGATGGTTATGCCAGTCATAACTGAGACTCTTTCCCATTACACTCTTATTATTGCAACAGATGGTTTGCTTTTGAGTGTAAGAAGTATCAGTTTTATATCACAGGAAAATATTATTTGTACCACTGTATTCTTTATGTTTCTGCCCTACCTCTATTATTCTCCATTTTCCATTTTTAACAAGGTCATTTTTTCATCCCTTTTTTTTCCTGTCAAAGAAAAGGAAGGATTAACTTAAACACAAAAACCCTCATATTAATGTAAAGTCATTATAAAAACCAGAAATTTAATTATTAGAATCTGAATGCTAAACATAGGAAGATATCTTAACAAATGATAATAACATATTGATGTAACTATGTATTAACACGTATTTATAGATCAACTTTCTAACATCATAAATGTAGAGAATCATTACCAGTCATCTAAGATAATTATAAGCCAGTAACTTATTTTACTTTTACCACTGCTTTAAAGCCACTGATATAATCTCAGTGTAGTAAATCAGATCAAGAAATCAATGTCAGTCTTACCTTAGAGCTAATAAGTCTTCAGATTTTATTTCAAATAAGGTAATATTAACTCAAATTATCTTTTTTTTTTTTCCTTTTGGAGAAATTAAAAACACCCTCTATGCATAAGCCAAGGCAAAATAAAGCTCATCAAACATTAACATGGAGTAGTGTCAAGTAACAGAAGTGGTTCGTGTACTTGAATGCCTTTGGAGGCCTGATCTCAGCCTTAGAGCTCCTCTGTTCTTGTGCCTAGTACATAGGCTAGAAAAAGGATACTCGCTGTTCAAGAGCAAAAACTCTCGGTATCTTATGCTACATCAGATTTTCATTTCAATGAGAAAGGCTTTAATAAGATATGCAGAGATGTTCCAAAGGAAAAGGTGAGAAGCCAACCATATTTTTCTTTTAGACTGTATGGAAAACCATTTTACTTAATTACAGAATTATCTCAACCAGCATTTTTTTTACTGACTAAAAAGGAACACAGAAATATATGAATTATCAAATCGATGAGATGAATAGTTCATTTGTTCAGCATCTCATTTATCAGAATGGCCAGTCGTTGCCGTTTCAGGCAGACGTACAAAAAACACTGCGGTATACAGGTGTGGAACAATTTTTCCGTTGGAAAGGTTTCCTCCTTTTCCTCGAATGAAATGCATTGTTTGCTATCCAGACCTGCCATTTCAAACATTTGTTGGCTCTATGCCTGTGGTCAGTTGTTCATAACTGAGCTATTCATCACTTCAAAAAGCCAGCTCAGCACACTTTAGGCTTCTGAACCATTCCCCTACACACATATTGAGAATTGGGGGGAAGAGACAACTGCAACCATCATTTCTTATATTGCTGCTCCCAGCAGGAGGGAAATTTATGTTTCCAATGTATTTCTATTCTATTCTATTCTATTCTATTCTATTCTATTCTATTCTATTCTATTCTATTCTATTCTATTCTATTCTATTCTATTCTATTCTATTCTACTCTTTTTCACTTGTACACTCTTTAGGAGAAAACAGTTTTTGACATATTCCCTAAGTCACATATATGACCACCTTTTAGTTCAAGATAGGTTAGAGAATGACTATTTTGACAGTGCAACTGTTTGAGGGAGGGGTGGTTTGCTTAAAATGGATAGAGAACAAAGATATTATTTATTGTTAGCTGAAAGTGTAGGACTCTTGTTTTCAGTTTAATTTTGTCAACATATATTCCTTTTTGTTATGGCTATTTACATACAAGTCCAGATTAGTTCTTAAATACTTATTAGACAGTAGGAATAAAAAAAGAGAAGACCTTCAAGAGAAAAAGCACTGTGATGCAGAAGGCAGTGTGTGTATTTATAATCTGCACTGGGTAATATACATGACATGTCCTGAGAGCTGTTAAACACAGAGTTCTGGTGCTAGTAAAAATTTCATATTTAAATCCACCCAAACAAATGTTACCCTTCCTGCTGACATTTTTAATCCTTTTCTCCTGCTCTTGTAGCTAAAAATTGAAAGTAGGTCATGCAGCAGTATTACACGTTATGGATTCTCCATCACAGTTGGAAAAGGAGTAACTGGCTCAGCAAATTGATAAAATTAACTAAAAACAATCATAAGATATGATGCTTTCTTCAATGCAAAATTACACTGAAGTCACAGAAGCAATGAATAGGACAGAATCCCTAACAGAGAAGTTGACAGAATTCCAAAAAGTTGCAGATGCTCAGTGCTGGGTCAAAACTTGAAATTAAACTTTCCAGACACTACATTTCCAGAGATTATAGTGTTGAACTTTACATATGAAGCACTGATGGCTGAAATAAAACCTAACTAAATGATCCCAGTCATTTGTGGACTGAGTACAGTCATCTGGATAGTTATCATCATCCATTGCATTCATTTTTCCAAGGCTGGGCTTAAGAATATAGAACAATATAACATTAGTCACCACTTTTCCTGAGCTTATGGACTCAGGACACAAAGAAATTATGCTGAAATTCCATGCATTCTCAAAAAATGTGCTGGATCAAAACATATCAGCAGTCCTGGGCACACACCTTTTGGTATTTGCTAGTCCAAAGATGCATGTTACACAGCATAGCTGGGGCAAATCAGTGCCACTGTGTGAATGCCAGTTACTTTTTTTTTTTTTTAATAGGTTTATACATATACATGCATACACACGCAGAGGTATGTATGTACATATATTACACAGGCAATGTGCTATGTATTATTGTTTCATAGCAGGATGGGAGAAGCATTATTACTTAATGTTACAGAGAAGATAAATTGCTAATAGACGATTTTTAATAAGTTCCCTCAGCTAATAAACATAATCTAACTCTATATTATGTGAAATGCAGCAACTGCAACTCTAAATTATTTAGACATTTACAATGACTCCATAACTTTTAAAATCTTCAAGAGCTATACCAAGCCTTTTGACACATAATGGGTTACAAAACAACATTTCACTATGAAATCTCATAACATCCTGTTTAATTCTGCTTCTGGATTCTCTGAAACAACATACTTTAGCTTCTGTATATTTTGCATAATATAAACACCTGCATATACTAGGACTGCAATAATAAGATGTTAATTATGTCATAAGAGTTGCAAGTTCTTAGTTTGTATTTACTCTGAGAAGCAAAGTCAAGTCCCAGTTGCAGCCTGTCAGCTTTCCTTTGAATTGCCACAATAATTAATATCCTTTTCATCTAAAAGTATGCCACCAAAATGGGACAGGTGGTTTAAACAGTTGCTAAAAACTGCTAAATATCTCTGGCAATGGTGCCATAATGTGACTACAATGATGGCCTTTTCCTGGAAAACTTAACAGTCACGAGCCTAGTTTAGTTACTTTAAATGCGGTTCTACCGGTTTGTCTATACTTTTATGTATAAAGGGGTGGGTTTATGTTGATATATATCTGTGCAAGCAACAGGGATGATTACTGAATGTAAAGAAACAAAGGAAAAGGTTACTCAATATTTCAAGAATACCAAGAACCTAAATTTCAAGCTCTGAATCATAGCTCGTTCATCACAGAGCTTGAGCGCAGACCCTCTTCCAATCATGTAGGCTAGAAAATGTCAAAAAAATGCATCACTGTTCAGAATAATGCAACAGAGAGGGAAGCAAGGGGGGGGGGGGAAGCCACTGAAATCCTAAATGTTAGCACTAGCTCTGAAAGCAAATTTCATAATGTAATCAACTATTACTTCCATGTGGCATAGGTGATCTGAGGACCACAGAAGTTAATTCAACCACAAACTATTTAGTAATACAAAGTTTTCTGGTAATACAAGCAAAGCTGCTGTGCCACCTGGTGAACATTTTCATACGCAAGAGTCTCTTTTGCTGTATTTATCAATATAAAAGACTAATTCAAGTACTCTTGGCAACTTTTGTTGATGCTTGCATTAAGATATGTGAATAGTTGCAATCAGTAATGAGAGAGAGACTCCTCTTCTGTCACTACAGAGTACTAGTCTTTTGTCAGTACATAACTGATGTGCTCATTATTTTTCAGCAATACATGTTTTAATTTTAGAGAAAGCGAAGAAGTATTATTTGTGGCATATGGCAAATAATCTACAGGGATATTTGATGAAAATTTCACCTTGTTTTCAGCTCATGAATTGACCACGATCAATCATGATTGATGATCAAATTACAAGTAGATGAGCAAACTTGATCATCCAAGTGTATTCATTTTCAATATTTTTTTCACTGAACACTAAATAATCCTTGGCCCATCAGCTATACGAATCAATCTGTTGATGATATTTGATAACACTCTGGTATTAAATGCTATTCAAAGTGTTAAATCAAAGCTATCAGACACAAAGCACACAAGATGGGTTATTCTCTCAGCAGATAATCATCAACCCTTAGAATCAAATGTCCAGAACAAAGTCTTCATTATATATCTGAAATACATGCTCCAGAAATACATTTTTGCAAGTACTTAAAAGTAGTTGTTTTGGCCCATATTTTTGCCTACAGACACCATATTTATGAAACTCATGACAAAATGTCATTAATTCAATCAAAGCAAATCCATGTCAAAATTACCACAAGCCTAGAGGGGACAGAGACAGGCCTGGCCTAATGCTCATTGTGCCACTCCAGTAAAGAGACAGACGAAAATACAGAAATGTGGGAATCTCAATGATTTTATGTATACGATGTAAACATTGCTGAGTGACTGTTTACCATATGCCCTGATCACATATTATTTATCTAATAGAAAAAAACACTTTTTAATTTTAAGAAAGTCTGGATTCAGATCAAATCTTGATTCACATTTCATGCTTTGGAAAACTTCCCTTTCCAGAAGACTAAAGAAAATATTTTCAGAATTTTAGAGAAGCTCAACATTTAAAGTATGCCTTGGCCCATTATCTGTAAGGGATTTGAGTCTCTCAAACTGTTCTGTTATATTGAATTCAGTTTAGGGTAAGTAATTTTCTTCATATATTGTCTCACCAATTTTTGTTGATTCAGTCAACATACTGATCCTCTTTTTAGAATTGGTTAATTTATATATTCTATTGACTTCTGTGCAATTTCAAGTGTTTGACATCCCCCTTCTTATTTATTGCTTTTGTACTGAAGGCTGACACTTTTCTGTATAACTTCTGCATGAAAATAAAACTAAATTAACCTCTTCATATAGAGGTCTAAATTATTTGGGCAAGATATCATGTTTTCTAATAGAAAGTATTATTAGATTTTGGACATTTTAATGAACTTTTTGAATAATCCAGAAATGTATTTTCTACAGTACTTTCATTAGGCGAATACCAGCAGTATAAGTGAATTATAGTTTTCAATTTTGCTCCCTTTAGAAATGGTTTTTCATATACTAACCAAATAATATTTATTCACAAGAACATAAATCTTTTTTGGTGTAGATTTTTGGTAAAGATTACGTAGGATAGCAGGTATGCTATTAGCCATTATATGCTTATGCAGGCTTTGTGTCTGGTATCTAAGGCATCAGCCCTTTATAGAAAGTAAGTTAATTAAAATTCAAAACTTTATCATGGAAGGTAAACATACATTTTCCTTTCCTAGAAATCAAAAGTTTGTGGATGAAAAATTTGTCTTAAATTATCAAGGCAAACCAAAGACCTTATTTGGATAACATAGAGAAATTTTCTGTATGTTTCTTTTGGCTTCCTCTTCAGAAAATGCTATCTCGTCCTCAGCTGCCAAGGGCTCTTAACAACGTGGCTATCTCAAGTTTGTCTGTGACTATATTTGCCAACTTGGTGTGATAGCAGGCTGTAGGCATGAGTCAGCAAGCTACAAAGTATTATTATCAACTCCCAGGTGGGCACGTTTGTATAGTAACAATCCTCTTTTGCTTACTTTTATGTGACATACATCCTTTATATTATCAAAAATAGGGTTAGATGATTCTGTCTACAAGAGTCCCATTAACCAGCCACCAGTTTGCCACCACCGGTACCCTTTCTAGGACTGATGTTCTGAACTTCTGAGACTGATTCTGACCATCCACCAGTTTTACAGCAGGTACAGCCCAACTGACTTCACCGAGATAACTATTGATTGGGATGGAAGACGGGAGTGGACACTAGCAGATATTACCGGAGTATGCTCCTTTTCAGAGGATGTAAACTATTTCTCATACAGCCCATATCTTTCAAGATATTGTAAATCATATCTTCAGCTAAAAGGCATCATCTTGAGTCTATCATGAATTTTGACCTCCTCAGACATATCATTCTTGCTATTTTCAGAAAACACTTGCATATAAACATTTCGCACTTTTACTTACCTTTCTACATCATTTTTATTAACAAATTTCGCCAACACTGCTGTAATGTAGATGCTGTTCTACTGTTAAGTTCTGCTCTGTGTACACCTAAGGCCATGGTAAGCTGCATTTGCACCATAGTTATTTCTATGAGTTGGTTGCTACTGGCAACAGCTTTTCTTTTAATACTGAAAAGTGATGAATTAGTTTTTTGACTGACTGAGTTTCTATGGTTGGAAATCAATAGTAAATTGCTTTTTTCATCAATTCAGGCTACTAAAATACAGACATATTCATAAACTTATTATGAAGAAAAAGTGTTTTAAAAAGGTAAGAAATAGAACTTAAAAATACCATTTTATTGCTACAATTACAGTACATTCATAAAAGAGTTACCAAAACTCAGTGCTAATATCAAATTCTGTGTCAGAGTTTCAGGGATATCAAAAGAAATACGCTTCTTTTTTGTTTTCCTTCTTTAAGTTGACAGTCATCACGAACAAATAGCATTCATCGTACACACATTATTTCTCCAAAACTTAATGTATGGAAATCCCTATCATGATCAATCATGAAAGCATCTTGAATGTGACTTACACACCGTGCAGACTGTGCTCACCTAGCAGAGGTACAGAATGCAGCAAAACAGATGTATAGTTTCATTTTTCTATGGAAAATGCTTATTGACTTCCAAAGGATACAGAACTACTATAAAGCTAGAATTTCTTTTGGAACAAACTAAAAGCAGAAATGCATTTATGTCTACTGTGCATAAAGGAAAACATGTTTATCACATTAAGACACTAAGGCTGGAGATATGTTTTGGGTTTTTTTTGTCATTTCCCTACAAGCAAATCTATGCATCTGGAAAAAAAAGAAAGCATGCTGTCAGACAAGATACACAGGAGGTCTGCGCAACAACTGTGGTTGATTCTTTTTCATAACAAGAAGACACGGTTCATTACAGTTAGATCATTACCATGCTAGAAAACTGAATCCTCCAAGAAGTAAATCGTTGTTTATTATGTTTTAGAATTGCTTACAGAACAGTTCTTCAGTTTAAACCAGCTCTACCCCACACTTGAGGGGATTCATCTTACGAACCTACTGTACTAAAATATATAAGATTATGCATTTCCTTTACCAGATAGGTACCCAGTCAGCTACATACTGTCAGATACAAAAAAAAGTTTGTTTGTTTGTTTTTTTCCATGTGATTATAACTCATCTTCACCTCTTATATGCTACTCAATGATGAAAAATTCTGTGACAGAGATGAGTTATTTTGTGAATGAACAGAAGCAAAACTCTCCTGGAACTATCTGAAAGTGTAATTTGTCAAATTCTTCAATACTGCCATTCAGACAAGTGCAAACTACTGTAAAATACTTGTCAGTTAGGTCATGGGATGGAATTCATCCCTCTGTTTCCCCTGACTCAGATTTAGAATCAGGCTTTTAGCTAGTGCTCATGCAAAAGGCTGCACTATAAAGTATTTCAGCAATGAATGTGACAGTCAAGAGGTTTAATATTGTCAGCACACTCAGACTTGTAGTGAAATTTCTTCACGTTTCATGGAAGAAAATGCATCCTTTCATTTCTGCGCAGGCAAGATCCAGTCTGTATTTTCATGTGGCGACACGCACAACTGTTTTTAAAAATATAAAGGATAAATAGCCATAGATTCATGTATTCTATATATGAAATGACATGAAATAAGACAAACTTACATTATGTACATAATAGGTGCATTTTAATTTGTTTCTGGGAATCAGTATTGCCTTAAAAACTAAATAAACAAAAAAGGAGAAAATCCTCCTCAGATAACCAGAAGTGTCTAAGGGAGATGGTGCCAAACCATTGGATAGAGCAGTTTCATTCCAAAAACAGGCAGCAAACTGCAATACTCCAGAAGGGTGTCAGAGCCATGAAGGCTGTGATGGTTACCAGGCATCCCATAACCAGCCTAGCTGGGCTTCCTGCGCCAGCTTGTTTGTTAGAATAAGCCACAGGCTGTCTGACTTTGGTCCTCAGCCTGCCAAGTCCCGCAGCTCCATGATTTCTGGAGTGCCTTGCTAGCAAGCAGCTACCCAGAACTTTATGTAAAACTTCATTTTAATTCTTCAGAAACAGATTTTGCCAAGAGAGTACTTTCTTATGAAACAAACTACGCTTTTCTATCAAAAGAAGCTTTTAGTTTTGTACCACCTGTAGACAGTCTTAGACTAGATTTGGACTAGCTCCAAGCGTGTATGTGAAGGCAGACTCTAAAGCTGTTTGTTCCCCACAGTTGCAATCACACATTTCTACTAGAAAGATGAGATTCATCTCAAGAAATGTTCAGATTCTAAAAATTAAGCATCAAGCTAGCCTCTTAGATTTGCTGAATTAGCCAATGGCAACTCAGTCTATCTTCTCTCCTCTAGCTCTAGCAAGAATACCAATTACTAGCTTAGACTACATACCTAAATTTTAGGTGACTAAAACTAGATTAAATTTATCCCAATCTAAATGAAGGCTTTGCACAAAAGAATGGAGCCAATACTGAAAACAAGGTACATGCCATTACTGCCAAAAAATTTATAAGTAGCAGGAATACAATTTCACATTTTTATAGCCTCATTTGTATAAGCATTTTTATAGTCACTTCTATAAAAGTGTCTAAAAGTGCTACATAAATATTAATGAATTAACCTCCTCTGCATCCCCATATGGTAGATATTATTTTTTTTTTTACATTGTATAGCTGGAGAAACAATTGCAATAAAGCTAAGCTCTATGCACAACTCCAGCTACCAATTCTGTTAGAGAACCATCTTCCTTTTGTATCACTGTCACTATCTTCCTTTTGTAATCCACGAAATGCAAATCCAAAGTGGCCAAGATACTAAGTGCCATTGAAAATAAACATATTTTACTTATGATTCCAAGAAGCATTTTCCTCAATAACTTAACTGAACAAAACATTGGAAGCACAGTATGCCTTTCTTATGCTCCAAATGTTTTGGTTTTTTTTGTTTTTTTTGTTTTTTCCATTAATTATGTCATAAGATATTAAGAGATACATTTGTTGAAATTCACAGCAGTTAAATATGACTATTTTCCTATATTTTAAAGCAATAACTGAAAGACCCACTGTGAGTGTGCACAACTCCAATACCAAACTTTTATTTCAACTTCATAATGACCTGCATGATACTGATATATAGAGGAACCTTGCATCAAGTTTATATGTTTCACCCAGAAACATACTCAAGAACAATTTTTTTTGTTCTGATATCTAAGGAAATTTCTGAACAGAATTGCTACCAGTGACATTGGTAGTATATTAACATTTCAGACCATGCTTTGATTTATATAGACTTTAAACCACCTTATTTTGATCTATGTTCAAAGACTTAGAAACTAAATCCAATGTTGTTGAAAGAAATGAAATTTATTAACTACTTCCAAATTCAATCAGAATTACTTTGGAGGTATACTGGTATGCTACTGGTAACCATTCCTTTGACTTGCTAGGAAGAAAAGACACAGTATACTTTTCAAGAAATATAGTCAGCCAGATTTCCGCCAAAAGGGAATGAATCAAGCACTGAATAAAATTGGATTTAACAATGGATAAAAATTAGAAAGTGTTTCTGCAAATGAACCTGAATTCAGTGATGTCATCATTCTACCACATTTATGCATGCAGATTATGTAATATTAATATAATAAAAAATGACCCATTGTGTACATGTGAAATCAGTGTGATTTCTCTTCAGCATTTCATTTATTCAAAATTATGAAACTAGATTTTCCTTTAGAGATTGTACAGGATGAAATTAAAAATTTTCCTGAAATCTTGATCTATAAATCAAAGTATATTTTTAGCAGAAAAAAAATCTATTCAGTTGCCAATTGAATATAAAACTAAAATCAGATACATTATATCTGCATAGGGAAATCCATGTATTCCACAAAGACTTTTGACTTGAGCTTCATTCCAATTAAAGTCAGAGAAAAAGATTTTGCTGACTACAGCAGAGAAAGAATTGGGTAATTAGGCCAAATCCTATAGTGCTTATTTAGAATTTAAGCTTATGAGAATAGCCTGTAAGTGATTATTATTATGCTGTAACACAAACCTATTATTTTCCTAAGTATTTTACAAATGCATAGGAAGAAACAGCCTGTGATTGATTTGCTACTCTAAATGGTGGCTTGAAATATGTGGGAGGAAGATGACATGACTTCAGAAAAATCACATATCCCATTACTGGCAGAAACAAGAAAAAGAACTTTCCTTTCTTCTATAAGGTCACAGCCACTAAAGCCAGAAGAGTTTTGTACAGCACTGGCCTACCAGTGATGCCGGAGTGTAGTGAGAGGCAATTTGGGGGTCTTGCTGCATTTCCATTAATTGGCATTGAAGTATATTGCTTGGCTTCTCATTACGATATGCCACAAAATTATCCCAGTCTCAAGGGCAGCAACATTTCTCCACAGTTTTAATTTAATTTTATTTACTTATTGTCACTTTGGCAGCAATAATAACTTTCTCAACATGATAACTTGCCTGGATTCTTTTGTTGTTCTTTTGGGGACTTGGTAATTTTTACTGCGCAAATACCATTAGTGCTGTTTATTTCTGATTATTAGATATTGCAGAGTTTCACTCTGTTCTTTTATGAACTAGATGACAGGGTGGGGAGTAATTACCCACTGTTTTAGTAATCCTTCTGTACAATGCAACAGGATTTTTTTTTTTCTTGTGTTTTGTGCAGCATTGGACTTTTAAATTGTGAATCACCACAGAATCGCTCTCAAAAGACCCTCCTTAACATTTTTGGTCTAAACCAGCAGGACACCATTGTTCTCCTTCTATCATTTCTAATACACCTTTCCCTCTTATTCCTCCCTAAAGACATTTTGGATTATATGGGCTCAGGGAGGCTTCTCCTGTGACGCCTCATTGAAACATTTACCTTTTCATGCTTTTACAGAATGCGAAGCACTTTCAGTTCATCTCTTTTCAGTGAAACATTCATTCTTTCTGACTTTCATAAAATATATGTGGGTTTCTCTTTTCTGCTGCACTGTTAATTCTTTTGAATTATATAAGGAACAACTTCTTAATAGGGAAGTATGAACTTACTGAGATCAAAGCCCTGCTTTCAGCTATGTTAAGGTCCCTTTATACCAGGCTGACTGTGTAAAGGTACTTTAAAGCAAGTTTCGATGTCTCACACTAAGCAGATTCAGGGACACACTTTTAAACATTTTGGCATGAGATTCTGATATTGTGGGACTAGTGGGCTGAGTCTTTTTGGATAAATTCTTTTTTTAAAAAGGAAAGACATCTATCCCTGCTATAGAAGTATAAAAGGAAAATTTATACATTTGCTTGTGGAGAATATTGTTCCTTTACTATAGTGGATCCATTACATGTTTTCGTTTTATCAAAGCAGAAAAAATGTACTGCGTCACAATTATCCTTAGTAGCTGCATCTATCTGATGAACAAAAGTAAAACATACTATCCGGCACTTCCAAGAGAAATACAGACTGAGAAACTTATAGTTCATTTTTGCTGATTTTTAGGGTAAGCTTAAGAAATTTATAAAATATTGAAAATTTTAACAAAGTGTGTTCATATTTCGCATGTATGGACTGCAACAGATTACACTTACAGAGGAAAAACTAATCATAATATAAATATGAAATTTATATTGGAATAAAATATTACAATTGTAATCTAACTGTAAAAGCTGAATGAGATAAAATAGAGCTTTTTCTATACCATTTTTCCATATAAAACTCAAAGCGCTTTACAAAGAACTCAAGTACCATTATCAAGCTAACACAACTGAGATACAGAGAGGGAAACTGAGTCTCACTTTCATGCCCCCTTTAGAATATTTTGGGCTTCACCGTATTGTGGGTACAGGCAAATGTAGAAGAGAGAGAGAAGACTTAAGTCCATCTAATCTCTAGATGCAGTTTGGCTGTATTTGTGTAGTACCATGAGCAAACTAAAAAGTGTAATGAAAACGTGTCCTAGATTTCTAAGAAATTCTAATATAGGTAAGAACAATGATTACCAATGATGTGAGATAAAGGAGTCATATTATTACAGTAAAGATAACAGAACATACTATTTTCCTACTAAAAATTTAACTTCTGAATTGAAAAATTTCTATATAACTAAATATATACATATAACATATATATATATAAAACTAATAACTAAAAATGACTTCTGAACTGAATGAGGATTGGATCCCTGTTATGTAATTTGATAGGCTCAGTCAAATATTTAACAGAAAGTTTAATTTTTATTAAATCCAAATATTTTCTCAAGGATAAATTTCATACTTTTAAAATGGCACTTGATGAATTCAACACAAGGATCATTTCTGTAATAATAAAAAGTCATGACATACAAAATTGCCTAATTTTGCCTATGAAAAGGGAAAGTAAACAGACTTTCTTTAAGAATCCCTTTCCTGAGTATTCACAGATGAAAATTAAAAGAAGGGTTTATTTTTTTTTTAAAAAAAAAGGTATTGTTCAAAGATGTTTTAAGACTGTTCTATCAAGATTTTCTATACACAGATGTTTGAGTGGATTTGCTATTTGAATAAAGGCCAGAAGTTCTCTGGTATTTTAAAATTCCTGAGTTCTTGTATATTAATATGTCAAGTCTGCAACTATCAGAATGATACCCAGACAATAGGCTTACTACAAACAGTTATCCTATTCTCCCTGGTGTGGATGCTGTCTGGCAAATCCCTTCTTTTAAAAAAAAAAAAAAAAAAGAATCTCTGAAAAATCAAGATGCTAATCTAGACAATAAACAGACTCTCAAATCTGCTTTACCTCATTTGCATTGGATAGCCTTAAAGATACAGTTATCCGCAAAGTAATTGTCATCTTTTTTTGGTATTACAGTTTTGTTGGGTTTTTATCTTTTAAACAGGAAGGAAGGAAGGAAGGAAGGAAGGAAGGAAGGAAGGAAGGAAGGAAGGAAGGAAGGAAGGAAGGAAGGAAGGAAGGAAGGAAGGAAGGAAGGAAGGAAGGAAGGAAGGAAGGAGAGAAAGAGAGAGAGAGAAAGAAAGAAAGAAAGAAAGAAAGAAAGAGGTATGGATAGATGGATAGTCCCTCATATTGTCAACCCAGTGTTGGAACTTCCATTTTGGAAAAAATTAAACCTGTTCTACTTGTGGCAGCATAGGGTCAAACTTGGAGGAGTCCTGATGTGAGTTTCAAGCTGCTGCTGCTGTGTTCCCCTATGAGGCAGACATATGACATGACTCAACCACTCTCTTATTAATTACCAGCTCCTGCCCCATTCAAAAAACATTTGAGATAAAAAAATAGTGTTCAAAACTTCACCGTTCCTATTTATTATCTGAAAGCATATTATGCTATGTTTTTGAGGGTTTTTAATTTAAAATTAAATGACAGTTTGATGTCTAGTCTTCATTATACACTTCATTTTCTTAGCGAATCACACTTTTTGTAGATGACATGATCATCTTTCTCTTCTTTGTAAACAGAAGTAACTGCTGCAGGCATGGCTTGTACCATTTCATTATTATTCTGCAGAAAGGGACAGTAGGCCTGATTAAGTCTAGTTAATGCTAACAACCACTGGCATGTTAATAAGCATTCATTTTTGTTTATTTTAAGGTCCTAGACACATTGTACATAGAATCATAGAACACAAGGAAGGAAGGCACTCAGAGATCGTCTGGTCCATTCCCCATGCCCAAAGGAAGGACCAGCTATAACTTCATCTGTCATGACAGACAATTGTCTGGCCTTCCACCATTGTCTGACCTTTGGCCGTGGTGACTATAAGCACCCTAGGCAATTATTTGTTGCATTGTCTTACTGTCCTTTTTCTCCAAAGTCTAATCCAAACCTCCCTGGCTGCAGCCTAAGCCCATTACATCCTGTCCATCTACATAGAGAGTATTTTGTTCTCTTGTCTGTATCACTATTTTACACACTTGAATAGTATTGATATGCCTCCCTTCAGCTTTTTATTTGAAACAAACAAACAAACTGCAAAATCTTTTCTAGAATGTGATACTCTTACTTCTTACGCTACATTTTCTCATCGATTCATCTTTATTGAAATGGACTGCTCAAAATTGGATACAATCTGAGACCTGTGTGTTTAACAGAACAAGTTTAACCACACATATTTTTACGCTTATGTACAGATTCTTCAAAATAGGATTGCTTATTACATTCTGAGAACACTATGTTTGCCCCTTCTTGCATATTTTGTCACTGTTGTCTAATATTTAGTTTACATGGTCCAGCACAGATTCTTTGTATACTTCAGACCCTCTCCTATAGAGCTGATGCCTACGGTGGCGTTTCCATACTGTATTTGCACAGGTAGTTAATTCTGCCTGGGAACTCCTGCCTTGCTGAATGGTGCTTTTATGGTTGGTGAAGATCAGCCTGGATTGTCATCCACTTATACGACTGTAGTGTGGTTTCCTAATCAATGTTTCTTTAGCATTTTTTTTAATACCTGGTATTGACTGGATCAAAAGATATATAACAAAGATTGTACTCTACCCACAAAACCTTCTGTCTTATGTAAAGAAATCGGGTACCTCTGACATAGATTGTTATTAAAAAAAAAGATGTGTTGTTTCTAATCAATATTGGTGCCTTACAGATACCTATAAGAAGTGAAATTAAGCCAACTGGGCTGCAGATCATAGCTCCTGTACTTTGCTTTTTTTGAGGAAGACATCAATTTTCCTTTCTCCCAGTTCTTCATCTGCCTCTAACCCACATATGCAGTTCTGATATTTACTATGCAAACACCTCTCAATATTAGTCAAGACTACGGGTTCCAACATCATTATGTTCTTTATATTAATACAAAATTCCAAGTAGTTCTAAATCAGCAGAAAGCTCTGAAAATCAATGTTACAGTAATTATTATGGTGGCCAGCAACATGATAACTTAAAATATGCTTGCCCAAATAAATCTACATGCAAATTAACTTAGTTCCTTTAGATATTAAAAATAATCTCTATATGCATGAGAAAGATCTCCTGCCACAGTATACAGGGAAAAGCTTATGGGTCCTTTACTCATTTAGCCTGGTTTTTGTTTGTTTGGGGTTTTTTATTATATAAGGATATCAAGGAAATTTTTAACTTATTACAGGATACTTGCATAAAATAAGTTATTATATATTCAGAATATGCTACAGTACAAAATACTACTGAATGAATTTTTAATAACTGAATTCTTTTTAATCCCACAAATTATCTGAAAGTGACATTAAGACTTCAAAATTGATTAAAATATTCTTTTTCAAGTGTTGTGTCAGCATTGCAGTTTATTATTGACCCAACATTTTTCATTCATAAATGCTTGTCTTTTAATGATAGCAACAGCTACAGTCTGATCATTACCAAAAGTTTCATTTTTGAAGAAGAGTACATGATTTATTCTGCAACACATTTTTCAAGAAATGAGCTCCAAAATAATTCACTTTCCTAAGCTGTCCACCATTTCTAAAATCTACATTTTTCCTTATTCAAGGACAACCTCTGGTTTTATGACCAAAAAATGATGATAAAAAAGGCAATTATAGGCTGTATTGTAAGTGGTTAAACTTCCACAGAACAAGGTTAGAATTTTGCTAGCAATTCATTTTTCTTGTAGGAGAATATAACAGATAACTGAGTACAAAAGACAGGTGTTTAACAGAAAGTAGACAAAATGCAGCCAGAAAAATAGGGTCAGCTTTTACTACTGTCCTAAGGAACTGAGCACATTTATACAAGGGTTCAATTTGGATCACTCCGTTTAAAGAGTGATTAAGCTTTAATCCAAGGTAGGCATATGTAGAATTGAAATTTATATTGCAGATTAGTGTCATCTCATATCAAGGTGCTATAATAAATGGCACAAGCATGTAGTCCACTTTGCAGAGTAAAAGAAAAAAGTGTAAAAGACTATGCAATATTCACTTTGTAATATCTTCTTAAAAAAATATATTTCTGTACATATGCATAATAGTTCTGATTTGTGCTTTCTTCCCATTTTACATTATACATGAGTGGAAAATTAACCTGTTCATAATAATAACCAAAGGCTGTTCAAGTGCATTTTAATGCATTCTAATTTATGCTCTCTTACTTGAGAAGAACACCTAATACCTCAACCTGCTTTTAATATAACTCACTTGTAACTCGCACAAGGCACATTCACCACATCAGGTGGCGTGAAGGACCATGTTTTGCAAACTGGGGGTGTGGTCTACATATGTTTAAAACTTTTTACGAAACTCAGAGACCAGACAATGAATCCAATTAAACATTTAAGGGGTGTAAAGCAACTTTTCTGAAAAAGTGAAAGACTGTGTGGGTCCAAGATGCCACACTAATGTTCCAGTGAGTTTCTAAACTCCTGCATTTGGACTGCTTTGATCCAGGAGCTTGGTTTGACAGTTGTGCCTCAATCAGTTCCATCCTTTGCCCTTACACTTTGTGTGTAAGGCTTTTCAGGGACAGGCAGTAATCCGTCAGTCAGTCCCTAGATTTGGGTGTCACTACTAATGATGCTTCGTATTATTGAATGTTTTTCCTTTGAAATAGACTTTATGTGCTTCTGACACAATGCCTAAAGTATGTTGTGAAAGAACAAGTCTGAGAGGCACAGCTGTTTTTACTTGCTGCCATATTCTATTAAAGCTTTAATAATGTGCATTTACACTAAGTTGAAAATGGTACTCCAGCATGCTTCTCTCATATATGAATGTCAGAAAAAGAACTGTTCTTTCCATGGTAAAAGATACCAAAAAATATAGCAACATTCTTAAAAGCTCTTGTTACAAGGAATGTATTTTTGACTCTGTACAAGTGGATCCTTAGGGACTTTTTTGTAGAGATCAAGCAGATCATTAGGAGTCCCTCTAAAACACTTTATATTGACTTTCTTATTTTCTGAAGCAGCAGCTTTCATTTATGTTCTCATCTTGGTTTACTTGACAGCTACCTTTCACACAATTGTTGTATCTAAATGTGAGCCAAAGACTAACATGGAAACAACAAAACCTTGTGCACTTCCAAAGCATGTTAGTGTTTCCAAAACCTTTGCCACCATAAAGATTGATACATGATCATTACCTCACCTGCCCCTTGGACAAAATCTCCAATACATGTTCCATTCATAAGACTTGATACAGAGAGTTAGTATTTTAGCATTCTGTCAAAAATGTTTGACATTTCACTACAGAAATGTTTGACATTTCACTACGGACTTTCACTGCGGTTATGTCATGAATATTCACCTACACGGGTGCAAATGAAAAAAAAAAAAGAAGGTAATAGATTGTCATCTATGCTAAGAGAAAAATAAATCCACTAAATTACTCAGACAATTCTGGATCTATGATAGAAGTGTAATACTATATTGAGTTGATATATGTTGAACTTAAAAGCAAAACTTTCACTGTTTCAAGTAAATAAAAAATGAAAATGTGAAATATAAAAGAACCATGAATGACTACAGGAGAATTAACGTGACTCAATGATCAATGAATTTAGTGGAAGCCTTTCCAGTGACATTAATAAAATTCAGATCTGGCTTTTGTGCTCAAATTTGATGGCAGTTTTAGGTGATACAATCATTTTCAAGCATTAAAACACAATAATGACAGCCCCTTCTGTTTGGCTGGTTGTCTGTGTTGGCGGGGTGGGAAGGGGGAAAGAGGTGTTAAGATTGCTATTAGAGAAAGATGAAATGTTGCACCACTCCAGATTAGAACTGAGAGCCAATAAAATATTTCTGGCAATGCCCTTGAGATAACCACCTGTCACATCACTAGAATGTGCTTCTGAGTTATTTTCTGATGTAGCTACATTCCTAAGTCTCCATTTTCAGTATAACATATTACTTTTAGTAGCTGGTACTCTATACAGCACACGTATTAATTTTCCTTCTTCCGACTGAATTTTTAATGAAGATAAATTATAATCATGACATTTACATCTCAATGATTTTCACAATTGAAACATTCTCATAATACTGGTGCACATGCTGTAAGTGGGTTATGCAGCCAGATACTAAAGCAATCATTTTATCATTGTCAGAATGAATATAATGCCTACAGCAATCAATTGGACTTTTATGGGAACAGTTAGCTCAGCTGTTTTTGCATTGAAAGAAATGCATTGAAGTGCCCATTATCCATCTCCACTGTCAAAGGACAAGCCATGATCTTAGCTTTCATTCCCAAGAGTGTGGGCTTTCATTCCCAATTCTGTCTTATCAACACAACTAAGATCACAAACCAAGAAAGGGCCAAGGTGGCTAGCAATAGCCAATAGCAAAAGGACCAAGAGCCTTGAGAAGAATAAATGAAGGCTGCCTAACTCTGGGTACACTCATTTGGGTTCAAACAGAGATTTCAGTTGTGATTTCTGTACCCATGGAGGGGAGGAGGTTGTCCTGGCCAAGATGAAGAGAACTGAAGACAATGAAGGTGCTAAGAGAAAAAAGGTAGACGAGTGTAAAAAGAGGAGGTTGCAAGAGCCCAAGTTGGAGAGAAGTCTTAGAGGAAACAGCAATATTGGTGTGGGTGAAAACTGAGGACAGATTGGCCAGTTTTCTCTTTCTGTAAAAAAGTCAGAAGTTAGTTTTACAATAGCTGGCAGAATAGCTAGGACAAACTTTTTCTGCAACTACTCACCATTATTTCTAACAGTTCCAGAAGTTAGGTGGGTTCTGTTTCAGAAGGTCCTCAGGTCACTTGGTCCTTCGTTGTTCCAAGCTGCCTCACTATCTTAGCCTTTTCGTAACACTTTTTATGATTTAACTATTGTTAGCTCAGCAGTCTGCACACCAGTCTGATCCTTCAATCCCTGGGTAGAAGTACTATCCAGAAGAGACAAATGTGTCTACATTTCCTGATCTAGTCCATGTGCCAAAGAGTGCCAAAAAATACTGTCCTTTGCTTATTATTGAGTCTTAGGGTAAACTGCATCACTAATCAGTAGACATTTTGTGAAAGAGCAGTGAATAAGACACAAGACATTAGAAGGAGCAGCAAGGCAAGCAACTTCCCACAGAAAAGGTGAATTACTCCTGCAGAGTAATTACCGTGGCATTCTTAGTAAGGTACAGCATTTTATTCTTATTTTGAAAGGCAAACTGAGCATGCCCTCATTTCCTTCATCCTTTTCTGTTTGTTTGGGGTTTGGGTTTGGGTTTTTTGGGTTTTTTTTTTGGGGGGGGGGGGGGAATTTGTTGGGGGGTTTTTGTTAGTTGGGTTTTGCTGGATTTTTTGGTGTGTATTCTATCATCTTCTAGGCTGATACCATGCTAGAGTGCCCTGAACAAAGAATATACTCATAATCCACATTTCTTGAGGATAAAGAGGGATTGCACTGTATGACATATCTGTTAGCTCTGTCGCTCAGTGCAGTCTCCTCAAAAGGGTAATGGAGTAATCAGGAGTTTAGTGAGATACATATTCATTCCCTGTACACAAACATAAAGCCAGAATAAATTTGATTCAACAGTGTTACAGTGGACATAGTCCAGCAGAATTTATCACAGAATCTGGAGGTATTCCCAATTAGATTTGGTGAAAACAAAATGTGGATCTTTTTTTTCTTTCATTTTGTGCCTGATTGATAACACATAACAGATCCTCTAACTTATTAAAATCTGAGCTGATGTCATCAGTCCCTACATTCCTAAGCTTTGACAACATCAGGCCTACAGGAAGGACAGCGATAAAGAAAGTTCCTAAAAATAATTTCTGCTTTTTTGTAATGCACTGAGTCTCCGGATTATAGTTATAAATCTTTTTATACTTTTGAAGAAAAATGAACAGTAAAGGTTAAGGATGGGAATATGTTATTTAAAATAAAAGAGTAAATACTTCTGCCAGCTATTTAAACATTCAATGGCCAGACACACAGAAGAAAACCTGTTAATTTTTCTGTTCACATTATCCTTACTCAGAGCTTGCAAGTTCTGTGAACATAAAATCTAAAGTCCTCAACATCTATACTTCAAATCTGCAACATTTTCAGGAATATATTAATAGAGAATAATTTTCTGAAGTTATCCTGAAAAGATCCCACCAGTAACGAATGGATTTCAGATACCTGACAGTGTACCCAAAGAGCAGCAACAGGAATTAAATACCACAGAGGGCTAGCAAAGCCACAGCTTCCATAACACGGGGATGAAGATCAGATCCTACCTCAGGCAGATAGACTTTCTGCATTGTATTATGTCATTCTAATGAATGGGCTGCTTAATTCATTAGCAAACACAGTGCTCAAGATGAGTCAGGTGCATACAGGCACTGCATATGCACAATGCCTGTACGCACAGACATTACTCAGAAGGGAATTGACAATTTTTAAATGAATGCCCTGCAGGAATCTCTCTACTGACACTTGTCTTGATAAAGAATTATTTACTTGTTATTGAATAAAGAGTATTTTTTATAACAACATATTTATCTGGGCAGATATCATGCGTAAAACCTACAGTGCAGCAAGAAAAATTTCAGTTATATCAATTCCACAGAGGAGAACTGAAAAAAGAACTTTGTTACTGCCAATATTATAAAAAAACCAACCAAACAAACAAAACATAAAAGTCAACTGGCTACATAAAGGTAGCTCAATTCCCCACACAGTTTGACAATTATTGCCAAAGCTGGAGAACACTATCTGTGTCTGCACTGGTCTCTAAGATGCAGTTCAGTAGCTGGGAGGAATCTGGCAGACCCCCAGATTTAGCTCCTCCCGGCTCAGGCTCTTCTGATGTCAGATTAAGCCTCCAGACAGGATCCAGCATGAAAGTTTGCATGCCTGATAGACCAGCACCTTGCTGCTCACCATGCCACACTTCCAGGTCTGCCATCTAAATGACAGCATGGAGAAGACTTGAGGAAAATTCAAAAAGCAACAACAATACTCAAGAGAAAATCCATGGACAAGAAGAGATTCACTTTTCAGAAGCCTAAACCTACATCTCAGGATGCTAGCCTAGGTAGAGGGAGAGGAAGATATTTATCTGACAAAGATCCCTTGGAAAAAGCCAAATAGTGCAGTGCATTCAGCCAAACAAGCACCATTCCCCAGAAATCTCTTCCCCAGTAGTGCAGGTGATTCACCAAAAGCATCTCGGCCTTCTGTGAGCTGTTTTATTCCTTTATTGCAAAGGCTACATATATTTTCCCTACCGTACCTTGAAATGGCTGATTCTTGTCTTTGATTTCAGCTGGTTCAACTTGACACCCTTTTTCTCCCCCAAAAGCAGTTTACTTACTCCTTAGCTAAAAAGCCTACTATGACCCAAGAAATACTTTTTCATACTAAAAACCAGAGATGTGGAAAATGACATTATGCATGGCAAAAGCTCGAGATGCTGGGAATATTATTCAAAGAACAGAAATGTGAGAAGTTTGAAGCTGCCAATTGAAACAAAGGGAGCAGCAAGAAAGGAGACTGTAGAAAATGTATTGTCAGTGACTCCTGGCCTGGAATTGAATCCCTAGGTAAGTGCCGAGACAGTCTCTTGAATGCTAATGAGATGCTTAACATTATCTAGTACTTTGGCTGACTTTGTGACTAAAGAAAATAGAGAGCAAGAAAAGAAAATACAAAACAGTGTTTGCAGATGTGGAGATATAGTGCCCAGACCACTGGGAGGTGCGGGGGGGAAATCCTGCATAAATCCTGAAGCAGCCAGAGTTGAAGAACAACAAAGACCTTCACAGCAAAGAGTGGAGGTTTGCTAGCATTTCACAACCAGGAGTCTCACAGATCTCATGGCACTCACCCTGCAGGACACCAACAGAGACGAGACTGCGACCCACGTGCACCTCAAGGGGTGGCCGATGTGCATCACGCTGTTCTCTTGCTTCTTTTGTTCTGTATTCAGGACATATTTTTACTCAGCTGAGAAGGTCTGAATCAAAGTAAGAGATATTTAGTGTTTACATAGTTTTACACCAAGAAAATTTTTGCCACTAATATTCTAGTTTGATGTATTTTAGTATCTAATATTTTTAGATCAATGTCCTAGATATTATATATCCAGTATTTTCAGATAATAACCAGTCATCAAAAATTAATAATACTTTAGTAACAAGAACATAAGAAATATAATTTACCATAAGAAGAAATCTTAGGAACTAAATCTTGAAGGACAATTTTAAAAAATTTTTAGGATGTTGACTTGTTTTGGATCTTCTGAAAGAAGGTCTTTTAATGACATAAGATACTACCATACTATATTTTTAAAATCTCATCTACAGAGACATCATTGTAACAATCCCATAGTGATGAAGTTGTCAACAGTGTGATCAGGTAACATACCAAGGTTTCAAAACATTTTAAATATAAAAATAACACTGGATTTGAAAAATATCAATCCTACTTTTAAAAATAAATCTTTGAATGTATTTTAGAATCCCACCTGGTTGTACAACCACAAATTCAGGCATTCTAAAAGCAATCAAATTTACAACTATTAAGGTGAATAGCTGTAAAATATCTATGCATATACAGATGTCATTTCTAAACCACTTCATAGTTAGCAGGGGTTGTATTACTTTCCCATCGTCTCACCAAACAATGTGAAGTTTCTGTACAGAAATAACTTCAACATGCTGTCAGAGGTGGAAGATTTGGGGTTTTTTTGAGGGTTTTTTTCAACAAAAGTCTAAGAGATGCCCTTCTCAGAACTTAAGAAATTTCTTGAATTTGAATAACCTACCAAACTTTGTGAGAAGACATCAGTACAAATGGTCCATGGACAGGGAGCCAACCTTAAACCTGGGAGCCTTACAATCAATTCTTGGCTTGCCAAAGGCCACCTTAGACAAGTCAGAAAACATTAGACAACAAGTTTTAGAACCGATGTGAGATTTCCCTACCTGCTGGGTTTTCAAAGCAAAATGCCAGACTGTTGAAAACAAAATATTCTGTGGAGCACTGTCAATTCTGATCAACTTTGGAAGTCAGTAAGAGTAAGACACCCAGGTGCCTTTGTGCCTTGGTATTTGGATAAACTCTTCAAGAGCAGTTCATCTGTGAACAAATGTGATTCTGTAACAATGCCAAGGTCAGTGATGTGCTGAGTAAGTACCACTGGCAAGTCAAGATGCCTGAGGGCACCTTGAGCTCATGTACCCAATTTTTCCACTATGTCAAAAATGATATGAGAAGAGATTACATCATGTAACCTGCCATCTCCTTCCTTTTTGTTAAATCCTTGCCCTCCCTCCATCCTGGCTTGTGAAATCCCCTCACGCACCTGGCATGCTTCCCAGAACTTCCACTGAGTTTCATTAAAGACGGAGAATACTGATTTGGGGTGATCTAGTCTGCATTGCCATAAAACATGTCACTACCTACTTATTCCAGTTGTACAGGAAATCTGTGATCAACAGAGCATGAATAAGATCAGAAGCCCTTACATATCTAATTTCTTCCTTCAGGTTAAAAAAGGAAAGAGGTAGAAAAAAGCCATCTCCCTGAATATTACGTCTTTGGTAATACCAGACTGGACTCATGCTGATAACCATCTTGCAACACAGAAGGCAACCTCTTAATAAACACGAAACCCTTTGAAACTGAAAGATTGCAACCACTTTAATTACCAGAAATTAAATTGATCAAGGATGAATTATAAAAATCTAAGTCACTGCATGCTCAGAGAATAACAATATTTCTGCCTTTCTTTTTCTTTTGATAGGACCTAATCCACTGGGCAGTATTAAAGCACACATGAGATTAGTGAGAGATGCCCAGAAATATAGATAGTTACTAAAAATAGATCTCATTGAAAAGTGCTTGCAAGATTTTGCCATAAATGAAAACTAGGCTTTACTTCCAGTAAAATTTGTATGTCCTCTTGCAAATGCCTATGGCATGTTAATTACTCAGACTGTTATTTTATAGAACACTTTTGTAGGGGATATTTTGGTTCTAGCATTTACACACAGATATAATTAACTAAAAAATCATAGATGTTTTAAAATATCTGTAAACACACCTGTAAATTGTGATGTATATAGCTTTTGTGCTCCCCTTTTGTGCTCAGAGGAGTACTAGCTTGACAACATTGGAGGCAATAAGGACAGTTGCATAAAAAATGTTCTGGTAATAGCTACATGGACCAGTCCAGGTAGGAACTGTCACCACAGAATATAAAAGAAATCATGTAATTATGCCCAATTAAAAAGTCAGTCCTGTTGCCAAGGACACTAGGAATTTTGTTATGCTAGAGAAACTGGATAGATAGTGGATACATAATGCCAGTTTACAATAAGTAAACTATTACAACAAAAAAAATAACAATGAAATCATTTATATCATGTCATACACATTTTTTTTTTCTGTGGGAATAAAGTTTTGTTTTCCTCAGTAGTTTTTTTTGCTGAAGGAATGGATCAGAGAATCACACTAGAGATATCTGGAAATTCACATCTTCAGTTCTTATGCCCTCAAAGTCCTTATTCAGAGACTTTTCTCCCTTAATCAGACAAAAAGCACATCCTTTCATGTTGCTAACCCACATCACCATATTTCATATGCTTGCTGCTATACTTCAATAAGTCATCTGGTGACAGAGAAGGTTATTCAGGTCTGGAATTGTCTCTGTTGAGCTATGGCAAACATATTTAGTTAAGTCTTTTTTGGATTATATCATTTGGAAAACAGTCCAACCTTTTTGTCTGAACCTCATAGATGCCCTACAGCACACAAAATTTGAAGACAGCTGCCCAGCTAGCAAGATGCCAAACCTGCTGACACCCCTGAGTTCGTTCGAACAGAGGGCTAGTATCAGGGGTCAGAAGGAAAGAGGGGGAAAAAAACATCTAATACCTAATTAGGAGCTGAAGACGAGCCCTTACATTCTGAAAGCTTCCCTCCTCTCTGCAGTAAATGTCTTCTAGGTTAAAAATTATAAATTTAAACTTTTTAAAATCTGTTAAAGGGTCTTCCTTTATCATTCACTAAAACTGTCTCAAAATTATGAGACATTTGCTTAAATATTGAGTGTTTTATTAAAATGCTTAGAGCTAGCTTTAAAATGTTGATCTCCTTTCCAAAAGAGATGTGTGCCTACGAAGATCTATACGTGTCTAGCCCACAGTGGAAGTATGATTTACAGTCTTCCAGGGGCATAATAGACATATTGTATAATATTACACATTATCCTAAAATATTTCCTCTGTACTAAATATTGCATAATTAAATATGAATTTCACATAGATCAGATTCAGAGAGGTTCATGCATACTATGTAAGAAAAACACTGAATCACCTATGAAGTATTTGTGTGAAACTCCTACACTGTTAAAACTGCAATAGTTTCTAATTTGCATATAATATTGACTGCAGATTGCACATTCTATTAATGAAGAACAATGGCTTTTAGCTTTTTCATCAACTGTTTTAAATGCCTCCATCTAAATAATTGTTTAATTTTCCCCTGCTGAAAAATTGAGATCCTTTCAATGTTCTGAGATAGGCACCCTCAGACATTAAACCACTTTTTTGCAACTGTTTTTATTTTATTTTGTTTTTTAATTAAGGTCTCTATTTTTGTTACAAGCCACCAGAAATGGGCAGTTAAAGCAGCTGTGGAAAATCTGTGACGTATCATCTGGAAGTGCACGTCACTTAATAAAAGAAGACGTTTGATATGAAGACAGAGTATGCACATAGAATATTCCTTTGTACAGTTTAAGAGTGACGCATTTCAGAGGCTACACATTACTACTAGCAAAAAACCAAACACATTTCATTTTTCACATTCTTATGCTGATATTATCTGGAATCAGTGAGATGATGCAGAGGGAAGGCAGGGGCAGAAGTGCTGTGGGCCTTAAAGTTGAGAACAAAATAAAAACTTCACTAAAAGTGCAAAAATCTTTACGGAAATAAAAGTATTTAAAAGGTCTTCAGAAAAAAATATATAATGAAAAAAGCAGTGGTTAGTTTTGTACATAAATAAAGCAAGAAATTCTGAGGAGGTATGAAACAATAATGCAGGTAAAACAGTGGTTTGAAAGTGTTTTGAGAAGTAATTGTAAAATAATTTCTGTTGGAAAAGTTTAAGAAGTTTCCTACAAGATCCTACAGTCATATTTGCATGTTGTAGACATTATTTGACTTTATTTGGACATAAGTACATTGGAAAATAATATAATTATGGGAAACTAAAGTGTTCAGATACAGACTGGACAACTACTCCTCATTTAATTGGAGAAACAACGACCTCAGAAAAGTTACTGAGAAAAAGCCCACAGAGAACACAAAAAAAATCTCAATCAGTAAAGAAACTGAATTTTAGAAGCTAGAAGGTGAAAACTGTCAAATTCAAGATGATTTTGCAATGAGATTGAAAACAAATGGACAAGAATGTTTCACCATGTGAATAAAAGAACAGGAAAAGACAGTGGAGCTTTTAGGCAGTAAGATAAAACATAATCTAGACATAGTAAAAAATGTAAATGGATATATTAAATTTTTAATAACAGCAGTACTGAACCTGGGGCAAAAGTAAAATGGCTAGTGAGGATAAAAGCATAATCACAGAAATGACCAAAGTTGAGATGAAACAAAATATTTACTAACTCTATCACTCAGCAGAATTAGAGAATCACCATCCTAAAGTATTAATGTAACTGGTATATAAATTCTCAAGTCTTGTGGATTTGGGGTTTTTTTATTTATTAAGTGACATCGAAAGACTAGAGAGCAGTGAAAGCAATATTTTGTTTTTAAATTGAGAAGTGATGAGTGCAATCGTGGACCTATTCTTGCAGCTCTAGTGCATGTAAGATTTTAAACACCCTTAAGGGGGGCCTAGAAAGGAAATGAAAAATCAGGATCCAATGGAGCCTAGATTTTCAAGGAAAGATTAGTGATATTGACTGATTTTCCTTTTTTTTTTCCCCTCCCCTCTAAGAGAACTAGTTTCTTGGAAGGGAAAATGAGATAAATCTAATCTATGTGGACTTCAGTAAAATATCTGATTAGTTGTCACACTGGAAATTACTCGTTAAAGTAGTCTGGATGAGGATTAGCACAATAAAATAAGGATGGCCAGAGAACCATCTGAAAGAGACAGAAGAGTGGAGTGATGAGTTTAGGCTAAATTTCCCTGTGATAGCAATGATTTAGACTTAATGACTCAGAGGGTTTATTCCCTTGTCATTCTTTATGCCCTTATAATAGGGAACTACTACCCATCTGCAGAATTCTTTCAGGTAAATATAGAGCTGTGCAAACACGTTTGCCCATGGAGTTCTGTTAAAGAATGAGAGCATGTAGGCCCATATAAATTCTGATTGGGATCATATTAATCTTTTTCGTAAAACTACCTATGAATGAAAAGGTAGGTGCTAGCATTTTTATGACATTGTGGTATGTCGCTCTCTGAATAATGACTGTGAATAAATATTACATTCACGGAATTTTAATCTTTCTTCCATTTGAAGTTCATATCGATATCGGTACTAACAGATTTATATTCCCCACCCAGCCAGCCTCATCAAATGACAAACCCTGGCATTCAATTGCATTAAATGATAATTAGTCAGTCTACTTCTAATCTGATGGTTAATATATCATGTCAAAGGCTTTCTTATGAAGAAGATTGAATTGGAATTTCATCTATAGCATTAAAGTAATGCATTATGATAATGAGTCCCAATCCCAGACCTGAAGCTTCAAGGAAGTTTGGATATGGAAATGAATCTGAACCCAAGCTTTCTGCCTCAAGTGTCTCACTGTGCAATAGACCAAACCAGAACCTATGTCTTTGTCTCCCTCTGAACTTGGGAGAAATTGAGATTTTACATAAATAAGTAAGTAATTATATTGCTTAACTGAGTCCAGTGTGACAAAGCAATGCTTCCAAGATTTAACTAGTTATAATGAGATGAGTAGAAATTCCCAAGAAAAAAATCTGAGGAGTGACTCAGTTACCTACATAAAAATTACCAGTGCTGTAAATGTGCTGGAGTTTCCTGCTTAGCTTCCACTGAGCTCCACTGCAGAGGGACAGCAGACTTTTGTCATACATGCCAGACCCATACAGATGTGCCAGACAAACTATGGCATCTAACCTGACATCTGGCACCTATGCTCAAGTATCTCTTTCTTTCTTTATAGGCACAGGTTCGCCTGAGCCTTTGTGGCAACACGTCTTCTGAAAGGTTTGAGGATGCCAGTAGCCCATTTTTCACAATTGATAAGGCATCACATATGGACCCCAAGCTGGTAAAAAAAAGCCAGCTTCAGAGAGAGGTAGCAAACCAGCTAGTGTAGATTTGTAAACTGCTTTCCCTTTACCACACAGTCCAATATTCCCATCACACATGTGAACTAAGAACCAGCATGATGTATAATAGTGATGTGTATGGCATCAACAAAAGGGTATTAGCCATCAAACTATAATGCTAATAAGTTAAAATCTTTTAGGGATAACTAAAGTGCAGGGACATTTTGCCAACTATATCCTTATGCAGCATAGCTCCAATCAATCATTTCTGATGATAACTATCAAATTGAACATAACTGACAGTCATTAACATCATTAATGGATGAGTTTCTAAGGCAAGATAATTTTGTGCTGCCCTTCAGCTTTCTGGGAGACAATTCATGGAAAAGACAGCCACATATTTGACATCCCCTTACTGCCAATCTCCAATTGCTTGTTCCTCTTAAGCTACACCCTTGTATATGGGACTTCCACAAGATTATTGCTGTGCTCCTGCCATATAACTGGGTCTTTGATGAGCAATCTTCCTCCTACCAGAATTACATATGTGCAAATGGAACAAAATGTTTCCCTTGATTAAAAGCTAATCAGGCACTGGTAATATCAACCCTTACAACTTGCGGTATCAGATCCAGTTGCACCTAAGTCCATACAAACAATAATTAATCGGATGACAAGGAGTCAAGAATTACAGGAGTCCCTTTTCTCATCAACAAGTCTTGGCTTCCTTTGATCTTAAGTCTGAATTCCCCATAATAGTTCAGTTTTGTGCCTCTCATATGTGGTACAGTTATGCCTGATAAGAAAACTATATACTGGCAAACAAATAATTTAGTATTACTGGGTTACTTTCACATATGACTACGTAAGTACAAATGACTGTAGCCCAGTCATCTAAGTTTCCTGTCCTAGACATCTTCAAAAGACCTTAAAAAAATCAATTTTACTTGCATTTTTACTAGTAGACAACACTTACTCAAAAAGGACATACAAGAAAAAAAAAAAAAATTGTGATCAATAACTTCAAACGTGGGGGGGTTTCTGTAAAGTAAGTGTACGCTATAACATAACATCGTAACACAGGGCATTTTTCTTCCAAATAGTATTCTAAAGTGCCTTACAGATTAGAATAATGTAATCACTAAATTAAATAGCTTATAATGGAAGAGATGAAATATAGTATTAAGAGGCTCAGACAAGTGAGAAAAGCTGCTTTCCAATGAGATTTTAAAAGATACAGCAAGTCAATGAGGCAGAGAGATTCAGAAAGGCTGTTCCAGATGGCAGGGTCTTTAGAGGAACAGGGTTTTACAGCAAAGGCACATTTGTGGGATAGTACAGTGAAGAAATGGTTGTCAGACTAGTCAAAAGAGCAGACAAGTCAATAGAAGATGATAAAATAGGATGCAGTCCACACAGATGTCTCAGGACTCTTGAATTTCCATCCTGTGTTCAGTGGCAGGACCATGAGGACGATCACTTTAGCCCTCTCCATTTGCACTCCCACCCTTCACTTGAATTGCCTTACAAACTGCCATACTTTCAATATGTTTAGGTGCAACACAAAACACAACAGGGCATGCACATTGGCAGAGTTGCTTAGAATTATCAATGACATACTAATAACAATAGCAGTAATGGTCATAAGACCACCTACTAGAATAGATGACAGGTACAAAAGCATTTTCGAACTGCATCTTAAAATAAATATATGAAGAAAGAATTATATTGGAAAAATGGTTTCATTGTATTGGAAAAATAATGTTTCTGAAGTTGCACAGGCAACAATATTCAGAAAATTGTCCAGCCAAGAGAAGCAGGACCAGGAGAGAGTACTGAAGAGAGGAAAATGAAAATTTTTGTTTGTTTGTTTGTTTTTGTTTTGTTTTTTTAAAACCGTGTAAGCCAAAGAAAGATATGGGCAAAAGAGATCTGTTCATGGAATTGAAGATACTCTCTGGAGAAATGGACTTGTAGTGTTAGTCAACACTCACATTTCCTGAAGATTAAGGAGATTAGAGAGCTGTCAAACTGATCTGCACCTATCACACAACTCTGTAATGTGTACTCCTAGACCTACACACACTGGAAGGACTAACAATGTCAAAACAGCAAAGTTTCTTTCAACATGAAGAAATTTTGTCATTTCTGCCTTTGGTTCCAAATGTGTCATTATACATAATCCTCTGGGCTTTGTGGGAATTTTGCCTGAAATGTGACAACATGACTACTCCCACAAAAGAGTAGGCTTGGATATGTTCCCTCTGTGATGTGTCTAACTTATGAAAATAACCATTGATGGGTATCAATACAAACAATGCATCAGTCATGTAAACATTTTTACTATGCTTTAGAATTGCTCTTGAGATTCAGAGATGACTATTCTGCAAGCTTCTCTGCAATCACAAAACCGATTAGAGCAAGCACATCCTTCATTGAAGGTCTTGTTAGTGCTCAGGGGAATTGTCGCTTCAGACACCTTTCACTGAACACTATCATTCACGTAAATCTTTGGCACTCTATATATGTAAAGTAGCCATTGTCATCCAATGGGATTAATTCACTAACTTTGTCTACATAAATGAGATACAGTAAATAGTATTTTTCTGGATGTTTCCTTTGAGAACAAGTGTATTTGAGAGGTAATGAGGAACGTTTACTGATATCCAACATGAACCTCAGTAAAAACTGGGAATTAAGAAATCTACCTTCTTCTTTAACCACATAATATTTTATAGGGTTTCAGTCTCCTAAATTTGGGAATCAAATGCTGTGTGTTCCTAACTATGCACAGTAACTTTCACAAATCAACCAACTGCCACAGTTCAAGTTTAGGGGAAAAGGCAACTCCTGTGCCACCAAGTGAAGTATAGCCTTGATCTGGCAAAAAGTTACAAATACGAGTAAGAAAAGTCACATGAGTAGTCCTACTGATTTCACTTGCTTTGTACTCAATCTATTTCAAGACAATTTATTCACATGCATAACTGTTTTCAGCATAGAGCCTTTACAGAGCCTATTTTCAAAAATTGGAAATAACCATCATAACTTATAGCAGAAAAATATTTCAGTATCTTAAAATTACATCCCTTCAGAAATTAATTATAAACAGAGAAGGCAAATATGTTATAATATTCTAGTTGATTAAGTTCACTAGTTATGAATACATAGCTTTGCATGTATTATGGACATGAAACTTTGGTCACATTTTACTTCAATGTTCCATTTTAAAACTTAGTTATTATTAAAGGAAAGGCAAATAGATTTACAAATTCAGGGGCCTATAGGGAACATTATCAAATTCAATAATAATTACTTAACTGCCAAATGTGTTATTACAAAGCAAATTTTAATGCTATTGCAAAGGATCTTTAGTCTTTGTTTATGTAAAGTTGGTCATTTTAAATCATACTATATGCTAAGAGATCACATCCTTCTTGGTGATTTGGTAATTGTAATAACATAAATAAGAAGGCAAATTCTATTCTTATTTGATCATGCGCATTTCTTGTTACTTGCAAATCAAGAGTGAGCATATCTGGTGGTAATACCTCATCCAAAATATTTTTATCATTATAAAATGTCTGTGTAAGTTTGTTAAACATCACTCCTTTAAGGTTTACAAGTTACAGAAAGGGATTCATTCTCTGGACACTAAAACTACTCTACCGATGTAGTTGAGAGTTCAAAAGAAATACAAACTAGCAAAACCAGTGGAATCTTGAACTCCAGGCTTTGCTGAAGCCCTTTACCCCAGCTAATAGTAGATGATTAGGTCTTCCTTTATCTAAAATACCCATTGAACCTCTTCTGTCCTCCATAATGCTTTCAAGGATTTCCTCCTAAGAAACAAAAACTATTCTTTCTGTAGTCCATTCTTCTAATTCCTAATCTAAAACTCACTAAAAGAAGAGTCAGTCACCATTTTTATTAGCTTCTTGGCAGGATTCTTTCCAAACCACACCAGCCATGGCAATGAACTAAAGTTTTAGTTTACCTCCATGTTCAGCCATTTCGTCCTTTGAGAGACCTAGCAGAAAAAGGTCTACTGTTTTGCAAACCATTGCCGCAGAAACAAGAACAGCTATGTAGGAAATTTAAAATACCATTTTGTGCATGTGACACCTGTGCACAAAGATAAATCCCACCTCAAAGTTTCAATGAGTAAGTATCTCCAATTATACTAGTTCTGATAGACCTGATCAGGCTACATGACAGAATTATCATAAAGCATTGAAAGGATACCATTAAAATACTGCTTTTTCTTTATATAATACTGCCTCTTTAAACTAAGACTGTTCAGAAATAATTATTTTGGTCATCTCTATTCAGTCTAACCTCTGGAGCCTGAAAAATCACAAAGCATTTTGCATATTAAAGCCTATTTCTTTCCCTCAGCCTTTTTGTTACTGAAGGGCTGAAATAGTCAAACATGTACTTTTTGGAATGAAATTTCATTGCTTTTGAAATGCAGCTACCCTGCAACTGAACTAACCCTACATACAGAAATATCTCCAGCAGACTTCACCAGAAATCATTTCACAAAATCTCTACACTTCATGGCTCTGTAGTTCCTGGTGGGCTGAGGAATGTTGGGAAAATCTGAAAAATCCAAGTTTCCTAGCATTCTCCTCCTGTACATCTTAGCAAGAAAGTACTGAATGCACAACTGAGGAGTCAGGGAATTCTCTTAAGAGAGTCCTAGACAGCCTAAAAAGAGAGATTAATGACATAGTTCAGTTACAGCAGCACAAGCCTAAACTATCTTAAATGTTTTGTCTAAAAGTTGCATTATAAGTAAATAAAATCTAAGGAAATATTCACCTCACCTACTGCAAAATTGGTCTGTTGCACTACACACTCCTACACTGTCTTTACCAGCATCTTACTGATGGTTTCACATAAGAAAAGCAAAACCAAAACCAACCAAACAAACAGAAATCATCTTTTATTTGACAACACAACACAGGCTTTCTCAAGAACAGAACAGTGCATGGCTCATAGTCCAGCTCTGATTAGGTTAGGAAAATTAATTATTCCCTACCTTTAATTCCCATGAAGCAAGAAATTGAATACGAGCTGGCAATGCCCACTTGCAGCTCAGAAAGCCAGGCATGTCCTGGGCTGCATCAAAAGCAGGATGGCCAGCAGGTCGAGGGAGGGGATTCTCTCCATCTGCTCTGCTCTGGTGAGACCCCACCTGGAGTACTGCGTCCAGCTCTGGGGTTCCCCAGTACAAGACAGACATGGACCTGTTGGAGCAAGTCCAGAGGAGGCCACAAAGATGATCAGAAGGCTGGAGCACCTCTCCTATGAAGACAGGCTGAAACACTTGGGGATGTTTAGCCTACGGAACAGAAGGCTTGAGGGAGAACTTATTGCAACATTTCAATACTTAAAGGGGGCTTATAAGAAAGATGGAGAGGCTTTTTACAAGGGCCTGTAGTTACAGAACAAGGGATAATGGTTTTAAACTTAGGACAGATTTAGATTAGATATAATGAAAAAAATCTTTACTATGAGGATTGTATAGCACTGGCACAGGTTGCCCAGAGAAGCTGTGGATGCCCCATCCCTGGCAGTGTTCAAGGCCAGGTTGGATGGGGCTTTGGGCAACCTGGGCTAGTGGAGGGTGTCCCTGCCCATGGCAGGGGAGTTGGACTGGATGGGCTTTAAAGGTTCTTTCCAACCCAAACCATTCTATGATTCTATGATTATTTTATTTTCCATAACTGAAGGGAAAAAGAGGTGAAACATACTGTGAAATACACTAACAATGTAGAGTTTAAGAAAAAGATTCCTTTGTATTTAACTGGAATGAGCTTACTGTAAATCAAAAGCTTAAAAGTTTTAAAGTTGTAATTGGATCAGCAGGGCTCTGACAGTTTTCTGGTTTTATAGCGGTGTGGATCTAAAAGAATGGCTTTTTTAAAAGAGGAGGCTCACAAGAGACAAGCAGTAAAAAAGATCCAGTCTGGGATATATTTTCAAAGGAATTTCAAATAGACTATCAATCTCTTAATGCTCTTTTTGTATTACGAGTAAACAAGGCTCCAGTTTAAACTTCAGAATGCAACATACCCTACTTTGTCAACTTATTCTCAGTGCACCTAAGACCCCATTATTTGACAGATGACTAAGGACTTAGCTGATTGTCTGCAGTGTTTGATATACAATCTTGACAAGCATAGTCTATTAAATTAAAAGAATGCCAGCCAAAGTGAGTGACGGAGATTTCCAGAGATGCAGTAAGAGGAGTGAATAAAAAATAAGTTTTAAGGTTTTCACCCATGTGGCCTAGGCACCCAGCTGACTGTTATCAAGACTGTTATCCTTCAAACACAATTATTATAGCTCAAAAAGAAGTTAAAGGCATATTGTAATCTAAGTGAGTAATTAAGATTCCATGGAGAGTGGGATGCTGAAATTCATAGCAAATGCTTATAATCTTGCTCCTAAAATCCATTTATCTAAGTTCCACTGACTTTCATTGGGGGTTAGATACCTAAGTCATTGAGATACTTCTGAATAACAAACCCAAAAGAGCTACAGACAAAATTCTAGGCATCTTCAACACAGAAAGTTATACCTTTCTCTTACTGAAACATAAAATGTCTGCATTGAATAACAGCATGGGCCCATATCTCTGCTAAGAGATTCTAAATGAAGGGTCAAGTCTTGAGACGTTACCTTGCTGCAGCTTCTTGAAACATCCTCTTTAAGGACTGGAGATCTTTGCAGCCTTTAATATCAATAACAATTGTAACAAGAAGTTAGAATTTTCTCTCCTGTATATACCCGGTAAATCATACCCTATCTATCAGTATTCAAAGCATGCAAAGGGCACGAGGAAAGGGAGGCCACCTGTCAAGCTGAAAAAAGAACAAGTGCTATTAGACAGGATTTTACAAAGTGACAATAGCTAAAGTAGAAAGAGAGGAAATGCAGTATATATGCTTAAAATACAAGTAGAGGAATAACTTGGACAAAAAAGTCCTTATAGAGGAAATTACATTAGGTAGATCAAGGACCAAGTTACATTTCCAATTTGTAGAAAAATTAGCTTTACTACAGGGCAAATACATGAAGTGTTTGACAATTCAATATAGCTTTGAACTTAGCTTGATCTTTTCATTTACAGTATTTTTTTTTCCTATTCATAATTAAACATTTAACAAAAGCAATTATATATGACCAATATAGGCCAAGTAAAACATGTTGAGCATCAATCTTGTATCCACATTGCCTGGATATATACTAAAACCTATGAGTAGTTAACTGCCAGAAAATAAGACAGCTGTCTTACAAGGGAAAAATATTATTATGGCTTAAAGTATATTCTTAAAAGAAAAAAAAAAGAAAGGGGAGACAGGATGTGCGTCCTGTCTCCATGCAGATTATACAATCAGAAAAAAAAGCATAAAGTAATCTAGTGGGATATGAAAACATCCATTAAATTATGCCTTTGCTCCAAGCCTCACCTCATCTTCCCAAAATTTGGCACATGTTGGGGATAAACGGCTACCTAACAGCACCGGTGTGGTATTAAGTACTGCCCTACAAATCCATGAAATCCAAATCAATTTTCTGAGTTACTTGGATGTATATTTAACAATCTAGTAATATTTCTCCCAATAATAGTTGAAATTAACATAGTTTACCTTAGCCACTCCTGCCCTTCCTTAAATGGCTTAGCCACAAATTTAACACGTGAACATGCATACACATGCATGTACACACACATAAAAACCCAAATGCAATGTAATAATGCATTGTATTCTCTGCACTGTCACCAGTAGGCCAAGATATTTTTCCCAGATCGTTTCAAAGCACTATCTCACAGTTTCACCATCTGAAATGTAAAACATTTCTGTGTTCCACATATGAACTAGGTTTATATACACAAATGTGGGGATCATTGCCCTCAAATCTGGGGTAAATTACAAAACCTTACTTCAAAAAAAAAGCCATTTAGCTTAAGTTGAAGCAATTCCAGTAGGAACAGTCATCTACATTCATAACATGAAACTGAAACAATATAACAGTAACTCCAAAGTTTATATTGCAGATTCAGAACTAGAGATCAAATGCCTGCAGCATCTCTAACACCAGTTGCAGGTTATCATCCCATGTGCATTTGTGGGGAAAAATGCAATCAACAATATTCTCAAAAACAAATTAGGTGTGTGTTGTCAGTAAGCTGTACTGTAGTTATAATTCTTTTGAAAATTCATATAGTTTCCAGATTATAAAATATATATATGTATTTTCTAGATCTATCAGTTTCAATTTTTTTGTTGATTAGGTTTTCATTTAAATTTTCTCTGTTGACTCTAATTAGACAATATTTCTGGGCTTATTAAAAAGCTTATTTTCCTTCAGTCGCACAAGAGAATATCTGTTCTCCCTCCGAGTTTCCCTCCAGCTTCACCCATCTCTAATGATCACTACATTAGCAAAACTGACCATCACATTAAAAGAATTTCTGCAAAAACACAGAAGCTATTTTTTTTATTTTCACAAAAATGCTATAATATGGAAATTTAATTTTTCATTTTCCAATGTGTGCACCAAGTAAACCAGACCCAAGCCAGTTTCAGTGTGGAAACTGCACAAGTGAGGTAATAAACTTTTCTGTTTGGCATATTGTGTCACCCTGGACTCTGCAGCACACTAACACATTCACCCAGTGTTTAGTCAGGACATTAAAACTGGACAGCAGAAATCATGGGCAAATTAGGTGGCATGTCCTCTGGCTGTGGGTAACAGCACTCAGATTTTATGAGTTACAAGAAACACAAAGTTAGATTCTATATTAAGAGTTTAATTTTTCTCTTTTATTAGCTTATCACTAGTTTTTATTACCTCATTGGAATTTCCTTCTCTTTTCTCATCCCTACGTTTATTGTAAGGAGAACAGCTGATACATCCAACTCATATAATTCTCATTTTCTAATGTTGCCAAGCAATCAAACATGACTTTCAATTTTCTGTCAATGGTATCTATGTGGTTTGTTACCAAGTAGGCCCATTGGGCCCTACCTTGTAAGATCAGGCAATTTTAGGCAGATTGAAGTAGACCGAGTCTAGCAAGCCTTTAGACTTAGCTGACTTTTCTAAGATCCAAATAAGATATTTTCTGTAGACCACTCCATGAAAAATGTTTTTGATAATTAAATTCCTAGAAAGCAAATAGTAAAGAGGAACATGATCCATGTAGTCATGTGACTCACATTCTTTAATTTCTATTTCAGTGAGCAAGTGTTATATAATAAACCTATAGTGTTTCTTGACGTGATAAGGCATGGTCCTTCATTATTCTATGAAAGACTCAAACAGACACTTCAATGGCTTACAGACTCAGCATATATGAGAGCAGCTGTGGCAACTGTGACCATGTGTGCGTGCTTGTAGCCTTCTCAGATGAGCTAAAACAAGACTTAGTTTGAATTGCAGTGAAATAGCAGTGTTGCATGAGGGGTGAGTGAGTATGTGCACATGGAGTAACTGCAATATGGCTATTAAATGTCAAACATAAGTTGAGCAAATGCCAGAAATTTTCAGAGTTAGTATCCAAGCCAAAACTGTAAGGCCGGATAAATAATGTAGTCCCATTTCTGGAGCAACACATGTATTTGTGGCAAAATCCTAACAGGCACACACAGAAAAAGGAAGTAAGGTGATATAGTCTGGTTTGTAACTCTTGGAGCACAATAAAGAGTTATTATATTCATGTATTTTGTTAATAGAGTTCACAGTTACTGTTCTAATGCAGCTGTGACGTTGAAAAAGTATCCAAATATAGGAAATAGCAACCTCTGCTGAGATATTTTTTTCTATTATAATTATGCAAGGTGATCTGAGCTACTTCAATCTTCCTTTCATTAAATATACTGCTGCTTTTTTCAGTCTCAAATATCAATGACTGCAACTGTTGGTAAATGTTAATTTTATAATAATTGCTGTAAGAAAAGAATGGAATCACATGAAACAGATAAACTTTGAAATAACAATTCCTGGGATAAGAATTTGAATAAAGGCAAATATTTCAGAATAAACTGTACTGAATCCTTCAACTTGTGGACTTATTTATTTAAGTACCACCACTACTTTGTACAATCGCTAGAATCACTGGGGATATAGCCTTTGTGTTTTTTTAATTAATTTCTTCATTTATCTTGATGATCTTCTGGATTTACTGAAGCAATCTACAAGAATGTTATTTTAATAAAATTGCAGTCACCATTGCTCTGCCTAGAGTTCCTTACTGCTAATATTAAATAATCTACTAAGGATTTACAAGTTAAAAATAAATTGGCCACTATTTGTAACAATGCCAGAATGCTGACACTCACCAGCCACATGCATTTCTTAATCCTAAATTTATCATGTTTGTGATAGCTACTGAATATTTTATCTTACTTATCATAGAAAAATTGGTTTAGGGATTTAGATTTTTTTTAAAAAAAAATATTAACTCTGTTTATAGACACAGGCTGTAGGACTGAACTTAAATATATCATTTTTTTTTTACTAATTATATAGCATTTTATAATCCCTTTGCAATATTAACTTTCTTAATTAGGTTGTTTTTTATGGTTTCTTTATTTCCCTGTAATGAAAGCTGTAGATCTTCCAGATTGATACAAATTTCTACACATCATCCCCTAGGAAAGAGTTGTCCCATTTTATACCTGCTGAAGCTCTGGCCAATGGAACCCAGAAGTACAGTGTTCCAGTCCAGATAAACTTCTCATCCAGCAAAGAACCTGGTTCTTCAGAGCCTGTGCAGCTGAGGAAGCTCCTAAAAGTCTTGCACTTAATAATATTAAAAGCTGGCTTAGTAAAACTAATATATCTGAACTCACAGATTTACCAGGAAGGCTGAGGAGCTGTTAACCTACTCGATTAGCACAGTACCCTCTCACAGTCAAATAGTGTGCTGCTCCTTTCTCCCTTCCCTTATACTATAGTCCCATTGCTGCTCTATAAATCTCACCCTTTAGAGAGGAGGAGGACGGGGATCCTTTATGAAATCCTTAGAAGACTCTGTTTCCTCCTGTGCCTTGAAACACCATGAAACTTCCAGCTACTGCTGATCATATTCTTCCCCTGTGAACACTGGAATCTGCCCTTCAGCAGTTCGTTACCCAGGCAAAGATTTTCTACCAAATTCAGAGATACAATCGTGTCCATCAGTGCTGCAAATCTTCATGCAGGTTGGACAATCTTTCCTAGAGAGATAACTTTAATATGATTTTAATGAGACTATGGGACTATAGTTCAAATACATTTTTGTTTCTCATTTAGATACCTTGCCTTTTAACACTTCATCACTATTCATTAAGTTTAAACTGCATTTTTAACCTCTATTCAAAAACACACTTTAAGGTGAGGTAGTTTCTTGAAAGCCCTCAGGCAAGAACTGCAAGTCTCTTCAATTGCAGTCATCTTTCTGGCAAGCAAATCTTCTCAAAAAGGAAAGAATATCAAGGAAATTTTCACCATGAAAAAGTAAACTTTAAACATTTTTATTATTTTAAAAGAGTAAGGTTATTTTTTCTAATAGTTGTTTTTTTGCTATTACAGTTACCAATGTTATGAAAGGCACGGTCCCACAGAAAATTACTCAAAAGGTGCATAAATTTCAATCTTGCATGGATGGGTTAATCAGTTCAGAGCCCTAGAGAAAAGTCATATACTTTAGGCCACGTTTATGGTCTAAAGAAAAAATTGGCGTTGACCCTAGATTTTACTGGGAATAACTAGGCAACTTGAATCAGTATCTGTTTATTTACTGTGCCCTTGTGACGAGCACACTGAACCTAGCCAGAGCTAAGGATGGCTAGAATAGGCATCAAAACTGACACAGTCTGCTTGCTCGAGACAGAGCAAGTAAGGACAATCTAGTTAAGGGAAACACGTCTACCTTCATTTCTGAGGCACCTCTCTCTCCAGCAGGCAGGAGCTGAGCAAAGTTCAAAATTGTCACTGAATATGGTTTGGGGACTGATTACAACGTTAATTTTGTCATTGATTTCACTGGTGGTGGGATTAAGCACTCACCTCTATATTTCCCATCTAAGAGCCAATTTTTTTTCAATTCAATTTTACATGAAAGCTTGGAAAGATAAGTTGTCTAAAGCTTTACACTGATTTATGTTCCAGAGGTGACTCTGCTCCTTAAGACTGCCTTGGGCTTCATCCCTTACAGCTCCAGCATGTCGTGACCCTGACAGTCTGCAATTGACACCTGTTCTGTAAAATCCATATACAGATAAGGTATAGGAAATGTGTGGCATAACATATCTAATGAGTATCATTAAATATAGTTACAAGAATTAACCAGTGACTGTTTCAGAAACCATGGCTTTTGCTATTACTTTAAAACATTTGCATTTCAGGAGGAGGCTCAGATCTGAAAGCACTCTGAGTGAGTAAGACCTCTAGCTATAGACCTTCCACTTGAACAGAATAATGATTGGGGTTTAAGAATTACCCCTGTATTCTTATCAGCAAGTTCAAGTTGTTCAGCACTCACATGTTGGCTTTTGTGAGAACTCACTGTTTCTTCACATAAAAAGGGATTTTAAGTAGTGGTGAATCAAACAAGACGAGCTATGCATGGATCTTGGTCTTAATTTTTCTGTTCTTCCTTTACTCTTACTTTCCTGCTACTGTCAGAGACAAGAGACAGCAAATTCTCTAGTTGAGGACTGTCATTATGGCCATATCCCATGCACACGTATATGACTGCAATATCTAACATATAGGAGTCCTAGACACTAATGTAATGCAAATAAAAGGTATGAAAACAACATTGGACATGCCTATGAAGGAAAATAAAAAGGAAACATGCATTTCACAAAAAAAAAAAAAATGAAGTTAATAACTTTTTCTGTATAAGCATAATCAAATGCCACATACTTACAGCAAATATTGTTACATATTGTATAGTGCTTAATGTTTAGAGTTTCTTAATTGTTTTTTTTTTCCTTCAAAGTCTACATAAAAATTTAAATCTTAAGGAAACAATGAAAAATAAATAGGAGCTGGCTGAAAATAATTCATCCCAAGTTATTTTCTGACACTAATTAAATAAGTCTCCACGTTATGTTTAAGCAGCCTGTAATTTCAACACTCCATAAGATTGCTTTTGTGCTGCGCTTTTCATCTTTTCACACTTCTCTGGGCATTCATGCATTTATATTTTGACGATTCAAAGAAGAAACCCTTTTTCCTTTCAAATGAAAGTAGCCTGCTTTGCAAAAAAAAAAAAGACTGCAACCCGTAATGCTTATCTGATTTGCTACCTTTAGATTTTCTCTCTCAAATGGTAATGATTATTAAAAATGAGAACATCATTACTGTAAAGCCAAAACAAATGGGTTGGGTAGGTGAACTGATTGGGTTAGAGGACGGAAATGTTCTCTGCAAGACTTAGCTGATGATAGCAACCAGCATCATCTAGCAACACTGCAGCACTCCTCGGACACAGTTGGGTCCTCAACCCATCACATGCTACCAAAACCTTTCTGGCAAGGCAAGAGTTTGAATTGGGACAACTAGGGAACATTTAATCTCAAGTTTCTATTCCAAGGTGTCATAGAGAGCATGGTATTAGCAGCATTTGTGGACCAAAGTATTACCGTATTACAACACAGTATCATCTTCCCCCCCCCCCCCCCCCTTTTTTTTCCCCAAAAGTGGAGGAAAAAAAAACAACTCTCTTATAAGAAAGGCTTTGATTTTTTTCTTGGTCAGAATCATGAATTACTGGAAGGTGCATGAGATATTTATCTGATGTAAAATTCAGTTCAATATCTAAATGACTTTTTCCTATCAAAGTTCAAATAGATCCCAGCAACCTTGAACCTTTAGTGGTCCATCATCTCTAATTCCATGAATGGAGGGTAAAGCTTTGCAGCAAGAATAAAAAGTGCTTTACTGTTCAGGAGACATAGAAACAGTTTACAGTTAACCACTGTGCTGCTTGTGTAGAAGAAAGGGTTTTAAAGAAGCAAAACATCTTTATCTCTGCATGCATACATATATATTTCATTATTAATGTATAAATCAAGCCTCATGGGCCAGTTCATCTGGAAATATTAATTACACAGTTCGGTCAACTGTCCATTCACTTTCCCAGTGAATAAGTAGAAACTATTTTGTGATTTGTACTGTACAGAGCCAGCGAACTTGAAGTCCATCCTGGTGTTAGAGATAGTGATGATTCTAGCAGTTTTCTCTGCACTTTAAAAAAAAATAAAATGCCAAGTTGGTTCTAATATTAGAACCAACTGTTTAAGACAATGCCAGTTTTTAAGAATATCTGAATAAGGATCTGCTCAGGGATTTAACAGTGCCCACAGGACTGGGGCCATCCCATGCTCAACAGCTCGAGAATCAGATGCAGAAGAAGAGATGTGCAAAATGAGAAGTTCATAAATCAAGTACCTGGCCCCACACCCACTTGAACTACCTAAACTGCACAAATACATTTGACTGCCAGCCAGCCAGATTCATCATACCTTAAGCGTGCCATTGTATTTTAGGCTACATAACATACAGTCTTCTCTCATGTCAGTTTGTGTTGTTAATGTGACCGCACTACTAACATCAGCAACTCTGGGATCCAGGTCAATTTGTATACCTTACATGTTTTATCTTCTAGTAAGAAAACATACTTCCCTTACGTGCACTAGGCTGAATTAGCAGGAAGCAAAGATGACTAGAGTGGCAGGGATACAAAAAAAGATGGTTACAACTTCCTAAATACACAGGAGTTCTCCATCAAAATTTTCCAGATCAACAATGCTGGCAAACAGTAAATAAAATTACAAATAGGAGTAGCAGAGAAAGTTTAAGGAGCAAGTTTTAAGGTGAAATTTGACAGATAAATGAATGGGATCACATGGCATGCCTGCCTGAAGGCACCAGGATTCAATTACATTTCTTCCACATTTAATTTCCCTTTGTCCAGGTGTGAGATTTCTAGTTCTAGTACAATAGAAATAAATATAAGATCACGAATAAAGAAATAGTCTCTGGTGAAATTTTGAATAAACTCATCAAAGGAGAGAAGGTAAAGGAAAGAAAAAGAAAGGAATTAAAAGCTGCAAGTATTGGGTAGCTATTAGGAACTAGGATAGAATTTTCTGAAACAAATAATGAAATTTTTCAAACCAGTTATTTTATTAAAAAAACTGAAGATACATAAAATGACCAAGAATTTTTCAACAGGAAAAAATATCTGGAAAAGTATATTGTAACTAATTACCAAAACAAACAAACAAATAAATAAATAAATAAATTTCAAAGACAGCAACACTTGAAAAGTGAAACTTAGAGTATCTGTTCTTCTGTTTCACTGAATTTTTAAGACAAACTATTTGACTTTTCCTCACAGCATGATAGCAGTTTTTTCAATATCTCAAATATGTTTTGTTTTTTTCTCTTATCCATCTCTATTTGAAACCACAACTAGTCTCAGCTACTGTCAACTGAATCCTTCTGATAAACTCATGCTCTCATTTTAGTTCAGATTTTCCTTTGACTTTTTGGGGAAAGATTCCTTCCTTGATGCTAAACCTGAAGATGCAAACTACTGCCAAAAAAGATTAGTCCTTATTCAGTTTGAAGCCCCATTGATTACTTTCAGATATTTTTGATTTTCAGGAAATTGGTATTTCATGACTTGGCCATTTCCAACACAAGGTCATTTTTTTGTCAGATATTTTATGAAAACCAGAGTTCTTCAACATAAAACTGAATTTATTTTCTGTTGAATCAATTTTAATTCAATGTTTATATCGATCATTATATTTTTAGAATCAGAAGCTGTAACTGTTAAATTAAATAAATACGGGTTTCTTTGTTCAGACTAACAATGTAACATAGCAAATGAAAGGAATAGACTGTATGACAAACTAAGCAGTTGTTTCTTAATTTAAAAATAGAGATAGAATGCCATCTACTTGTTAGTTTCCTATATTGCTGGCAGAGGGAAAAAGAGCTAACACCCTTGGATTACTGCAGTCTTTTAAGTATATGCTTTGGCTAATCATCTGTGTCCAGAGTTACATGAAAAAAAGAGCAGCCATCAAATTAGCATGCACCTGATATGTTCAATGCATCAATTATACAACACAGCAGAGCACTCTCCCTTTCCAAGGTACTGACTTCCAAATGCCAAACTCATTCCAGACTGTGAAGTAACAGACACCTTCTGATACTTGTTTGTTATTTAGAATCCAGATCCTGGCCAAGAATTTGCATTATTGGAGGTATGGAAGCAATCAGAATAAAGTATAGTGACAGTCTTTGTTCTACACTGCTCACCAGTCTCTGGAGATGACTTTACAAGAACAACTTTGTCCCTGAAGTTTCAGAGTGGGTGTTATCAGCTGGACAGAACAGCAAAGAGTTGTTATTTAAGTAGAGGGCAGACAAAACACAAATTTGTTCTTGTTGTTACAGCACTTTCATCACAGAATCAAAAATCACAATGTCTACCAGAAAAATCTACAGAGAGCATCCACTTAACCCGTAAGCACAAAGAACGATATACATTTATAGTACTTGTGAGATTTGCTTACTAAAGCCTATATTGGTTCTCTACCAACTCTCTTTGCACCTCATCATGCTCTTCATTTGCAACTTTTTGACTAAGAGAAAAACCCACTAACAACTATGATGTGTTTGAATGGAGAAGTCTGTTTCCAGAAACTAAAAGACTCTGCCATACCTAGTATATTTGGAAATAAGATCGAAAATTACTGTGTATTCAGTTAAGTTGTCATACCACTGCTCACTTCAAGCATTCATAGTTCTTTTACAAATATTCATTTGGAATGTCTATAAACCTTTTAGAAATCTTAAACATGCACAAGGGGCTAAACAAGCAAGTCTCCAGTGAGAATTTCCCTGCTTTACAAAAATGGAAAGAGTGACTCTAAACCTGACAATCGTAAATACTATCATGAGTCTTATTGTATTTGCTTACTGTTTTTTCATCCTAAGAGGCATGAAGGCTGTCACAGTCACTCTGAAGCCTGGCTAGAAGTGTACTTCAGTATAAAACAAAACTGTTTCATATATCTATTGATGGAGCTCTAGAGACTGATACTTTGAGAAAATAGCCAACTGTCACACAGAAAATGGTCAAATAAGAAGTTACTAATAATAGTTTTGTTCCTTAAATGCTTTATAAGTGTATTCTGAGATTACAAAAGTATTTTTGAGATATCTGATGAAACATGCCAAGTATTTTCTCCCCACTTCTTTTTATTTTTTAATTGGATACGAGTCCAAAAGAGATAGAACATAAAAGTAAAACACAAAATATTCCTTATTTAGTTCTTGCCTAATTACAGAAGCCACTCAATCTTTATTCTCTTAAAGTTATCACAGAATTTATGGGAATCACAATTAAGGTAGTAACACACGGACAGTTATGCTTGATAAAAAACAGGAACCATTCTAACTCTAGATATGAAAACAGAACTCTTAAAGATGTTGGGCTTTGCTGCAACATGTGCTCCCTCTCCTGCCCACTTTGAGTACCTTAAGTAAATTTTTTACTTTATATAACTGAGCAAAATGTCATAATATATATGAGAGCTTCCATCAGTTCTTAATGTTCTAGATGGCTCTGGCAACCTTTTCCAGAGCTGCTGCTCATGCTGAGTGGTCTTACTCAAAATAAAATCTCCATTACCAGATTCCCAGTGTTTTACACATTTACACTGACTGGAAAAGAAGTCTAGAAGCACATACATGCACCAAAAAAACCCCAAAACAAAACAAAATATTATTTTCATTTTGCTAAATTACAAAAAGGATGTACAAATATGCTGTGCATGTTTTGCCAGGGTAGCACTATGAATTTCATAGATCTGTTTATTGTAGACAAACCATTCTGAAAGCATTTATTGTGTTTTCTACAATCTCAAAAACACACCAACTTTATATGTAAAGTGGACACTATTTTGGCCCCAGCCTCAGAGGAAGGAGGCATTATGGAGAAGCAGAGATAAAAACCTCTAAGCAGCTGAGCTAGTCTTAGTTGCTTACATAATACACTGAGTCCTTTAGTGCCTTTGGCTTCCACTCCCTCCTCATCCTAACCATTCTCAAGAACTAAACCTCCTCCTGAAATATTGTGAGACCGACCAGCACGAATCAAATTCAAGAGCAATGATGGAAGCCTTCAAATAAATATATGAAGGTGAGGAAGGATGAGAATTAACACTGCATGAGTTATTGCTGCCTACTACTGAGCTAAGTTAACAAAGTGGCAACCTGATTAAACCATATCTCTCGAGTTCTGTCTTTCTTCCAGCACACCTGGGACAAGTAACGGGAATACTTCTGAATCCATCAGACATTCAAACCTCAAGACAAAACCATTCCAGTCTGTCCCACTATGAAGTACCACCCAAATCCTGATAGAAAGAAACCTCAAAGGCACTTCTACTCTTATCGGGCCCAAATATCAATGAGTTTTACTAATTTTTATGTAGCAAGTGTATGTGAGTTCATTTAAGCAAGTAATTCTCTGGGCACTTTGTGCATGCAAAATGGAAGCATCTTTAATTTCTGCAGTTCCACCTAAGTAGGTTAGGTCAGGTCAGTACAAGCAATTAATATAAATGAACAAGAAGTTCATAAAAGCAATTTAATTTGAATTAACAATTCATCTACTCCCAGACTTGGCTACAGTGAAGAGGCTGCTACTTTTATCTATTAATATTTTTATTTATGTAACATCCACATTATAAAAGGTGAATGTATGCAAGCATAATTCTATATAGACAGTTTCAGAATCAATGCTACAAAGAGTTTATAATGCAAATAAACATAAAAATATGTCAGAAAAACTTGCATTTTTTTTTCTTTTTCCAGATGAAGCCCTGAAGCCTTCAATTCTGAACTAGTGCTATTCCAGGTAATCTAACATTAAGTCTTTCATATATTAATATTGAGCAATATATAAATAATATATATTGTTATATATTATGTTCTATCTATATGGTGTATATATAAAATATATTTCTATATATTATATACTACTTTCTATATATTATATACTACTTTATGATGTATATATACTATATTATTATATAGTATATTCTCTATATATGCTATATGTATGAGTCATATTATATAAAATAACAAATGTAATATTTATCTAAGCTCTTAACTATATTCCTTAACTATGAGATATCCTTTTTGGAAATAGAATGAATGACATAAAAAGTAGTGGAAATTCCAGAAATCTGAACTTGATCATCTCCATTCGACTTATGTGGGGCACAATGGCAGTGCATATGTTACCAAGTACTCATTCACTAATATTTAGCATTTTCTATCTGCTCAGCTGTTACAGTATAACTCCAAACCCAGGAATGAAGATCTTAGGCCATGGTTACAATTGCTATGGAAACTGGTCTCTTAATATCTTTGAATTTGGCATATCTGTCTTATTTTGTCTGCAATTTTTTAGAGAAGCAACCTGCTGGCAGATAACACCAAATGATAGAAATAAACAAATAGAGAAAGGTAGGGTGAATGAGGTGAAATTTGAAACAGGAAAATTCCATGAAAGTTTGCTGAACATAAATGAAAACACTTTTTTCTAGACAGCTTCAGTGAAGGACATAGTTTGGGTCAGACCATCCCTGTAACTGGGAATGTATATGAGAAGAGAGTAAGGGGCAGGCAGTTGAGGTTTTAGCTTCCTGGTATGTTTTATTTCTTTTTAGGTTACTACAACAGAGACTGGGGCAATTGGTGAAATCAGGCAGAAAAGTCTGAAACATAAACCAGTCCTCCATACCAATTTACAACAGGTACTACTCATACTGTATCTGCCTCAAAAAAAAAAAAGTGGTAACAACACTCAGCAATTATTACTGCTCTTTTCAATTTTGAAGTACTTTGCAAATATTAATTAATTAGTCTCATAACTCCTCTTTCAGGCAGGTAATTAGCTTGATTTTGTTTTTTAAAAGAACCCTGTAACATGGAGGGGTTAAGTGACTCATGGAGAGGTAGTGAATGTGCTGGGATTCAGTGTTGGTTCACTGTTTCATGCCCAAGCAAATATTTCTCTGCTGTCATCTCCACAAGGTCCCTCCCTCTTTGTGGTCATCTGTTTTTGTCACTGAGGTCTTCCTTTCTAGCTAGCAGATACCTAGCAATTTAAAAACACATAAAAGACTAGATCCAGCACTAAAAGTGACAGTGTAACTTCATCCATTTACTGAGATGAATGAAATTGCATCAGTTTACAGCTACTGGGCACAAAGTATTTTAGCCTTGGTTTAAGTCATATCACTGGAGTATTAATCAGCAGTGGCTAAAGCCATAACCTGATGCAATTAATACTAACTGCTCTAGCATTACATCAGGCAATATGGATATCCATGGAAGTCTGTTACATTAGATTACAACTGTTTTGGCTGAAGCTTGCCGAAACTAAGGTATTTTCTGCAACATTTTGGGATGAAAAATAGCTATTTTCTGATAAGATTCCATTTCACTGGAAAATTTACAACCAGAATCTTTAGGCAAACCATTAGAAACAGACACTCTCACCTGTGTTAACTCCATGTTCCTTCATGTTGTTGTATAAATTTGCAAAGATTTTGTTTGGTTTAGATAAGCATCCATAAATCCCACATTTATTTCCAAATGATTTCAAGTCTCAATTATAGTTTAAGATTTCCATTGCAGCCAGGAAAGGCTTCACATACGCCTTATTTATTGCTTCTATATAGAAAACACAATATTCTGTCTTTAGTGATCAAATTCAGGCTTAATTTTTGGAAAAAGATGGAATTCTTTGGAGCTGAAATGGTGCAGTTTTCCCTTTCCAGCCCAGAAAGCCAGGTTTAGTGTGAATCTTCTACATGGCAGCAGTTAGGAGTGCTTTAGCAGAAGACACAGAAACCTTTGTCTCTCAACTGCTAGTTTCCTATTCTGTGTTGAAGGATACACAGAGACTATTTTTCACATATGAACTCAAGCAATTATCCTCCCTGAAAGAGGCTTTAATTTGCACCATGACTTTTAATACCTCCAGTACATAGACTGTCTAGATAGGTCACCTGCAGGACTCCGGATTGATGTCACCTGATGTAGCTAGACATAGACAAACCATGCAATATAACAGTAAGCACAAACTGCACTTCAAATGGATGAATTACTATTTATTTCAATACCGTGTTCTGCAGCTGTATGACTATAAGGCATTGATTAAGAAACACAGCTGATTTATGTGGTCACTTTTTCATATGGACTGATGTTAGCCTTCATTACAAATATAGCATTGTAGCGATTCCCAAAGCTGTTCAAGCAAGTACCACAGACGTCAGCCTTCAGGATCATACCCGATACCCACCAATATAATTTTGTTATAAAACAAAAACAAGCAGCATTGGGCAGGATGGGTCAAAGTTAAACAATTTTTCAGTTTGGTTTGTATGTATATTCACCGCTTGAAATCAGGAATCAAAATGTCCATTCAGAAGTCACAAATTAAGCCATGTTATTTCTTTACCTTGATTATTCCCCCTCTTCCATCTCCCTCCATGTAAAAACTGTCCCACCCCATCTACCTTCCACAAAAGGAAAATTATTTTTCCCCTTCAGATATACCTGCCACGGCCACTTCCAATCTTTTTAAGTCAGACAAGCTAAATCTTACCATAAGTCCCGTTGACAATATCTGTCAATGTGGCCCTTCCATCTTCCACGAAGAAGTTCTCCATATTCTGCAAACAAGCAAGCTACTTCTTCACCCTCCTCACTTGGGAACAGACAGAACCAGGCTCTGACACCTCGCTGCTGGATGACATTGTCTTCCCTTTATTTTGGTGCCAAAAGACAGGACAGAATTCACTATGGTACTGCAGGGAAAAAATATGGTAACAAGTGTGTTAGGAAATTCATTCAATAAATTGTCATGTTTCAGCAACACTTGTCTTCCTGAGGCCTTACAGAATTGCCCATTCCATTGCCACTTACATGTTGTGTTACCCATCATTACATCCTTGTTATCATCCTCCAAGTGCTTCCTTTTCTTCATCTCAGTGGTTCTTAGGCAAGTAAGGCTTATATATATGCCCCCTGCATTACAGTTTTAATTCTTCCCTGAAACACAGCATTAACTGGCCTGATCACAATGAACTTTCCGTCTCCGATTTTCATTTTGGATTGCAACAACAGTGTCTACACAATGAATGCAACTCTCTCAAGGGCAAATTCTCATTCCCATGCATACTGCCTCAGCCTTGAAACAGTCTGGGGGGTCCTGAAATCTTCCTGCTGAAATTCAGGGGCAAAACCAACTATAACATTTTTGCTGTTATTCTCACACAGTCAGCATCCCAACTTGAAGCTTGCCAACAAATAACCCACAAACAATTAAGCGTCCCTCCACATGCCTCTCTATCTCTTTGAAAACTCTTTAGCAGAAGACGTTTATATAAATATGATAACACATCACCAAGCCAGGCACTGAAGCAATATGCAGCCATTTGCCAGAAGGGAAATATGAAGCTGGAAAAAGAGTTGTGCATTTGTCTCCAAATGCAGAGAATACACAGGCACATGGTTTTGAAAACAACCTCCTTTTGCAGAATTCAGTGACTGGACGAGCCAGCTGGGGAATGCCTGAACTGAAAAGATTTGCCCAGTAAACATTAAAAAATAAAAGAAACAAACAAAAAAAACTCTTCTGAAATAACCCTACAATCAAGCCAAAGATAGAAACAATTATTTGATAGGAATGAAGAGTTTGAGGCAGTACCAAAGACAGAAGAGAGTTCTCTGCAACAATTTAATAAACCTAACATTATTCCTGCTATTTAATATCCTAACATCTTTTTGGGGAATATAAATTATTCAATATTCAAGTGCCTTGTAATTTGATTTAAATGATAAATGGAAAAAATATTTTAATTGTAAAATATATTTTGTATGCATCACACAGAAACATCAACCAACTTACTGAAACAGGCTCTCAGGAGAACTGTATGGCTCAGAAGATTGCTAATGGGATGTGGCATCCTTCATCATTAAGATCATGAGTTGAATCCAGAACGTGTTGGAAGTAACTGGAAACGGTTTCTCAACAGGGCTAGAAATTCAAGACAGACTTATTAGTTCCCTTCATCATATCCTCCTCCTTTTTGTTTAGGAACATCCGTAACTCCCGGTGCAGGAACGTGGAAAATATTCAGCTCTTCTTGACAGTTTTTTCAAGGTTGACCATAGTACCAGACTCCTTGCTTCAGCCTTAGCCATGCTGCTAATGTCACACCTGTCTTCCATGTGCTGACCCCATTATGGCATGCATATGCCATTCCCTGATCAACAGGATGTCCCACCAGCTTATCAGGTGATACCCAAGTGGCATCAGTAACTGTGCCCAGCTGCCCAGACTACCGAACACAACCTTTTCAGGGTCCTTTCCCCCTGTTTTATTAAAACACAGCCCTGCAGTGCAATGACCCGTAGCTGATCACCTCCTTTTTCCAGTGCCTCCACAGGGGTATCTCTTGTGCAGGATGAACTGGATTGGACCATTGCCCCACAGATGCCTCCATCAGCTGATGCCAAAGCTGCCCTCCTTTGCAGAGGACGGTGTTTACAAGTGGCACAGGCTAGCCTATCCCTCAGCAATGCCCCATCACTTTTTCCCCTCACATCTCCATTTTCTGTGCCTCCTCACATGCCTCCACAGCGGCAGCCGCCCTTCCCTGTGCAGACCCATCGGCACCTCTGATTGGCTGAAGCCATGGCGGAAAATGGCTGGAGTTGGCTGCGGCCTGCACGGGGCGGGTCATGGCCGCCTCCCTCACAGGGCAGCCGCCAGCTGTGCCAACAGGGCCCTGGTCTTTCTGAAAAAAATCTATATACTGCATTTGTGTTTACTTAAGGAAATCTTGACAGATCCCGGATGATGATGTCACTTGTTTTAACGAGGATTAGAAAGTCTTATTTTGGCTATGGTCTTTCCTTTTATGCACCACACTAAGTCTTAATATTTTCTACATAAAACTGTATCCAGAAAATTTTTACTCTTGCTTTTCTCTGTAAAACATATACCTGCCTGATCATGAAGGCCTTTTAGAGTTTCTACTTAAAATATCTAAGGTATTGTAAGGTAATATGTTAAAATTTGGTTTAACTAAAGCCACGATCGCTAAAAAGTGAGAGCCCTTTTTCATTAAAAAAGCAGAGAACAAGAAACAGACAGTGAAAATTATAACCGTAAACTGCATCATAGTAATGTTTGTTTACATGCTTATCAATTTTACCTTTTTTGATCTCTCCATTCCCTTTAAGCCTCTACTCTGAAAATCTGTAAAAATCCCCATAAAAGCCAATGTCCATATAAAATATGTAGCTAAACCAATGTCCTTGAAATTAATACACAACACACACACCAAAAAAAAGGGAGCACAGCAGGGGCAATATCTTATATTAAATTGATTAATAAAGCTGAAAAAAAAATGTACTGGATCTCACACACATGGGCATGAATCAATTGACCTAATAAAAGTTGTATTTTACTCAGAATTCTTACCCCTTTTTGTATCTTAGACCATCACTGCAGTACTGATGGTATTGTCAGCTCCTAGCACTCAGCAGTCTACCTACCTCTGTTGTGCACATCAATGGAAAAGTCTCAGAAACTGAAACGAAGGAATTTCATACTGTATGAGACCTCACAAAGACATGTTTTAACATCTTTAAAACTCTCTGCCTTCCTTATTACGAAGCTCTTTAGAAATGCAGAAACAAATGGCCATTCAGGGGAAGACACATGGCTTGCCTGAGGCAAACTGTGATTAAATGACTAAAATCAAAGACTTTTAGTTAAAGAATGACTAAAATAGATGAGAGAGAGAGAGCTGGAATAGTTTAAAGCTAAGATTTTACAGAATTAGAAATATCATTATTATAAAATATGCCAAGTCAAGCTTAGCAGAGCTCCTCCACTGTTTGCCTCCGAGACCTCTCGCAGGTTTTGCAGCTTTCAAAACAGCAATGGTCTCAGAGCACCACAGGTTTGCAAAGTGAGTCAGACCATGCCATCTCTCTCACTCTGTATCTGGCCACTAGCAAGGAGATATTTAAACATCTAGCATCACTTCAAAAAGGCAGCAGCAGAAATTTAGATAGAAGCCATGAGTTCTTTTGGATAATAAACACAATCCATGTATTTGTTTCCTACATAGAAATACGAGTTTTTCTTCACAGAATGTGTAACAAGGATAAAAAAAAGACTTAGAACACTCCTTGTTAAGAGTAAGATTGACATAAGACATATTTCTATTAAACTCCACAGGTATTTAATGGTGAGTAGGAGAAACAGAGAAGACAAAGCACAATTTTCAGAGACATACCCTGAAAGTTTTACAAATATCATTAAAAGAATTTAATGTGAAACTTCTATTAAATGTTTTAACATATTTCAGAATAACTATGTAATTTGGAACACAAACCAAATGTAGCTAAATTTACTATCACAAATGCTTTGATAAGTGTGCTAATGAAGATTTGAATGGGAGGAGAAGGCAACCTTTTTTTTTCCTAATTACCACATCACAAAATCATTCTGAAACATACTTTGACATTTTAAATTTCCAATGAGGAGCGCACATGTGAAAAATTACTACGAGTGCAGCAGATTTTGTTTTCATATAGATAGCATATTCAGCATCAAACAAATCTATTGTCTGTATTTCTGCAGATCTATAAGTCCGTAACTTTCTTGCAGTTTTCCTTTCTGTTAGAATTTCAAAGAAAGATCCAGACAAAGTACACCAGAGGGGCAGAATCTGTACACTTTTACTACTACACTATCATCAGGAGCTTTATTCTAAATTAGCAAACATAATTTCAGAGATATTGTGACTTTTCATTGTCACTTGTTTTCAACTTCAAAGGTGTAACTTCAAAGTAAAAAAAAAAAAAAAAAAAAAAATTACCTGTAGAATTTGTACATTGGAAACCTTCTAGCAGTGACTTTTATTTATATATATTGGGTAGCAAGAAAAGATTAAGAAACTAGATGAAACAGCAATAAGTGAACAGGAATAATTTAAATACAGTAAGACTAAACCATAACAAATGTTTTTATTGATTTGCAAACTGCTTAAAGAGAATGGAGATTAATTTTACTGCATAAAACTGTAAGGCAGGAGGGCTGTGGGATGGTGGTTGGGTTCTAGAGGATGAGTGAGTTGTAGAAAACTTTCTAACACTTCAAAGCTGATTCCCTTGTACTGCCTGGCACCTGCAGCCTGCAAAAGCACTGCACATTTGGCTTTCTCCATTTAGTTAACTTGGCTGTAGCAGTTTCCAAATGATTAATATCACCCTTGTACAGATACAAATAAATACATAAGTTGCAATGAACTGAGGATTGAGAACCCTGAAATGTAATTAGCTGCTAGCATGCTTTTTACCAGCAAATATTAAACTACACAGCAAACAGAAATAAAGGACAAAACAGACCCATGCAACATCATTACTCAATAAAAATGATGCGTTTATAACCTCATTACTCACATTTTATAGTTGTGGATGCTGAAACACAGAGAAGTGGCTGTGCAAGGTCACACTGGCAGAGTTTGGAACAGAAATCAGACATCTCATTCCCTAGACTAGTGTTCTGCTCACTGTTTTATGAATTGCCTTTTTTTTTTTTTCCTCATTTTTTTTTTTTTCCCAACATAGATCGATCACCATAGTAAACTTACCAAAAGGCCTTGCATGACACAGGTAAGTATGGACATAAGATAAGCTGCATCTGCTGAGCTTCATTTGCAGCAATCGAGTTTGTCAATTCCAATAAACCATGTATAGAAATGTCATAAATGTTAACAGAAATATATAGAAATCTTTACTGTAATGTTCTGGTCTCTCTGAACTCAGTATAAAATTTCTGTTGTGAATAAATTTCACTCACAATATTGGATTTGAACCTTTGTATCTTATATGTTGTCTCATCTGAAAGCAAACTGCTGCCAGCAAAAATCTTTCCATTCATCTCAGTGAAGTCTGGATCCACTTCAGAATAAGGTCGAGTAGCATAATAACACATCTTTTCAGCTAAGTCTTCATGAGGACTCATTTGTTAACAATTCTTTTCTTTTTCAGTATGCCTCTAGAACATCAAATAATGCCACAGGAGAAAGAAAGGCAAAAGGAGAATGGGTGTTTACTTCACACTAAATCACAATAAAAAGAATCTTTTTCTACAGAAGAAAGTTTGGGAGGTTTTTTTCTCCCTCAGAGCTTCCTCACAATTCTTACTTTTCCACAACTAATGCCAGATTATTTTAGACTGAAATGCTACCAATTTGTTTGACCAAAGTTGGTTGCATGATGTCCCTTTCAAAGCTCTAGGATTTATATGCTGTAAAATGTATACAGCTGGGACTGTTTACCTTTTCATTGTTTTACAAATACATGTGTAATTATGCCCGAATACAGTTTTAATCAAAGAAGTGTTAACATGAGCCATGCCTGGGTTTGAACAGATTCAGACAGAGTAGGGAAGAAAACTGTTCAACTTTATCTTAATCCACCTGTGAGAGAAATGTGGCAAGTAAAATGACTAAAACTGTCTAAGAGACAATGAACTCTGCTCAAAATATATTCTTTTTTTACAAAACAGACAGAATTTCTGGGTCTTCTCTCACATTAATGCAACTAGAATTGAATCTAATGAAGTCCATTGGCATGTCACCAGATTTTTTTTGTTTTCAGAAATCTGTCAGAATCTATCCTTAGTTCTCTTTAGTCCAGTATTATAGAGAAAATAAGATATAGATTTGGCTTTTTTAGTGAGACTAATTCTCATTCCTAAAAATGTAAAGAGGCAGTCCGCATATGCAGTATTTTTAACGAGAATGAGGCCAAGAGTCAGGTCATTGAAAACATCAGAGGCAGTGAATGCTGAAATTTGTATCTTACAAAACTCAGAAAATCCATCAGCTACATCCATAAGTAAAATTTTGTTCCTATTATAAATCAGATTATGAACCTGATGTTCCCCCAGTGGGGAAACCATGTCAGCTCAGGAAATCATAACAGCAGAATATCACCATAATAAACCAAAGTCTCAGGTTTAGCACTGCCATCAGATTCTTATTGTGAGAAATGTCTGAGAATCCATTCACCAGGGCTGTAGAAAGCACAGTCCAGACCGCTAACACCAACGATACAGCAAACACAGTATTCATACTCCTTTTCTGCCAGCCAAAACATACCGCGATATGGCAATTGTTATTTTATTGTAGACAGCAAGCTTGTACCAGCAAAAATACCATCAGTCCTCACAGGTATTATGCTTAGTCAGCAATCCTGGAGCAAAGAGGGTCAATTAAGTAGTGTTTGATGACACTGGCAAAGGTTTAGAGTCCCACTTAGCGATATAATTTGTGGGACTGACAAACTAAAGGCAATGTCTGCGGAAACAACAAACTAGGGCCAAATTCCAGTCGAAGGTTTGCTTTTAGAGTGAAGAACTGCAAAACATCTAAAGGACCATAGGAAATCTGAGTGGATTTTCTCAAACTGCTTAAACTGTTAGGTTATTCTCACAATAAAATTTGTAAGAAACAGGACATTTCCAATTAATCACTTCAAGTCTGGAATTACTCCCCAAATCATGCTGATCTGGCTTAAATTTATTTAACCTTTTCTCATTCTGCAAACTCTGTTCTTTGTCCTTGGCTACATTTGTGTGCATGGGTGTGTTTTCTTGTGTGTTGGGCGTAGATGGGGCCAGAGAGGCAACGGCCAACTTTGGGTATTCCTGGCAGGTTTCATACATAGGTTCATTTTTGGGCCAACATATTCTTCCTTTTAAATTTTCTCATCTTCAAATAAATAATGATCTACCTGCAAGACATCTTTCCAGCAAAATGAAATGTTAGAAACGTAGCAGAAAGGTTTTAAAACCCTGCAGATCAGCTTGGAAACCTGCGAGTTAGCACAGCAGTGTATAGAAATATTTGTGTTCAGCAAGCTTCACCACTCAGCCATCATTTAACAAACCTATGCCTAAAAAGGTGTTTAGTCCACATAAGTTAGTATTTCTAAACCTTTACTTTGCTGAACTCCCTCTGCATTTCTATTTTTGTCTGGTGGTAACATGACTAGAAATGAATGCAGCTTCTAGCATGTGGTCATGAGATTCATTTTTAAACAGCTGAATACCTGATCTTTTACATCCCACAGATGTTAATGTTCCTCAGAATGCTATTAGTACTTTCTGCTGCCAAATGACACCACAAACCTTGTGCCTCTTTCAAAATAAATCTGATTTCTAATTTTGCTGCCCTTAGTCACCTTTGGCAATATCTTATCCTGCAAATAGATCAACTCAAAGCCAGGTGCTTAGTTGCAAAGTAAGGTCCTTTACAACGTAAGTGTCACAGCATCTGAAACTTTCTTACACTATGTCTGTATTATTTCTTTGTCCTTGCACCACCTGAGGTTGTTCAGTGAGTGGAAGAACACAGCACCATAAACTGAGAAGGGAATGTCAGTCCAAGTATCTTGGATTTGTTTCTTTGCTTGCATGTACTGGGAATACTGAATTATATTTCAGTTTTATTGGCAGCTGTTTTATTTTGTATTTACAATGACCTAGATTGCCAGTTTACAATCTGCCTGCAAAGCAGTTGAAACATAGCTGCGCTCTCCCAGAAGAAGACTTTGGGAATCATCTGGCAGGGACAAATAGTACAGCACCATAAGTACACGCCTCTTCTACTCCTTCCAGTTCCTACAGAACTGGGGAACAAAATATTGCTACTATGCGCCTAAACTTAGGATTCAAATATTAAGAACTCCAGGAAATAATGCTCATGTGGGCATATAACATGGTGCTTTGACTTATTTTGAGAAACATAACACACCCAGCACCAACACAGATTAGGAATTTAACAGCAATCTATTTCTTTCCTCCCAAGATTTTGCAAGCACAGGCATAGCTGCAAAGACCAATACATGTTTATAATTTAAAGATGTTAGAAAGGGACATCCAGTTTGAAAAAGTCAGTGGAATTATATCAAACATTGAACTTCTTAGCTTTTTTTCACTTTTTATGTTGATGTTTTTCAAATCTGAAAGATAATTTGGAGGCATTCACTGTTTGCTTCAGACCAGTTTTTTTAAAAACTAAAGACTCTGCTTCCCAAATCTTTCTCTCTCCAGTGCTCACCTACAAAAGAAACTAAACAAAATTATTCTGTAACGTGCTATACTACAGAATATCATTGCCACCATCTCTGGCTCTGACCCAGGCATCCATAGTAACACCTGACATCAGCATTATTTTCATTAACAGATTGATAAAGACAATGTCAAATCCAAGAACAACCCTGACAATAAAATTGCAGCATCATCCTATTATTAGCACCACAATCAGTCAAATGCTGAAAGATTTTTAAAGGAATTTTGGGATCAGTATTGTGTCAGCAATATACTAATGATGGCAATTCATGGTCACTTCAATCACACATTTAGGTATTTTGTTTCAAGGTAAAGTATTTGCTCTTGTTCTTTCATCCTTGTCTCTTATATTGTCATCTACTCTGGGCTCAAAGTTATTATCAAAAAAAAAGTTTCCCTTGAAGTTCCCTACCAAGAAAAAGTTTCCCTTTTTCTGTCTTCCAAGTCCTTCTGTATGAATGAAATTCAGTTTTGTGTACAAAGTGAACTACGGAGACCGCTGTAATCCTTTCTCAAATGTATGTTAAGGGCAATGTAAATAGCCCTACTAAAACAACATTGTCTTATTTCACATGGTCATGCAAATCTGCACAGAGAACACTGGTCAAATGTTTGTGTTCAACTCCTAGTCATTTCAGTGGTAGTGTGTATGATTCCTACAGTCATCCCCATACCAAAAGGTATCACTTAACTGGCCACTTTATCCCTTGTAAGAAGATATACGGCATGCAGGCACCTCATGCAGTCCCTCAGCACAAGAAACAATCTGTGCAAATCTTTTGTTTCCCGTTCATAAGGAAGCAATACAAGATAGCAAAGCCACAGAAAGTACAAGAAAAGGATCAGAAAGGTGACGTGACCTCAGGAATGAGTGAAGAAAGACCAGGGAGGATCAAGAGGATAAACAGAAGTTAAATTTTATTAATATGTATCTCGACCTAATTTATCAAGCTATGTACACGCATGTGCATTTCACCCAAAGGCTGAATAGTTGAAGAGTTGTGTTTCATTTTTAAATATAGTGACTGACTTTGCTATATGTATTGTTGTATGAATAAAAATGAAAGAAAAATCTAGTCTGCAGGAAAAGGTAAAATATTTCCTTCCTATAAAAATAATGAAAATATTTGTGACATATTTCTGTGATACAAATGATGTTTTGTCTGGTGGCATGAAGGAAAAATTCTCTGATGGACAAGACATTGTGCAAGTCTGTATGAGGTACAAGGAATAACATGGGGCTGCCCACCTTCTTCCCATGTAATTCCACCTGCGAACTGGCGTTTGGGATAAAGTTCTCCTAATCTCTGTGCATTGAACTAACAAGACACTCAGTTTTCACAGTACCTGTGCCTTGTTTGTTTAATTGATTACCTTCTCTAAAAGGTAAATGTGCACTACTCTCAGAAGTGGTTCATAGTGAGGAAATCCAACATTATGGAGTTTCCACTGATGTTAGAGAGTTCAGTACAGGGACAGAACAAGCTTCTGTGGGACCAGTCTGATGCTCTAGATCAGAATTCTGATATTGCCTTTGTGTGAGGAATAATTAAGTGTAGCAAAAAACACCATGAGAACTCTGATCAACATCTTCCTCTTGTTTAAAGAAAAATACTGATAAAAAAATATGCTGCATGCATAAATGGATAACCCTGCAAATGAAACACTTCCTGATTTTTTAATTCAAATTACTAACAACTTACACTAGGAGTGTATATACTCACAAGGACTTGGACTTTTTTTTTTCCCATTAACAATTTCTATTTTGCACTTCATTATATCATAATTATGCACAGTTGCAGATTGAATAAAATTATAGAAATAAAAAGACTAATATACAATAATTCATTAGGACAGAAACTACTTTTGAAACTAATGGCCTTTGCTTTCCCTTGTCTTCCTTCCTCATCTGAAGGGAAAAAAAAGAGAAAAAAGGAAGCCTTAAAACTCATCAAGCCCCCTGGGATAAAGTCTAACTTAATCCCTGATAACAAGTGCTCTCTCTCAGAGCCTTTGCTTAGGAAATGATTGAAGAGTATTTAAATGATACAGGAGTCAGCACACGTCAAATCATGAAATCAGAAGGTTACCTAAATCTTCCTGCACCTTCCACTGTACTTACATCCTTCCTGATAGGAACGCATCTTACCTGCTCTTAAACACTTCCAGCAACAGGTAACTCACAAAATTTCTCTCCTTCATGAAATGAGATGCAGAAGAGAACTAAATGGAGCCAGAAACACAGAGTGCCAGGCAGACATCAGCTAGGAGTGCTATAGGGAAGAACCATCAGGGCAGGTGCGAGTAGATTCACTCGAGAAGAGCTCCTTCAGCTTTGACTTTGAGTAAAAGCCAGGCAAAATAGTCTTTCAGCATGTCTCCCTTCCTCTGTCCTCTCCACTTCCGTTTAGAATGAATGGTTCCTCTATATCAGTATCAGTTTCCCCAGACAATGTTACTGAGTGGCTAAAAAGATATATAAAAGCAAGGGCAAAAAAAGGTTAATACTACCACACAGGAGAAAAGATACCATTAGTAGATATGTTGGGTTGTAGTTAATTAGCCAGCAATGAACAAATGTCTGTTGCCTGTGAGCTCAATACACAAATATTTAATGAATTCTTATTTTCAGACACATATAGTTATGTTCACAATTATTAATCCAAGAACCATATTTCATTATTAGGTCAACAATCTACATAAAAAGGGTCACTCGTTCTGCTTTTGATTAAGTTGGCTTATCCTTGTGCAGTGATTCCAGGCTATTTGGCTAAATGAGATCTCAAAATGCTTTGCATGACATTCTAGTTCTGTCAGAATCTCGAAATGCCTTGTAATATTTACTTCCCAAAGCAGATGAGTGTGTGCAAGGGGGAAAAAGTGACATTTGTAATAATATACACTGTCTTCTCCATTACACAGAAAATCCTTAAAGAACCTCCACTTCTGCTTTAATACCTCATAGGGATGGCGACACTGAGACTGCACAGTGCAGAAACCAATCCCCAGATGTGCTGGGTGCGGACCTGATAGAAACAAACATGTATCGGAAGCTGGCAAGACAGAAGGAAAAGCTCTGTACAACAAAAACCTGCACTCATACTAAACACAAGAGATAATACCTTCTACGTTCTTTGTTTGTGAATCACCACACTGCTTGCAGTGTCACAGTTCTGCAGCTTGCAAAACTGATTAAGGCTAAAATTAATCACAATTAAATTTTAAAAAAAATATGATGGTACAGAATACCAAATAAACACAAATAAATTAATACAAATTACTACTTTTCATTATCCCAGTCTGTAGTTAGAACATGTCTCTGTTGACATAGTGAAGGTAACAAGCCATATTGCTCTTCCTGGAGAACAGTATTAATGTAATGCAGAAGTGATGCATATGAGAAGAGAATCAAATCGACAGAGTCTTTCTTTGAAGATTTCCTTCTTTACTTTTGGGTACTGATATTTATTCCTTTAACGTCACATAGTTCCTCAGGACTCGATTTTCCAAGTATCTGTAGGTCCAATTCAGTGCAGCTAAAATTCACTTTTCCTGCCAGGCTGACCAAATCTATATTCATAAAACTGAACTCGGGACATTTCTATTTGCATCATATAAATCTGTCTGATTTGGTTCACAAAGGTTGTAAAAACCGGGCTCAGCACAAGGTATACCCTGGCTCCCACCGATCCAAGTTTTTCATAAGCATTCGCACACACAAACTCCCAATCACCTCTCGTAACTACATAAACAACTAATAAGCCTTAGATTTTCATTTTGACTGCCTCCTCCAGCACTCACGGTTCAGACAGAAACAAACCCAGTTTCTTTCTGCTACACCTGAACCATGATGTTCAGCTAGCTAATAATTGCTCCTTTTGTGGATCATTTGCCTGATCGCTCTCATTTCCAAAGGCAGAAAAAAAATTTCTTTCCTGATGGATAAAGTCTGTACCCAAGGCGGGGAGACAAAAGCTCCCATGACTATTTAATGACTTCACCTAACGACTGGCACAGTCACTAGTGAAAGCTCCAGAACCTAATCATCCCCACTGATTGCTCTAATATTAGGCTAGTAATTCAGGCTTATTTTTGCTGTATTTCTCTCTGGCACAAAAAACAGAGGAGATTAATAGCTCACTTGGTCTCTCTCTCACCTAAAATCTCTCCCTCCAAGAATGGCCTATCGCTTTCTGGGGAGAGTTGATCTTGTCAGATAGAGGAGCTAAGCAAAGTTATTACACACCTGTGAGACTGCTCAATCTCCTAATGAAAAGGGGGATTTGAATGCCTGCAAGAAGGCAAAAAATTAACTTCCGTCTCCTGCATGCTGCTGGCTGACTATTCTGGCTGCCAAGCTCTTCATAAGGAAACCACTGCAACCCTACCTAGCTAATTTATTTTTTTTCTGAAATCTGTTGTAGTCAGATTGGGAAATCCTATCAGATCAAGGCATGTTTGTGGATATGTGCATATCCAGTCTGTGAACCTTGGTGCAACTGCATGATCTTAGTTTCTGGTTTTTCCACAGTATCAATACAAAGGAACTTGGCATGCTGAACTTTCAGCACTTAGGGGACTCCATGGGTGAAACCTGAAGCATGTAAGAATTTCAGGCATGAACGAGTTAGGTAATTTGTCACAGGTCAGGGAGAGGGGTGTCATTATCTTCAGTTTAAGCACCCAAGGAGATAGTGAGTTGGGACTTATGTATCTATGTCCTCTTAGGGATACAACCATAAAAAAATGCAAGTTAAACTTCTAAGATGACCAAAAGGAGTCAGTCTCTGGGGCCAAATTATCCTTTATAGATTTTGATGACAGAACTGGATAATATCTGTCAACAGGTAGAAATGGAAAAGAGGCAACAGGAGCAGGCAGGCAGCATCAGAAAAAGCATAGCTTATTAACTTTTAAAATATGCCTTTTTACATTGGTTCTATTAGATTTTGCACTTCACATTAAATTTTGAACCCTTTGAAGATTTGTTTTAAATATTTGTAATTATAGGTCTACACTTTTCAATAGCAATGTTGCATAAGAATGATAGAATTATAGATTTTGCAGTTTTATGTTTAATGAAAAGTCTGAAGTTGAAGAGCTACATTCTGATCTATGGATTTAAATAAAAACAAAATACACTACTGTTTGGAGATTTCAAAGTTTCCAATGTCCATTTGTCTCTGCAAATGCTTAGCTGTGAAACTCTGTGACCGTAGCCTCTTTTACCTTTGACATGGAAAGTAACCACGTTCAGGCGCAGCTTCGCAAAACTAACATCAAAGAAAAGAGGGGTGAAACAGCCACCACCAGCTCATTTCTACACAAAAATGACTACTGCTGCACATAGAGTACTCAATTGCTCATCCAACTACACTGCGCAAACATAGCTCTGTGATATGCATATGCAAATGTTGGGCTTTTCAAATTCAAATACATGCATCTGCAAAGTGTTTTTAGAGGTCAGCTGAAAATATTGCCTGTCTTGCCTAAGAAGCTCAGACTTTTTCAATACATATCACATATTTCTGCAATTATTCACCAGACTATCTTGCCCTTGTTTTCTAAATCACTCCTTTAAATTAAACTAGCAAGATTATAAGGCAAAATATCATTAACAGATAATGGAATGTCCCAAAAGGAAATTAATACAAATTACAAACATGGAAGAGAAATAGGAAAATCTTTTTAGGGCTATATTTTCTTTTGTCACATATTGTCTTTTATCATGGCCCTAGACATTAGAGAGATGTCAACAGAGGAGCTGCTATGGTATTCCCTGCTTCAAACACTTCAAAACATGGAATTCATCCAGTAAATGATGAAAAGTTGCATCTTCCACTGGAACAGTATCTAGTTTTCACAGTGTACATGCAGTTTACAAATATTTCTCTGTATGTACTGTGCATGGAAAATCTCTTTGGCAAGCACTCAGGTACAAGGTAGGATGTGTTAAGGCCAAGGTGCTTGCAGGGGAGCAACTGTAAGAGAAGTTTGGGCATTTGCAGTTGCATGTTTTAATACAAGAACATCTGAAGTGAATTGTGTCTTCAAGAGTACATGCTGCTTCTTGCAAATGTCCTTGAAAACATCACAACCTAAGTGAACAGAATGGCTACTCGAAAATAAGGTGACTCAGGAGAAAATATCATTTCTGTCCTGAGGCAATAAAGTTTACTCAATAACTTCCACTTTGTCTAACCTCTAAACTACTTTATAAGAGCTAGAAACATTATTTTCAGCAACAGGAAGAAAATGGGATTTTAACTAGACTTCATTCATAGATACAATCTGGGGGGGGGGGGGGAAAAGTATAATCTGCCCTTTTTAAACAACCTAATAAGGATGAAATCCCTAATTCAGAAGGAACAATTCATGCAAGAAAATCTCAAGCTTGTTCATATTTCATGTATCCAGTTCTCACGATAGAAGTGACTCTTTGAAAGGATCCCCTGTTGTGTCTTTGACATTTTTGCCAGGGGAGGTATTACAACAGTCCAAAGCAAGGTGGCTAGACCAGAAGCGCTTCCAGCAACTGCAGTATAGATTTGCTAGGTGTTAAAGAAAAAACCCCTGCAAGAGTCACTCACAGTATCCTCTAAAGTCAGATGTCAAGTTTAAAAATGGACACTGAAGGCAAAAGAGAACAAGAAAGCCTTAGAAGTGAGAGGAAACAGAAGGGAGAACAGCAAGTGCAGAACTTCATGGCAAGAAGAGAGAAAAAGGACCACACAAGAATAAAGAGATTTAAGAGTACTAGGGGAAAAAGTTTTGACCTAGCAAAAGGATAGCACACACAACACAAGGCTTGATTAAACGCTGCAATAAAGTTACTGACCACCATCCCATGAGCGATATCCAGACTAATAAATTGGGAACACTGACAGTCTGAACAGGATTATAATTTATGACTCCTTTCGTTGAGCATCTGAGCCCCATAAGCACATCTGGCTTCCTCAGTGTCTGTGTTCTAGTGACAGATGTCATTTCTACAGCAGTTAGGGATGCAAAAATGAACATAAAGCGATGTATTACCAAACATGCTAGAGGAAGGAACTGGAAGATGAAAGTATGGGTACAAATCCAGAAGCCCAAACAAGAGGCAAAGTTCCATAAAGGAAGAGGTAGCTCAGAAGGCTATTATTCTACAGGGCCTCAAGTTGACATCAGAGTACAGAAGTTCATAATCATTGCCTTGCAGCTTATTTCTTGGGGATCTGGGAGGCGAAATGTGGCTGCGTGACTTATTCTTACAGTCCCAGGGTTAAGACACGCTGAATTCTGATACACAAGAAAAGAATCCATGTCAGGTAGAAGCAAAGATGTTTTCCTTATTTTTGCAAACTTCTTTCCAACACTATAATCGAGAATTTTTACCTTTCTAGACCAAACTTATCAAGTTTCACCTTGAAAATATTAAGATGACTGCTTTAGCTTACATATAAGGAGAAGTAAATCAAATTAAATGCAGCTCCTCAGTGTAGTGGCCATGAGTCTGGATGACTCAGGACAGAACTGTACCTCCTCAATTCCAGGATCAGTGGGAGAACTGCTGTCGTCTGTACAGCCTTGTGAGAAAAGTCCTCTCAATACATCTGTCTGGGGAAAAAAAAACCACAACACTATAACAAGACAGTTTCCAACTCCACACAACTCCTTAGATTGTGGAATTAGGAATTAGGAATTAGGGTGTGGGGGACTGCCTTACATCACCGCGGCATGAAGAGTGATTTGCAGGCCTAAATCCCAGTTTTTCAGATTTTCATACTGTATTTTCATACGGATTACCAGAGCAGGATGTTTGAGCACACACAACTGGTTGCGTAATCAAGTATTTCCTTTTAAATTAAGCCAGTAGCAGGAAAACCACCACCCTTTCTGGGCCTAACAAGTAGAGCACTTGCTCAGGACAACAGCATTGTATTCCTGCTTTTGTTGCAACTTCCAGAGCATGCTTGAGAGCAACCTAAACTTAAAAACATAGGATTCTGTCTGCATTGACCTGTGTGTACTTAAGTACCAGTTTGGATATTGTATTATGCTACTGTGGGATGGGTTGTATAAGAACCATAAAGAACCTGGAAAATATTCCCTTAAACACAAGTTCTGAGCCCTCATATTGGCAGTTTTCAAAGTGCTGGTGTGGTCAAATGACCCAGCATATTGTCATCTTTCAGCACAACTGTGGTTTGGGGAAATGAGTCCAGACTTTCCAATGTCTGGTCTGTGGTACAAATTTCTACAGATAGGTAGGACTCCTTTTATTATCAACATGAAGTATTATATAACAAATATGCATTTCCAAAGAAGAATGAAACAGAGGCAAATCTTGTGAAAAGTTTTGTCTCTCAAAACACATTAAAAAACTCTTCTAAACTTTTCTAAAGAAAATTCTTAACTCTAGAGATGGGTTTAAGGAAAGGAAAAAAATTGGTAATATCGAAAAGCAACATAAAGAGTGAAAGATACAGCACCAAGGAAACATGATTTGATGGGAATTGCAGGTCATTCTTGCTGCCATTGAGAAAGGAATTAGGGTGTGGGGGACTGCTTAATGCTCCATCATGTGGAACATAAGTCAATAAAATTCTAGTTATTCAGTAAAATGTCATTGTAAAGTCTCCTTGCTTGACTTTGCCACCGCTGTTCCGTATGTGAGGTTTGAATTACTTTACTGGGAACATCTTCTGTTTACTTTCCTCATCTGAGCAATTTATTACAATTGATGCAACACTGTGTTATGACATCAATATTAATAGTAACACATCAATAATAAGAGGACTTTTTATGTTTCACAGCCATGCAAGAAAATTCTCAGAAACTGTATTACTTATTATTACTATTGTGTATTCAATGATACACAATCTTTCATAAACACTGGACAAAGTATGGTAAAACAGTAATTCAATAACAACATCAGAACATACAAAGAAGTCAAAAACACTAAGTCTAATTTTAAAAATAAGAGAGTAACATTGTTTTCTGTGTCATATAAACAAAAATCCATTTAATAAATTAAACTGATCCTGAATCAGTACAAGATCTCCAGAGGGCATCTAACAGAAGTCTTTTGGATACAAACCTGAATGCCTGCACAAGAAGCTCATTTAAGGCTGCCAGTAGCAGGTAAAGACAAATGTCAATTAAGAGCAAAATTGTATACCTTTTTCTCCAGTTTCTCTGTCTACTGGAATCAGTATAAAAGACTGACTAGTTCCTACTTACACCTCAGGGAAAGTTTGCATTGCCAGCCAGGAGTCTTTCAGAGATCCCGGAGTGACAACTCGGCCATGCAGGGCCAAGCACAGCCCCAGACTGCAATTTCCAGGGAGCTGCAAAATTGTAATGGCTCTGTTGGTGACTTTGCCCACTCCGGTGCCCCAGAAGACCACAGAGGCTGTCACTGAAAACAATTATAGCCTCAGGCAATCGTTACTGCTGGAGAAGCAGTTTGTCTCTACACCACCAATCGTTGCTGCTACACCTCCCATCTACCCAGGCAACTGCAGCCAGCAGGAAGCTCTTCCCATCACAGATCCATCCTCCCCCTGCTTCCCCCCTTCCTGAGGCTGAAGTAGCCTGGCCATATCCCCTCACTCACATGGCACCAAAATTCAGTTTTGCTTACACTGATGAGGCGCTCTGAGCCATCTCTGACATCACTTTTGTATGACTGTGCTGTATCAGCAGAGGACACGGCACCTCAGCTTCACTCTGTCCTCTTTCGACCATTCACTGGAGCGAGGGAGGTGAGCAATGATTTCATTCCCCACGCCGCCTTTCTCCGTTGAAATCACAAAAGCTTTTGTATCTGAGATCAAACCCAGAATAGTGGCCAGGTGCTGCAAACTAACAAAAAGAAGAATTCCCTCTCACATACTGCATTAGTCTAGAGAGACTGACCTAAAATAACCAAATAAAATGTAGCTGTAGAAAACATTGAACTATTGCATTTAATTTCACCACAGAGGAACAGCTGGAGTGACAGTAGATGGATCTCCCACGCACCAGCGAATCGATGAAATGATTCATTTGAAATGGGATAGCCAGGCAAACAGGAGTTAGAATACTGCAAGTTTTCCACTTCCAAAACTGAAAATATCATTGAAAAAGATGAATAATTCTTTAATTCAAAAATTTAACTATTTTTACCAGTTACACAAATAGCTGTGACTTTGATCCTCAGAAATACCCCCACCTTCCTGAGCATATAAAGATTTACACACCCGCACTTCTCTGGCAAGGCACCCTGGGAAACAGCGTACCTGAACGGAAAGCAGCCCTTGAAGGTGGTGAATGAAAGGGCCTGGGCTTCCTAAAACCTGATACAGAGAAGACCTCCCTCTTCCTTGTGCCTCTCGTCCTCAGTGAGTGTCTATCAACATCCATCCTGATGTATTAGTGAATAAGGCTGCAACTCAGTTAAACCATTTTTCTTGTAAACTTGTCTTTCTTTTTGCCATTATTGTTACCAAAATGTACTTGCACTCAATAGTTCTCTTAAAAACCAGCAAGTCTAGCCTAAAATTGAACACAGTCACTGCTGTCATTTAAGAAATTGCAGGTTTTTTTGGTTTTGAAGTCTAAAAATATTTGTGCTTGTTATCGAGCATCATTCAACTTTCCCCGTTCTATGAGCATGCTGTGTAGACATGCTTTTTTTTTTTTTGACAAAATTTATGCATGCAATGGAAAGGAAAGAAAATACATCCAAGAAACTTTTGAATTAGTCCAAATACAATATTACAATACAGTGACTAACATCTTATTCTAGGGGTGCTCAACATTTTTCACCCAATGAACAAGATTTTCTACAATTCCTGCCATTGGGATTCTTACTATTCCATCTGTGATTTAACAAGTAGCCTGTAGGAAGGTGAAGATTGCTTACAAAGAAAACTTCAAGCATCTTTCAATATTTTTAAACAGTTTACCAAGGTAAACAAGGAAAAGAAAATGGAACCTCTAGAGATGTCCACCTCTTTGGACATCACCATGACTAAGCCTATCAACCTTTAGATTAAGGCACAACAGGGCATGTTAGCAGTTCAGAATATCGTGCGTGTCTCTAGGTGAATTTTAAGTTACTAAATAAGTAACAGTGACATACCCTAGATAAGGTACCAGAGTAAAATGAAAAAGACAAGTTGCTGCCAAAACTAACAGAAAAGTTCCTGGCTAAAAGTGTTAGAAGCTATCAAATGATGCTTACTTCAGTGAAACATGACCAAAAACCAGCCAACAAACTGCCAGTCTCAATCACTACTGTCTCTGTTTCACTTGTGCTTCGTGTCAGGAAGGTAGGAGATGCTCATAGAGATAGCCTGCTACGTCTTCACTAATTCAGCGACTAAGTTCAACAGGGAAAGTCAGAAGCAAACGCTGTCACAGGAGCTTTCAAAAGGACATTGAGGAAATTAATCTTTTGGGTCCAAATTTTTAATGAAATCTGACGTGCGGAGAAATAGAACAACTTTTAATGAGTCACTGCATATAGTTGTTCCCCAATTTTTTGTACGTTACTTCTCTTTCTAAAATACACCTATTATTAAGCTAAGAGAATAATTTCAGTAGCTCAACTATTATCACAGCTTTAATTAGGAGTAAACATTGACATAACAGTGGAAAACACTTGAAAAATAATGAGACAACAAGTTTTGAGTCACACTAAATAAATAAGATTAAAATGTACATAGCTTATATACCTTATATTAATGTACAAAATAATATTCTGCTGCTAGAAGGAAAACAGATGATTTAGCAGTTAGGAAACTGTCCTAGACTTTGAGTAATCTGTCCCAAACAGATTCCTGTGTGCTTGGTGACAAGTGAGGGGGTTTTATCTCTCGAGCCTCAGTATAAAAAGTATTACACATTTCTTCCACCTTTCAGAAATGCTGTGAGGATTAACATACCAATGATTGTTGATAACTGAGACAAAAAGAATAGCAACCAAGTAAATTTTCAGATTAATAAACAGCCAGATTAATTAAGTGCAAATTAACAAAATCATCAAGAAATAGGTAGTGTGTATGACCTGTAGAAGGCAAATACGGTTCAAGTAATAGAAGAATCAAAGGGAAACCAGAGCAGCACTTCATGCTTGCACTGCAGACTTAGTGCCTAAAGGTCAGGTAAAATGAATTGTTTTCAGCACCTGGTAGCCACAAAGGAATGCAAAGACAACCAGGTCTACGTTCACATGTGCTCAGAAGCATCCCTTGACCTTAGCAGGTTATCATGCTTTTAACTTTTATGACCCTGCTTTTAAAACAGGGCCAAGCTTCTGAGGACAGGGCTATGAAAATAAATATATAATTAGAGATTCACAGCTGCCGTGCAGCTTGAACAGTCATTTGCCATTCTAAAGCAGATACCAGAAAAACAGTCAAAACGGGAGCATTTTGCTCACACCTTGCACAGCTACAGCTCTGCAGGACTGCAGATTTTTCAGTGTAGGAAGTGGCGCAAATCATACAAATGTCAATGACAGGGTGACATTTCATTTTTCACGAAGGTTTCACCTGTAAGGTAGAGTCCAGGCTTTACTCACAGTCTAATTTTAGGCACTGCTCTGTTCACAGAGTCTTTGCAGAAAAAACCTGAGGTTAAGCCACCAGAGCTCCAGGGACACCAGCTGATTCCCATCCAAAAGCGTTGCTGCACCGGTTTAATGTCAGCATTAAACACCTTTAGTCAGAGCTTGCGCGGAGGCAATGACATAGCACAAGGGTGGAGGAAGCTCAGGAGTGGATGAACATCAGCCAGATGCAAATTCAAAAATTCAAAGTTCAGAGACATCATTGGAGGCCTAGATGTGCACAGTATTTAGTAATATATACGCTGTATATATTGTACAAGGTTTAAATGCAATTTTGTTATGGCTTGTATCTGAATCAATCTTTAAAGAAGAAACACCACACACTTCTGACCATAAAAAACCAACTAACCCTTAAATTCAGGTAAAACAGAAGATGACAACAAAGTAGGAAGACCAATATTTTTGCATGTCAGAATTAATAAATGTCATATTTTGTGCTCATACAGAAAATGCAAGGTCACTTTCAGCAGATCCGATGAATGCTATCATACTGTACGTTGAGTTTTAACATAATATAAAGCCATCTGGTATGGAAACTCAAGCTCAGCAGATGCATTTGGAAAACAGAGCATTCATTTTTATTGTGCACTAAAATTAGATTTAAAGTGTGCTCAAAAGCATAACTAAAACAGATTGTCCCTTCTAGCATTTATGTTGCAGACATCATTGAGGCCTCTATTTGTTGATTCTGTGTTCGGACCTTTGGTCTGCTTACTGTCCCTGTCAAAATATTAAATGGGAAACTTCTTTCCTTCTGATAAATATAACTCCAAATAACCATCTAAATGCTCTCTTATGCTTGTTAGCTGTTCGGATTTTTTAAGAAATTATACTGTTCACCTTGCAAGCTTGTGCTCTATGAAAATTCATTTAACTAGAAAAGCAAAGCATTACTAGCTGACTGGTTTGTTTTTTTTTCCATTAGCTACATTAATTCTTAGTCTTCAAAGCAAAATAATTATAGAAGAAAAATATGTAAAAATATAAGACATTTATTCCACTTCATACTGAAAAAGCCACAGATCTGGGACAGTAATAACACCATACCCAGCACCCTATAAAAGTAACAGGTTCATCTAGAACTTGTTAATGTACATCCACATTTCTGGAGTTTCAGTATGATTGGGTTTTGTCTCTAGAGACTGGAAATTGGTTAACATCAACCAAAAAAGACCACAATCCTCCTTAAGCCAGCTGCATTATTTGGTCTTGCATACAAGGCACAGTAATTTAAGAAGTGAAAACAAGTCTTGGTCCCTTATAAGAAGATTTTGGGAATACAAAATGTTCTATGATGGTTTTCAGTCTCTGATCAGAGCAGTCCTAAAATCAGTATGTATGGTAACATGTTCTTTATCTGGTGAAGAGGTAAACTTAAAGAAACATTCTCAAAATTGTTTGTCTTTTCCATAACTCAGAAGTAACCTGCAAGAGACTTTGAAGTCTTCTAAAAGCCCTAGGCTTTTTTTTTTGTTTTGTTTTTGTTAGCTTTTTCCAAAATCTACCTGTCTCCCACTCTAATTTCCAAATGTTTGAAAAGACAATTTTCCATCACCATCGACTTGCCCATCATTTCTGCTATACCATGCTTAGGTCCAGGAGAGTTACAGCTTCAAAGTGCTTTGAAACCTTCCTTGTGGTTACAGCACTTCGCTCCACTCCTGCTTCCGGATGCACCCGTTCCCTCCACACTTACCTCATGCATGACTTAGGTGGCAAAAAAAGCAGGGGATCGCCACAACTCCAGATTCTTGTTTCTCTCCCAGATCTTCCATCACAAGGGGAATATTGTCAGCACAGATCCCAGCTTGACCCTACCAGGAAAGGATTTACCCACGCCTGAGCTGCTACACTGCCAGCCCCTTTCCCTTTTTTTATGTCCTCCCTAAATTCCAGCTCTCAACTTCAAAGCTTCTTTAATGCAGTAGTCAAGCTACTATCCACAGCTTGTAATTCACACTTCCTATAAAGCATTATACGATGCTCTCAATGAAGGGCTCTATATCTAAAAAAAAAAAAAAAAAAAAGATAGAAGAAAAGAAATGCATGAGTTGGAGTGTATGTCAGCAGTATTCCTCCTCGGAAACACATCTTTATATTGAAGGTCTGGGAAATGTATAACACCAGCCGTATTTAACTTCCTTTCCTTGAATGTCACAGATTCATGCAGTGGCTTTCAAGACTGTTTCTTTTCCTGCCACATAAACCAGTTTGATTCTGAGACCAAAAAAGAAACATTAAATACTTTGGGGTTTTCTTTTGTTTGCAAAGAATGGAAATATAATTGCACCTGGCAGAGGTAAGGAACTGCTGAAAGTCAAATCGATTCTGAATCTACGGGCTCAGAGTAAAACGAGAGAGCAATCTGAAAGCCTGATTATCTCAAAGGCATCTGAGATGTGCAATAAACTTACAGAAACGCACTGCTTGTCAGCTTGTGTTGCTTAATTACAGCTTATGGATGGTTAAATCAGTGGTGCGGTCTGACTGGTTGAATATTACCAAGCGTTTCATGACTGCCCTCAGAAAGAACAATTCATCCATGTACATTTTCAATATTGTTCTCTCTGTTACTCCATCTTTCAGAATCATGTCCTATTTTCAGAGTTACAAACTGCTGGGCATATAATGGAGAGTCAGGAATCCACCACCTCTGCTAGTTTGGAAATGCAATGGACCACGCAGGTGGTAGAGCATGCGCTTGTACACACTGTATGATCAGTGGGTACCACTTACGCTACAGGTGCTGTGATGTTTACATCAATGAATAATTGAAAAGACATAATACAGAATCAGACTGCAAATTTTTTAATCTACTTGTCAAAAATTATTTGAAGGATTAATTGCATTTAAATATCTACTAGCTTTGTGTTCCGGCCTATATAATCACAAATTATATTTGTCAAAATTATGTAATTGTTTAATGCACATGAATTACGTGTATCCATTTTCAAATTTCTGAAAAGGTTGTAGTATGTGAATGTCTACCATCTTATTCACAAACTTCCACTATTTATTCAGTGGCATCTGCACAGAACACTACAGGAATTTTGAGAACAAAATATTAACAACATAATTTTGTCATACAATAGAAAAATTAGATGGAGGCTGAGGATAGCAAATTAGTCTGGAAGTGCATATAACTAAGTTAATGAATTATTGGGACAACCCATCAGAAGTCATAACAATTCTAACAGTAACAGGAATGACTGCGTGTTTTCTGTTAGAAGCAAAGAACAATTCAGGAGCTGTTAAGGTTTGACATTTACAGAAGGTCAGGCTCCATACTCTCTTCTGGCCTTAAACAATGCAAACAAAACTTTTCTCTCTCATAAACTTTTGTTAGACAAGATACTCTTAAAATCTCTGGAGCTGTGCTCAGCTATACTGGATGAATATATTTCCATCTTTTAGACCGAAGGTAGGTGGTGTAAAGAGAAAGAACAGAACACAACATTACAGGAGTTTTCAATGATAAGTAGCTTCACTGAGAAGTATCTCTTATTGGTCTTCTGAAAATAAATATATGGTAATATAAGCACTAAGTAACAATGCAGTATCACTGTCATTAAGAGTAGCATTTGGACCATTGATTGATGGATGCTCTAGTGATTTTTTTTAGGAAGGTTCTGATCCGGGAGCTTCCTGACTTCAACGCTCTTCATATCACATCTAAAGAACTTATGATCACACTTCAGTACTAGTCAACAAAAAGAAACAAAGGCTCACAGTAGGCTGTACAGAACATCAGGTAATTGTTTTTCAAGAAACCCATAAGTTATCTGTAGAGGGGTAAAACCTTCCTAATCTCTTTTCTAAAGCAGTTCAAATCTCATGGAGAGAAGAGTCTTGTCCTCGAACCCTGAGAGTAGTCTTTATTTCTTTACTTCTTTCTTGGTATACTGCAGACCAAAGTATTTCTTAATGCAAGGATAACAATCAGTTCTATAATAAATATATTATATTATTATTAGTTATGAAACTTGTAAATGAGGTTTGCCATAGTTAAGTCTGGTGGAGGTTTCTTCCTTTTAGTTATGTTTAATTGGCAGGGTTTAGTTAATTACGGGCTCTATTTCAGTGGTAGAACTACTATTTAGAATATTATGTGAACTAGATTCAAGAGCTAATTAATCCCTAATTTTATTTTGGCATTTATTTTCCTATGAAATGTATCTAGATATTAGTGCAACATTTTCTACCAAATCAATTGTATTCCCACTGAAAAAAGCAAGCAAACAAAACCCAACAAAATTAAGGAAAAATAACTAGAAGAACCTTCAGTTAAAATCGCGTGCGCTGCTCTGTCTCATTTGTCCAGTAAAAACGAGTTTCCTCAGAGCAGAACCAAGGACATAATTTCCCACCCACGAAGATCACATCCTCAAACCACTTTTGTGTCTCCCGGCCACGAAATGACCTGCTAATGACATGACCTCTGTGCTTCTTGCGAGTTGCTGGGCACACCCTGTAAAACAGAGTACAGGGGGAAATATAGAATCATATTGCGCTGTTGGGATTTTCATTTTTAAAACAATATCTCCAGACACCCTGAACGCACATATTAAATGTACACTTACCTCTTGAAAAATGTTTCCTCACTGAATCCTCCTGGTATCAAAAGCAGCCACCTTCCTCAAACTAATACAATTTTGTTCTGGAAAAAAATGCTGCTCTCCTGCAAGTTCTTTGTGATAAAGCTGATATTCGCACTTAACTTCTCTCAGGAGCCACCACAGAAAGGTCTTTGGAATGTGAGTCCACTCACCTAATAAGTATAACTCAAATATGTATTTTTGTATGAGAAAAAAGGGAATGGGAATCCAAGAGACCTGCAGAGAAAGGTAAAGAAATCTAGGAGCATTATAATTCAAAGATTTACAGTTGATTTGTAGTTATTCTCCGATTTATCTTTTTTCTAAACCTATCCAAAGTCTTATTCAACCTTTATTCATATTTGATTTTCACCCTTTGGATAGAAAAATATTCACACTCCAACTATAAGGTCACAGAATAGTTGAACACAGGTATTGAAAGATACTTGGTCTGGAATTATTCCCAATTTCACTCCTTTCGTGCTCCAACATACACATATGCTAATAAGTTTTGTTAAACTCCATCTGGATGCCTGTGATACTTCAGTAATAAAAAAATTATCTCAAACTGACCAACTTTCCTCATGTATTTAAAAAAAAAAATCTATGCCAAGACCCTTGGGGAATTCTGGATCTTGTAATCAGCTCTCTGTCACAGCAAAAATTTGTGTGTGTGTGTGTGTGTGTGTGTGTGTGTGTGTGTGTCCACTGTCAGTGCATCTTCTCCTTTCTTGATTAAACAGCAACAGCAACCATTAAGTTCCTGTAGGCGTGACCCAGACTGCCCTTTGTACGTGAGTCCAAGCCACTTATAAATTAAAATAATGATGCAGTGAACTCCAGATACAAAGGTTTATTTTCTTTTTCAACATCCACAAATAACTCCTCGATTTTAATGAGATTTTTCTCCACTTACAATACACCCAATTAGTGAGCCCTTCTTCTCGAAGCTTTACAATTCTGAGAAGCTTTAGGAAGAGAAACCCAAAGTAAAGAGGCTGATAGAGCTGGTATTGCTACAGAAAAGAGCAAGAGCTAATATATACAGTAGAGCTGCATTATATAGATTACTCTGGCATAAGACGATGACTTTTGCAGCTGCCTTCTGGAAGTAATTGAGTGGCTATACATATGAAGTATAACTCAATGTAATTGCTTCGGTTAGGACAAAGAGGTGAGTGCCACTGCAAGTGAAATTTCTCATTCGCAAAAAGTAAGATCTGAAGTTATACTTCATTAGTCTAATGCTAATAACGAAATTACAGTGTTTAAAAGTCTGGAGTTATATTAACTTGCGAAAGAGCAAATTTACCACAAAGGCTATAATCTGGGCACATGAGGAACACAAGACACTCCGCCGTTACCTGTTACCACCACACGGATGGACATATATGCAATTTACATGCAAGACTCAAAGTACCTAACCAGAACCCACAGTCTAGAATAACAGACATTCAACCTAAGAAGTAATAGTGATTTAAGTCACTGTTTGGATTTCAGGGCTGTAACAAGCTTAGTCCACACAGGCAAGTTCCAGAGTGTCTCCAACATACCACGCAGCATAAGAGGTCATCAAAAGACCTTCAGGTATTTCAGGAGGGATGAATTTGTTAACGAGAATTTCTAGAATTGATTTGCACCAGAAAGTGAGTACACAGCCTAAACAAGACAGTACAGCAGCATTATACAAATGACATGTTACATGTGACAGGTTGTAATAAAGCCATCACCACTTTCTTTGTCAAGCAGTTATAGCATCAGACAAGTGTTTGCAGAACTACCTAGTTCAACCTGCAGAGATACGGCAACATCACCCGTACCCCTGTACCAGCATCACGTGTGTGCCCCTGGATGCTATAATGCCTTGCAATGACACAATCTAAATTCTTGAAAGCTCCCCCTGCATTATCCCCATAAGAAAAATGGAGATTATAGAAACTTCTATTCCACATTAATGATACCAACATACCAAACACAGATGAAAGAAAAGAGGGAAAGAATAAAAAGGTAACAAGAGTAAACCTTTTTCACTCTCTGATGATATCAGCTCTTTACTCAGGCAGATAAGAGTCCTTGCTTCTCCAGAGCTCTAGGTCAAAGTCTGAGTTCAAATGCAATATCAAATGGTGTTTCCCTTTTTCTCTTGAAGAAAAAGATCAGTAGAAATGGTGTGAAGTTGAGCAAGTAACATCATCTAGCTGAGGAAATGTTAGTCTGAGATCTGCAACTTTGTGCCCATTAAAAGTATAACAGTGTGCAGAAAATACAGAAAAGGGCAGACGTGAAGCCAAGGCATTAAAAGTGAAAAAAGCAAAGAACAGCTCATCTCTCTCCATACCCAGGATACTTTTAAATTGTATATTACCTGAATTCTCCAGTCAAGTATCTGGACTATTAAGGAGACACCTGTGTGGACACAATTTGTTAATGATCAAACAATCAAAACTTAGTCATAAAGGAAAAACACTTGGACACACCAGAAAATATTCACCAATAGTAGATGAAGTCTTTAGGATGAATTTGGATAAATAATAACTGGACACCTTCCAAAAATTCCATGATACAGTTGACAGTTCAGAGATCTTAAATCCATTGTGGCCTCTGTTACAAAGGCCAGTTGTGTCAACTTACTCCACTTTTGTAACTGTTCTCCCTCTTCATCCAGTTCTACATAAAAGGCAAACTAAACAGTCCCAAGGAATCTCCCCTCCCCTCCTTTTTCCATGATATGATTCTATTATTTAGGCCACGTTATCAAGTTTGCTTTATTTGTGAATCTTTCCCCCTCTTCAAGGTAAGAAAACAAGAGTTTGGACATTGATTTTATCATTCTCCATTGAGCCAGGCACCCCCAGAATGCTGCAATTCACATAATGGAAACGCACTTCAGTGAACTTGCTATAATGATAGCTTAGTTAGAAAATTTAAACTTCCATAAAAATGTGAATCAGCCAGAGTTAAAGTACCATTTGTGGTGAAATTGTTCTGCCAAATGTAAGAGTCCAGGACACTAAAGAGAAGAGATCTAGTTATTATGTTGAGTTCTATCTGTGTTATTCTGATCAGTACTAAATACCATTTGAAACAAAAAAGTCATATATTTGGTGTATTATGAAGCTGATACCATAGTTGATTATTATATTCTCATTACAACTCTTTTTTTTTTTTTTTTTTAACTGAGCACTGAAAGGAGTGCTAGAGATTTATGTGAACAACATGTATGTTGTGCTGACAGCAATTTCACATTGCACTTTCTTACTCCTGTGATTTGCTTAATTTGTTTTTAGGCTTGCAAGTCCTAGCACATAACTTGCCCTGATTAAAAAAGGAAAGGAGCCCTCCCTCAAAACCTAGTTTTACTTTCTCGAATTGTGCTCTGATCAGTCTTTTAGTGTGAATTTTACTGACAAATTTCTGCAACGATGTTCTTTCTCATGTTCCCACACTAAGACAACTTTTAAATGATAGTTAAATAAAGACAATTTTAATTCAAAATGTTGAGACAATCAAAGAATGAAACTATTAGGTTATATGAAATACTTCAATGTCATCAGCTTTATACAGAGTCCCATTTGCTGAAGCAATAGGTGAGCAAATAATTCATGGGCCTTTAAGGCAGCACATGGAGCATCAATGTCCCAGGGGAGCGCTGGAGGCATTTTGCCCGGAGCTTCACAGCACAGACAGGAGCATACAAATTGTTACACCTTTCTGAGACTATGCACACGGGAACGAGATAACCTAGGAAAACTCCAGCTGCTCAGCCAAAAAAAGTTTGTAAAACGAGATGCATCTCTTTACATTGTTGTACACCCATTCTCGGGAAGTTTTACATGGTTTCAGAGGAAAGAGTCTCTGGCTCCAGACAGCAGTTACCTTCAGAATTTGCTTTCAGCATAGTTTGCCTCAAGATTTCTTGTGGTAGGGAAACTGTTTGCACTGCCATAGCACACCAGGTCCAACAAACTTCCATTGCCACCTAGTTTTCACCACAAGTCGTGTCAGGACCACTGACTTTTCACAACCAATTTCCTTCTCCGTTCCCTAAAAGAACACGAACTCCGGTCACACACACTCACGTGAGTTGAAGAAATGCAACTTTACACAGTCATTAGAAGGGCTGTCCAAAGATACCTGCTTTAAACACCTACTCCATGTTACTGCATGGGTCTTTGTATAGGAAAAATTATTACTTTTGGATTACTGTTCACATGTGTGCCAGTTTAGACACTCCCAAAACTTTGTGGAAGAGAAAGTGCCACCAAGAACAAGCAAACAGCAGAGTTCCCAGAAAGTAAGTCACCGTGAGAACTAATCCCAACTATTCCACTTGACTATGCTCATGCCCTTACATACCCTCAACACAATGAAAGAACTGTAGTTTACTGCTCCTACAGTACAAGGGGCAAGATTCTGCCCAGAGGCTGTTAAAGCAAAGCAACCGATACGCTCGGTCAGTAAATTTCCACCTTTTCTCACTTTGTGGCAACTTGTTTGTATGCCCGTGTTCTTAAGAATGCCTTATTGTAACATACTGCCGCTCTTTAAAATAAACTTTTTCGTTACAAGATAATGAGACTTAGAGTAATGGGTGAGATGTCTAAAAGAAATGGTCACTGCTTCAAAATTATTCCCGGTCAACTGATGTAATTCCATAAAGTCATACTAAGCCAAAGGTTAAAATTCCTTCCAAAACAGTGTTTTGAATATTGAGCATAGAATAGCGTACATGGAGACAATGTTAAATCCTCAGTATCCTCATACTATCTACACCTGCCCATACTACAGGCTTTACTTGTGATATTTACATTGGGCTGTTAAAAGACATCTAGTCACAGTAGCTTGAAGGGAAAATGGCAAATATTTCAACTGATTATTTTGGGTTTTATTGGCATGACTGGAGACTGACATCATATCAATGACAAAATGCTTTAGAAACGTTGCTGCAAATTCTTTCAGCACTATTATGAGCTACATTAAGCCAATTGTGTGAACAAAGTCAGGGCCAAAGATGTGCATAACAGTTCTTTTAAATATGAAAAGGAAAGAGATTTTTAAAAAGCTTTGCAAATCCTTCACTCAACTATTTCTGATTGCCGTAACACACCATATGCTATGGTTCCCAGCTTCTCCCATCATAGCTTTAGCTTCATTAAACCTCTTTATAAGAACCTTCTCAAAATCATTTTTTCCCCAGAAACTTGATCCCATTTCTGATTTAAAAACATAAATTAGGTGAAATCAATAAAACAAACCCCTCGAAATCTCTGATTTGAATATCTGTTAAGCCACTACACCACGGATAGACTCAATCTATTGCACAAAAATAAATAAATCAATGTGCATTCTACCTATAATTTCATAGTTTGAAAAGTATATTTCCTAAATCACCTGCAAGTCATGAGGCATTGTTACTTGCTTACCATCATCATCTTGTGCTACCCTAAACCCTTAATTAAAAAAAATTAAATTAAAGCTAGTTCAGGATCAATTATCCTCCATGACATTCTCATTTTCCACTCTTTACTTTTTCCTTCCCTTAAGGCCGGACACAACAGCCATCTCCACAGCTGGGGAGGGCTGGAGACAGCTCTTGCAGAGCTCATCAGTACCGTTCTGGGTGCTGGCCAGAGGTATCATCAACTGCGAGCAAGTTGCTCTTTCCCCCGGCATCTGGTGTGCTGCCTCTCTAGTGCTTCCATCTCTTGCCAGCTGAAAGGAGCAGAGACCGACCACCAGACTTCATCCCCGACACCCACATGGTTGCACAACACACCAGAGCCACTGCATTAACCCCAAAAGAATCATCTTTTAAAGGAATATGTGGCATGGTACTGTAGCAAATATATATTGGGTTTCCATAAACAGAGTACAGAGTACAGCTACAGGGTACTATAGTGCAGCTGTTACGGGTTTTCCAGACTCATTTTCTGGAGCTGCACACAGGTACGTGAATTTCATGAACAATAGCAGACGAAAAAAATTAAAAATTTAAGCTCGGTGCAAAAGTGATGGCAATTCAGTTCTCATTACACTAAACTAGTGTTATTTAGTCAGAAAAACTGCCAACAGCAGCCTCCTGCGGACATCGGTGAGGTCCTCATCTTGTGACAACAGACTACCAACAGACCGTCTGAAACCAAAACCGTCAAAAGCTAGCAAGTGCTAACAGCTGCAGAGAACAACCCCGCGATTTTAAAACACATAATTAAAACCAGAAGTCATTACCACTCTGATGGCTGCACAATGACTCATGTGAAACCAGCTTATGGTCCAAGTGCGGCTCCTAAGGACCAGGTGTCCACAGTCCTGCAACTCCTGTCAAGACTGGCAAGGTCGGGGTGGGAGCCGCAGCCCCGCGCTCCCACGCACAGCGACGGACAGCTCGAGCCTGTGACTGCGGGGAGAGCGCTCTTACCTAACTGCTGTCGCCTTGCTCTCGCCAGAGTTAAATCACTTTAAACAATTTAAAAAAAAAATTTAAAAAAATTGCTTCATTGAGACTACTTATGTCAGCAAGTGACTGCCTGCAGGGGCTAGGGTTGCAAAAACAGGGCTTTTGTTTCTTCTGGTAATTATACGTACTACTGGGCCAAACTTTCTGCCAATTTAGCAGTAAACAACTTGGAGAAATGTAAAGGTATCACATTGCATGCGCTTAGAACTAAAGCCTGCTTTTATGTAAACTCCTGGGTATAAGTATATAATCTGTAGCACTCAGAGAAGCACTAAGCAAGCAGTGTGACTCAGAAATATTGTTCCTAAGCACAGTACTGCCTTAAACATTTGGGTTTTTTTTTTTCCTTTTTTTTAATCAATATTCTGTGTTTAAGCGATAACATAGCAGTTAGACAAGAAGCAGAATCATAAGACCACTTGACTTTGGCTACGTATCCTCCTTCTGAGCCATAGAGTTTCCCAATATGTTGGATCACTGAGTATTTTTATCCCTCTTCCCCACTGAGTTCAGAGAGACCAGCAAGGTAAGTATTGCGGAGCACACACTGGAAGGAGTAAGACAGAGATCTCAAGCTCTCTTCCACTACTTGTTCACTAGCCCCTAGTGCTAGTGAAAAATAAAAGACCCGATTTGGTTTTCAGGAAAAGAAAGTTACCAGTATTTATTTCGTTTTGTGTACCAGGTGCTCTCCTAAAATGATGCAAGGAGATGCATCTTTCAGCAACTCTATCTCAGGTTTTTCTACACCATCCTCAGAGATTTAACTTTTCAATAATCCTCTTTTTAAATATGGAAACTGAATGACAGACTTTAAAGCAGACAGACACACAAAAATAATTAACATTTAATCTGGTAGACTGACCTCACCAAGAATCCATTTTATCCATTTTTTTTTTTTCCCCTAAAAGAACTGAAGCCAGCCGTACAATAGCATTATTCCAGATGGCTCTAGAAAGTCCTCCATCTTTTTCAACAAAATGTTGATCGCGATCCAAAAGCAGGAAAGTGATTTTGATGGACATGCATGTCTTTCTGCAGTGTGACACATCCTACAAAACGGAAGAAGAAGAAAAGCAATCTCATTTAGAAAGAAGTCTGAGCTTAGGATGCAATTTGGAAGATTAGAATGAGGAAACATATAATCGACAAGACTAGTAATTAGAAGTGATTTATTGCCTTCCCTTGTTAAGCCTATTATTAAGATAGAATATTTTCCTACACTTACTACTCACAACTTATATAAAACCTCAATTATTTACCTCTTTTGTTTTTTACAAAAACTTCAAGACAACTGTTTTAATAACTTCCACTTAACTAAGAATCGTAGCACTGTTAGCTGCATTTGCTCACTAAAAAATCTTTAATGAAGCTAGCAGCTACCAAGGAATTTGAAAAACTAAACTTTATTCCTCAGTGAAAAGCAATCAACTGTTATCTCTGTGTCGGCATTTTCTGTGCTACCAAAGAAAAGTGTTTCCCAAAATGACTGTGCATCTCAGCACACTTTGCCTGCAAAGCTTAATTCTTCCTGACACTTGTCCCAGGGTAAATTTTTCAAAAGAGGTTGCCTTAATTTTAAAAGTGACTTTTAATGATACCCATATTTCAAAAGGTGAAATTTTAAATATACTGAATTCTGGTATGACTTGGAGAAATTAAAGAAAGGACACAGGCAACAGGGTTGAAGAAAAAAAAAAACCCCAAAAACGTCCACAAACATAAACCAGAAAACCAAACTCAAAGAAAACCAAATACCGCAATTCCCTTGCCTTATCAATCAAGGTCCCTAACTCATCATACCCACCGAGGTCCCTAGCATAAAGATCTCATAACATCCTAATTGACTAGGATTTCTGTTCCTCAGCTAGCAAAAAAGGAAAAAAAAAAAAAAAGCTGGGGGGAGTAAATGTCATCTTCTATTTACCTGGCTGCTCAGTAGTGAGGTTAGTTGGAGGCACAAGAGTACCTATATTCAGTTCCTTTCTTACCCAAAAGAGATTCAAGTCTGTATCACTTACTTCGTGACAGGTCTTAACCTCTCGGTCCTAAGCAACCATCAATTGAAGCTTATTCTGGTGTAAGAGTAGCTATCAAAGCTAAGTAATTTTACAAGAAATAATTAAAAGTTCAAGAGGTTAAAATAAGAAAGCATATACAAGTGGAATTCTCTAGCATAACTTTATGATATTTTTACGAGTGGCGACACCAATATTAAAAGTCACTGTATAAAATATTAAATTCTTACCTGAAAGCACACCTCTCTCACAGTCCCTAAGATCTTCTATGAAATATCTGAGACTGAATTCACAACTGTTTTTCTCCAGCTTATGTCAGCATAACTTCACCGATCTCAACTGAACCAAGCTCATAGCTATTTTTTCCAGCAAGCGTCCCCTGACAGCTCCATCAGCACAATAGCAGGTATTTTCCACTTTTGCACAGTGGTAGTTTTCTACTTTCTGAATAGTAGCATAGTAGTTCTGCTAGATGTTTAAAATATAAACTGTGTGATGCAAGGTACTCACCAAGTTCTGCCCATGAAACACTCCATAACAGAGTTTTTTGCTTTAAATCATGTGAATAATAAATGCTACCTGTTATTGACTTGCCACTCCTCTCTGCTTAGGTTTCCCTGTGATCCTAGTTTATTGGCCTGTAATGAGTGGCTGAAATAAAGAAGTACCAGTAGTGAAAGCATTGATACCTCGTTCAAACACACATTTTCCACTGCTTTACTTCTGTCTAGAATAACTCCCAGAAATGAAAACACTCATTTTCTTCGTCACAAGTGATCACAAGTAAATACGAGAAAATTTGGTTCTTAAAAGTAATTTTCCATTTTTCCTTCTCATTTTTGTGTTTTGTCAGTGTCAGAATTCTGCAAATCAGTGTAATTTACACTGCAATATCCAATTGATATATTTTATTTTTGGTCATATCCTGCCAATTTCCATAGATTTTCAGGCAGATTTTCTTTCAGAGGACTTCAGGGACTTAACAATAAAATGCTGCTTTGGCTTAATGTCAAGTAGGCATCTTTAAAGGTGTCTTTCAAATCAGTATTTCCAATCAGCTTAAGAAATTTACTTTGTTCCCTTAAACTCACTTCCTCCCAGTCACCTGTTGCAGAAATTCATATCTTGGTCAACGCCACGGCGTTCTGGGTATCACATCACTTTTCTTGACTACTGCCAGCTCAGTTCAGTCAAGCTCTGCTTCACTTTCACATGATGCAGCTGAGAGCAGTTAAGAGCTCTTAAATGCTACCTACTTATTCTCTAGATGAAAATCCTTATTTTTAAGTATTTCTTAATATAAAACATTTTAATTAAAAAATATCAAAAATAATAATGGCTGAAACAGCCTTAAAGGTATGAGTGACGACAACAGTGCAGTGACTTCTGCCTGAGTGAACAGTATCAGTTTTGACTCAGTTCACTGAAAAGGATATGATTCCAAGTCCCCAGATGGCACCAAAATCTATGATTTAACCACTCACCAACACATCTGACAATGGCAAGAGAAGGACCTAAGCCAACAATCTGTGCCATTTGTGATGGAGTTCAGAGATGCGGCCACTCACCCCCCCCCCCCCCCCTCCTCCAACCTCTGCCTCGAAAGGAAAAAAAAAGTCAGACCCAAGATACCTAAGACAGCGCAGAAGTCCTTACACAGAACCGAGCATCACAAGTCCAGTGAAGGACACAAACTGTACCAAGAAAGAGTCGAACGTGAGCTGCTTGCTTTGACGTATGGGGAGGTCAGAGATGACTGCAGCTCGAGCACATGGCGTTGAGTGTCTGACACAAATGGCGACTGTTTCATGGAGAAATGTCACTGTCACCTCTTTCCACCAGCGTTCCTCCCTCTCTTCCCTGCTTCTACACTTTCCATCTAGACAGCAGCAAAGACAAGAAAACAGATGATCACAACAGGAGTTATCATCAAATTTGTCTAAGGCGAGGCCTCAGCATTTCATGGAGATATGACAACTCCTAAAGTAACTACATGATACTGTGATTAATTATCTGTTAATGTACAGTTTGAAAATTAGATAAGCTATGGTATATGATACCATTTCAGATCAGGTACAGAATTTCAGATTCTTATAATTCACACTGAATAAATCAAGCTGTATCATCACACAGAGAAATAAATTTTGCCATTTTCCCAGTTTAGGTCTCACAAAATAAAGCACTTTGAGCTTAAAAAAAAATAATTAAAAAATCACATTTAAAATGATCAGAAGAGGCAGTATCTTTTCTTTCAGAAAAAAATATATTGATGGAAAAGAACCAATCTGCTCTCAGGACCAGATAAAGGAACATGAAGCTCAAAAGCTCATCAATTTTTCAATCATGTCAGCCATTCTAATTAAAAAATTACTACCTCTCCCTACAAACCCTGCATCTCTGCTCTTGCTTCTTGGAGTATATAACATGTACGATTATCATACATAACACGTATGCTTAACCCTGTAATACCATCTCTTCCCAATGGTCTCAAACTCCCGTACATGATCCACAAGTCTGTGAGCGGCTATGAGAGCACCTCCCTACCTCTCACAACTCATTTGCCCACCTTTCCCACTTACAGACACACCGTCCCTGTAGCAATCACAAAAACAGTGAGGATGAACCAGCACCGGCAGAAATAGCAGCAGCTGGGATTAGCATGGGACAGCACCACATGAACTGTCCCTTTCGATGAAGTTCTCCATCAATTATCAGGGTTGAAACATCCACTCTGTGTCTAGGGGGAAAAAAATTCACTCCTTCCATCTTGACATTAGAGAGTTCTTAAAGAAAGTGGTTAAGTCTACTTTAACACCGTAAAAGTGCTCTTCACCAGCTCTGTCTCATGGCCTAAATGATTTCAGGATGATCAAAACCAGTAAGGAAGTTATTAATTTGGAAACCTTCTTTTTATGTGGACATAAATACAGAGCCCACCCTTTCAGCATAGCCTTTTCCACGTTGAGGATTTGATGATGGGCTCAAGATTTTGGAAGAAAATATCTACCAATGTTTACATAATGTTTAAACTAGTACTTACTAAAATTAAGAAGTAAACATTTAAATTCTACTCCATAGGCAAATGCATATTTTCATAGATAAGCCAATTATTTTGAATCTTTAGATATAAAAGCGTTCAACAAATCATACCTCTGTTTTTACCCAGTAATTAGTTCTAGGTAATATCTCTATGCTCACGCACTACAATTAAATACTAATAAAAGATAATTATCCCAGTCTCAAATGCCAGAAGGTTACATTTGTCTCTTTCCAATCTAAAATATGCTTTGTTTTTAAATGTAAGGTTCTCAGTTGCAGTTAAGATGATCTACATTTATTTCTGGGGTGTCTTAGACTAATATTTTTGTACTGCAGCAATACTGGAATATGAACACACACATATTTTTCTATCCCATATTGCTGTAGGTTTACATTTATCTCGTATTTTCAAAATTTCCTATAAGACTTTTAGATTTCTTCACAACACAGAGGCAAGAAAGAGACGCTGACAGGGATTGTTGGGTCAATGAGGGTTAGTCAATATAAAAGTTTTAGATTTATAAAGCGTATGTGAAGAACAGAATTCAAAAGTGAACTTGTGTGTGTCTTAATCCAGTAAAACGCTAATTAGGATTTCTCACCAGACTTTTATGAGGTTCAACAAAAAAAAAAGAACAAAAATTAGAACAGTCTATTATTACTATATAGAAATACAAATTACTATTAATACTTTCTGCAAGCAGTTATTATATGTTACTACAGATTGCATGTATGCAAGGCCAAAAAAGGATAATATAAAAATATCTGAAAGTGTAATATACATAATTGCGATTCAGCGAGCACAATGTTGAGAAAGGATGAGGCATTAAAAGATTTGTGTCATGAATTAATGCATTCATTAAAGAAAGTAACTCGAACTTTTACAAAGATTTTCTGGAGAACATTATAAGTGTATCAATACCTCATTTGCAATTCCTCACAAGCAGGCAGGTTTATTGTTTGGCAGCAAAGCACAGATGTTTTACAAGTCGAACCCTTGAGTTTAGGAAAGGTTATGCTGGTTGTTCAAGGTCTTAACTGAGAGCTTAACTGTATTAGCACTCCGCACAGCTGGTTAACCCAATCCCATACAAGATAAAACATGCTAGATAAATGCAGTTAAGCAGAGTAACTATACGGCATGTGCTCGATAATGAAGTAATCGTTGCTGTTAAAGAACTACCTCATGAGTTTTCCAACACTGGCAGGCTACAAGCCATCACTGTCAAAACAACTTTTCTCCTGGGTGGCCGGTCGTTGGTGGTTCAGCACAGATTCCCCTTTCTTGACAAATGACGACTGCTCAAGCTGTGATTTTCTTTCTGCTCATTTTCTTTCATAGGTGGCTCTATTCCCAGTGCTCTAATGTGATTCAGCTTCATAGTCAGCCTGGTTATATTTCTTCTAGAGATTGCAATTATATTTCTAAACTATTCTTTGTGTTGCTATGAGAATCAAACAAAAGGAAAAAATGTTGAAGTTTCAATGAAGAAAATTTCCATAATATGTGGTGGCTGTCACAATCTTGCTGATAGAAATAATTACTCCTCCCAGTGTAACTACACTAAACCACCAAGAAATGTGGATAAAAACTCTTACCCATCTGTGCTCTTTCATAAATGCATGTGAGAGGAGAGCTAAATGCAGAGATTAGTATACCCTGGGACGCACAGCAGGACACAGACGCCAAGGTGATAGGCCCCGTTACCTCAGTCCCCGAGATGAGGAAGGTATTACCTCTCCTTTTAATGGCAGTGACGGAAGGCTACGTAGGATAGATTGTGATTTTGGGTAACTTTGTGCTTGGCCTTCATGTGATCCACTACATTATGCATGCTAGTCTTCTTTTTTTGGCTGATAACTGGAAGTATCAAAAAACAAAAGCGCAAGCTGCTGTAGCATGAGCTAATGATATTTTTCTGAGGCAAGAGAAAACCACGTCGTCTGCAGATAACAGACATTGTTTACAGATAAAACAAATTGCTTTTGTGGCTGCATTGGTGAATAAATGAAATTTTAAAAAATTGAAGACCATTTCCAGTAATGGTGTGGTTCTGTTCTTACCCAAACACCAGCCATAAGACAGTTCAATTTATTACCAGGTGCACTTCTCCGATCACCAACACTTCAGGATCTGGCTACTACAACACAGAGGCTGCAGCTCGGATGGAAGCACCTGAGCACTGCTGAATTTGCTGTCTCGGGTACTTTTAACAGGTTTCAACAGCAGAGCTCCAAACCTGCCTGAAAACTAAGTAAATAAGCAACTAGCCAGCAGCTCTTACAGAACTTTCTGAGCCAAGCTAAATCTGGGTCATCAGTTAAAAGTTAACTCAGGTGGCAGTCGCTGAAATGTAGCCATGTCTATGGACGCGTAAGGGAGTGCTACCAGGTATTCATACAGACGTCACAGCCGGAAAGCATTGCAAAAAGGTATTAGTAGAGAGATAGTTGTTTCAGATCTGTTCTGTTGCTCTCTAAGACCTAACCACAGTAAGACCAACTGATAAACTGTTCTATAACAGTGTTGCCAAGATAGACTGTACTCAAAATTAGTAGCAAACTTCGATATTGACAACTCTAAAAAGTTATGGGCAAACTACTATGGAAGCTTCTGTATCACTCTACGACCCTACCTGAGCAAAGTTACCTTCCCTGCTCAGTGCAAAATCATCATCTATCAATACAGCCCAACACTGCTTGCTAGGGCCAACCATTCCCAAGAGCCACAGACTCCTCACACCATGCCTGAGCACTTCTGGTGACCATTCCACCCACCACAGCTGCACTGGCAAAAAGACAGTCCTCCAAATACCTTTCAGTAGAAAAGAAAGTTGAAGAACAAACTAGATTGCCTAAGGGTAGAAGTACACCTGCAGCCCAAAGCAACTTGAGCCCAACAGCACTATAAACTCTTCATCCAGGAAAAGTGCTGCTGAAACACTACCCTGCAGCAAACTCACCGCCAGGCTAAGCTAATAGCTCCAGGGCTGTTATCTCCAGACACCCAGTCTAACTGATGGGGGGCTTACTGATTCAGACTATAGTCACTTGATTTTTTTTTATTTTTTTTAAGTTGCTAGGTACAAGCTGAGTGTATAGTGCCACCATAACGGTCAGACACAGTAAAACCCTTCTGCACGAAGCATCTGACAGGTAATCACAATCAACTATGCAGGACTAGAACATCCAGAATTGTAAACCCAGTAATCCACGTTAATACACATCCCCCTCCTTTCCTTCCTCTTCCTCAAAAACACCCAGGGGAATTTAGGTTAAAAAGGTCATAGGCTGTTCATGACTCTCTCCAGAGCTACCAAGAGCCAGCCATGTTTTGCTTAGCACAGGAGAAGACCCAAAGCATCTCAGCAAGAAGAAGGATTGCCAGCAAACATTTTATACCGTCACTGAACCCTCACCAGCTCCTTAGCAGCTGTCAGGTAGATGAGTTCACAGACTCGGTTGGTTTTTCTGAAAAAGCTAGAAGCATCCCAAATATCCAATGCAGCACTTGAACCATTATGTCATCCTCCTTGAAGGTGAATATTCAGGTTTAGGCAGGGAAAGACAGCAGTTATTTTTAGACTATTTAAAATAATAAGCATTATTTGACATTAATCTTCAATGTAATTGGGTTTGGTTTGTGGGGGTTTTTTTTACTTGAATAGATTTCAAGGACCTATGTTTTCTTATTTGCAATATTAAATATCATAATGTTTAGAAATGTTTTCATTTTAAAATATAGGAAAATAATTTTTCAGTGTCTTCTGAATTCATAGAACTGAAAAATCTAAATGAAAATTATCATATCCATAAAATGACAGTAAACAGTAACAATAATAATAACTAGTGAGTACTAGAAATATGCCTCAAACTGGAACTACTTCTCCTAATTACTAAGTCAAATATTTTTGTTTTGATAAAATTAATGACCAGAATCATCAACATTTTAAGTTGTTTTAAAAGAAAATTCTGACTGAGATAGCTTTGAGAAACTACAACCCTCCCTGGAGTTATCTCACCTAACAAACAACAGATGAGGACGATGGCAATAACTTATCCAACTCTTTAGCACGGTGGCTGTGAGCCTGGATAAATGGTGACTGAATTACAATATATCCATATCTAGGGCAGATGCAAACTCAATGAGCGGCTGCAATTCAGAAGGAATTCCTTAATTTCCCGAAATTAAAAACCCATGCCACCAGAAAAAAACCCAACTCCCCAGTTGAAAGGTTAATCATAAAAGGGTGGAACTTCTCTCATGGCAGATTAAAAATTATCCCCAACCCTGTTCTCAAAAGTGGGAATTGTCCACAATTTGTATCTTAGAGATTCCCAGCTCTTAGTTTTGGGAAGAACTCAAAAGCGGTCATAAGTTCGCAATAAACGAGAACGTACAAAGGAAAGCATCTACTCAGCTCTGTGGCTAACAAAAGAAGAAAATTACTTAGCTGGCCTGCACCCCGTCTCTTCACAATAATTAGATTCATTACGCGTACGCCTCTCCAAATGATTTTAATTCCGTCACTGTCAACACGAGTTCTTCAAAGCGGTGTAGGAAATAATGATGACTTTATTGGACCTGTTGGCCACTTTGTAACATCCAGCTGTGTTCTTCCTTTCTAGGGCAATTAAGGGGTTTTGTGGTGCTATTTCTGAGCATGATGCAGCAAGTCAGAAGGATCTAAATCTCAAAGTTGCTCAGGTTGCATTTCAATCCTGTAACTTAGAGGATGCTGCCACCAAGAGTTTTGAAGACATAAATGGCATGCTGACAGCTGTTGTCAGCGAGGACAATGAAAATTGGCAGATTTAGCCAAGTATGAAGCATGACAAATTGCAGGAAAGCAAAAGGAAGGCAGTGCTTCACTCAATTCAGAAGTAAGATGACATTTGCTAGGAAGCTTGTGGGAATTCTTCAGACAGTCTACAAGATGTGCTAAATGTTACTTGCATTATAACGAATCATAAGGTATCGACTGCAAAATCATTTCCCTTTAATGAAGACTTCTCGAGGAAAAAAAAATATCAGAGTCAATTAGAAGACTGAAACTACAAATATGATATGCTTTACATATCTCTGAAGCATGAAGATCCTAATAAAGTGCATTCAATAAAAATGAACAGCAAAACTGCTGCAGCTTATCGGATTGACAGTATGTTGAGTTTATGGCATGCTTAGGACATTGCCCTCCTCTCTTTACATCTACACCAGTGGTATGTTTTTCAAAAACATGTTATTCTGCATGAAGAAAAGATATCCTACCTGTATCTGTTGTTTCTTACCATTGGAGTGAAATAGTCACTTCTTTTCTTCTCAAAAAGCAACCCAACCTCACTGCATCAATGCTTTACAAAATAATAGTTGAAACGATGACCTATATTTGTTTAACATCAATAGGAGGAGGATTTAATTTTTTGCATACTTTGGGGGTCTTTTACTAAACAGGTTTTATTTTGTCTGTTGATCATGTTTTTCAGCTTTTATAATATTTGGTTTCAGTTTCTTTAGAATCCGAGTGTAATTCTGATTCTTTCATTTCACTGGAAAAAAGGGGGAAAAAAACCCCTGTCCTTTTAAGTACTACCTGTCATTCCAAAAGAACTTTGCAGACTGATATTAAAAAAGTATTAATTTTCTTTCCAAATACTACCATATCTAGGAATAAATATAACTACATTTGAACTATAAAGAATTAAAGAAAGGGTGTATTTCAGTACTGCAACAGAAACCAGCATGAATTTCAAAGTTACATTTTAAAAGCAGATCATAAAATTTAGCTAGAGTCCATGATTCTGCTATTACGCATGGAAGAAAGAGCAATAAAATAGATGGACTTCAAGGTCCTTGAAGCAGTCTGTCTCACTACATCTGCCTGATCTTTGACATGCAGACGAGAGGGAAACCTTGAATATGGCCTGTTTCACATCTTGTTAGTCTTCTGGGCACACGGCATCTTCAAGGACACCTTGTTCATGTTTGCGGAGTTGCATCATCATAGTTTTATGGAGACTCATTTGATTTAAGTCTAGGCACCTAACTTAGCTCACCTGCTAGTCTCCATGGGCTTCCTCACGAAGAATGGAGAGCAACTGGGTGTTTTGAAAAGGTTATTCAGAATAATAACCTATTCTTGGCGATGCGGACTGCTCCTGGAGACACCTAATTTCACCTCATTTCTACAGGGGAGATCCCAGAGGCACTGGCCAGCTACGTTAAAGGCCTAACACAGACGATGCAAAGATTGATTGCCTGCACTCCCAGCATCTATGATGTGCTCCTTTTCATTCTTTTTTACCTATTCTGATATCAAAGTCCTTGAAGGCAAAGAATCATTGACATTGCCTCAGTAACAATGCTATGGTATTTTTCATGATTTACCAAAAGGCACTATCTCAGAAATACCCTTTTTTTTCTTAATGATTTGACTATCATGTAACTTACACAGAGATAACCAAGAGAAACAGCACGTACCACCCACCGACATCCCTTATCTCTCAAGTTCGAGCTGTGCAGTTAAACCCAAGGGGTGACTAGGTCTACTACATTACGTCCCGCTCCCTGGCCCCTCCGTGGCTAGGAGAGAGGCAATTACAGCACACTAAGTGACATATTCAATTAGATACCATGTTTTTCTGAGCTAAGCAAGTGACCCATAACACCTCAGCTAAGAGTATGACATTTTATTGCAACCTGAAACCAGGTAAAAAACTTTACTCTTAATTTAGGTGCCTATTCTTTCTTAGTAGGTAAATTTTCATACATTTAGTTCTGGGGGATGATGGGTGCAGAAAGGAAAAAAGGATATTTTTTTCCTTCTCCTTCATATTTTATAATAAAATAATTTAAAATTATTAAGCACCAGCTTTTCTTATTTCTAGTTTAACTGAAATTCTGACTTGGAAACACAGACCATGCACAGCACACATGGAGGAAACTGGGTCATGTACTTAGGAGTCAACATATGGATTTCAAACTATAGCTTTTAGTATTTACGTTTGAACACACATTTTAGTCCAATGCTCTGCATATACTGATCATTTTTTAAAATTTAATTAAATTAATTAATTAAAATAATATATTACTTGTAGCTCATTGTTATTTACAATCTGAGCAGCCTCCATTCGATAGTTCTTGATCCAGATGCAAATTCGACATGTCTCAACAGGCAACAGGGGAGTGAACTCATCCAAATCTGGCCAGGCAAAGCAGAGCTTAATTGAGGCTGGGACATACAGCTCTGCTAAGAGTTCCTGCAAACTGAAAATACCACCCAAACAGACACGGGCAGGGAAGCGCCAGCCGGTTGTAGTCTCTCAGCTCCAACAAGTAGTTCATGTAATGTAATGTGAGAGAACGTAGAGTAACAAGGACTGGGGCAAAGGCTGAGGAGGAGGAGGAGGTTACTGAAGGATCAGTGGGGTTTGCAAGCATAAAAACGTTTTTGCAATGCTTCCCCAAATGGATACTATGATTTCTCCCACTCGCAGGGAGAACCAAAGCAGAGGCAGGGATGATGTTAGCTTCAAAGGGCACCACCAATTCCAGCACTTCGCTCCATACAAACTTCCCACCATCCAGTTCAGCTGTAGCACCTTGCACGGCAACCTGCTAACCACGTCGCTTTGCTCGCTTCAGAGGAAAATGTTTGAGCTGCTTTAAAAAAAAAGAAAAAGCTCTAATACCTCCACATTTTTTTTTGGTATAGCAGAAAAATAACATAGGAGGTTGGGTGCAGCACTCCAGAGCAAGCAGACATCACTAGATCGCAGCAGAATGAAACTATCCCTGTTGTGAGATGGTTGTCAGGCAAGGTGACACAAATCCCCCTCTGAGCAGCCCCTTCTCCATCGCCCCTGTCGTACAGATGCTGCTGCGGACCTCACAAAATGCAAGAAAGCTGAATGCAAAGAAGAGAGAAAGGAAAAGACTTAGAATCAAGACTGTTAATGTTACATATAATGTAATTTCTCTACTTTTGGATCTCACTTACAGTAGGAGCTCAGTGTAACCAGTTGGTTTCATATTCAACAGTCGCAATCGCTGTGGATGAGGGGAGGAAGTGTCTGAGGCTGTACAGAGGGAGGAGCTTGACTGTAGTCATTTGGAAAGACCCCTCCTTAGAAGTTATCAACAACCTAAGAGAGTGTGAGAGCATGGTGTGGACCCTAATTAATAAACGTTGTAGGAACACTGGAGAAGAGACTGTTGTGGAAGCAACCCACACAATAGGATTTGTTTTCACAAAAATAAAAAAAAAAATTAAAAATCAGCACACGGTTAACAAATTTCCTTCCAGCTCTCTACTCTTCTTATACAAATATTGCTGTTGCCCCAAGAGATCTAGGCATTTGCAAGTGCTGCTGAACATGAGAAAAAAATAAAGCAAGACATTCAATATTTTTGATAAAAGAGAGTTAAAAAGGAAATCTAAAATCCCTAATGTTGTCCTCCATGTCAAAAAGGAATACTTTTATCTTCATAAAATGATTACAACAACAAAAAGAAAATATTCTAAGTCCCAATTTCTTAAGCCTTTCAAAGCAGAGATGATGAGAAATGAACTTTTTGTAAGAAGTAGGAAAGAAGTCCTTGCTACGTGTCTAAATTAATCTGCAGCTCAGAGTGACCTGCTGTCTCTTTGCACTGCTAGAAAGCACTCAAGGCTTCCATTTATTATTTTTTTTCTTATTAAGGTAAGCATGAGCTGCCAAGTCCAGCTCTGTATCCTGTCTGGGTTACTGAAAACTGGGTAAAATCCGTGAGGTGATTCCATCATGGAAGTGATGGCAGATGGTATAAATGTTATAAATTTGAGCTCTTCTGCTGAGACAAATCCTTCATTGGTAGAGAGGAACAAAATCACTTCTGTGTCTCATTAACACCTCCTACTCTCAAGGATAAGACTTGCCATCTTTAATCAGTTATTATTTCCCAGGGATTTATCCTCCACAGTTTTTGGGTTTTTTTAATTTCCTTTATACCATTGAATTCATCGCAAAAGGAATGGAGACAGTAACTATTCTGATAAACTTTGGAGTTTTAAAAAACTAGATGACTGTGAAAGAACAATTACACTTCCCCACGGTATAAAAGCACAACCCTGTGATTTCAGAGTGGTTGGCTTCTCAATTCAAGTGCACACCAACGTTTTCTTGAAACAAACCCTATTTCTTGAAAATTAAATACGTGTAAAACTCACTTTTCCTTCCTCCTCCTCTTTTTCTCTACTCACGTTGGCACACTCTGGAAGTCCTTGTATTATCAGACATCCTCTTTCCCCCTTTGATCATAGCACAAAGAACTGCTCCTCCCAGACGAGGAAAATGAGGAACTGGAAAAAAAAAAAAAATAAAAAAGATAATTAAGAGCTGCTGAAATAAAAAAAAAAAAAAAATTAAAAAGTAACACTTCTTCCCGTGTAGAATGATAATTCTCCTTTCAGCGTACAGCTCCTGAAGCTCTGCTGCCCTTTGCAGGGTCACGCTGAGCAGCACACCGTGCGTACGTACGGTAGATCAAAACCAGCATTGCAGTGAAGGCAGGGGAATGAAGTTAGGGTGCATTTTGACTTCGGTAATGGCAGCAGACATAAAGGGAGCCCTCAAACTCTACATACTTCCCACATGGTGGCCCTTTGGTTTGCTTCACGTCTTAGAAATTCTAGAGGGAAGCCAGCCAAAATAAAAATGACAGTTGCTCAGCTTTTACATTATAGTTCAGTCGGATTTAAGGCTTGCCCTTTATTTTTGTGGCAGGAAAATAAAAGGGATAACATGCTGGAGCATTCTCTATATTATCATGAGTGTACTTGTGCACTGGTTTTTATAGTGTTGTGCTCAATGGATGTGCTGTTCCTCCCCAGGAACAGAGCACACTAAATTCTGTAACGGCAGAAACTGCTGGCTTAAATTGTTTTAAGGTCACCGAATGGAAACATACTGGCTGCAAACGTCGCTCTAAGTTTCATCTTGGCACCATCATGCAGTGGTGGCAGGGCGTACGAGTGAGGGGGAGACCGCCAGCATCCAAGTACTTTCGGTGATTTTTAAAACCAGCTGCAGCTCTATATAAATCAGCATCAAAAATTATAACTATTCAAAGGATAAGCACCTCAATATCAAATTGTTTTCCAGTGCAGTCACGCCATATATACAAGAAATCGCTCCAAGGCCATAACATAGGGAAAAAAAAATTCATCAATCTCATTGTGGAATCTCAGTTTAGATATTCCCTCTCATTTTAATGAACTTCATCTATTCTACTTCCGTTTATTAGACAAAGTTTCAGGTATACAAGAATTTAGCAATGATCCTCCTGCTGCCCTATGATTCTTGAGGAACATATTTAAGCCCTCAAAAGCGCATGACATCAGTCACTCAGTGCAGATCCCAGCGCTGCTGACTTCCTCCAGAATTTCTCATGCGCCAACATCTTTACCCAAATAAGAAAGATAGACACATTTCTGATCACAAATTTTGTCTTGTTAACAATAAATTACTAATTTCCTTTTAACACCAAGAAGCACAATGGCTGTCTGCACTGAAGATGAACATGAAATACCTTACCAACCCACAAACACTGGAATGTTACAAACATTAAGATAAAAATTGGGTACACAAAATCTCCCATAAATGGGGGGGGGAGGAACAAAACACAAAAACCCCACTTTGAAATAATTTTAATATTCCTTTTCAAGAATTCAAATTGATGAAATTTAAGAGAACTTGATTTTTTTTTTTTTTTTTTAATTAAAAATAACCAATCTGTCAACTGCATGAAATATTTTTTCAAGATGGTTGACTGGAGAAACAAATCAGAATAAACCAGCTGTAATCAGCAATTCAGTTTTGACAGATCAGCACATATCAACAAATTTCATTGGAAATGCCTCTTAAATTCCCCTCTCTCAGAAACAGTTTTTATCATGGAAGAAAAGTGGACAAGTTAAAAGAAGTAATGAAAGATAATCATGGATAATACATCCACTATTTTCATTCTTATTTAAAATGCCTTTCCTTGCTGCTGCTCAGAGCGATTCAATAAACACACAAATCACCTATGTCTTCCCCAAGATACCTATCTTTATAAAACCCGGATTTTTCAGTAACAGAATATCAGATAGAAAATTCTCAATAAACATCAGCAGGTTCCTGGAGTACGGTAGCTCTGAAAATAAGCTGTTTAACAGCAAGCTCTCTGCTGTTTTGCACATTCTGAAATACACATTAAACATATTTATTGATCCTGTAGCTGGCAAGCGAAAGCAGCTATTCCAACTGAAGATGCTCACACGTTAACAAAGAAAAATATGCCATATATTTACTTACATTTCTGAAAGTCAGCACTATGCACACAGAATACTATTGATTGACTTTTAATTGCACCCTATTAAAAAACCTTACCGCTGAATTAAAATTCCCCAAGAATAAAAGGTTATTTAACACATATGCCAGCGCATCTCTACAGGGGTTTGGTGACACTGCAAATATCAACAGTACTACAGGAAAAGGCTCTGGTCCAGCTAAATGCACAACTTTAAAACACGGTAAGAGCCTGCCATTTTATGTATCAGTTCAAAGTCTGTAAGCTTATAGATCATGATGATACAAAAATAATTTTTTTCTTTAAAAACCAGCTTACAAATTATGTTGCTTTCAACATCTGGAAATCTTACTGTAACACTTTAGAAAACTTTAATAAATAGAAAAAAAATCTTTAATATCTTTTCTATATCTAGAAAGCAAATATGCACTTTCTGTTCATAGTCATCTTATTTTAGATGAAGTAAAAAACCAGGCAGATGAGAACCAAAAGTAAAATCCGAAGGAAAGAACGGTCTCTGCGTGCGCCTGTTTGGAACACACTGCGCTGCCCACAAACTCACAATAACAGTTGCACATGGAGACTCATGAGTTAATGCAAACACCATGCACCGATCCAGTATGTTACAGATTTAAATTTGTTTAGATAACTTTGTACCATCTATTATCACAATTAAAAAAAAAAAAAAAAAGACAACCCCCCCCAAACAAAACAGTGAGAATAAAGGAGCCACCCACAAACCAGTGAATTTTAAGCAATCTTCTAAAAAATCTTACTTTGTATTATAATCTTATGACATTATCTCAGTTTCTCAGCATCTTGCTGGCATTTCACAAAGGAGGAACTTCCTTGCAACTTTCCTCCATCGGGGAGGAAGAGCCTTTCCCTGCAGCGAAGGCACGAATTGCCTTTGACTGTATCCAGAGGACGCCAGTTGTGCCCCCAGCACCTCCCAAGGACCCGCAGACAGCCCTGCACGCCCTGCTACCAGGCAGGGAAGGATTTCATCATCCTACAGCACTGCAGTTCCCCCCGATGCCAACATCATTTACTCAGCTTGCACAAAGAAATCGCAATAAAATAAAAAATAAGGGGGGGGGGGGAAAGACTGTTCCTTGTTGAAACATCAGTCCACCCTTCACTAGAACCAGACTTTTTAAGACCTTTCACTACAGATAGGTACTATTTATATATCTAAACTTTCTGGAATTTAATGGGATCTCATTGCATTTGAAATTCCCATGAGGTGTTTAAGTACATTTTAAAAAAATTTTTAAAAATAAAATATCTAGAGCTGGACAACCTGAAGTTAAGAGTTTCCATTTAAAGATGCAAATCTCTAGAGGTATTTAGAAGCTGTAGCCCAGGAAGGAGTAGAGACATAACCATCCCTCAAAATCCGTTCTTTAGATTTGTAGTCCCTCAACACATTTAACATTCTGAACCTACTTAACTTGATAATCTAATATTATAACTCAGAGTTTCTTTCTGCTAATGAATTTTCATTTCATATGTGCTCTGACACTGCAGGAAAAAAAATTAGGGAATTAGAAGCAATTGACTGGGAAAAAAAACCCCACTAACATTGTTTTGAAATGTTAACGTTTGCAGCGATCTTTTAAAAGTTTGCATTTCTACCAAACTCCGATAAGAAATTAAAAACTAATCAGAGTGATACTGTTGAAGTTGTCTCAGGTATTTAAAATTACGTGTCTAAGAAATGGAGCCCATTTTTATATTTAGAAAATGCCTCAGTCAAGTATGTGCCTTGCAGCTTTTTACTATTCAAATTACCGAGTGATTCATCCAGGTACGCCATCATTCGCTTGCATGCCCTGCCTATGTATCCGGTGCACGCGGAAACCACAACGCAGTAATTCCAGGTTTGTTGAGGTGTTGGTCTGCTTAACATTGCAGGGTCTCTTACAGGTAGTCAGGTACAGATAGTAAATTAATGGTTCTTTTACTTTTTGAAACACACACTGTTCAGTCTTGGAAGGTGTGTATATACGCAGGCTAGTGCTTATACTGTGCCGCAACATAATCAAGTATCTGAAATTTCTTGGCATTTTTATTTTCTTTTTTCAAACTTGGTTTTTTATCTGAACTTTGGAATTGTGCTTAGCAAAGTCCCTGACTGACCAGGAAACAAATACAGTCTTATTCCCTACCCAACAGATTTTATATTCAATTTTCTTTTCTTATTTCAACACCAAGTAATTGCTTGTGCATGCATGTGAACAGTTGCTATTTAAACGCTTGTGGAGAGCTCAATTTCTGGCTCATTTAGTTGCCTGAGGCCATTGGCTAAGAAGATCTAAGGAGTTGTGTACAACTGCGTAATTTATTTTATCTGCCCAGAACGAACCCTCTGGACTCCCTTGCGATAGTGATGGTGTTTGTCATCACTCCATAATTCACAAGTGCCATTAATTGTAGACATGCAGAGTACCCTTTGCAACGTGTGCACTCACGTACCCCTGTCTCTCTCATTTTATTAGCTGCGTAATGCCAGGCCTCCTGGCATTAGGGATTGGGAAACATGTCTTACTGATGGATTGCTGGGTCCCACCTGTTTATGCTCATCCATAGTTCATAATTCTGCCAAACGCAACTTTTGCTGTAATTCACAAGCCATTTACTGCAGTCCTTAATGACATTTTTGTTATTCCCACACTCACATTACATCAGCCCGTTTGTACGATCCCTTCTACACAATAACAACGGTATAGGTACGCTGACCGTACGCACCGCTGCCAGGGATCGCACCTTAACCATCCGTCCCACTGAGACCAAGACGTTTCATAGTGAGGACTCAAAGGGCTTTGGATCAAAGCTCTAATTTCAGGCTTTTGTCTGGGAAAGTTAAGCTCACGTGTGAGTGACTCGCCTTATTCTCATTCACACCACTCCAGTTCTTGCAATTATTGCCACGAGAACAAACCCTCTGCTTTGGAGTTTCCAGTGTATTCATTGACATAAACCCCTCTACTCTGAATGCATTAATGCTTCATATTCTGGCCGACAGCTGCTTCCCCACGGAAAAGGAAGCTGTAATCAAGAAGCAAAGAAAGAACAGAAAGAGCCAGAAATGGCATAAAGACTACTAGAAAAGGTCAGAGTAGCCCTGCACGAGGAGTACAGGACAGCTTCAGATTCCTGCCCTGTCAGGGTACTCCAGACTAGTTAAAGAAATTCACAACTCTGGTTGCAAAACCGAGGGTCATCGAGGGTATTTCCAGCAGCTGCCTCTGCTTTCCCTACAAAAAAAATTGGCATGGCTCTGCAACGATGATAAACCTGCCTGGAGTCTCTGAAGTACTTCAAAAAGGGATACAAGGCTGCCCAAAAGACCAGAGCTGCCCATCGGTAGCCCATCCCTTGTCCCATTAAAGTCTGCATCCAACTCCTGTCAACTGCAAGGGCACAGGTAGAAAGTGCCTATGAAAAAAATAAAAATATAAAAAAAGAAAGAACACAATTTTCAGAACAGCTTCTACTCAGATGTGAATAATCATTATCCCACAAAACCGAATTCCCATCGGGCTGGGTGTGGCGAGATGCAGAGTGTGGGAAGCCAGTTATTGAAGCAGTAGCTACGTGCGTGTCTAAACTGCAGTACCCTGTAAGGTATTTAGCCATACTTTCAAATAAAGGTCTTGAAAATGACAGTAAAATTATGTTCTTAAACGTCTGAAATGGTTAATGCAGCCTTTTTCATCGCTTTGCTCTGACGTGGAACTCTCCATAGGTTACCAGACCTTGTAGCAGCACAGGAACAGTCAAGATATAAATGAAGGGTTGTCTCATTGCTGTTGCTTAAAAATAAATTATAACTAGAGATTTTCTATTGTGATGATACATGTTCGGCACAGATAAATTAATTATCTTCACGTGTACTAAACTGCATTCCCAAAAGATTAAAAGGAGGCATCGGCAAAAGGGCATCTGCTTTTTATCCTCATCATTGAAGTTTATCATCTAAGACCCCGGTTCACATATAAAGCTGTAGGAAGGGGAAGAAATTCAATTTACCCTTAGCGAGGTGAAGGATCCCTGGTCCAGGCTCAGATCACAGTTAATGTTAAGTCCTGCAGACCGTTGCTTCTGCCTGCAAAGTCTACACCTATCATGGGAGTGACAGGCTAAACAGCTGAAGGGCAAAAGAGAGACAGCATAAAAACTCCTCTCTTTCAGCCTCTGCATACAGCAGACCGCTCAGAAGGTAGAGAGCCTTCTTCTGGTTTGTCCACACGTTTTCTAAGGCTTCCACTTTCCACGTGCCTGTCAAACACCGGAGCTGATCCAGGGAGAGACCGAGGCTCTTTCCTCTTCCTTTCACTCCAACAGCAATCAGGTGAAGGCTAGTGCAGTCACTTGGAAATGAATACTGATTACTACGTTCTTCCTGTTTAGGAATTATGATCTACAAAGGAAACGTCTGGGGCCAGGTTAAGTATTTCTATGTAAAGAAGTGGGGGTCTGCTAGTTTGATTTTGTCTTCTGCTCCTCTGGTTCAGGCGAAGGCAGTGAATAATGACATCCACTAATGAAAAAATTCAGGTTTCAGCTCACTGCAGCCAAAAAAAAAGTGCACTGACTCTGTGCTAACTTGCTCTATGAGGTCACTAGTCCTGCAAAGCATTCAAACTATCAATCTATCAGAATAACAAAACCACAAGCAAGCTGAATAGTTTTCATTTCTCCATCTATTTCTTCCTGCAAAATACTTTAGATTCCCTGAAATTGAGCAAATGAAATCAAAATTAATTAAACATCAGACTAAAGTGAATTACTGGGCTTTACAAATTCTTTCCTTTGGGATAGAGGCTCCTGTTAAAAAAAAAAAAATTAAAGAAAAAAAAAGAAACCCAAAACCTAACTCCACAGTGTTTTTCTATTAAGCTACTTATCAAAAGTTTTTCAAGGAGAAGAGAAATTATAATGTTAAATGAAACTCATGGGTATAGTTTATTCATTTTATGAAAAAGAAAAGAAAGAGCAGCAGCTCAGTCATATGCAATAGATTTTGCACTCTGTCTGACATCATGCAGAGATTCTCCAAATGGAATGAGTTAAATTGTTTTGCGGGAAAATAGCGAGATCTTGTACATTGGAGTTATTCATCTGTATTTCTCTCTTGTTGGTACTCTCAGAGACATCATCCACGCCTAGACTACAAGGTAAAAGCAACAGCTGTGATCTACTAGCCTCCAGCGGAGCACAGGCCACAGGATTTCCCTGAATTAATTCATCACACAATGCCCGTTCAGGGATCTCACTGAAAAAATACATATTCGGCTCCAGCTCCTGGTTCATAACTGGGAAAAGGTTCCATGCACCAGTGATGCCACGTCTGTGCATTCCTCTATGTACGTATACGCCTTGCTCAGAAAGCTTTACAGCTCAGCTGCCATCCCAGCTCTACTCAGCTGAACCTCAGAAAAGGGAAAGCTCTTTAGGTCTGGAGCTGTACGCCCAACGTATAAATTGGAACACCCTCAGATCCTCATATGTTCTTTTACATATTCCCTAGAAGAAAGCATGGTGCATAAAGACTGGCTCAAGTTTCCTAACGTGTTAAACTGGGCAGATTACGTAGCTCTTATTCCCACCAAAAATGCTAACTTGATGCTTGCATGATCTTAAGATTGTCTTAAGCAGTTTTAAAATCCTCTGGAACAAAATTTTCCTGAATTTGTTTTCCTGAACTTTGAGAAACACAAACAGTAAATCATCGTTTGAGAAATACTACTAATTGTGAGTAATAGAAGGGGAAAAAACTGGTGCAAGGTGCTTTTCCTGTGTATAAAGATTCAAATCAAAGCTCAGCTGGGGTTTGGGTACATATTCCCATAGACTGGCATGGCAGATGCCAATTTTTCTTCTCTCCATCAGAGGTGTAATAGAGTAGAAAAGTTCTGAAAACGCAGTCTGGCGCTAAAGATTTCAAACTTATCACAACAAATAGCAGCAAGATGTTTTTTCCTACAAACAAACCTAAAGGATAAGATCCTAGCAGTGTACTAAAAGTTCATCCTAGTGCCACACATCAAACCTAAGTCAAGATTTGCCAACAAGACACTGCAGTTATTCTAACTCCATAAAAGTATACTCAAACAGTCCATGTACTCGACTGCCGTAAGACTTATGCTCTTTCTATTTTATCAGTACAATTTAAAAGTCAGAACTCGCCTTAAAAAGGCAACGGGATGTGAGATCCTGCAACGCAATGGCATTCAGGTGTCTAAGACTGCGGCAGTCAGCAATGACTTCTGACATAAATTGCAAGACAGAAATTGGGCTGCAGGTAGAAACAAGATAAATACAACGAAGTTCTGGGCTGATAAGTGTTAATTTCACTGCAATGAAAGCAAAAGGGATCATCTAATAAAACAGGAAAACTAGTAATTGAGTGTTGGAATGATACCGAAAAGTCAAACTTCTAAAATTAATGCCTAACAACTGCATAGTACCTCTTCATCTCCCACAGAAAGAAGCTTGATTCCTGATCCTCCTCCAGAGGTGTGAATACGGGTCCACGCAGTGGATGCAGCACAAATGTCAACCCTAGAAGGTAACGGTACTCCACATCTTCTACTGAGGTCCCTAAGAATAAAAGGTCCTTGTCTGCCTTCCATGCCAATGGCAAAGCTCTTGCTGAATTTTGTGGGAGCAAAGCTAAGCCTAGAATGAAGCCAAACCTCCGTAACCCGTGTAGTCTTATCGTCTACCCTACACCTGCTATGGCACGAGCAGCAGCCAATGGCTGTCTGATAATAATTGGTTTGCCAAAGTTCTTTGATAAATTGCAAAGATAACAGTCCCCTTTCTCAGATCCATACCAGTCAACAGTTTAGAAGGAAAAACTGGTCTCTGCATTGCTGCCTAATTACCTTGAGAGTCTGCCAACTCATTTCCCTGCACCATATATGATCCCATTGGTTTTTCAAGCTCCACTGAAATACTCATGACACCAAAATACTGATGAAAGCCAAATGCCAAAAATTGATCTGCATTATATCCTGGGGGAAAACAAAAAAAAAAGGGGGGGGGGGGGGGGAAAGGAAAACACAAGCGCAGGGTCACTTAACACACAACAAAAAGAGATGCAACTAAATTTTATATCTACACTGCTCAATAAAACACAACAGCGAGTGCTCAGGCCAGCAAAACCTGCCAGGTCTAAAAAAGAGGAAACAGCCCCAGGACTAAAGTATTCAATCAGTGTACTTTGCCCAAAATACGCACTGCTTTCAGAACTGACTTAGTACTCTTGCAGGGTGGTGAATTCGCTCAAAACAGGCATGTGTCTGTCATGTAACTTTAAAAAATTTAACTTTGAGTGTGGCCAGGCCACAGTCTTCTCTCCTCCCCTGCTCTTCCTAATTCTTTATCCGTCTCAATATTCTGCCTGCCCAGGGCAGCCTCTAGTTTGGATCTCCCTGTTCAGCTCAGTCCCTTTCATCCAACTCCAATTCCCATTTGATGCCTTGACCGACTCCACCCTTCATCCCTTCCTCTGTTTTTGTTCAGCAGCTCCCAGGAGCCGACAGAAGGAACAGAGGCAGCAAATTTAACCCAGAAGTTGGGTTTGCCGCTCGCCTTCCCTGACAGTCTGATGGCCTTCCCTCCGCTGGGCATCACGTTCACAGGCAAAGCTCTGCTGAGCCTCTTCTCTATCTCACTGGGACATGGGATGGGGCTTTGGGCAACGTGGTCTAGTGGAGGGTGTCCCTGCCCGCAGAAGAGGGATTGGAACTAGATGATCTTTAAGGTCCCTTCCAACCCAAACCGTTCTATGATTCTATGATTCTCACCTGAGATGGATTTTCAGGGACTCTAGCTGATTGAGATTTAATAATCCTAAATACAAATATAGCCAAATACTCTCCCCAGTTCCAAGGTACAAAGTCTTTCACCAAAATTTTGATAGAACTGCCAACAAAATTGTTATTAGATTTATTTAAGTTTATTTAAGTTTTGCAATGAGCATAATGATTAATACTGTTCTTAAACCCATTCTGGAAAAGACACAGACAGTTCCTATTTATATTTTCCCAAACCTTATCCTGAAGAAGAGGACCTCTCCTTTATAATAAATTCATAAAGGAGAAAATGGAAACATCAGTAATGAACAATTCAGGGCAATGCTTTTTCTCCTAGATTTAAAGAAACCATACATCCCTGGATATATATATTTCTCATGATGTAGTTGGTACACTGTTCATGAAGAAGATTCATAACCAATTTATTTTTTTTCTTTTTTCTTTCTCTTGCTTTGCATTTTGACATAAGTGCAACTTAGATACCTATACTACATTTAGTGATAAATATATATAAAAAAGAGAGAGAGATAAAAGATATATAAATATAAAAGATTTATATAATCTTATTTTTAAAAAAAACCACCATAACACAGAATGCACATTGCTAACTACTTAAATCTATAATCTCATAGCCTCTGCAAAACCGCTTCTCTCTCGTTATTCCAGATTGAGGTCTTGAGGCAGTATTCCTCCACCTATTTCATCAGAATTTAGCTTGGCTCTCAAAATTTAGAATCCTATTTTTATATGTCTTCTTTCTGAGTCATACAGATCAAGTGAAGGTAATCTTAGTTCAGAGACTGTCATGCTAAGTGAAATCTGAATAATCTGGCAAGATCTAAAAAGGAGCTTGCACTTCATTGAAAAGCCTTCGAATATATCATTTTATGTAACTCTTGTCACTGCAACAGACTTTCAAATATGAGTTACACGTCCAACCTCTAACCTCAGACTGCATTTTTAGGGGCTGTGAAACTACATTTTGCATCAATCCTTCACTTTGCCATCTCATCCCACACTGTGGTCCTCTTACTAAAGTCAATAGCATTTACAGTTCAATTTTGCCTTTTATTATCTCTGACCTCCTTTGCAAAAAAACACTTTTTTATCTTTATGTTAAGATATCACCAATATCTTAATTTGCCACCATGTAACTTGAATGTGGATTGAATTGGACTCACTCCTGGAGAAAAAAACCTAAAGGAGTAAGAACCAAGATTCAGAGGGAGAAAAAAAGCATACGAACCTTTGTATATTTAAACGAGCACAGACGTCTGTCTTCCTCGTGTAGGGACAGGAAGGGTAAGAGTCTATCAAGAACTTTGCAATAGAGTATTGAGAAGCCTGAAATTCAAAACAAAACATTCAGAATCCTGTATTTTGAAAAGACCCTAACCAACATCCATTTTCCCCCTTTCACACATTACCTGATGTTAAGGATCTTTTTTTTTTTAATCTGCTTGCACTGGGACACAAAGATGTCCAAGCACATCCATCTTTAAATACAGAGGGGTTTGTGAAATACCTGAAGGACCTATTTTTAGGATGACTACTTAGTAAATCACAGCGCTATGCAACAGGACATACAGCAAATTAAAAAGGAATAAAAGCGTCACATTTCCAAGTCAAACTATCCTTCTAGATATGTTCTTTGACCAGTAGAAAAGTCTTCCTAACATCTATCTAAAATGTCTCTACAGCAGTTAGAACTCAGTGGCTCTTGCCCAGTCTACCTTGAAATGAAAACCAGATTTCCCCTCCTTTCTGTAACAACCTTCTACATATTTGAAGGTCATTAACATGTTTTCCTTCTGTCTTGTCTTTGTAGAGCAGTAATATTTGTGCAGTAGGTAATAAAATATTCTGTTTTAATGAGAGTAACTGGCTTGCAGAGTAAGATGTATAGCTCTTCTCATTTTTCCCATAATTTTTGTTTAATTTACAGGTTGAACATCTATGATGTCCAGTAGATTGATTCTCCCATCCTTCGTGTGGTTCTTGAATTTAGGCCCTGTCCACGTCACCAGTGTTCATAATTACCTGAGGGCTTTTTGCCCGCAACCCCCACAAGACTAATTGCAGCTCCTCTTGCTAAACGGCTCCTTTGCAAAGCAGCAGAGAGGGACCTGCAAGAAAGCAGAAAGAACGAACCTAAACTGCCAGAGGTGCACGCTGGCCTCCTCTGTCTCTACAAAGGGAAAAAGAATAATCGCACCCTCTTCTCATTGTGCTTTCTTGGTTTTTGTGTTATTACACAGGTAGCTCGGTCTCTCTCCTACACGTATACATACACACACACGCACACGCCACAGACCCTCCTCCTCTGGCAGGTGAAGTTACTGATTTTGCTGCCACAGGTTCTCAGTGCAGGAGGAAGCTGTGTCCTCCCCCGCCCCAAGATGAGATCTACTGCAAAGCCATTCTATTAATTTCATTAAGTTTTGAGTTATGACTCATCAGCTAGGCCCTACCAGCAATTTCAGAAAACACATAACAGGATATCATTTTTACTCCCTGAAGTACATCACTATTTTAATCTGGAGTTGTAATTGACTCCACTTTTAAAGGAGGTGATAAAACGTTCAGAGTTGCTGCAGTACCTCCAGATAAGCAGCCCTGCCAATATGTAAGAGAGATAGCACAGCCAATGGATGAGAAAATGATTACAAACACATTAGAATGATCCTTTGCCACATTGATCTGTAATTTCATTTTATGTTATCTATTAATCTCTGAACCGTATGTTTTGAATCGTATCCAAGTGAATTGTACCCCTGGCGATTACTGTTCAAACTTCCTCTAAAGTCACAGGCAACCTAGCAGCATGTAATACATTTTGTTACTGTAAATACGACGGGCAAAATTTGATACTGAAAAAGATAGTGGTGTAAGTGGGTGCGTTATCAGGGCTAATATTGTTTCCTGTTGTGTAAGATAAGGAAGCACAGCTTCTATCCTTTTTCAGCAAGCAAGCATCATGTTTGGTGACAGCAAACACAAAAATCCTTTAAAGATACAGACTGCTTCCAGGGCTTAAAGTTGTAGTGAAGGTCAAAAGTGACAGTGACTCAGCCGCGCTCTGCCCACTGCCATCCGAGTTCAGAGATACTTCCCCCAGTCACTTGAAACCAGGGAGGTTTTGTAACAGCTGGCGAAGGAGAGAGAAAGAGAGAAATGAACTGAATGCTCTCTAATCCTACCTAATCCATAATTGTGTCAGCTTCTGAAATGGGATGTTTCTACTTGCTTCAGCATCTGCTAGACTAGAAACCTGCCCTTTGCATCGCAGCCATGGAGCATATCTTTGCTAACCTTTATGTTCATCTTTTCCATGGATCATTTGAAAAGCACTCAAAAATTAGCAGTCGTTTCAGCAGCTCAGAGAGAACTCAGCTCTTAATCATTTGTATTCTGTCAGGCAAAGATTAATTCCTTCAATGAGAAAAACAACATGCCACAGGAAGGTGTGATCTAATTGCCAGAATAAGAATGCCACCAATATCCAGAATCTCCATTTATATATATTAAATCAATTTTATGGGGAAACAATAGGACCGTGCTGGTCACGCATGCTTCAGCTTCTCACTGTAGGAGTTTAAGAAGCTGAGAACATATAGCTGAACGAAAGGTATTCATGTTTATACTTACGTGCTTTTCTGGCCATCAGCTCACCACAATATCTGAGACTTCCACCAACAGGCTCTGTTTTGCTTGCCTTTCGCCCAATGGATCCATCAAGTTTTATCTACAGGGAACTGAACCACAAAGATGTGACGTAACAGGTTTAATTTGTGTCTTTGAAATCTCTTCCTTTGCTACCATGCCAATCTCTGCCTAATGCACTGCAGCCTGGCAAATGAGTTCTCGCAAGTCAGAGAAGCAGAGGATTCTGTCACCTAAATAGTAACCAACACAGGTATTATTTTTAGCTGCTATGACATCAGCATTTACAAATCTCCATTCAGCTATGCCCTCTGACGAACACCAGCCCTTACGGTGGTTTGTTTCATCCATATGGAGCCCAAAGTCTGCACAGGACCTCAGGTCATCTGCTTTTGTGGGTCTCACAGAACTGAACAGGGGTGATGGAGACCTCAGAGAGGACTAAACTCCTACAAACTCAAACACTTGGAGCCTGTAGCCTACATACACGTTTTATCAGGTGCTAAGGAAGTTTCATGGGAGAGCATGCCCTTACGTGTTACGATCATGAAAAAGCATCAGTTGGACTTTATACCACCTCAGACATCAAAGTCTTTAACCTCAAGCCACAGATTTGTAGCAAATGAGGCTTAATTAACACTGGTGCTCCTGAACTTCCTTATTCCTGAACATTCCCAACTGCTATGGAAAATTAATTAAGGCTTAAATCTTGTGGTTCTTTCTTTAGCACTTGTTGCATGGCAACATTCATTTTTATGTATGAGCTACTTCTTCCCAATGACTTTATAATAGTTGTATCCAAAAGATGAGCTGTTAAAGTCTTAAGACAGATATTTGCATATCTTGGTTTAGTTTTGTTGGGTTTTTCACTCATAGGACATGAATTATTCACTGATAAGAGAGACTGTAAAGCTCTGGTTGGTTCTAGGCATCAGTAAAATCAGTCACAGCAGAGGATGTAACTGGCTTCTTTTTAACTGTTGTTTTCACAATTGTTTTTAAAGAATATCCACTGATTAAAAATAGGTGACTTCAGAAAACTGTGGTGTTATCTGGACACTCACGATAAAGTACTCCAAGCCAGACTAACTCTGCCCCTAAGAAGCACGGATGTGCTGAGGCACCGAGCAGTCTGCTCCCCCAACTTCCTCGGTTCTCCGATACCTATCGCATCTCCCGAACCGGGTACAGCAAACCCCGGCTTCGGCTCCCACCACTCCTCACACGTTCCACCAGTGGAGAGTGGGAGAGACCCTTTTTACCTTCACCTTGGACAAAAAGAAACGGGTCTCATTCAGCGTCCCTTCTTAATCTGCCTCTTCGGATTATTTGTGTTCTCTAAATTTAAATTCTGATCAAGAGGCAGTTTCCAGGAAAAAAATACATGCATGAACTGTCCCACACAGGTGACTCTTCCTTCCACTGAATCACATGCCAAATTCACCGAGCGATGAAACAGCCTGACTGAATTCACGCAGTGGCACAGCAAGATTAAAACACCGATGGCACAACTTGAATTGCAACTGTTTGTGACTAATTCTAGTTAATACTATTGCTCCTTTCAGTCATTTTTCCCCAATGCACAAAAAAAATCTTAGAAGAAAAGCAACATGTCTCCAGATCACATTTGTCTCTCTTTCTGAATACCCATCACCTTTAAATGATTTGATCCATGTTACATTATAAACAGCAGATGAATTTCCCTGCGTGCTCAACACGTGATTTCTAATGCTCAACTCATTTTCCTTCACTGTGGGGTCAGTGGGACTCCACACATCAAACTCAGCAGAGACAAGACTGACCTGAGAATTTATACACGAATATACTAAAATGTTACAGGCAAATTCTGTTGAAATTCAGCTCTGCTTTGTGTCTGTCAGATAGTGTTTTATTTGCTTCAAAATCTGAAGACCTGTGGTGATGGTAATGACAATTAGTATTTTTTTCATGTGACAAGCAATCAAGTCACATCAAACTCCAAATAAGCTACTAGTATAACTCTTACAATTTCTCTCCTGCCAGTGCCTGTTTTGGAGGTTTAAAAATTTGGCTACAGTAAAAACAGCTACCAAGAGAAATAATCGGCACCTTATTTTATTTCTAACGAACCACACAAGTTCATATTCCATGAAGGTTAAGATTTCTGACTGCGGATTGCTTAAAGCTAACAAAAAAAAGGGAATGGAAAACCTCATAGACCAAAACTTGTATCGACATAAATGTGAGCCAAACTATATATTTTTGATAGTAAGGGTAACTAATATTGAAGGCTGCTGCAGACTGTCTCTCACTTTGAAATCCTTAAACTATTATTAGATATCTTTCTGAGGTTCCAGTTCATCTGTGAGATATCGAATTGATGTAGGAAGCACTCAATAAAGCTTGGTGGGCTCCATTTAGTTTGCAATGAACTATCAAACCAGCAGATCTGTAAAAAGCTTAACTTTTTTGATCTACTGCTCCTGTCTTCTCACTTACTTACCCCGCTATGGACCAGGAACTCGCTCAGAACAAAAGTTGACTTTAGCTCCGACTATAAAAGTAGCACGAAACCAAATTTGAGGTCTCATCATGCTTAGATTTATGCAACGATCCTTACACTGGGTAAAAAGACCTCAGTCCACTGATTTTGGGAGGAGTAATAAATTTAAAAGAAGAGCAGAGATTAATGGAGCGTTCAGCTGTCTGCTGTTCACTTTGCATAGTTTCCATATAAACAGCAGTTTGGTGCTTCTCTCTCTCTCTCTTTCTTTTTTTTTTACTTTTTAAAAAAGAAAAACAAGAAATTCTGGGCTTCAAAAAAATATAATAGTTCATAAGAAATAAACTGAAATAACATGGAAAGAATTTATTAAAAATACAGGCTGAGAGGACATCAAAAAGTTCAGATAAAAAGACACTTTCTTTCCATGTACAAGCTTGGAGTTTTACTTATGGCTCTGCAACAAAAATGCTAAGGAATAACATAAAGGTGACAGAACAGTTTCCTTAAAGTTTTTGTTCCTTTGTCACAGTTTCATTTCAAATCCCAATATTTCATGACATCACCTGCGGTGACTATGGAAATGTTTTAATGCCATATATTGTCAAAAATATCACAGCGACACTTAAGAAGATGGGTTTAAATTCTACACAGACAATTACTAAAGTGAGGATTAACTAACTAAAATTAGGCATTAAAATTAGGAAAGAAAAAATAAGACATTTCTAACAATTATGAAATCAAAGGAATAAATTATATTAAAACCTCTGTACTCAAAATCCATTACCTAATTTTATAAATAAATGATTTTAAAAAAAAAAATCGTACTGAATTTTCAATTCCTCAGTTAAGACATTACCATTTTTGAAACCCAGACTATACATTAGACTAGGAACAGTAGACTTTCCATCCTTTACTCTCTTTGTATACTAGACTTTATTAAGAGGCATGGGATCTTGTCTATGTACTTTGAAGATTTTAACAACTATTATCCATACATTTTGAAGCTATACCAAAGTTCCCCTACCAAAAACCTAAATATATTTCCATCTTCAAAAAAACATTGCATTCTGGGAATCTCTAACCATCAATACCAGAACTATGATTTTAGACATTAAGAACATGTACTATTTCAAGGGAAAATGGATTCCATAAAGCAATGGAGAAATGCAGTGACAGAGCAATCACTGGATCTTCACATCTAATTTTTGACACCAGAAAAACTTGGAGGAGATTAGACCAACCTCTCATGAAGGCCACCCCAAAAAACCCCAACACTTTCCTCAAAGAAACTGCTGAATTAATAATCTTATTCTATTACCCTCTTACAATCAAGTCTTTTTCTAAAGTATATTAATATTTTGTCTCTGTCAAAACAACAGGAATTTTTACTTTGTTTAACCACTATTTCCTTAATATTTGAGTGAACAGAAATTGTTTGCACTGACAAAACTGCTGTATCCGGAGGAGAAAGGAACAGGTAGTCTCTCTCTTCTAAAGACATTTTTATTCAAAAAAGATAAATTATACTTCGAACAGCCACCGTAGCACTGCAATCTGTTAGTGTATGCTAGGACCAACAAGCCTGTTCCCAAAAGGAGACAGGCTCAAAATGGAAAATTCAGACCTCAGTGTCTAATTTTCCAGACCCAGTGTGGGCTTAAACTCCATTATAAGACGAGTCATCTGAAGTTTTTGAATCAAATCTCAGCTCAGTCAGGTGATTTGAAGATGTTTGGGCAGAAGTTGTTCTAATTTCTGATAACTCACAGCTACGCTTTCCTATTATTCACAGTATTTCAGTATTATGAAAACTGCAACCAGCCCTGCAGAGAAAGTGTACACGGTACACATATTTATTTAACATGATCTCTTTTTGTCTCACTGAAGCTTTAAATGTCCAACAAGTTCTACTTTCACTGTCCCTGCTAGTCTAAAGTAATGTATTCAGACTAAAGAGGAATGAATTATGTGCACAGAATAAACAAAAACAAACCTACCGACGTATCCATATTCAAACATTCAAATCAAGTGTGAGAGAAAGCTCCTGCTGGGAATACTTGCCTTTATTCTTTTTTTTTTTTTTTATTTTTTTTTTTAAATTTTTTTTTTTTAATTTTTTTTTTTTTATTTGAACCAATTCACCCACTTCAGGAATATCTTGATAGTTTTCAAAGGGACATGTAAACAAGCCCAGAAGTACTGAACTTGCGTTGCACTCAAAACCGGAGAATGTGGTACTCGTCTATCATTTATGGCAAGACGCTGAGAGCAGCTGTGAATGCCAGGCTGACGATTTGCTTAGGACGATGTAGTGCAACTGGAGAGGCAAACCCGGGATACGTTACCCCTACAATAACGCATGCCGACAGAGAGCTATCCGTTACGTTAGTAAGTCATGGTGATGTACCGTTTAAAGCACCGGTTACCAAAAAGGCAGGGAATTTGTATTCCCTTGTGGGTAACAGCTATTACAGGATAGCCTTGGACTTGTGCAATTCCTAGGACAGCGTGGCATGTGCCAAAGCAATTATTCTGTGTTAGCCAGTACACCGAATGCCAGGAAGGCATTAATTTGGAGATGATTAGAACCTGCTGTTTTCTTTGTGACTAATTTATCTATTGAATACAGCAGTCATTTATTGATAATCTACAAATGGAAAATACCGCACAGTTCTGCTGGCTGCTGTTGGCAACCGCTCACTGAAGGATCCCCAGGAACGCGCGCCAGCCAGGGCAGAAGTCCCCCCACTCTCTCTGTTATTCCTCGTGCTGAAGAGTCACGTAATCACACGCTGGTTTTGATAGTTTTTTTCTACTACGTCTCAAACACACAAAGCCTGCTCACACCATACTCGAGCCCTCCACTTGGCAAAGGCTTTACAGTGTAACTTCACTGGAAACATTCAAAGCAAAGTAACAGGGGTGCAAACAGATCTAAAATTCTCAGCAAAATGGGAGAATGAGAAGATGATTCCTTTCCTGTACTCAGGAAATGTCTGTGATAATTTATGTTCGTCCTTTCATGTGTTTGTGTGGCACAAGCAGCTCCTGACAGACACTTGAATGAGGAGAGAAGAGACCTCCTGCCTCAACCAAGGAAATACATTCCACGACAAAGAAGAGAGATGAAAGATATTTGTGATAGCAATAAAAGAATACCAAGATATTTGATAAGATTTTTTTTTTTAATTTTTATTTTTTTAACTGTGAAGGACAAAACAGAAATCATATAAGAAAGAAAAAATAAAGAAATAAGATGAGGCAGAATTAGTAGGAACTAAAAGCAAGGACAAGTTACAGGTCCCTGACGGTGTAACAAATTACAAAGCAGGTAGAAACTGATGTCGAGAACTATTTATTCATCTCTATAATGGGAACAACTTCAGGCAAGGACAATAATCACAGAGCAGGAAAGTGTTCATTAATTAAATGGAAACAAGTCAGGATTGTTCAAGGGACAGCTTGCCAAGGATACGTTTGGCAGGCAGAGATGTGCAATGTTCTTCTTTCTGCTCCAAACTTTTTGTGTGACAAGAGCTTAAAGAAAGTTCATTAAGGCTCCTGGCTACGCAGGTAGCTATTTGGCAATCAATCACATCAATCACATGAAAATATAAATCTAGATTATCTATACATATCAAGTCACTAAAAAAATACACCAGTGTACCGCAGGCAACTGTGAAGCCCTTGACTTCCCCAGCCAGCTGTGTGCTGTGTCCGTAACTACTAGATTATCAAATCAGGCTCTCCCCGCTCGCCCAGCCCCTCCTGGTCTCACCAACTTTCCCATACGCGGTGCAGTTTCAGCACCAGGTGCGTAGGGAACTTCCCTGCCTCTGTACCAGCGTCGTCTATAGCCTCAGAATTAAACGCTCTTCTAAAACTGCAAGAGAGAGATTCATATCCCTCAGACTAGAAAGGGAGATTCAAACCAGATCTTCCCTTTACTGGAACGGGCATCTTTTTATTATAAATTACTCACAAAGTTTTCCTCCGTAGGCCTGTTCGTGCTGATACATCCCACTCTAAGCAGGGCTCTCCGATCCAGTCCTTCAGAGCCCCGGGTGTCACTGCACAAAGATACACAGTCCTACATTTTTCTGGAGCAAAGATAACAAGGGGGAGGGGAGAAAAGAAAGAAAAAGAGAAAAAAAGAAGAAAAAAAAAAGAAGAAAAAAAAGAAGAAGAAAAAAGAAAAAAAACAGAAGGGAAAAAGCCAGAAGGGAAAAAAAAACAGAAGGGAAAAAAAAAGAAGGGAAAAAAAAAAAGAAGGGAAAAAAAAAGAAGGGAAAAAAAAAGAAGGGGAAAAAAAAAGAAGGGGAAAAAAAAAGAAGGGAAAAAAAAGAAGGGAAAAAAAAGAAGGGAAAAAAGAAGGGAAAAAAAGAAGGGAAAAAAAAGAAGGGAAAAAAAAGAAGAAAAAAGAAAAAGTGTTTCTGGAGACAAGCAGTGTCCCAGCCGGGGGCTCAGGTTGTGATTTTGAATTCCATTCCTTGTAGTTAACACACTTTTGTCACCTCCATACTTCTTAGATCTGGCTCTTTGTAGGGTTTTTTTTCACCACCATAGCTTAAAAAGGCTTAATCAATTGAAGCCATTAAAAAACCCACTAAAAACTTGCATACAGAGAGACAATTTATTTCCCAAGTTTCAGCATGTTACAAATTAAGTGGGCTGAATTATGAACTCCTGAACAACTGGATGTACAGTGGAAACTGCAATGAATCCTTAATTACAAAACAATAAAGATGATGCGATAAATACGACATTGCAAATGCAATGAAGGAATGACTCTGCTATAATTTAAGCATCTTTCATTAAATGCAATAGGGTTTGGGTTTTTTGTTTTAGGTTTTGGTGGGTTGGTTTTTTTTACTATCATGCTGAAAATAAGTGGATAAGATTTTTGTGACGTACATTTACAAAAACAGCACAGTACCACTGAGATCTTTTCAGAGGAATCTGTAAATCAAAGGGTTATTAATAGAATGTGAAATCTTTCCAAATTTTAGGAAAGATTTTTTTGTCTTATTGACTATGCGTTTGTTTCAGGATCTAGACTTTTTTTTTTTTCTTTCCCCTTTTTAACTTAAATGCAAACTACTTTTTCTCTTTCCTTTTGTGTAAATGTTTAAATCCAAGAAACCAAACTTGGGAAAATACATCAGATATTCAACGCATCAAAATCCCTCTTAAAAGAACTAGGATGCTCTTCATACGAAATACAACTTCATTTTTCGCAAAATGTGTTTCAAGTAGAAACCTCCTGGTTTCTTCTTTGCAACATGACCTGTTTCACACAGCTCAATGATTGCTCTGCAACCAGAAAAAAAGTTGGAAATTTTAAGACTATCACTACTGTGAAGTCACTGTAAGAGTTTTTATAGAAAATGTAATTTCTGAAAAGTGAAATTAATGTAATATCCGTGGGGCGATCCTACAGACCATGTTCAAAGAAGCATAAAATTATCTGTCTATGAATGTCAATTAGTTTTGACATGAATATTGGTAGCATAAGTTAAACCATTTTTTTCTACACTAGTAACAATATATACAAAGCAAATTCTAGAAAAAAAATACATGAACATTTGCAAATTGCAAAACACTTCCATTATTCGTTCAATTTACAAGTGAACTAAAACATCACTAAAGACTTTTCTATTATTTCAGCTTCAGACAACGAGCATGTGCTTGCACATTCCTGTTATTGAGATCGTGCCTGATTATTTTGCAGGAGTCAAACTAATATCCACTTAGGAAAAATGCCTAAAAAATTGATGGAAATTATAAGTTATTTTGAATCAAGCACTGAAAGCCATAATGAAATTTTATTTCAAATTAATTCTACTTTTTAATCACAACAGTAGATATGGCACATATCTAAACACAACAAAATACATCAAAATCTAAAGTAAAAAGAATCAGTTTAAAGACTTCCACGGAAGTTAAACAATTTATCTTTCTGCATGAGAATTTCATTTTCTACTTTTAAAAATACAACTTGCCAAACTAATCCAGCAATAACTGGAAACAGACCAATTTCCACAAATGAATGTTTTATATTTTCAAGTATACTTTTGTTAATTAAAAAATTAATTGGCCTTGAAAATACTGAAGAGATGATGGTTCCCCTCCCCCCCCCCCCCCAAGCGTATGGGGGGATATTTTTAACCAAATCCAATTCTCTCGTCTGAGAGAATGCTGCAGGAAGTAGCATTAGTAACTTTAAGAAAAAAACAAAAAAAACCCCACACCACCAAACAACAGTTGTCTTTAATAGCACAAAACTGCTGTTGGAGGCTGTAGGAAGACCTAGCTCCCACCAGGGAAGATGGGAACACGCATGTCTCGAAACTCAAGAACAGTGTCAGCACATACTTTCTCACTCTCAACATTATAGGCCTTTTAGGACATTTTCATCATAAATTTTCGTCAATTCCTGACCAAAATTCCCAAAAGGAGAAAACTGCAGTCCAAGACTAACTTTGAGCACTGTGGGGGGTTGACCCTGGCTGAGGGCCAGGTGCCCACCAGAGCCGCTCTATCACTCCCCTCTTTCATTAGACAGGGGAGAAAAGCTACAATAAAAGAAAACTTACGGGTCGAGATAAGGACAGGGAGAGATCATTCTCTAATTATCATCACGAGCAAAACAGACCGAACTTAGAGAAGGAATTCATCTTATTTATTACTAAGCAAAACAGAGTAGAGGAATGAGAAATAAAACCAAATCTTAAAAACACCTCCCCCCACCCCTCCCATCTTCCCGGGCTCAACTTCACTCCCGGCTTCAACCTCCGCCCCCCCCAGCGGCACAGGGGGACGGGGAGTGGGGGTTACGGTCAGTTCATCACACGGTGTTTCTGCCGCTTCTTCATCCTCAGGGGGAGGACTCATTGTTCCCCCACTCCAGCGTGGGGTCCCTCTCACGGGAGACAGTCCTTCACGAACTTCTCCAACGTGAGTCTCCTCCACGGGGTGCAGACCTTCAGGAGCAGACTGCTCCAGCGTGGGTCCCCCACGGGGTCACAAGTCCTGTCAGCAAACCTGCTCTGGCGTGGGCTCCTCTCTCCACGGATCCACAGGTCCTGCCAGGAGCTTGCTCCAGCGCGGGCTTCCCACGGGGTCACAGCCTCCTTCGGGTGTCTCCACCTGCTCCAGCGTGGGGTCCTCCACGGGCTGCAGGTGGAATCTCTACACCCCCTCATCCTCCCTCCATGGGCTGCAGGGGAACAGCCTGCTTCACCATGGTCTTCACCACGGGCTGCAGGGGGATCTTGCTCCGGCGCCTGGAGCACCTCCTCCCCCTCCTTCTTCACTGACCTTGGTGTCTGCAGATGTTCTTACATCTTCTCACTCCTCTCTCTGGCTGCAAAAGCTCTCTCTAACTGTTTTTGTCTTTCTTAAATATGTTATCACAGAGGCGCTGATTGGCTTGGCCTTGGCCAGCGGCGGGTCCGTCTAGGAGCCGGCTGGCATTGGCTCTGTCAGACACAGGGGTAGCTTCTAGCAGCTTCTCACAGAAGCCACCCCTGTAGCCCCCCCGCTACCAAAACCTTGCCACGCAAAACCAACACAAGCACTCTTAATGATGTTTTCCTAAATGGTTTGTCTCCTGGAAACCAGTCAGCGTGGATGAGGGGGGGATTGTTGGACTTGATCTCAATGCTCCTCTGCCCAAAGCTGTATTTTCATTCCCAGTTCCACTCTGCCTCACAGGACACAGGACTTTTCCCTCAGTTCTGGAAAAATAAACTTTTTCTAGTCCTTTCCCAGTACATAGGACATTAGGAGGTGAGCAGGAATGGCTTTGAGAGATTTATAAATAATCTTTACAAGTGAATAATTTGTGGGTTTCATTCCAGAAACAGAAATAAATATAAAGAACAATTTACCATTGCTCAATTTACCATAACCAGCTGAGGGAAATTCTTGGCAGATGGCATTTCTGATCAAGAATTCCCATTATTCCTTGAAATGCCAAAATTAAAGTGTTCTTTAGCTGATATTAATAATGATTTCTCTTTTCTCATCTTGTCAATTCTCATCTCAACATTACCTCTTTTTTTCCTAAAAAGAAGTCATTTTTGGCAAAAAATGAAAGTTTAGAGCAGCCGTACCCCCCAGCCATGTCCTGAACAAAAAATAATTATTTGGTTACTACAGCTGCCAAGCACATCACGTCGGAAGGATGCTTCTCAGCCCAGTGTCACCACCTCCTACGCACCAGCCAGCCTTTCATTATGGAATGCCAGGGCTCAGTTTAGTTGCTGACACAGGCACCTTTATTGCCACATCAGATGTCCTATGGTATCACAGAGGTAGGACTCCTGCTAAAGTATCAGAAAGAAATAAAGGGTCTATCAACAGCCCCACGCAGCGTCCCTCATTCAAATAACATGTGGCTTATCACTGGGCAGCTGAATTGAACCCCCAGGAACCTTTAAGGTAAAGAACTCTGAAACTAACAGTTATAACACCAAGAAAAACAAAAATGCATGTTTCATACAGGTATACTTTGCTATACCTCTGTTTTTACTCGAACAGTAAATTAGACCCAGTAAATTTTCAACAGCCTGAGAAGCATGCCTGCTTAGAAAAGGTTATTTTTACATATCTATGGCTTCTCCCAGCTTTGGGGAAACTCAAACATCTGGTTATTCTGGCCAAGGTATTCAGCATCCTGCTGCCAAGCAAGCACTGAAGTCAATGGCCTGTGGTTTTCCCCCCATACATCCTTCTGCTGGCTGAAAAAAAGCAAAACTACGGGTTACCCTTTTCTACGTCTTTGTGCAAGCATTGGTTTCAATGTATTCTTGCGCTATTATTAGCTTGCCCTGCTTCATACTGAAAGTCCTCCTACGGTTCCCAGCAGGATGCCAGTTGCTGGCAAGCTCCGAGAGCCTGAAGGCTGTGCATCTGTTCAGACTGACAGGTAGCACAGCAAGTTAAAAAGCCTATAAATTTGCAGCAGGAGGCTTAGCCTAGACAAATAAAATCCCTGCTTTGCTTTGTTTTCCCAAGCACCAGGTCATGCTATGCCACTGTTTTCTCGCAGGAAGCCGCTTTCCATTCGCTCGTGGCCCCAGCGGTCCCTGGGGATGCTCGGCACTGCGGTCCAGGTCACCCTGCGCCCTGTGGTGTGTGCTGGACGAACTCACATCATCCCTTCTGAGGAAGGTGACCAGCATAGAAGATTGTGGGACTTAAGTTTTGTCTCCAGGGCATTGATTTTTCTGGGAGCGTCTTAGTATTGCCTTTACTGTCTACAGGCGAAACCTACCGTACGGGGCTCGTGCCAGTGTTTTTCCACTGCATGAACGGGATTAATCCATGGGCCAGGGATTCAGGTGGTATAAATGGACATAACTCCACTGCTGAAGTCATCCAGACTACATCACCTAGCAAGAGTCAAGCTCATGCAAACAGCAAAATGAAAGCAACTGCAAGAGATCCAGTAAAATGCATCAGCACAAAGTTCCAGTATCATTAAGAGATGAAATATTTCACATATTGCCTTTTATTCTCTACGTTATGAAATTACATGAACTTCTTATCAAGGAAAATAGCAAAGATGATGGAAAGGTTGGAAAAATCAAATAAAAGTCCATTTACTGATATCATTCAAAACACCAGCTTGCCATTATGCCTAGATCGACAGTCTAAGTGATACTACATGGGAAACAGAAGATCCCAAATTTCTTCTGTCCACTACATATTGTAAAAGGCCAGATATAATCCTCAACATAGTCAACACCGAGGTTTGAGTTCTCTTCTGGAGGCAGATGGTCCCTTGGATGGGACATCCAAGCAGGTATGAAGGAAGCCTTCCAAGATTCTTTGGCATCTGGTGACTGAGATTAATCTGCTTTGCCCATTGAAGAAAACCCAAGCTTGGCCCACAAATTCCCCACATCACTCAAATCCCAGTGGAGCGCAGCCTTCTGTTAGGCAGCACAAAGCCATCTGCTTTCAGATCTTACGCCCCTGCAGAAGCTGGGACCAACAACATCTCTCCCTCCCCAGCACACGGCACCATTTCTCTGTTCCCCTGCTAACAAGAAGCTGTTATCTGAGACAAGGACTGAAATAAACACAACAGAATTATTCTACTCTGTAGCCAAAGGAATCAATTTATGATTCACATTTAACTTTTCCGCATCGGACACAATGAAGAACAAAGAATTTTGGTTAAAGGAGGAAGTTGAACACAGTTTTACCACCAATTTAGATAGTCCTCCAAAGGTATTACATTTTGGCTCCACAAAAACAGATGCTATTATTAGAAAATATATCCTGACATGTACTATCTTTAACTAACTCTTGCTGAACTCAAGTGACATAAGCTTTTATGTTGAGCAAAAAACTAAAAGAACATTTCAGATTCTGTGGATTATAGAGCTCTCTTAATTCAGTGCTACTACCTGTGGAAACCATGCATCCTATAGTTAAAACCACTTTACCTAAAAATGAAATAAAACCGAGTTGTAGATAGTTTCCAAGGACAAAATTTGAATGATTTAAAAAAAAAAAAGAAAAAATCAAACTCAATAAGTCAAAATGTTAGTTGAACCAGCAATGTCTCATTAATGTTCATTTTGCATGGTACATTAGAGAAAACGCAGTGCTCTGCAGAACCATCTACTTCTCTGTTCTCTTGCCCCTGCTTCTAGGCTTTTAGGGGTAGGAGAGCAAAAGCTGCAAGTCTTTAATACTAAATACTGACCACAGGCCCAGAATAATGATCAGTTTTCATTATTTTTTGACTAAAAACTTCATGAACATTTCCTTTTTCAAAACTATCTCTGAAAATCCTCATGTTTAACTGACAAAACATAGAAAAAAATTGAAGTCAGTGCTTAGCCTTCAAAAATCAGCATCTCACTGAGATGAATGATGGTAATTCATATTCCTTGCAGTGCTATTATTTCTATCACATGGAGACTAAAATTTTGTCTGTGTTAAGGAAACGTTTCTAAACTCCTTGTGGGCATTTTTTTCTATTTCAGTCTACTCTGATGTTAGCAACATTTGGACACAAACTACCTACGGACAACACCCGTAGCCATCTGTGTTTAAAACGGTGTGCCATTCTCTTCTCAAAGATGACGTAATAAGACAGTGTTGAGAACGTAGGAGAGAGATCATTGTCCAGCGATTGCAAGTGGAAAAACTCTTGGTCTCACAAAAGCAAAGACTAGGGATTAGTGCTTTCGAAATACACCTCTCAACCCAAACCCATGCGGCGGTCAAAACCCTATCGGGTACTACCGCTAACTTACTCAGTCTCTTTTCTCTCATATATTCAGCCTTTGATGAAATATTTCCAGACGCTGTATTTCTAGGCTATTATACTCATTTTGTGGGAAAAGCTCAATATAGAGCAGTCACAAATGTGAAGCCTAACTCACCTTTTCAGACTGGTGGACACCAATTATTTGGTGATTTTTAGAGTCTGGGAACTGTACGATTTGAAGGAAACAAGGGAATGGAAACACCTAAGCAACATCCTTCTGCTGCAGCGTCTTGTCCCTCCCTAAAGGCATAGGAAAATGCAGTTAGAAACAAAGATCCAGCTTCTGTGTGTTGTATGACTAACACAGATCTTAATACTTAGCCTTAAACAGCCCCATCCATGCCAAGTCCTCCTACCCTGCAACAACCTGGAAGTAGTCAATGGACTGAGTAATTTGTAATCACCCAATCAGTAATACCAATTCTGAGTAAAGAGAATGGACAGGAAGACCTTCATGCAAAGGAGCAGAACTCTAGACCCCGTTGCCTCAAAAAAAAAAAAGTGCAATTAAAATAAAATTCAAATCTTAAATAGCTCCTAACTCCCTGTCCTCTAAGGCGTATTGTATGAAACTCCCATGAGAAGTTGAATCCTGTCCTGATACTTAGATTCCAAGGTGGAAAAAGAGAACACACACATTTAGAAGAGTGGATGCTGCCATTCTGAAGGTTATCAGTTCGTAAACGTGACAAAAGTGGGCTAAGAAATACCTGCGTCTTTTCTAATTCACAGAATTTCCTATCACGCTCACAGATTGCGAATCAACAAACACCAGATGAATACCTGGTCTGTGAAGAAATGGAGCATCCAGGCAAGGATCAAAATCATTATATGGGCACTTCCCAAACACTTTGCTTACATTGTTATACCACAAATCAATTCAAAGGCTTCAAAGGCAGAGGGATAGTTATAATCATCTCATTGACCACTTGTACAGTACAGGGTGAAGAATTTCAAACGAGAATTTTTGCAGTTTCATAACTGCTCTTAGACCCATAAATTGCATTTAGAAAGTTATCCAACCTGGATAAATCACAGCTAGCAAGCACTTGAGAAAGTTCTGGGGGAAAAAAAAAAAAAAAAACACCACAGAAAAGGCAAATATTTCATGCTGTTTATGTTAGTTACAAATGAGTGCTTTCCTAATTCTACGTACTAAACCTAGAAATCTGTGTGCCAATTGGAAACGACTGGCTTCAGGTCAGTGTTGTACTGAGGCGCAGGGCACAAGGGGACAGCGAGCTGCTTTGATTGCTGGATCTTCAGGGTGGGGGTTGCTCAGGGCCACCAGATGAGGCTCCTCTTAATAAACCCCTCTTACCTATGCTCAGGAAACATTTCTTCTCAAGATTTTACGTAATTTAAAATACACTTGATTTATTTTTTGTTGTTGAAGAGAAGCCATAAATTAATGTTTATTAATTGATAAGAAATATAAATATTTTTTTATTTTTTTTTGGTCACACTGCTGTGTGGTGGTTGCGGTTGATTTCAGGTCATTCTTTTTTCGCATAGCTATTATGCACAGACTTCATTCCTGTTTTGTATTGCTATTATGCATTAACTTTGTTGGTTTTTCTCAATTCTGTAACAAAACCACTTCATTCATCGTTGGCAGCACGCATCACAGACTGTAGATTTCAGCCAGTTGTTACTATTTGGGAACTGGTGACTGCTAACATGAGACACGCTGCCTTCTGCCGCATCTTTGGAAAGTTAAATATAAGCAGTTATTATACCTGTAAACCTTGGTAATGCACTCATGCCACCTATTGGCAAATTACATATGAGTCACATCTGAGTTCAGATTTCTGATCAGCGCAGATTAAATATTTTAACTACAAAGCTGTGTGTTCATAATGGATAATAAATACAGAAAAAAAATATCAGAAAAAGCTAGTAGCCTGCTTTTATTTACAGCAGCTGATTTCCATAGGCAATGTGTATAACCTTTGGCTGAATATACCATAGGCTATCAAAAACACTTATGGAGAAATAAGTATTTAGTTGTATCAGTGAAAGCCATAACATCTGCTTCAGTTACACTCATTCCAATATTGTTAACCAACACTTTGCAGCAAACTCAAGAGAACATCATCAAACTTCTTTTCATATATTGTGGAAAGATATAAGACAGGTAGTGATAACTTTGGTGGTTATAAATCTCACAGGGAAAGCAGCACAATGGCTTTTTTTGATTTAGAAAATTTTCCAAAATAAAGCAATGCATCTTGAAAGGACTTGTTGTACTTCAATTTGAGCTTAAAGAAAAAAAAATGAGGAAAAGAAAAAAAAAAAAAAGATGGAGGGAAGAAAAAAAAAAAGGAAAAACATCCCACACTCACAAATTCAGTGCTCCAAAACAGGCTGTGAACTTCTCCATTCTCCGCAAAAGCCAGGAAAGTTCACAGTGAGTACTCTAAGATTTTGAAAACATTCTCCTGAGTCACATTTCTCATTTTTTAAATTTCTGCTTAGCAAAAAAATTAGGGATACATCATCTATGAGTAGAAACATAGTTTAAATTATATTCAGGTTTTCTTATTTATTTCCAAATATTTATTTTTTCAAAACAGTTTAAGAAAATATGAATTCACAGACAAATTACGATCAGCTTGTCAAATACAGCAGTGCTCTCCAATCAATAGTGTGTATCTCAGAATAGTTTCTTGTACAACAACATGCAGTGTCTACTCAGCTTTGGGAGTACTGCCATTAAAATGGCAATAAAGAACACTACAGGAAATATTTACTGCTGTCAGCAAAGCAACAGATATGCTCTCATTACCTAATGTTAGACACTGAGAACATTTTTTCCTATTAGAGAAATAACATTTTTCCAGTCCAAAAGGTTGATGTAAGAATGTAATACATTTATGAGCACGTATTTTATGAAAATATTGTGTGTGGTATCTCAGAGACCAGGAATATGTAACAGATATATGCATTTTTTCATTTCTTCTGAAAACTGAAGGAAAGCTGGCTTAAAACCTAGTGTTGTGTGTGGCTGGCTTCACTCTCAGTTCTTTTCATCTGTAATAGAAGCAGTTCCCTCTGCATAGGATGGTCACCCATTTAATTGCATGGTAGAGAGAAAAAAAAGCAAAGGAAAACTCAGCTGTGGAGATAAATCTCAATAGAAATGTAATGAGCACTCCTGCCAAGAATCATTTACAAAACTTCCTATTCAATGCTAACCATCAGAAGCGGGACATCCACAATCCCATCTGTGAATCTGGAGATAAGAAGCTGCTATTCAACACCCAAAGCAGTTTGCTACTGGCCAGTAGCAAATCCACTACTTCAAATTACCAGTAGCATGATATACGATAGCATTTTGAACTGCAACAATTACAGTCCCCTAAGCCAGCGAACTCACCGCCCTTGGACCCCGAGATCTGCCCTCCTTTGTGAGCTTAGTATCGTTCATTAGGTTTGGAGTGGAGAAAGGCAGAAATTGGGGCACTGACTCAGCCGTCCTGATGCTATTATTCAAACAACTGCCACAGCACGATCCCAACAGAGTTATAAAAATACTCAGTGAGATAAGCCCGGTGAGGTTCTCCTTCATAGCTAGATTTTTTTTTTACTTTTACAATTGGTGAGCTAAACATCTGACAAACCAGACAGAAAGAAGGGGAGAATCTGGACTGACAACCACGTCTTAAAACTTTTACAGGATGGGAGCACAGAAGAGAATGCTAACTATGAACTTTGGACAAAAGGACAGAAGTACTAACCTTTTTTAATTCCTTCTCTCCCGGCTAATGGATGCTTTTCTATATGTCTCCATCTACACTTTAGACTGCAGAATCTCTAGGCATTCTGTGGTCTTTTCTAGGACTTTCAAACTTCTCTTAGGGCTTGGGGGAAGGAAGAAAGGGAAAAGGCACTCTCTTTCCAGCTGAAGGTATTTGGAGAAGAGTCTTCAGCATCTGCTCAAGCTGCTGTCAGCTGTCTGGTGGGAGGATAAGTAGACCCAAAGTATCTTACTCCCAGCAAAACTTCAAGCCAACCAAAAAGCAACGCTTGTGAATTCAACAGACATTTTACTGAAATAACGCACATCTTTGGATAATGCCACTTCATCTTTATTACTATTAGTTGTTCATTATTCTATCATTATTATTAATGCAATCATATAACTTTTTTTCCTAACCAGTCAAAAAAACAGTTTAAAAACTAAATGTATTAAGATCAAAGTAGAGTTGCTTCAGTCAACCCTTTGACTTGGGAAAAATGCTGGATTGATGAAGAAAATGTGCTAAGTCTAAAATTCTGTGTTTCTATATCAGCATTAATGTGAGGATCTGGAAGAGCTGTACACCCCTCATCTACAAAAGAGACAAATATTTTTATAAAGCTACAAATATTCAGGTAACTCAGATTCAGTTTCTACTGCCCTGGATTTGGTACCATCTACCCATTCCAGTAATTATTCCAGTAGTTCCTCAAAGACAAGTTCCCAATGCTTTTGCCTAGTTTCTTCCTCCTTTCTTGTATCCAAAATCAATCTTTGATGACTCTACCCTCCACTTTGTATGCAAATTTCTTTTGTACATTGAACAGGACACTTGCCAAATCTAAACCTTTGTTTTCTGCCGCACTGAACTGACAGAGCACTACTTTACCATCATCCGGCCAATATCGTTCTTGGCTACCAGGTAACTAGCACTTGTTATAAAAGCTCTGATGTTTTCTGAGCATCCTTTCCTTCGCTCTCCAAAGTTCCCAGCGTTACCTACATAATGCACCTTGGAACAGCACAGAGTCAAGCGCAATGGTCCGAGAGCAGTCCACAAGAAGGCTGAAGACAGAGACAGACTGGCACTATGAAGAGATGCAGAACCATGTCTTCTCTTGGGACACAGACACACACCCCCCTACACATAAAGATATGTTGATATGGCAAGGATTCCATATCAAGGAAGGAAAAAATCATGAAACACGAGAATGGTATGGCCTAAGATCCATTTGACCTGTTATCCTGTCTGCAAGTGGGGCCGAGAGGAGATGGTTAGTGTAAGCACTGGCAAGCACACAGCCACGCTTCTCCTCAAAATCTTTTCCTTGTATCTGCTGTCTGTGCATCATGGTCCATTCTGCGCCAGACATAGCATTCTCATTTTTAAACAACCCTCATCAGTGGGACAGAGAATTGACCTTCTCTGGCTCTGCCCTGATGAGTCCACTCCAGACAGATATTTTTCTCTTCCAGTCACTCAATGAGTTTTCATCTGCTGCTATTTATGCAATGAGAAAGCAAATGGAAGCATAAACATTAAAATAACAATAAAATCACTCATCCAGCGTGCACATAAAAATGCACAGCTCGAAAAAGATCAAGCCATTCCTCTCTTTTTGACCCTCAACACAAAATCACAGCTACAGTCTTCAAACTTCTGCCCAGAGGACAACACTGCTGCATTTAAACCGGAGTTGAAGACAGGGAAGCCACAATCCCTAACACTTCTCAAGAAAGCAGGCACTTCTATTGAGCCATATGCTCTGTCTATATTATGATCCGCTATAGGCAACACTGCCACACATCTCAGACTAAAGTGTGGTACAGTAATGCTCAGAATCAGCACACAAGTGTCTCCTTTCCCACCCACACATCCCTCAAATGCTCTTCTGCTCTGTAATCTATAACATATCTCAGTTTGGTCTCATCTCGTATTATCCCACATCTAGAATAAATCCTTCTGAAACCTAAGGAGAAATCAAGAGGGATCACATATGGCTCCGGAACATAAAGGAAAGCTTATGTGCCGAGTAATGCGATAGGGACCGGCAACATGAAAGCTGCTGACAAAATCAGATTCTGCTGCCTGATACATAGGACTGATGGTTACTTTGGGAAGATATTCTATGAAATTTAGGATCAGCAGGGCTGAAAAAAGGCTCGCTCCCCATACAGTGGTTTGTGTGCAATTCAGTAAACAGGAGCTCTCTAATGGCAAATACAAGGTACATCAGCCTTCCCAGCAACAGAGAATTTCACCTTTCATAGGTGTAAGATATGAGAATTATCATAAAACTAATCCAAGCAGACTCCCAGGAGAACAGTATTCAAATGCAATCAAGGCAATATGAATCTGACTCTTTGGTAACTATTGGCACATACTTACAATGTATTGCTCAAATATGATAACTGATACATTGATTTTTGTCTTTGAGGTGGATTAAGACAGTTGCTCAAAAAAACCAAGAGTGCCTTCAGATTAATATGACTAGTGCTTTGAAATTAATGTTGCCAGTATTGTGTGAAAAAGTTGTGTGCAACAATGCAAAGCCGTTCAGAGTGCCATCCTCCAGAGTGGCATTAGGAGGTAATATTGCTAAGCAAATATATGCCTGCTCAAGCAGTGCCATCCAGCATACTCCATAAATTAAAATTAATTAAGCTGAAGTATCCTCTTTGATGGGAACAGAATTTGCACCTGTAAATTTAATAATGAATAATTGTGTAATATTTCTATCAAACACCTCTATAATTCTATTAATCCTTAATTGACTTGTGGCACCTTAATTTCACGTTTCTCATGCTTTTTGGAGAGGAAAACTGAAAAAGATTAAAAAAAAAGCTCTTAAAAATAATAGTAATTGAAGTTGAACATTTTTTTATTAGAGGCTAATCAATACCGTAGAGATAACCAGTGGATTTCCTATTAGTTTTGTAGGAATTCAATTCCTTTAGATTTAGTCAAGCGAAAGTGAGACTAAATATCACAAATATTCACCAGCCCTGGTATTTTACTGGCAAAATTCTACTGACTTCAAGGTACTTAATGGTAAAGTATAATGATACAACAGAGTAGAAAAAATAGCATCCTTTAGCTAGATAATTTGATACGTGGACAGACAGATGAAATAATAGAATTTCACACCATTAAATGATCTGGAAAGTGACAGGAAATGTTAAAATAAAGCAAGCAATGATTTGTTTTCTTGCCAAGAAAAATACTATTTTCAGAAAGAATCAGATTTGTGCCCAGGGAAGGGGGGAAAAGGGAATGCTTGAAGGAAAGCTACGGGAGGGTGAGTTTATGGCTGGGAATTCAGCAGCAATACCACCTGCATCAGCTGAAGAGGTCAGCATCCTCCTCCCTTTCCAACTACTTCTCACCAGCTTGAACTGTGCAGGTGAATGTATTTATGCAGCTGCACAGTCAGCTAGAGTGGGAGCCTATTTCGGCTATAAAATAATTAGCAAAATGGGATATTTTATAAAGGATGGGAACAGATCATTTGGATCCAAGAGGAAAAAAGAGGAAAAGAAAGGGGAAATAACAAGAGAGGCAGGAAAGATTAAAGACTTGTATTTATAACATTAACTCCAATACAGAATGGACTAAAATATAGAACCCCAAATAACTATAGAAATTAAATCCAGTTTTCCACTAATTTCTGTGGAATTCAAGTGTTTCCTCCATATTTACAAGGGCAAGAAAGCCTGAGGATGAGCAAACCCCTTGCGCTGTGGTTTTACCCGCATTCCAGCCCTTCAGAGTAACGCACAGAGCCTTGATATTTGTGAATAACACCTCTAATAATGCCTCTGGGTAAGCAACAGATTTCTGTTAATTATCTCAGTAAGAACTGAAGAAAGAAGAGCAAATATATTATCTGAGCAGAACCTCACTACCAACAAGGCCACTCCAACACTGCAATTTCAAAATGGTCATAGAAAAAGCCAAACAAAATTAATTTTAGACAGAATTTATAAAAGAGATAGGATAGATGGAAAAGCAGAGAATATCTTCTGTTACTTAGGTGTTTATATAACCTTATTTTCTTAGACAGCTGTTGCTTTTCAATTATTTTCATTATTTTCCACTATTTCAGAGTCTAAATTTTTGAATATAAAAATAGGGTCTTCTAAAGTTAGTAAGCAACTACATTTTTCAGGTAATTGAATGAGTATTATTTAATAACCAGGGATATATATTACTTGAGTTTCTGACTGCAAAAGGGATTCTCCAGCACTCTTTAAACAAGTGTTTCCTACCATCACGTGTTGGACAAGACATTTCACATGTCTTGAAAGAAGAGCATGTGTTCAGAGCACAAGTTCTGATACCATACAAAGACAATAATATTCCTTTTATCTTTCCAGCATTTCCTTATTTTTTCCACTAATACGATTTAGAAACAAAACAGATTTAAAAGAAAACCAACACATATCTTAAAGATTACTTTGATAATGCCAATACGCCCTTTAAAACTGAGTCCAGCTGGGAAATTAAAAGGGTGACAAGTGGAACCAACTTATATTAGGTTGGCCTGAGACCAGCCACTGGCATCGCCTAAATGACAGTTACAGCATCTGGGAAGTGGTTGATAAGGAAATCCCGTTACAGCGCAGTGCTAGATTATTTTTTTCTTCCCCTCCTTAAATTACATATTCTGTGATTTTATTTTTGCCATTTCTTCCTTTTTCTGACAAAAGATTATTTTAATTGAAATACTGTTTTGATTAAACAAATGCCTAAATTATTGCTTCCAGCACCTTTTTTTTTTTTTTTTTTTTTTTTTTTTTTTGCTGAAAAGAAATCCTAATGTAAACTAATCTGATCATTCAAAGGTTTTTGCTGGGCATCCTTCCAGTCAGAAGTTCAACATATATGATAGTAGTTTACAAAGTACCTTCCAACTGAGGTAGAGAGAGAGCGGAAGCTCTTCAGATGACCTCAATCTCTTCAGTTTTACTAGAGGGAATCCCAGGGGCAGGATTCTACCGCAGCACCACTGTCTGTTTGCAGATGTTCTAAACAGAAATCAAACAGGAGAGAGTTATTACATGAAAATCTCACTCCTGTGTGCAGACATGCTCTAGAAGTACAAGGTGGGAAAGTGATCAACTGCAAGGGTTAAGCAAAAGATAAAGGACTAAATTCAGCGTATCTTGTCAAAGCATTATATTTAGCTTATCTGCACCTCTGATTTTCAGTTGGACCCATCACTACTTTTTCTTCCTCTCAAATACAAATCTTTTTGGTCTTTAATTAAGCTGTTCTGTGAGTTTACAGGTTTCATGAACCTGGGATGGTTGTCATAAATTTGTCAAGAGAGGTGGAGTGTTTAAAATAGTCCTGCTGCTGCTGACATTTCTGTTTCTGATGAATAAACACGATCCTATGACTTTCACGGGCTTTTGCTGATTCTGAATCATATTATGCTTCCAATGAAGCACTCAGGATAGATTACCTGAAAATTGATTCACGGAATTTATAACTTCTCACTATTCAACATGCTAGCTAATGGCAACATTAAAAATACAAGCCTGAAAGACAGCCAACAGAAAAGACGCAGGTAAGCCACTGCAACATGTCTCAAAGAGGAAATATCAGGGTTTATTTCATCATTAAGGTTGGCTGAATTAATGAGATGCAAAAAAAAAGACATAAAATAATATGAGCTAATAATATGGCTGACTTTTCTCAGAAAAGAAGGTCTGTGGGTTGCATGCAGGTTCCTAAGGAATTTTTGGAACTGTTAGCCAATTTCAGTCAAATCCATCAGATGAAATGTATAGGAACATAATTAGCATCTCTTTAAAAAATTGATTAAAAAGCATACAAGAACTGCAGAATGTTAATGTAAAGACACCATGTTTTGCATAAAAAGATGCAGAGTAAGTTTGCTAAAGAGGCAGAAGCATCTCAGAGTCATAAGGATCTTCAGCCAAAGCTTTCACAGCTCCTTAGTATCCAGGCTTCATAAAGGTCCTCATCTTCTCACTACCTAATGAGATTTTCCTAACTGTGTTCTGGAAAAACAGCATTCCTGCTCCTTAGCAGCCTCCTTCAAGTGTTTGTGGCACTGGCTAGGTATTCACATGAACTGTTGGACTTCTGAGGATTTTAAGGAGCTTCAAAAATACTGGGTAAAAGTCAAAGCAAAATTCCAAAGCTGCTTTAAGGGAAAAAAAAAAAAAAAAAAAAAAAAAAAAAAGGAGAGAGAGAGAGAGAAAGAGAGAAAGAAAAGGAACTCCTGTTCTGCAAAAGACCTCAGTCTTGCTTTCTATTCTATTTTTTTCTATATTGTACTGAATTCATGTTTTAGGAAGCTGGGAGTAAAAACAGGGTTATGTTGTGAGCTAGATGCCGTTCATCACAGGACACTAGTATTTCTAAACAAGCAATCAAAAACATGTCAAAGTCAATGAGAGGATCTGAGGAACTTCAAAGGGACCATATGGTTCAGTATTTTGATTCACTGGTATCTGCCTGAGCACCTGCTACAATAAGATGCATCTTCCATTTAAAGTGGGCAAGATTTCACCCAACTTCCAATCCATTTGTGCCTATTACTCCTGCCAGGTGCAAATTAAGGTAAAATATTACCCAGAGTCTAAAACAGGCAGTATGGCTGGCTCTAACTAATTGTCTAGTATGGTTTTATGCAAATGCGCATCCTAAAGCATTGATTTAGCTAAACATTTGTACAGCCAATATTACTCCTGGCACTCCACAATCATTAAATTAATATTCATTTCATATTCCCGTGAAGTAGAGAAGTTATTTTACTTAACTATAGAGATTAAATGACTGACAGAAATTCAGTAATTTTGGGAAAATGCCAAGAGCAGAACCCAGGTCTCCTCACTAACTCCACAAAACCATTCTTCCAGGCATAGTGCAGCTGTACATTTTAAATGCAGAAGTTAATTACTCTCATTTCTTGTCCAATAAAACCTATTTAATTTTTGTTCAGAATTAAAACTAATATTTTGTCCTAATACAAGATAACTTTCTCATTGTTAAATTCAATATTTTCTTTCAAGTGGTTTAAAAAAAAAAAAAAAAGAATTCTTAATCAGAACACCATGACATACCTTATATTGGTTGAATTCATGGCATATATATGCTGATTATCATCAATAAAGTCAAATACAACCAGCTGTAACAAGTTCCCAGATTATTTCTCATTCCTATTCTTACTATTAAGTGCCATCATGAAATGACCTGACTATAAGAGACTCTGCAAAGTGTGATGGGTGCTTAGACCATGGGGTTTGACTCAGAAGAAAGGTTAAGGACCACAGGTAGAAAAGTCCACAAATACCAAGCTATCCGTCCCAGTCCAATAAACGTGGAGTATGAGGCTGCAAAAATCAGGCGCTGTACGTTCAAGGAGACTGATGTTTGGAGAACTACACTGATCAGCACACAGCTGGATAACCATGTCAGCATTTTCCTGCAACTGAATCGAAAACAGCATGGGTCATGGAAGATTTCTACCGCATCTGTTTCCATTTCTGCTCCCCTAACAACTCAGATTTCATATGTCGTTTTACAAAAAAAAAAAAAAAAAGGGCAAAGAAACAAAAAAAAAGCCTTCCTAGTACAATACAGATCTATGACTAAAATGTTAAATTATAACTAATGATTTTTGCTTTCCCCAAAAGAAATAATCTAATTATTCAGAAAGCTCTGAATAATTATCCTGTACAAGTCAGGCCTTAAAACAAGGCATCTCATATCTAGACAACAATTAAAATTTCTTGGCGCATGAAATGATTTGTTAGTTTTCAAACCTTAGCATACGTCTTCTCTTTAATGTGTTCTTTCAGCAGCTTAAGCTTTTCTATATATAAATATTTAAATCACCTCAATATATTCTTCCTGTATATGAACATTACATAGCTGCAGAAGTTACATTTGCTTTAGTTTTCAATCTGAATAAAGACAAGCCAACTGATTGTGATCTTTCCCTCCCTGTTCATTTACCAAATTATTTTAAAAGTGAGAAGGCAAACACACAAAGCTGGCAATGAATATGAAGCTTCTCCCCCCCTAAGCCCGATTAAAGGAAGTCGTTCCGAAGTTAATGTCAATGGAAATATCATGGAAACATGACTGCTTGTGATATTTCCAATGGAAATACCAAACAAAGAACTATCCAAATATTACTTCTCCTGTAAATATCATAAGGATATTTGCTGCTCAGCTCAAAGGTAGGAGGATGAAATGGAAAAGAGGAAGAACAGAGCAGAAAAAGGAAAGGGAAGTAGTGAAACCTAAGGAGCAGACTGTGGCAGAGCGCTTTTTGAGGATACAAATCTAGAGAAGCAGAAAAAGTTCTGAGGAACTGAAACTGAACTTTAAAGGATGGATAAGATTTAGAACTACACAGGAAACGAGTGGAAAGGAGGCAAGTAGAGAAGATGGAACTATTAGAGGAATGGCTGGAAGATCATCCTTCCCAAAGGGAACGCACATTGCTGGTTCTGGGATGAGAAGAACAGAAGCATTGGGTGAAAGTAAAAGATCAGAGTATATAATCAGTTTTGGAAGTGTAGCTGTCACCTCAAAATTCATTCAGGTAAGAGGACTATTAAAATATCATTTGAACTAACAGAAATGTGTATTGCTAACGTGGGTTAATGAGGATAGATGGTAATGTGAGAATGTTCTTTAAAAACATTTCAACCCAGTTTCCTACTACTTAAAATAATGACACTAAGAACATGGTTCTTTTCCTGCTTTTAATAAATAACTTCCTTCAGCAGATGACTCGAGAGGTCATCTTTAACTTATAGACCCTTAGCATAGGAGTTTTAATCCAGTTCTAGTGCCAGTCACAACTATCACCAACAAGTTGTGCCTACCTGAACCAGGGGTATAGTCGATCTCCACTCTGGTAAGCAGCAAAAGCACTGTATAGCAAGTAACAAAATACTGTGGATCTTAGTTATCTGGCTGATTCCTATTTTTACTTCATATCCGTTCTTCCAACGAGCAGGATGATTCTAAAATAGCAGATGATGGCAAAAGTGTGCAAACCAACTACTTCAACACCTAGCAGTGCATTTCAAGTGTTTAGCTTTCAGTTTAATGCCCAGTTTGTCTCTAGGATAAATATTTAGCAATCTTAAAATAATTTGAATAATTCCCTATTTTTTGCTATTATATTCATTCACCTAGAAACAGCAATGACAGTGTGAAACTCTGGTTTGAATACTGAATTTATGGCCACATCTAAAGAGCAGCTTTCATAATATTTGAACTTTCAGAATGATATTACCTTTAATTTTAAATCTATTTTCAGAGTCATTTTCAAAATCCCTTCTTAGTGGAAGATTAAAACTCTACAGATATTCACCGCAAAACCTTAGCAAAGATATCCCACACTCCCGCATCAGTAGCAAACATGACCGGAGGTCAGGAAACCGGACCCTCAGCCACACTGCATAACACGTTCTTGTTTCATTCAAAATGAGAATTTCCAACTCCCCTTGGAGCAGAAAGTCTAAATTACGACACACACACACCCCCAACTATTCTCATAATTTATTAATGATCGTGTTATTAAGAGAACATTTTGCCAAGACATTAAGAGAGTGCTATTTGTTGATTCCCTTTGTGATCTGCACTTCCTTTCCTCTTTTCCTAAGCTTTAGATGGTGAGGGACCAAGATCTTGGGTGATCTCTGCTTCCCCCAAAATACCAGAAAAATAAGACTTAATAGCAGTCAAACATACCATACATCTTTACTTCCTGTCAAAATCTGAATTAGAAACCCAGAAAAATCCTCCTATGTCTGTTCTTGTGTACTTCATAGACTTACCGGGAAGTGGCAAATGATAGGAAGTTAAAACCTGTTAAAAATGGCTTTCCTAACAAAAAACAAAACAAAAAAAAAAAAAAAAAAAAAAAAAAAAAAGAGTAACAGCAGGGACTTGTCGAGGTGAGGAAACATAATTTACATAGACACTACGTTCAAAAAATTGTTTATTCATGGTTCCTTTAGTGGGCTCTTTTAGGCTGGAATTGTCATGGCCCCAGTCTCAATCTGGCAGTCTACTGCAGGAGATAATTTTTTAAACTATTAGGATGAAGGAAACAGTTGTGTTTATGGAGCTTCGTTGCTTCGCCTACTGTTTTGCGGGGATGCAGAACTCGCTGATACATAGAAAATTAAGTTAACAGGCAAGATACTAAGACACTGAGATGGAAGAGGCACACTGGGAATTGAAGTAAGAATAAGAGGTAAGAAGCAGCTTTTCAGAAGCAATATATATTTACATAGACACACACACCTTATATGCATACATGTATAATCCTTACATATGTCATCAATTCAAAGCAGCACATACATTTTACTGTTTTCATGCATATGTATTTTTTAAGTATATATACATAGATATAAGTATATATATGTGTGTTTGATATATATACCTATATATAAAAAAAGTAATTTTCTTGACAGTGTTTTCTTGTCAATGTAAATATATTGCAACACTTATCTTGATACATCCTCTCGGTAAATCATCCCAGAAGCCAAAACATATTAATGAAAAAAAGACTGTACAACCCAAATGCTTGTTGATTTTCTCAGTCCATCCTACACATGATAAAATTAGCAATGGACATCTTTAGATGCATATTTAAAAGTTGCAGGTTTCAGCTCCTGTACAGAAAAAAAGAAAAAATATGAAGAACCGTGGCTGATGTTAATTCTTTCCAGATAATTCTGTATTTTTTCCACTACAATTACAATAAGTGTATAAGAAGTCTAGAAAAAACTTTTTGCTATATTAAAAAAAAAAAAAAATCTGTAGAGTGGAGAAGAAATCCCATTCACAAGTGAAAATTATTTATATTCAACTGCTGTAAAAAATAAACTGAATACTTCACCAATTTTGTAGCATGGATTAACAGTGTATAACTGTGCACAAATTGTATGGGAAAGCTTTAGTCATTTCAAAATCTTTCTGATCCGTGAACGTAGTGTAAAATGCCGTGGAGAAACCATTCCAAATACTATTAATAAAGACGGAAGCTTTAGGCAGTACAATGAACACTTAGTTACTGAATGACTGTTTATAACAACTTATATTTAACTGATAAATAATTGTTCATATTTCAATTCCTCCTGGATGTCTCACACACACACAAAAAAATCCTACAATCGAGATCAGACACTCGAAAAGATCATGAAAAAAAAAACCCAAAAAACCAAAACCCAAACAAGTGGAAGAAGAAAGCAGAGAGAAGGAACTTACCAAGAGATTTCACAAAACATGCTATAACCAGCAGAATTGAGAAGAGCTACGTCTTCAGACTGCTAATTGCAAGTCCCATCAGGGAATTCTGCCTCCCAGCTGCCAACACAGGTATAAAACTAAACAAGTGTGTGATAATTGTCTTCCTTGCTTCTTGACAAAATTAAATCCAAAGTTAATATGATGTACAGAACAAATAAACATTACAAATTATACATATACACACACAAAATATACAATACAGATTAAATATAAATTAAATCAAATCTTATCCTCATTTCAACCTCGCACTCTTCCAAAATAGTGGATAAGACCTTCTTGCCCTTTAAACGTATTCGAGTAAATGATTTCATTTGTCATGCTGAGATGAAAACAAATTTACTTAAATGATAGTCTTCCGTGTTTCTGTATAGCTGTCTGCACCAACTTGAGAACATAAACCAGCTAGAAAACAGCTCAGAGATACACAATCATCTTTAGGATTCATACGGCATAAGTGTTTTATTGATCCTCATGTTACGAGACACCATTTAAGACAGAAGTCATTCCCTTTTCAAGTACATACTTTAGTAGTTCAATAAATGTTTCTATACTTTCGTGATCAGATCGCATACATTAAAGCAATGGTTGCTTTCCATATACCTTAGAGATAGGCAGTTCAATCAACAGATTATGAATCTCAGTTTCATTGATTTGGCCAAATTTTTTAATAAAAAAGATGCCTATTGCCCTGATGAACTGTGGAATCTAATAATATAATTCACTCAGTTTGGCGGATTTTATCGATGTCTCTCTACAGCTCAAACCATGATAATGCAGTGCCCAATTAGCATTTTCTAGTGCACGTTCAGCTGCTATTTTCTCAATAAGGAGATGTTTAATGACATGCTCGAAGAGGCCAGGCAACTACAGAAGATTTTTCAGTTCGGCATAAGCAGCTCGGCACTAAATCCTTCCAGAGCGCGGCTCTGGCAGCCAGTTCAGAGTTTGCATCTAGCGTAAGGAACTGGGCTTTTCTCTTCGTTACGCCTTGTAGGGCTCGGCAAAACCTGAATTCCTTGTTTCGACTACGTTCCACTAAGTTGTTTTTTTATATTATACCCACAAGTGGGTACATCTGCTAGTCCACCACGCACTTCTCTCTTTGATCAAATAACTCACAGCCCTGCCTTTATTCATTGTCTGCCCAAACAGACTATGTATATATACACGCACGTAGATACGTACCCGCGTACACCAGCACTGCCCTGAGATCTCTCAATTCTTAAAGCTCACCTGCATGATAGGATGATATGTTCATATTAAGGGGACAAAAAAGGTCCCGTAAGCCACAATTCAGCTCTCTGTACTGTAGAAAGGAACATGAATGGGTGGAATCACTTCCGTTTTCCCACTTTTCACCGACACTGTCAAATAAACCGAAGACATGGCTAGTTAATTGAATAAGTAGTTGAGCTGACAGCACATCTAATAAATCAACCAGGTATTCAGCTATTTTGCAAAAATAAACAGCTTGACCAGAATAGCAGCAAAGACAAAATTTGACAAGTAGAAGTCTAAGAATGCCTACCTGATTTTACAAATAAATAAATAAATAAACCAAAACCAAAAACCAAACCCCAAAAACACAGCAGGACAAGAAAGATCTTAACATAGCCGTTGAACTCTACAAAGCAAACAACAAACTACCTTAGTTATGAATTATGTAATTAATCATGACTTTAAATGAAAACCAGCTTCAAAATAAGCTTAATTATTTTATCCTGAGGCTTGCATGGTGAATGTGAATGGTCTGGTTGACAATATCTTTAAATAACTATGATTTCTATCAAGCAGTCATAATAGCCACAGGGGCATAACATCTCTAAGGAAAAGAAACTTCTAACTCAAAGTAATTCAGTGACAAAGATGAGAGAGGCTCACACCTACAACATGCGAAAGTTCCCACGTGATGTGGTCACACATACCATACCCTGAACCAGAAAGCACCTGCATTCGTTCCTGAGGAAGCACAGAAACAAAGCAACTGACTCCATACAGTCAAGAGAAGACACAGTTAATCACAATGGAGATGCAAGTCCATAATACTACTACTAATAATGGCATTCTAATTCTGAACCTTTCCTGAATTAGTTCCATTTTCTGGAGTGATTGAGGTGTTCGGTGAAGGCGAGATGACTGTAAAATTGGCTTCCAGTCACTCTCCAAATACCCAGAAATTAAAAGTGTGAGACCTACAGTAAAAGCCTACCATTTTCCTGCCTTCAAATTACAGCAGAGCTGCTTCCCCACCTCGTATTGCAGTGCAAATGTAAAAATGAATTTGTACCAGGACATGCAAATGTGACATGAGAACAACAATCCCTTATGAGTAAAGTCTATAGAAATGGTGATACTAGGAATTTGGGTGGTTCTTCATTAAGGTCAAAAATTAATCATTTAGGGAAATTCATCCTCTAAAAAAACATGTAAAAGAAGAAAGGGAAAAAAAAAAAGAAGAAGAAAAAAAAGATTGCCTTTTGACTCATTGAAACTGCTTCTATCCTACAACACCAGTGGTATTTCCCAGCTGGTTATACAGGGACACATCCAAAAATTACATCAGACTGTTGCAAAGTAAAGCAAGAGTTAGTTACAGACACAGCATTTAATCCTTTAGCAGCAAAACAGTGGTGAGCATACATTGTTGTTTTTTTAAAAAAATGATTCTTTGAATTCAATGTCCCAACATCTAAATAAGATGAGGAAAAAATTCAGTACCAAGTCAAAGCATTTGACTGGTGCCAAGACCATCCTGTATTACTTGCTGTTCTACTACGTAGCCAAGGAATTTCTTGTGTCATGGTAGGGAGGGGGTTAAACTACCTGAAGTTTAAATGTGCCATGAAGCACATCTCCTTTATGTGAGGATTTCAAGTTCAGGTCTCACTTTGTAATCCCCGAGAGAACCACAGCCTCCGGTTTCTTTGCTTCCTCACGACATTAGTTTCACAGCCTTCTGCGTTCCGAGGCAGGAATGGTACTTTGTGCTTTTTACAGCACGCTGTAGAAAAATGAAATAAAGAAGTAGAAAGAACAAACTGTTCTGGATAATCTGTCCTGTCACATGTTTCCCTATTGTCTTCAGCAGGAAGAAAAAAAAAAAGAAAAACAAACAAACAAAAAACAAACAAAAAAACTCATACACATTTTATTTTTTTATCTTTTGGAGTACAAACCACAATCCTGGCTGCACTTGTTTGCGGAGTTCACAGGATTACCTCAGGTAAAGAGCAGCAATCAGTCCACAGCGGTTGTAAAGTCCACGTTTGCCCTTCCTCTCACACACAGACGAGTGTACGTACAAAAGCACTGAGTGCATCACTTAAAGGCTCAAATTTGAGAGCACGGATTACAGTAGAAAGAGAGCCAATCTCGCTTTCACAGCTTTCAGCAGCTTCCACTCCACATTTTTATATTCTTTTTTAAACATGTAAATATAAACCATGTTAAAGGTGACTCACAGGTCATAGTCAGCTGACGATCACAATACTGAACACAATATATGGGGGGGGTTGTTGTATGGCTAGCAATCATTGCAGCAAAATATGTCCAAACGTACAACCTACAGCAACTTCAACTAATTAAGTGAAACGTAAAAAGCAAGAGCTCTCTGTACCAAGCATATATACATGATTTTATATTTTCTCTACTTTAAGGTATGTCCTTAGTAGTTTTTAGACAAGGTAGTGCTTACTCACTCACAGACAAGCTATTGTTTTAAAACAGTAACAACCAGCTGCGTTAAGAGAACACTTAGACGTTTTCAGAATTGGTGCCTACACGGGAGAGCGCACAAAGATATCATCTTCTCTGTCTATCAGCTCAAAACACATTTGAAGGTGCCACAAAAAGAATAAATAAAGATTCAAAAGCTACACTCATCTGATCAGTAAAAAGACAGTTTGGCTCAATAAGGCCTCCTTAAAAGAGTATAGGCCCCTGAAGATATATAACACCAAAGTACCTTCTCCTGGAGGAGCTGTAAACATTTAAGAGCTATTTACATTTTAAAAATGAAAGCAAAAGAAGTCGATTAAACAGAAGGCAGACAACCAATCTGGCAGTAACTTCCCATTTGTTTAAAAAAAAAAAACAAAAAAACAAAAAAACCCCAAACCACTATCTGGATTTCCAGCTACAATATATTCAAGGTTCACAAAAGTTCAAAACTCAACCTGAGACACCATTTTTCTTCAGGCAACTTAAGCGTGACAGCAACTTGCCTTTCCTTTAGTGATGTAGGAATATTAAACCCACCAAACCATTCTGAGGAACCATTTTTCTCACAGCAAGCCCCTCAGGTCAAACTGAGTCGTTTGGGATCCCACCTTCATTGTTTTTATTTTCTGACCACGCCAGCGGATCCGTGCAGATCTCCTCGCTTGCTCACAAAGTGCTTTAACTCACCTCGGACAAACCCGATGTGAATTCAGAAGCTGCTAGAATCAAGGGTTCCCTTTTCTAGAACCTGCCATTATCTATACAAGAAATGTTTTACCTTTTTTTTTTTCAATGCGTATTTTTCTGAGACAGCTGGGAGATATAAGACCTAGATGGGGCTTACATTCAAAGTTATGGGGCCTTATTTCAAAGTTTCTGAGTTTGTGCATCAAGAACCTTCATTCAATTGCATCTTGAAATTGATGCTGCCTTCCTTTTTTTTTTTTTTTTTTTTAAATCTCTTATTCCAATACTTCGGTGTTGCTTATGACCAAATAAGACTTCTTCAAGGTACAAATTTAATAAAGCCCTTCATTATGATAAAGATTTTGGAACTGACAAGGTGTATACTATATAATTAGCAAGCTGTACCTTCACATAATTGTTGCCTGAACAATAAACCAAAAACCTGAGGTATCTCTTCACATATCAGCAATCCTTTCACCAATACAAGTCAGGCCGCAACTTGCATACTGATGAATATTATTTAAATGAATTTATAGATAAAAAGGAAAAATACCTATTCTGATGCAAATCAGACTCAGCACATAAGCAGTGGGAGTGACTGAAGCCTAAATGCCTTTTCTGGTTTTTCACAGCACACCAAAAAAAAAAAAAAAAAAAAAATTAAGAAAAAGCCGTTTGGGTGTTCTCACTGATGCTGACATGAAACCATGGGAAATTTACAATAAGGAGAATGAACCCGAACAAAATATTTAGTATTTGCTTTAGTTCCTGTTTGTTTAATATCAGTATGACACCGAGGAGCTGCCCTCGCAATGATCACTGAGGTTTGGTGCACATTACCTGCTGGAAGCGTAAGACAATAACAGCTACGTTGGTCATCTTTGTTACTGCTTTTCAGGGAACAGAGCTTCAAGGATGCCAACCGAAGACGTGAACAGCCTCCTTCCCCATGCCCACTCTAATTTTGCAGTGAAAGAATGAAGTTAAAATGGGTGAGGGCACTCCTGTTCAGGGGGCAATCACTGCCACTGTGTTCCCAGAGCACTTCGTTACCGCCAGGCACTGCGTAGAGCACCCTAAGTATCGAAAAGCTACTGGAACCTCAGCTATAGGGTAAAGCCTCTGCCCCTTCCTCTGCCCCCCTTTCTTAGTCTTTGCAGAAGTTCAGCTAAAGTAAAAGAATAATTTGAACCTAAATTAGGTGGGAGAAAAATACAGGCCCTAAAAATGCATCTTTCATACATTCATCTCACTTAAAAAAAAAGTAAATAATTTAGTAAATATTACTGAAAACGTTTTTTTTTTTTAAAGTGGCAACTTGCTAAAAGAAATCACTAGTAGTAGGGAAACAGCACGGTATTTCTCTGCTGACGAGAGCTGTGCCAAAGCACAGATGGTGTTATAAACTTTCCAGATATAGACCGTAGGTTATTTTTACCATTTTGCACCTGCATATTTCCCTCCTAAAAATCCTGCAGAAGAGCAACAAAACACAGCTTATTCCTCATGCAAAAACCCCACTCCTAGTATTACTCTCCCTTCTCCATCCACTCTCCCCATTATATCTGCAAATAGAGATGGACTGAGCTATGAAAAATCACACACACAAAATTTACTAGCTGAACCAAAAAAGTAAATTATCTTTTCTTCCTGGCTCTAGGTCTCAAGTGAACGGCATGGGAACCCAGCAGACACACCGCTGCCCTTGCCTAGCACGGGGCAGGCAGGACCACAGCCTAAGCGCCAGGCGGAAAAATCCAGAGGAAACTTTTGGTAAGCTGGAAACTCCTAGAGCATCTCCGGGTACGTTGACACCACCCAATGCAATGCCATGCAACAATAACACCGGTTGGAGTTGAAAGAACAAACTCAGGTGCAGGAGGCAGTTTAATCAGAGGAGAGCAGCGCTGCGCTACAGGTAAACCACCACCCTGCTTTTCACAGGACTGGTGCAATTCTACCCAGCGTTACAAGTCATTGCTGTCAAACCTGCTTGGGCACGTTTACTGACTACTCCAAGCCTAAAGCAGAGAGGAGAGAAAAACCACCCTACAAAGATTTAGTCCTCATACACACCACAACCATTTGCATTGACCGGGCTCTGTTCTCACTCCCCTTTCCCCGCACGCCGATTCCTCCGAGATACTGACTGATCCCAGGTGATGGAATTTATGACAGTATGTGCTTGATTTCATTTCTAATTCCTTGTGTACACATAAACTTGCTCTAGTTAATTTAAGTGAGAATATACCAGCACAAACTCCTGCGAGGACGTCTTCAATTTTAGTCTAATTTAATGGATTATTACATTTTAGGCTAACAATGTTCCTAGCTGATTTACACTAACCTGAAATAAACTTAGTTTATGCTGAAATAAGAGTGGCTATTGGACTAGTTCAATGAAACTGATTTTAAATTACACCTTAATTTAAAGAGGTACAGTAATGCATATAAACAAGCCCTAAGTGATGCTTTGAATACAGAGAGAAAAAGAATGAATATAAAAAGCTACAGACTTGCTAGATTGTACATCCCAGCTTCTCAAAGCCCAGCTCTGAAGAGCTCAACATCGAATCTGACCCAGTAGTTAGTCAAGGAGAATAAATGTAGCATAACAAACAAACAAATTAATTTCTATGTGGATTGCCTTTAAATTATGCCAATTCAGAGACCCAGTATTTCTCCAAAGCTCAGTAAAAAGGGGAAGGGCACATACATGAGACTACATATATTTTCTCCAGTCTGATATGGCGGAAGTTGTCAAATTCATCACTGTGGGCTTGATTCTAGTGCTCAAGAAGTTTAATCTGAGATACCATCAATTTTGTACTAGACAGCAATCAGTGGAATGGAAGCAAGAGAGACTGGGGTCATGTGTTTATTCGGTAAAGTTATGAAATTCTGTCTTCTATTAATGGTTTGTTCTTTGGACCAAAAAAGCACATAACTGTAAAAGCAGGGTTGATAGTTATGCATATAAAGAAAACAAAATATTAAATACTTTGGCTCAGTTTACTTAACTTATGCTGTGTTTCAAACAAGAGAATTTGGTTATTAGCCATTTCTGGAATTTTTATGTCCCCCAAGATTTAGTTCATTATGCTGAAATAGAGTGCAAATAAAATATAATAAGGAGAAAATGATGGCATAAAACATTGTGTTGTAGTGGGGAGAAGACTAACCTTATCTTTCTTCTGCAATGCATACTCCATTTTCTCCTCAGAATGGGTTCATATATAATTTTAAGAGTTTAGAAATAAAGCTTTCTGTTTTATTATCTGTTTAATGTCAGCAGCTCACTATTTCATAGTAGGCATTGTGACAGTCTAATACTGCAAGACAAGATACTCCTACTACCTCCCTGATTTAGTCAAAGGTGGTGATCACAGACCTTTGGTTGACCTCGAACTTTGAGTGCTAACTCTTTTCTTTCTTCATACCCTTTGACTCTAAACGAACACAACTTTTTAAACAACAATCAAAAAAACCCTTACTCCTCCTTTCCATGGTTATGTAGCAAATGCTCATTCTTGTTCTCTCATCTCCTCCCTGTTTGGGCAAAAGTATGCAGATACAGAGTATGGCATTTTCATCTTTCACAACTAATGGCAGGTCCTTTAAGACTATGAGTGATAACTAACTAAAACAGATGAAGACTTACCCCTAGATACAGTGCATCCTTCATCAGGGAAAAAAAAAAAAAAAAAAAAGGATCATAATTTTATTATGTTCGTGACTCCTGGGAGAATTGAATTACATTCACTTATAATTTTATTAAGTTGGTCAATTAGTATATGTTAGAGAGGAGTCTCAGAGAAGAACAAATATCACAGCAAACTACAGTCATCCTGTTTCTTTACTGAAGTCTCCCACTGCTCCACTGCACTAATCCAGGTTTACGGCTGCTTTGCATCACCAGAGCAGCACAAAGTAGCCAGAGCATATCAATGAATATGGCCTAATGCATTTAGCAGAATGTTCTCGGGGTTTCTTAACCTGTTTTGGTGCCTGAGGAAGGGACTGTGAAACTCAGCGGTGTATTCACCGACACACAACAATTTGGATTAAAACTAGGTAACACAGCAGGCAGAGCTTATTAACCTAAATTCTTCAGCACTATCAACCCAGGTGTTGTCACAGACAATTTTGCTCATTTTTTTATCAGGTTTTTTCCCTAATTCTCTAGTTCTAGCTTGGCATGTGAATACAAATAATCATTGCTGACTTCTAGCATCATAGGACCCACTGAAATCTGGACCACCTGTACTCCACCTAATGTCCAACATCCTATACCTCAGACACTAAAAATAAATAGGACCATCTGTTCTCCAAAGCAAGGATGGCCTTGAAGCAATAAAACCCAACTGGTTCTCTTGCAATAAGGTTCATCTACGCGTTCAGAAGCCGAACACCTAAGCACCTAGTTCCCACACAAACTCTGTCCCAGTTCAGAGAGAAATTAAACTCTGATTCTCTTGGAGAGGTCTCTGGAGGGTGTCGAAAGGCCAAGTTCAAAGACCACCTAACAAACAGGTATGTGTTCTGCCCACAGTCACATTTAACTCATATGAACAGCACTGAGACCCACATAGAGTAAAGAAGAGAGCGCCACTTACCTTTAGAAGAAAATGTGAGAAATGGAACTCCAAAGCGCTCTGAGTTTCTGTTTATTTTAAACCACTGCTTCATCTAACCTGGGCCCTTAGAAGGTCTGACCTGCAAAACCCATAACAACTTGGAAATGTAGTTATAGTAAGGCAAATCGCTTGGAAAAAACATAATTTCACCCCACTCCAAACTTGTTATGCTGTATAAAAGGACTGTTATTAAAGAAACGTAGTCCAAGTCTGTCTTTGGCCAAGGAGAGAGGCACAAGAACTGCAGATAGGCTTCCAAAGAGCCTTTCACAAACTCTAGTTGAAGTAAAAAGTAGGAGACCTCTGTGTGTGGTCACTAAGGCAGCCATATTAACAAAAGACAGTCGTTAATGAAGGCAGGCCCTCAAGGCTGAGCTATCTGGGGAGCCTTCCCAGCCCTTACAAGCATCTCCTGCAGGAGCCAGGCTCCTCCTGAGGGGGGAGAAGTGTCCGGCCAGTGCTTGTGGGAGGCGAGGGGAAGATCTCAGCCCTCCCAGGTCACTCATGGGCAGAGGACAGGGAGTCCCCAGGCAGAGGACAAAAACTGAGCTAACGTCAGACCTCCTGTCTCAGCTTTACATCCTTTCACAGGCTGTATCTCTAGTCAGATAAAAGCACAGAATTTCACCCAGAAAATGCTGCCTGACAACAGAGCGGTGGACAGAAGCCTACCTTTGTGTCTGCACACTGGGCTCAGTTCCACATTTACTATCTTCACATTTAAACCATTATTTGTATTTGCTAAATTGTCGAGGCCAATGAAGTTCAGTCTGATGCTATTTGTTTTGACTGTTCAGCTTCAGCTATTTATGTTTGGTGGCTGCTGATTTGTTATTTCTGCCATTTCTGAGATGATGAACATTTTGAGGAGGAAAATAATTAGGGCAGAAGGTAAGTCATTTTCCTAGCGTGGAAGTTTACCCATTCTCTGGGTAAAACTTAAAGCCTGTTCCTGTTGAAAAGCTGACATACTCTGCAGTTTAATCTTGAAACAGATCCAGGTAAAACAGTGTCAGAAGTTCAAGGGCTTGAGCTGTAGCCAAGAAAAAGGAAAGTTAGCCAAGGTGCTATACAAGTACGTACACAGTCAGTGAATAAAAGCAGTATCTGTCCTTTCATCTGAGAGGAGGTGAGGAGAAGCAGACAAAAAAAAAAAATCCCGCTTAGTGTAGACATCTCTGAGCTTAAAACACCATGTGAAAAAAGTAATAAATTTCTGTCTTCCTGAATAAGTCTGACTTGTGGCATTTGAATATTTTACATACATATAATATTATCCAATGCTCAAGACACTGAAAACATAAAAAATCAGAGCAGAAGCTAAAATAGCTAAGTGGTAAAACCAGTCACAGTTTACATAAATTGTTTGCACTGGAGAATCATTGTAGGACCCCTAGGGAGGTCTGGGATATCTAGTTCTGAGCCTTCGCAGAACTCCAGCATCTGTCAAGATGTATTTTTACACAGCTCTCAATAGAATGATTTATGCCATTTTTATCAGAACATCATCAGGAATTGCAAAAGCTGAGTCAGTTCACAGCTGCAGACAGTCAGAGAGATTAATGTCTCACTTGTTGCTGTTGCTAGCAACAGAAGATAAAGGAAAGCCATGTCAGGTTGGACATGACAAGTTTTGTCCTAGAGCTGTAAGACCACATTACCAATAAAGTAACGAGAAAGTTGCAAGCGGTATCACTTTGGAGCCAAAGCATTGTTTAAGTCATAGACTGTAGCAGTATGAGACCACTCTATCCCTTCAGCCAAGGGCTTGGCCCCAGGAGATCCTTGGAAGGATGTGAATTACCACCACCAGTGCCCCTCTAAACTGGCTTCCTTGCCTTCTTTGACAAGTTGGTCCACTTCTGTCAATGGAACACAAAACCTCCAAAATTTTCAGGTCTGCACTATTTGCAAGTCAGGATTTCTTCTGTGCCCTCCAGCAGTGAAATAGTGAAGGATACCACCATCTTTCCTATGAGAAATGAATGTTGTCTCCACTCTCAATTTTTCCAACTGGATGACTCTTCCTTCCATTTTGTTCAAGAAAATTTTTGCAGCGTCATAGAGCCCTGCTGAAGCCAGTCAGGTTCTGGAGTACGAACTCTGAATTTGATTTGAACAGAGCTTTCTTGTGAACCTCTGTATATTGGTAACAACGACAGATATTTCCTTTGGTAGAAATAAAAAACTAAAACGAGGCTTAGAAAAACAACCAAAAGAAAATCTGGCTGACTATTCTTATATAAAAGATCTATGAAAGTTTTTAAAAGCAGCACAGAAGACTTAAAATTTCTAATTAAAATGTGTAAATGCATATTAAAAACATCACACATTGATCACTCTGATATCTAGGGCCTTTCATTTAGCATAGCATGTTTGGAGTTATCCTTAAAAATATTTTAGAAACACATATTTTGGAAATAAATTCCTCACACAGCCACAGGAGACTACAGTGCATGGCACATTTAAAAATACAGCCCACTGTCTTCATTGAAAAGAAAAAAATCTCTGATGTTTGGTCAGATGTAAGGCATTATTCAAAAGACTTTCAATGGGGAAAAGATGAACATCGGCAACATTGTTAAAGATAAAAATAGACCATGTTAATGGATAAACAAATAGAGTACCTTGGGGTTTTTTTGTTGTTTCTTTGGTTTTATCTTATTTGGAATAACTGTGGAGTTGCATTTAGGTTTCAATTAATTATCATCTGCTTGTTAAGAAGCTAAAGAAATCTTTGATCTTTAAGGAGTCTTTCTATTCCAAGTTAAAGGCATGTACGATAAGAAAACAAAGTACATCAAATCACGTTGTATCTTGTTAGTAACACATGAAAGGTGTGAAATCACCAAGCCACGGTTTCATTGTACACCACACGACAGAGCCAAGATGAGACAACTGGTTTCCCTAAGCCTGAATCACGGTCACAATATCCACCAGAAACAGCCATCGTCCAGTTTTTGGACGACAGTTTTAACGTCCCCACCTCGTGCAAAGCTGCGCTGCCTGCGAGTCTCAAGGCTGGATGGTAGGGCCCTGGCAATGCATCGTGCATTGCTGCACATTAAACTGCTGTTGCTGGTTTATTTGTTTTGAAGGCACCATCTAAATAGCAAGTGCTGTTGCACATCTTTGAAAATAATAGGATCAAGCTGGCCATGCACAGCTAAATGTGTAAAGAATAGTTCCAGGTCAGTTGCGTATGACCTGCTCCACACTTAAACAGGATTTTCCTATAATCTAAATCAACGGACTTGCAATCGCTCTTTTAATCGTCAGTATTCACCATCTTGCTGGTCAAAAATCCACAAGGAAAAAACCTGTCTCCGTTTCAGACTGCAATCCCGTCCTTGCATGTATTCTTCTCTAAACTAGTAGAGCAAATGGCTGTGTAGGGTTAAGAGATTAGCTCTCCAAGCAGTTACACCAGTGAAAAACAAAGCCACAAAGCTAGAAAAATGTTATGTGAAAGGAGTATATTTACTTAAGGCAATCACTTATAAACTATTTTATGTTTTAAAGTATTTTCTTTTGCTAAGAGACATTGTGTAAATGAAACAGCTTCAGCTCTAGGACCAGTTGTTATATTTCTGGTCTGAGATTTCCTGGGCACAAACATACGCAGAAGGGAGCACAGCTGCTCTGTACCGTGCAGTAAATCCAGCACTTCAGAGATGGTATAGCCACAAAGTAACTGTAAGTCTCGTGCTTTCTTGAAGAGCCAGAACTGCTGTGGCTTTGAGACAGTCTGCATAAGCACGGCACACACATCCAACACTTCCAGAGCTGAACGGGTCACTTACAGCTACTGCAGAGCAGATCTGCGGATTAGATTGCTCTACAGCCAACACCCAGACAAACACTGAGTATCGTCAGAGTATTCCTCTGAACAACAAGAACGATTCCTCAGGGCATTTTTGAACAACATTTAGAAGAAAAGAATAATAGAAAACCACAACTTTCTAAGGGCAGAGCAAAAGCAGAAACAGCACTTACATGAATAATCCAGTTCAAGATGGATAGAAGCTGAATGCAAACCTAAGCTACAATATCAAAGATGGATCAAATAAGAGCTGGAAGATTTCTCTTCAGAACAGTCTTTTGGTTTATTTCCCTGTGCATTTACTTGGATGGCAACAGAGACAGGAAAAGATACCCACATTCTTTTTAAAATTAGAAATAACAGTCAACAAAGCCAAAAGGATTAATGGTTTAGCATCACTGCAGGATGGCAGCCCTTATTAATCTGTTTCATCACAGCATTTTATATTGCAAGTGGAAAAAAATATGCCAAGGGGAAGTGAAAATTGATGGGTCATATCACCAAAAATGCATTCATGGAATATTTCAAGAATTAAAAAAATTTTTTTTCAAAAATCTCATGGATTAGAAAACTGTGAGATGCAAAAATGGAGTGCTGTTTTTACCTGCTTTAATTGTGCTCCTTCAAGGTCTTCAGGTCTTGGTCCTTCATAGAACACATCACCTTGCTTTCTTTGCTTGCGAAACCTGAGACAGTAGATCAGATGAAGTGGTTATTACTGTTCCTCCTACATCATTCTTTTTTCTTTTTCTAGCACTTTTCATAATCTGTACCCAATAACTTGTCTACAGACTATCCAGGAGTTCACCCAGCTAACACTAGATGGTGGTGTGATGCCCTGCATTTTTTGAGTGCAGACTGATGCATTCTTTTGAGGAAAGGAAAGTCATAATGAGTTTTCATTCCAATTGACTGCTGTTGAAATAGTTGGGATGCTTTATTTCAGGGAAAAAAACAAACAACTCTGCATTCCCCGATTTCTTTTAATGCTAATTTGATTATATTCATTCTGTCCTAAATTGGGGATGGTAACCTTAGGTAATTGACTTAGAATTGCAAGATAGGAAATTACATGCTCTTTTTCTTACATCTCCGCATCCTTTAAAAGTTTTCCATACCAAAAGAATTGCCACTGGCATTTTCCAAAATTTGAAGGAAGAAAAAAAAAAAGTTTTAAAAAGTTTTGTTTCAAGTTTTTATTTTTATGATGAAGACCTGAAAATTTCTCAGGGGAAAAAAAAAAAAAAAAAAAAAACCACAAACTTTTTCTGTAAATAAAGAATGTCTCATGAAAATCCCCAATTTTCTGAGATAAGAACCACCTATGCCAAGCTGCCACATCTCCTCACCATTTCTTCCATCTCTGTGGCAACATGGCTCTTGTATGAGATACACTGGGAGAAACCTACTGCTGCCATCAGAACTACACTCTAGAGAGGAGAAACAAAAGAGAGCAAAGGCTCAGAGCACCACTGCAATGGAAGGTCAAACTCTTGGCCTCAAAAAAACTGCTGTAGACAACAACTACCCCCAATACTTCCTCTTAGGCCTTCATACCATCTACAGAAAGATCTCCTAAAAAGGAGCGCAGTATAGCAAAACCATGTTTCTTCCCCTACCCTTCCCACGTTTCTTCCCCTACCCTTCCCACGTTTCTTCCCCTACCCTTCCCAGATCATACGTTCAAATCTCTTTTAAGTAGGGGGGGGGGGGGGGAATCTGTCGTTACTTTGCCATCATTCACTTATACGTCACAGGAAACGGCAGGAGTGAAGTCACTTTTTTAAATATCAGTTTTAGTTACTCGTAGTGATCTGCTCATGGAAATTTATACATCATTGTAAATATCATTGCAGTAAAAATTTTAATCTGAACTGTCTTTCTAACATTTTTCCCTTTCTAAAGACTTAAAGAGGGGAAAAAGTTTCATTTTATTAGTTTTTTAAAAGTTCATTTGCATGTGTTCCACTTTCTTCTTGAACAAGAAAAACATTAAGTTTCCCTGACTGTCAGACCATTTTAATGAGTTGAAGAAAGTGTTTTCTTATAAATTATTCATCTCTTTCCTCTCCTATTTCTTAGTTTCTTCTTTTCTTGCTACATTATATTAATATTCTATATCCTCTATAACAAAATCCTTACTTCAAAATTATCACATTTGACTTTTCCACCAAAAAAGTATAATAAATTAAGTGCTGTATGGAATCCTGCCTGCAATTTCAATGCATTGTATACAATGTCATCCTTTTTCATCTGTCCTCCTTTTTAATTTCTTTCTTTTTATCTGGTGGGAGGATAAACTAAAAAGAATGAGGGAGGGAGGGAGGAATCTGAGATTGATGAAGTAGCCCTGGGAGTGTGAAGGTTCAAGAAACACCTTGTAGCTTTAACTTGTCTGCACCACTGGCTAATATCGCATGCTTCAAGTAAAATATCTAATACTGTCAAAAAAACCATAAAGGATCTGGCTAGTGTAGGAAGAAAAATCACGGAACCTATCTAATGATCTATTTATATCCTGAAGCATAAGAACTAATAGTCTGGTAATTTTATCCCAGCTAGAGAAACAGCAGACTCTATTCTTATATTCATGATAAATGAATTTACCCCACCAGTGATTTAGAGTCTTATTGGGACAAACAGAGATGAAGTAGTCTTAGCCAACAATAAATGACTCCACTGCTTTTGGCTCAAAAGCATGTTTCCTTCATATACTATTTATTATAAAGACAATCACAGATAGTGAAGCTTTAACACAAAATAAGCAGCTGAACAATTTCGGTAAATATTAATGCTACTTATTAGTCCTTCAAAAACATTCACATCTATCAAATATATATTGTAAAGGTTATACTTTACAGGACAGTGATCACACAACTCCCAGAAGGAGATGCTGAGCTGAATTACTCTGAAACTTATCTTGGTTCCCTGAAATTATCAAAAGGTGCCTAAAGCTAATAATTAGTACTTAGACTTCAACATCTTCTCTTCTCTCCCACTACGAAGATTATTGTGTCCTCTTCTTTCTGGGGATTTATACTCATTTATATTCTAGGGCTCGTCTCTTAAGAGAAACAACCCCAGCATGAAGGAACAATGAGTAGAGTCTACACACTGAGAAGGGTCTTAGAATTTCACTAGTAAACTACATAGCAGCCAAGATCCACAAATGCCAAAAGGTCAGATTAAAAAAAAAAAAAAAAAAAAAAAAAAGGGGGGGGGGAGGGGAATAAATCTTGTACAGGTTCAAGAAGTGAGGAAAAGAGATAATAAAACTGTCAAATCTTGTAAATCAATTTATTATGATAGTGCTTGAGGGTCAAGGATGCAGCATGGGAAGGAAACAACCAGCTGAAGCTCCAAAGAGAGTATACGCTATATATTAGACACATACAGGGCAATGGAGTGATAGAACTTGTACAAAGAGTAGAAAAAGACAAACAAAAACCCGACCAGAACATAACAATAGCAAACTTCAGATTGAACCAACATCCTGTGAGGGGTAGTTTCGTTTAGTGTCAGGCTACCATAGATACAGCACCCACAGAGTACCAGCATCTGGACCAAGTCACCATGCAAGTTCCCTTAAAATAAAAAGTTCAGATTTATCACAGTATTACTACCTGCAGCAACTTCGAGTAGTTAAAACATATGTCATACTCGGCTTGCCACACAGGAACACACGAAACTGCAGAGAAGTTATCCATGGTTTTACAAATCTGCCTTTATCTGTGCATCTTAGCCAAATGGTTCTAGAAGTATTATTCTAATTCCATTTCCTTCCCAAACAGTAGATCATTACAGCTACAGAAAGGCTGGGAGACAGCTCCTCTGAAAATAGAGAGACTTCTGTTCCCAAGAGGGACTATGTCAAAACATCTTCTGAAAATACTCCATTTCAGACTAACGTAAACCCGTAGACTCTTTGCCAATGCACTTAGAAGACCTTGTCTTATGCAAATAAAAGCTCCACTTTTATGCCCAAACTGAGCTAGTAAATCTATTTCTATTAAACAGATTAAATTTCTTTTGATTGTTCATCAAACTTTTTTTTTTTTCCTCTCCGTTCACTGAAAATTTTTTTTTTTTCTCTCCCCAGAAGTGGACAAAGAGGTTTCTGTAAATTTTGCACAGTATTCTGGTTCTTAACATGTAATTTCCCAGTTTGCTAATAAGTGCCCAAATGCCTACTTGAGATGATCTCCTACAGTCAGACAATCAGAGCTGTTCTAGTTTCTTCTGAGGTCCACATAGCTTCTCTATTTAATTAACTTCAAGTGCTGTATTCTCCAAGGAAGCAGAGGGAGAGTTTATTAGGAGGTGTGGTATAAATTACATGGTAATTTGAACAGAGTGGAAATCCAAGACAGTTTCTGTGCAAGAAATCTTTCTTTAATGCACTTACTGCTTGAGAGGCTAAAGGCCAGAACTGGGTTTCCAGCTCTTATTTAAGACCACACGGCAGTGTGATAGCTCAGCATCTCTAGCAATTTGACCCATTAGGTATGCACACAAAGACAAGCTCCCAAAGGCCTTGTACATATTCTTAGAGCTCAAATCAAAACTACCATCCAAAAACCCCACATTCTTACTTGTTGCCTATGTGACAATCTCACAAAATCTCCTCTTTTACCTGAGAGCTTTTAAAGTTGTATCTGAAGGATCTGACCCTTAGGAGGCAGATACAGAAATCCCGTCTCTAAATAAGCAGAAGGCCTTTTAGCACCCTTGAGACTCCAAACTATTAAGCACGTTCCAACCACAGCTAATAGACAAGAGCGATCTGTATTGGCTTTAAATGATTGCCAGAGTATCACTTCTACATTATTAGATAATAGCTTAATAATTAGAACAGCCCTCCAGGGAAGTGAAAAACAAGTCAATGCAATCTTCCTCCAGAGAGGATTGAAGACCACATCGTTCACTGTAGATGACGGTACCCAAGTGAGCAGCCTGTAGAGTAGGCTATGTAGAATGAAAAGGAAGGCAAATCTTCCTGCAAAATCATGCCAAATTAACGTGCCACAAGGAAAGAGTGTAAAATTCACAACGATGCTGCAAGCCTTGTGATTATGATACCCTGCCAGAAGGCGAGATGGTGACCCTAGGTCTGCTCTCATTACTGTTTTATACATTTTATGCTGCACAAACATTGAGTTAAGGAGGAAACAACTTACAGATATAACTCTTTTTGAAAGCTAGGACTAAAACTACAGCTTCCAACAGCTGTGCCTTTACCACCAGACTATCCAGCAATCCGTTCCTTTGGAGATGTGAATTTACACTTAGGCTGAAGAATGTGTTACTACTGGCTGTAAGAGGCAGGTTCAAGGCACCTCCTTCAACCACACTTGGAAACAGCCAGCCCTGTTCAACACTTCTTTAAGGAATAATGTGAGCGCATTCTAAAAGCGGAGAGAGCAAGTGATACACACAAAGGGGAGCCAAGCAAAGTTTATATCTCAAATAGCTATGAAAAGCAACACCATCAAATCCGTATATACGAATACTTTATTCCTCATTCAGCAATCAGTTAAGTAGAAATACAGAAATTTTTGCAACATAAAATGGCTACATTTTAGTGCAAGTGGAAAATCTTCATTAATTCTATCAGCTTCAGTTTTGTTAACAAGATTCATTTTCACTGTCAGTATCAACATGATAACAAAATGTAAATGATTTGGGGAGCCTTAATTACCAAATAATTATAAAGGGGAAAAAAATTCTCTTGTATCACATTCATTATTAGAAAGGATAAGTAAATAAATCTATAAAATCATTTATTCTGTTAGTTGCTGGGAAACCTCATTGTTGATATGACAACCATGGCACAGTAAACCAGATTACAGCTTGCTTCTGATCTGTGTGTATCCTACATTTTCATTAAGGGAAGTGTTTTCTATCTGCTATGCTATAGTGACACCTACAGAAAAAAAAAAAAGTTTAAAATGGGGAACCTGGGAAGGAATTGGATTAGAAATAATTTTTAAGTGCTGCCTAACCACACTTGTGCATGTATGCAATGTGTATTGTTTAAACTCCAACAACGAAGTTTTTGAATAACATATGCCAATCTCTCAGGACCCAATTTATAAATGTTTTTGTTGTAGTCATGTCAGAAAATCATGCTAATAGTAAGTTTCCAAGCAAAGTTGGTTATTATAATTGCTGAATATATTTTGCTAACACTTCTTCAGAGGTAGTTTTTTTATAGTTTCCAAAGGATCAGCACTTTTTTCCCTGTGCTGCTGCTGCTGAATTTACAGAAGGGAGCATCTTCAGACTCTCCTATTGATTTTGTATTGTTGCACTGATGTTGTGCAATGTGTTTTCTCTTGAAAATGTACTCGAGACTTTGCTTCTGCTTTTGCAGAAGGAAGGAATATTCCTTTTCTAGGCCTCCTTTCCTTTAATAACTCAAAATGAAATACCCTAGGAAGTTATGCCACATCTTTTGAGGTTGACGTTGTCTTCGGCATCAGAAGCCATTTCCAGTACTCTAATTCATTTAATATCATATTCTTGAACACTCAAAACCTGAGACTTTAAACACTATTTTCATTTTCCTTTTCAACAAAAATCTGGCAGTACAACCTCCTCTTCTTTCCCTTCTCTTCCCAGTGGGCCTTAACGCTTTTTGGTATGTCAGTCAACAAAGAGTTAAACAGCAGCATGATACCAAGGGCTTCCATGAAGAGGCTTGCTTCTTCAAAGGATTGGATAGGAAATCTTGAATCAATTTTTAAAAGCCTTGATTACATTTCCCAATATAAGATTAGACTTCATATATTTTAAAATTAGTATCTTTTTCATGGAAAGGAAATTCAGTACTGAGGGTAGTACTAAACTTTCTGTGATAAAAATGCAACATCCACAATATTGCTGCTTTTTAAGAGCTACAACACACCCTAAGTGGGTGAGATTATAAGAAAGAGATACAATGTGTTAAACAATATCATTTTGGCATATCCTTCAGAGAAACAGATTCTGCTACGCAGAAATAAAAAGACATTAGTGGTACCCAACCTCACGGCAGAAATCTTGCATGGGCACAGAGATTCTCATGACACAAGATTACCATGAATGGCCACACTCTGGAGGTATGACAGATCAAGGACTCTACCGTTTCATTAATTTTTCCAGCATCCTTGGTTAATAGAAGCATCCTGGGTGGAAGAAGGATACTTTGCTTTTTAGTTGATAACAATTGCACAGCCAGAGGGGAAAGACTGCCTAAGGTTTTCTTCTCCCCCTTGTTCAACATCTGGATATAATCAGAAGCAAAGACCTAAATACCTGAACTTGGACCTAAATATAACACAAGAAACACCTCTTGCAGATTATTCACTCCTATTCATTTAACCTTACTGTTCCTATTCTTTTAGGATAAAATGGGAGGGGGTTTTTTGAGTTTTCTTAATTGATTTGACCTCAAGTTGTGTTTGTCCTAGACATACGTATTTGTTAAATTGTACAGATGACATTTATTTGCACAGAGCAGCCACCCTCGTTAATCTGAGCAGACCACAAGGACTCTAAGCAGCGCTTGACACCAGTGTTAGGACTGCGATCGTTCCAGGCTGGCAGTAGAAGGTCTCTGTAGAGTTCCCTGCGAGTCTCTGAATAAATATAAGTAGTCACAAAAAAAGTTTTCATCCATAAAACATTGTTTTATTACTCCCTGCACTTAAATGTTTATTCAAACTCACAGATGGTCCTTTCTAAAATCAAATGATAAATGAAAAGAAACAATAAGGAAGAAATTATGTGATTACCACCGTGAGAGAGAAGGATTACTTCCTATCTATCTCACTCCCTACCCAAGGGGAAATGGAGAAGCTAGAATACATAAGCAAGAAGCACAAGCATTTTTGACAGACACCACCTGTGAAGGACAGGCAAGAATTTTTTGCTGTATACAGCAAAGAGTTAAAACCAACTCCATTATCTCCTCCCTTAGAAAGCTCCTCACATTGCACCTATGTTAAATTGCTCCCTGACTTAAGTAATCATCTCTTTCAAGCCCTTAAGCAATAATAACTGACTGGAGCTAGGGTGAGTGAAAACCAAATAACATCAGTATCAGTGGAGGTAGCGCAGCAGAAGCAGAGGTATTTCTGATATCAGCAAGTGTATAAAACGTTTGCAGTTTAGAAAGGAACGAGTCCTTTTACATATTACAGACACACTGCAGCTAAAATATTAAAAATCTGAATGTTGCCCTAGGCATCCCAAAGTTTGTTGTACAACATAATTCATTTTAACAATTCTCTCAGACATGGAAAGAAAAAAAAAAGAAAAAAATAAAAAATATCAGGTCAGGCAAAGTTGTGTTTTTGTGGAATCCCAATCCACAGCTCACCCAAAGTGATAGCTCTCATCTAGAGCCCAGTTCTGATTATCTCTGCTTTTCCTGCGGAAGCAAAGGCAGCTTTTGGAGTCGGTGATGTAATGTGGCAGGCGTTTGCCCTAGCGCAAGGGCTAGCTGCTGGTGCTGCCCATTATTCCCCCCATATTTGAAAGCCCTATGTCATCCGTCTGGTCATATGTCTCAGTGCAGTTGTATCACGATATTCGTGAAGAGCTGTATCGCTGTAGTTAAATGCGGTCAGTGTCCAAGTGGATGCTGGTATAAAGGCACGGGTGTGGATGTGTTCAGGATTCTAAAGCACCGATGGCAGTAGGTGTCCATCGCCCATCAGCCAGTATTGTCTCTGTCAGTGGATTTTTCATTTACTTCAGTATCCGAAGAGCCGTGACTTGATTTTGGACCAAATAGCAGGGCTGCCTTGAGGCCTCCACTTTGTGGCTCAGCTCTCACAAAAGTATTGCTGGTTTGGCTTCCGTTATCTTTTCCGACTGCTTTAATTTTGTTCCATGCATCTCATGCTGGTGAAGAGCCAGTTATTAGGTTTCCTCCTCTCCTAATCCTTTTCTGCAGCCAGGAGAAACAGCTTCTGCGATTGTGTAGTATTTTAAAGCAGTATCCTGCAGCAATGATAAAATAAAAGGAGGAAAATTCTGTTCCAGATGTCTCACCTACCTCTTTTGTAGCACCTTTTGAATTGATCACATCTGGGTCTCTTTATGGCAGTTTAGCACATTGTGCAACAGGAAAGGAGAACTTACACAGCATCGTTCTCAGGCCTCCGTATGTTGTAAAATGAGCTTTATGCTTATTTTGATTTGCTTCATTTTGCTCTTCATTTTGTAGGCTTTGGACAGTGGATGCCTGGAGAGGCCCGATCACACTTAACGGCAACCAAAATATTGGCACCTCTGGACATCAGCATCGTTTCATCTTGCCTCAAAGCAATCATCTTGGTGGATTTGTTCGGTAACAGGGCTTTCAGGTTCACTTTCTGGCTGTGGTGAATTTTTGTGTCAGAGGAGCGTTTCAGCCAGTTCTGATTCTTTTTATCATTCAAGGTAGGAATGGGCTTATTTAATTCAGCTCATGTTCCTTCCTTTACTTCATTTTCTTTTCACAAATCAGACTCTCAAGTCCCATCTCAATATTCAAAATACACTATAAAAATATGCAGCACTGATCTAAAGAAAATGCACATACAAATCCTCCCTCTATGTTTAACTAAACACTCCTAAACAGTAATTTCACTCCAGGAAAGTCCAAGCATAGCTTTTAACCTCTGCTTTATATGCTACCCATATATAAACACAATATCAACCACATCACAGACAGGATAACAGTGCATGGGGTAAGAGTGCAGAATTTAGATTTCTGCTATAATAATACCTTCAAAGTTTAATTTTATCAACAGTTCTGTTTGCTCAGACACCTCATTATCACTTCAGCAATCGTATCTGTATATGTGGATTGAGACACTCTCAAGTGTCAGACCAAGAAAACCACCCTGAGCAGTATCTGTTTCAAACACTTCTGAAAATCTCACTCTAAAAGCTCTCCGAAATACACTGTTTCTGTAATACACGGAAGCAGGTACATAGTCACACCAGAAAAGAGAATTTGCGACCTATGGTCAAGTTGGCACATAGAACATATTGCACAGAATTTAATATTATATATTGGACATAGATCTTCCCTGCTTTCAGAAGGCAAATGTCACACACACACTCCCCATACAACTCAGTGGGCCAAACTAGAAGCCTGAAACGTCATCTACAGACAGATGTGTGTGGTCCTGAAAGGAGAAGAAGTCCAAAAACGTACACGCAAATGAAGAATATTTTTGGCCACCGGTGGAACAGATAAGTTCAGAAGAGTTCTGAGTCCGATAAGGACCTGCTAAAGCAAGCTATACAAATGAATAATACGCCATTCTACCAAGAGAGGAAGGAGAAATATCTGTAGTATCTCAGATAACCTCCTCAGTCCACCGCCATTACACGGTTTCAGCCAATGTTAGCCAAGCACTGAGCAAGCAAAAGCAGTTGAACAGTTTGATGAAAAAGCAAGACAGAGCAGTGCATCTCAGGCATACTGATGGCATTATTATTCCAGGGACTTGAAGAGTCAGTAAACAAAGGAAAAGAAGAATGCAAATATTTCAGCTGAAGCTGAAGGCAATGTACCACATTGTAGGAAAGAACTCCTTGGCCCTCCAGACCTCCCCAAAAAAATCGGAATGAGTAAACACATATTGTCTAAATTACTAAATTGAGAAAACAATATAAATACCATTAAAAAAAGCTAAGAACTGCTTCATTTTAGTGTCTAGAAGGCTAGTCAGCCAGTTAGGTTACTTTACCCTTCATTTTGCATGCAATGGAACATAACTTCAGAGGAGACGATGGTAGCAAACACCACAGCATGAAAGGCAATTTTCCTTTTAAAACAGAGGGCAGCAGTCATTCTACTGCCTACTGAAACCCCTACCAAAAATCAAGATTCAGTAACTCCAAATGCCTGAATTAAGCAGCCAGCTGTTGTGGCAGACCCAAGATCCTGAGCCAGTCCAAGGGAATCATCCTTCACAGACAAATGAGTGCTCTCAAGATTAAAAAAAAAAAAATAAAAAAAAATTTGCAGGTGGCCAGCAGTAAACTGCATATAAATCAGATTACAGAATACCCAAATGGAAGATTAACTGTTCTCTATTCAATGGGAGAAGAAGGTTCTCTCCATTGTTATGTTTGCTTAGGAAATTACAGAAATCATATCCCTGAAAAATACACAAGATCTTTATTATCTATTGAATAGCCTTAGATTTGCAACATAATACAGCCCTCAAAAAGCAATGTAAGCTAAACCACTCCTTTATCTTGGACACAGAGTGTTTCCAGTTACCGAACTACTGGTAAAAGAAATTCTTTATCCTTGCATGAAGTTGAACACTAGAGAGTAAGAAATTTATTTAGCTTCCGCTTACAAACTTCTTTGTCACATGTTACAGACGATCATCCTTCTGTAGCTAATTTTCTTAATTTTAGATAAATTTGGGCTTTAGTGCCTGTCTTAAACCCCCATTATTTAAAGCATCTTATTTGAATGTTATATATAAGCATCAAGCTTTATTGGAGGAATAGGAAACTAAGAAACTATGCAGCAAATTTCCCCCAAAATTTACCAACTTCTGTTGATGAGAGCTTCATTCTTTCTCAAACTGTGTCATTATATATTCTTTTCACTTGATGCTTTGCAGTATAATTTTCCATAAGCACCTTTGATCAAAAGCATTCAAACATTTTCTTCTAGCTCTGCCAAATGCCAGATTTTGCATCTATGCAACAAATAAGGAATTTTATGAGCATTAAAGAGTCAGTCTTCATGGAATCTCAAAAGTCATTTACTTCATCACGTGGATGGCTGCATTAAACCTCTTCTAAACCATTTAGCCACATTACTGAACAATGTGTCTAGCATATCTTTTCTACCAAACATAGCTGTATTCATAAAAAGGTGAATTAGTCATATGCTATTATGAGGACCAAAGGAGATGGTATGAAAGAGAGTTATCTTTGATCAGTTTAGCAAAGTACCGTCTTTTGTGTTTTAATTGCTGCCTCTCATTAGATACAATGATACAAGCACCTCCCAAACATGTTATCGACAGCAAAACCCAACCAACCACAGACACAGACACACACACAAATTTGCATGCTGCCCGCAAAACAAGGCTTAGACTTGCAGATACAGGACTGCTGCTTCTAGGGCCTCTAACGGAGAAGTTTTTTCCTAGAGTAGGCAGGGAATTTGAATCTTCTTTCTAACATTACATCAACAGTGCCACTCTATACTGAACAATGTAGCATAACTAGCATCTACATAAAGAATTACATATGTGGCAGCTTGATTGCCATTCAGCTAACATCTTCAAGGAACTATAGACAATGATTATTTCCCAACCAGCAAATTTAAAACTCATCCATGACTTTGACTGAGGTTCCTTCCTGCCCACAGACAGTAATTCATTTACCAATATTCAATTTCCTCTGTCATCCAATCATTTCTGTAAGCTTCCACAGCCAGTTTTAATTAGAATATTCTGAGTCATTTTGTACCAACAGCAAATTGTCACCTATTTACCTCCTTTTCCAAACCACATTTGTTACACAGTTCAGGCCTTGTAATTGTCCTCCACATGAAAGCATACAATCTTGTCCTTCAATTCCTCTTTTTTTTTTTTTTTTTTAAATAAATTACAAATACATAAAAGGTCTGCTCTTTAATCCAATACATCTTCAATTTCCTAAAAGCTTTTGTAATTTTTAAGAGGCTTTTTGGAAAAATCTATGCACAATATGTAAATTATGTCACTCACTTCAACATACTTGTTAGCTTCTCCAAGGAACTACAATCTTCCAGGTACTGTTTATCTTCATAAAAGTTACAGTAATAACTCTCCAACGTATGTTTATCCATTCCTCTGACTACCTTACTTTTTTTCTTACGCTGTACTAATAAGTCAGACTTGTCTTTGAATTCAGCTACACACAGAAAGACTAAAAAGGCTGGTGTAATAGTTACTCCCTGCTATTCCTTCTGCACTGAGGCAGATTTAAGTGGTATACCACAGCAGCAGTCTGGCAATTGCACATTTTAATTCCCTTAGAAGTATTGGGTGAAGACCATCTGGTCTTTGTGAAGTGTTACGGCTCAATTTATCGATTTGTTTCAAAAACCTGAGGATCGCTAAATAGAATAAAGCTGTGTTACAAAGGTCAATTCAGTTCAACAAACCCTACAGAAAACTCACATTTTGCAATATCATTTACCCAGAAAAACTCGACTACAGACGTGGTGCCTGTTTTTCTACAGGACATAGCTTGTTTCCCATCTTTCTGGCTGGGTTAAGTGAGGTACATATCACAAGGGAATCTGACCGAAGTCATAACATTAAAGCTGCTATATATTCCACAATCTTGCTACAAATCACTTGCCTGTATTAGGCCATTTGCACTGCTTTTATATACACACACTCTCTGAAAACATATGACTGTAAGATTAAACATCTATAAATACATTGCTGCTCTTGCAATATATAAGCTTTCCATTTTAAATCTAGTTCCCCTATCACAAAATATGAGACAATTCCTTAGCTTCATAGTCATATACACATGCTGTATGCATCCATACAGTTAAACCTACTCTGTCTTTCTCTCTACTGTTCCTTTCCCTACTTCCCTCATCTTCTAAAAAGTAACCTGGAACCCAAACTGATTTTAATGGGGTTTTGTCTACTGGATGCTACAATTCTAATAACCCAGAATAAGTAAATTACTCTTATTCGACGGAAACATACACATCTTCCGAAGTTAGAACTGGTACAGAAGAGTGGTGTTGTGTGCATCTTGCGAGAGCTTTTAGTTCTTGACTGTCATACACACAAAAGAATAGCAATCGGTTATTTTAGTTTCCTGACCTGAGATCTATACGCAGTGCTTAGAAGGTACTAGCAACCTCCCTGCTGAGAGCTGCCTACCAAAGAGGAACACTGATGAACAAAACAAAGGCTGGAGCCAGAGACCCTGCTGAGGAACAGAGGTCAAGGCACTGCCTAGCAGTAGGGAATCAAGAAAAAAATAAAAATAAAAATCAGAGAACCTTCCCTTGACTGCAGCAAGGGTTGGGGTGGAGGGAAGAGGCCTGGAGACCAGAAATTTCTGTAGCAAGTGCCCGAAACAGAAAACTTACCGTTAAAGACCAACTCTGCTGTGCAATCAGCCACATCTTTTTCTTGTCTCTTCTCTCCATTTGTTCACTACCAGCTACAATAGGAAGGAAAAGAAGAGATTAAGGACAGGAAGCAAAGTTTGAGGAACAAGCAGTAGATGACTCCTACAATAGGACATAAAGGAAGCAGAGAAGGAATTGCAAATGTTTACACAAGAACTGTTTATTTGCTTTACCTTCCAATATGTGGAATCTTGATTAGTGCTACTGGAATGCAAGGGGGCAAGGGTGGTTGGAGAACGTGAAAAGAAACCACCACAGAACGTGGGAGGAAACTGGGCTAGATCTCTAACAGTGTTCAACACTCACAGCCCTTTGCATAGATTTTAGAAACAGGCAGTTTATTTGGAAACCTCGATAAAAGTTTGGCTATTTACTGTCAAAGAGGATTACTGAAAAAGTAATTTCTAATAAAAAAATACTTTCAGTGAACAAAACAAATAAAAACAGCTACAACATTCCTCAGTTATCTTTTATATAACATGAACCTAAGAATGGAACAGCTGCCACATTTGGCTGACAATTTGGTTGACATTTTGACACATCATTCAAATTCAGAGCATTTTTCTTCTCTCTGAAGCAAACAGATTTTGCTTTAAATAGCCCATTTCATGCAGTGATACTTGCAGGCACAAATCCTTGGTTGTCATTCATGAAAAAACGTTTAACTGATTAGTAAATTATGTGTGACTTTTAAAAGCACAGAGAGATTTTCATGTTATAAGACAACAGAATTTGAATAAAATGCAGTCGAATACAGAATAGATATATTTTATATATCTATTATATAGAGACAAGAAAAAAGGACACATCATGCTCCTTTTTTTTTTTTTTTTTTTTTTTTTTTTAATCAAGAAGAAATAGCAATAGCACCTATCAGGATATTTAGCACTTTTCTGCATGCTTTTCCTCAAGCACCTGTTGAATTCCTGGATGCAGTCACTGCCACATAGCCGTCCGCAGGTGAACTGGGCACGGACCACACAGCTCCTGCTCTGCAGCATGAGCTACAACGGCACAGCGAGAGCCTGTAGAGAGCACAAAAACATGAAAGCTCTGTCAGTAGAGGATTTACTCATGTGCAATTTAGCCCCACCGTACAGAAAACAAATGTCGCCAGTAACATGCACACTGCTCTGTTACTGAAAATTTTCTAAAAGTGTTTCACTTCATTCCATTTGATTTCTTAAGTTTGTATCTATATTCATATTTAACTTCTCATTTTGACTCGAATCCTGTTGTCCAATAATATGAAAATCTCACTGTGCCTTTGAAAGTCACTCAAAATTGACAAATCAAACTTTTTGACATGAAACAAAGCTCATGCCTAGCCTCACAAGGCTTGGCGCCTTTCCTTGTTTACATTCATATAGAAACAATTTAGGAGATTATAAAACATTTTTTAAAAGGCATTGTTAACCTACGGCTTTTTCACCTTTGTGGAAACTGAGAGACTTTCAGGACACGCTCACACATCAAACTAGGATGAGCAACGATGGTGGTGATGGAACTGGGGGCTCCCAAGAGAAGAGCGACACACCTGCTTGTCTCTTCTGGCTTTTCAAAGACCATTAAGACAGATCTTTTGGAGAAAGAACACAAAGGAGTTGCCATCAGGGCTGCACGGGTTTTCCAGTGAAGTTCTTCCCTTCCCAGCAGATTTTTCCTGGACAGGACATCTGGCCTTATTCATCTCCCTTCACTAGATGACCTGTTATTAAACATTATCGCACTTATTTCGTTGTTTTCTTGCTTTCCAGAACGCACAGCAGAAAGCGGTAACAGAGTCTTAACACCAAGCAGGAAAAATACTGACAGTGATTTTCCTACCCCTTGGCAGACCAGTTAACACTGTTAATACCTTGGAGTGGCCCATAACTTTTGCTATGTGTTTTAAATTTATTAGCTTCCTAGGCTGCTTTGGCTTCTGAGACAAGTTTTATTTTGACAACATGCTGAGAGTACAGCTGTCTGGGCAAGTTATCTGCAACTAATAAAACTCCACAGTTATTTCTTTTTTTCTGATATTTGACTAAATGAAAAAAGCTTGTGTTGAGCAGAAAGCATTCTATTTTGTTTAAAACATTGTCAGGAAAGAAACCTCATCACTCTTCAGCTGCCTTGTTAAATGCAGATGCCATACAAAGCAGTAATGGGAAACACCCCGCAGACAGACCGAAGGCCTGTAAGTGAAAAGCAAACCCCACTGTCGTGAAATAGTTTATGATGTAGTGTGATTTTCTAAGCATACACGATACTCCCTACACACTATGCCTAGTATTGCTACACAAATATCATTTCTGCAGCTTTACACTTTAGGAATAATCTACATACAAGAGAGATTAACATTGAACAGCCCAACTTTTAAAGTTTCAGTATAAAATGCTGCAGGGAAGTAGAAGGAAAATGGTTTACTTTAAAATTATTGGTATTTTCAAGGGTTATACACATAAGTTATATAAGCAAACTCATAAACTTTCCCAGAATTACATTGCCCAATATATTCAGGTAGAAAAATTAACATGCAAAATATTCTCTAGAAAGCTATTTTGACTTTCAGAACAGTCATCTCATGCAGCATAAGAAATGTTACTTGGTGACGCTTATCTAAGTTCAGCAAGTTTTAATTTGTACTGCAGAATGGAATTGCATATTACTATAAAACACTGCCTTTTGAAGTGTTGTAAGTTATAAATGTCTGTTGAATTACGAAAAGATACCTCATGTTCCCAGTGCAATACAGAAAAAAAATAAAGGGTAATCATGACATTTCTGTATTGGTTTTTGATGAAGTGAACAGCATTTTAAACTGTAAACTCCTCAGAACAGTAATCTCCTTATTCTTGTAAGTGGATTGTAAAATACCAGGGTGATTTCCAGTACCCTTTAAATACAAATTATATTATTAATTTCAAAAATTTTCCGTTAAAATAGGTTCTTGCCTAAAAAGGCCTAAAAAGTTCCTAGTAAAATTAAAGCTGACTGAGCAACAATAATATTTGTAACTATGACTGTTATTTACCATTCTTGCTAGTTACTCTGCCTTAACTTTGGCCTGGCTAATAATGTCATGGTCAAACCAGTTCCTAAATCTTCAGCCTACTTAAGAATTTCATGATCTAACCAGTTCTTAAACAGACAGGAGAATACACTTGCTGTTGCTTCAATAAACCAGCAAAAATATTCCATACAAAGCAGGTTACTGTCTCTAGTCATATTGCATTTACTACAGAGCAAATTCTAATCTATTTAATTTAGCAATGTCTTTCCATATTGGCTATGAAGATTTCCAGCTTGAAAACTGAAAAGTCTAATTAGCTGGCTTAATATCTACATCAAAATTGAAGTTTAGTGCTGTACTCCATCAAAATGGAAATATTTTTTTTCCCCCATTCCCATCTCAAATCCATCCAGGGCATGAAATTTCAAAGCATTCTGCAGCAAGCAGCTTGAAAAGGGAAATCGAGCCACATGAACATCATTTAGATTTGCTCATGTCCGGTTCTAGTTTTCCCACTTATCACAAGGAGGAAATTTATAACCAAGCTCTTATTCAATACTGCACCTTCTTGCATGAGAATGTTAGTTTACCTACAACCAAGGTAGGGATTTTATTTCCTTCCACATTAATCTTGCAAGTGCTGCAAGTAAGCACAAGACATTTAGACAGCAGAATGTGAGAACTTTTTTTTAGTATCTGAGCACCTACTATGACAATACCTACCAGTGGTGAAATCTTGCATGTCTGCGGAATTATTTTACAAGTCATATCATAGCTTTAAATAAAAAAGATGGACAGGTGGGTGTAAAAATTGGGTAATCTAAAAAAGTTTTAGTGGTTAGCTTACAGCAGAAGTCAAGCCAGTCACCAGATCACACTGGACACAGAATATGTTCACTGTACTAGAACATTTTTTTGAAAATTATTTCCTTAGCTCTATATTTCTCAGGCAGTTTATTAGCCTGAACCCTGTCTCCTACACTTGAGAAAGTTCATAGCAGTTGAAGACTTTGGAAATTATTTCCAGGAGCTCTTCTCTTAACAAACAGTCCATGGGGGTACTGCTCGTGACACCCCGAGTCCCTCTTTCCAAGCAGTCATGTACGTTGGGTTGACTGACTTGGGTGAAAGCAGATGAAGTCCAGTGTTAAGTAGCTAATACAGGCAGGGGAGTCCATTACAGTGATGGAGAAAGATACTGCATTATGTAGTACGTTCTATAAAATGGATTCCAAAGTCATTTCAACAGTGAAAGCAAAAATGTGACTAAGAACATTATGTGCTTTTTCACTGGCAAGACTCCCACAGACTTGATTAAGAACAGATAGGCTGTCCCTGGATGTTCTTAAGATTTCATCATTCAAAATTAATCCATTTGCATAATCTGTGCTGAAAGAGAGGCCAGGATATTGTCTTCTTTTTACCAATGGTAGTAAAAAGTAATGAGTCCTTATCTCTGCTCCTGTTTCAACCTTCTCAAAAAAATACACAACAAAATCATTTGTCATCTTTTAAATGGGCACAAGCTCTCAAAGTCACCTTAGAAGGTGACCTTAGAAGGTAAGAAAAAAAATGAGGTGGTGGGCAGGGGCGGAAAGGTTGTATCTATAACTGTAGCTCTTTCTGTTCTAAAAATTGTTGTCATAATCCTTTTCCTCATTCCTTTTGGGCCTGCTTCTGAGGTCCAACTTTTCTGAACCACAGGTCATCTCACCTACAAAGAACGTTGTGTAACAGAATGGGGCTTGAACCTTGATTAGCATGTTTTAGTACTGTTCTCAGATATACTAGCAATCGGGGGGAAAAGAAGAAAAAAACCCCAACCCACAAACACAAACCGGTGTAAGAACAGCTTAGCCAAGAGAGAAATAATCTGTGAAAATTTAATGATTGAAATTAAAGAAAACAGATGATATGGTACATCTTTGCCTCCAAAGTTTCTGGGATTTTTAAAAAAGCACTTTGCTCTTTCTGTTACGTAGCTGGTGTTCTAATTGTGATCATAAAAGCTATTTTTTACAGCCCTTTAACAGCTAAATGTGAATAATGCCAAGAACAGTAGCTGTGTTTTAAGCAACATGTGACGGCTCTAATTGATAATTTAATAATAATTCTAATGTAATATAGTAAATAGGAAAATGAAATATAGTAGTGGAGAAAGTATATATGTATTTGGCAAGCTACAATAGCCAGACAAAAACGATGCAACTGAGCATTACTTTTTCAGGACTATATATTCATAGTACGTTAAGAACAGAGTTCGCATTTTTCAAACAGAGCTACATTCAATTAACTTGTCTTCAGGTTTCCCTGTAGAAATGATTCAAACTTACAATAAAAAACAAAATGCTTTGTCAGGGCTATGGTGCAGAAAAAGCATTGGTAGAAACAGTTTGTGTGCACCACATCATGGGCCACTATATTTATAAAAAAATTAGGGACTATCACAGATAAGGTCTCTGAGCCTGAATGGTGAATCTGGAGCATCTCCAGGTCACAGTGACCCAGGCAGACACAGACTATTTCCCTCCAGACCCTCTGGTCTTGGCCTCCTTCACCATGGGAGTCTCTCATGCTTCTGAGACACATCTGCTCAGACAAGTTCCCTTGTAACTTCACGTTGCTGTGGGAAGTGTGGGCACAGAGCTACAGGGAGCAGAGACACAAAGCAAGGAAACAGTTTCTGCAGTGAAATCCAACAGGGCAAAGAGGTTTAGACACAAAGAACCATTTAAGGACTATAAATACCTCTCCCTCAACAGAAACTCGGACTGATTTGTTCAACTCCTTTAGGAAAGGTTGTCCTACACTTTTTCCAACTCCTATTTCTCATTCATTAGGGTTTCCAACCTAGACAGGGACCTTCTTTTAAAATACAGTCAGTCTTCTAGTCAGTTGGGAAACTGAAGCTGTCCCAGCAACAAAACTGGAAAAATGCTTTGACCTCTTCTTTCTCCTCTCAACAGTTTTCTAGGAAGAAAATCTGCAAAGTGGAAAGCCATGCTGGCATGTGTTCCATGGTTCAGTAGAGAAATACACATAGTATTTTTGTTCCTCTGTCTCAGTCATTTATCGCATCAGGTTCCTCCTACAGAGCAGATTGCCCAATTTATAGTCATTTATGGTTATAAACAAAACCTTCGGTAGATCCAAGCATAATTCCCAATTTACAAGGATTCCCTTTACATCTTTATGCAACTGCTTATTTAAAAGTTCCCGCATCCACTGCCATTCTTTTATGGTACAGAAAAACTTAACAGAGCAGAAAATCACGGAAGGTCTCTCCAAAGGGAATAAGGAGTTCCTTCAGCCAGGAATTTTCAACCTTGTTTAGATGAATCTATAGTAAATGTAACATATGGAAGATTCAAACCAGTCAAAGGAAAATAGAAGTTTGTGGAGCTTTACTATATCTTCTTCCAAAATAATTTTTAAAAAGTTAGACATACCACAACTGAAACATTGTCAAAAAAAAAAAAAAAAAGAGTTTGTATTCTTCAATATATTAACTAGATAATTTCTGTTGTATTAGGTTCAGAGAAATGTTTTATGTACACATTGGGCCAAACCCTGAAGCACCACTTGGAGTGGATATTCATGGAGGATTTGCTGAGGCGTTTTTATTTGGGGTGGAGTGAGGGGTCGGAATTTTTATTTAAACAAGTATATTGAATCTAATTCTAACCTACCAAGGTTTCACACTTGCCACCCCACAAACTTTGTCTACCTTATTAGTTACTACTCAGAATTGAACCTGAAATGATCTGTTGATACAGACTCCAAAAACCGACCTCTGCTTCTCAAAAAGCCTGTGCAAATACCACTTTTGACTGAAGTAAAACAAAACCACAGGAACAGATATCCTGCTGAATATCTGTTCCTTACCATCTCTGTTCTACTTCTGGTGGAAATCAGTATTTCAAATCCCTCTGTTTTACAGAAATCAAAGATAGCTTTTTTTTTTTAAACTGCATACCTCAATATATGGAAAATCAGTTTTGTTTTTTTGAGGCTTCCATTTCTTGTGCTTGTTAACTGATCTGTAATATTAATATAAAGTAGATTATCATGTTTCCCTCCCTTACAAAAAGCATAAGCATATTCAACAACCTAATTAATCCTAATTAAATAGAAAGTCACAGAACACTTCTCTCGGCCAAAGTAATTTAGAAATGCCCTTGTGTTGATGACTTGCAATTTGCAGAATTCATTTTTCAAGTGAAAAAGACAGATGTATTTTTCCCTGATCAAAAGGGCCTAGATAAATTAAAACTAATTGGTTTTATGTGTTTCTGATAATTGAATGCGATGCACGTAAGCCATATTACGATGAAGGAAAGAACAACATTTAATTTTTATAAATAAGATGCAGAAAATGACAGCATCTTAAGGTCTATTAAAGGTTAGAATCAAACAGTAAATCAGAGCTCTGCTCTGTTAGAGGAAGAGTCCTAGAGTACGTACCAGAGACCTCTACAGTACCAGCACAAGTAGAGGCACAAACAATGTTTCCAATGTAATTTCTTCATTGCCGGAACTGATTGAAATGAAACACGAACAAGAAAAATCTCAATTCTCACTTTCCAATCTTAATCTTAACATATTCTGGTGTGTATAGCCAACTACATTAGCAGAAGTAGAAAGCACTTCACGTGGTTTCTGTAACTTGACTCCTTGGATGAGAGCCCCTTCTATATTAAAAAAAAAAAAAAGTTAGACATTATCAGGCAGCCAGCCAAATGGCAGCCAATTGAAATATTTCAGGGACTCCCAAGTAAGTGCTTTAGAAATAAGCATTCGCCTGAAGTCAACAGCTGTTAAGTTTGTCTGTATTTTGAGAATGCGGTACATTCATTTCAAACTCTAATTTTGCTCATTAATGGTCATGGAAACATGGCTGTTTCATATTAAGGAACTACACAGATGCACGTCAGAATCTGGCATAACAGTACAGCACTCCGGAGGGATAGTGCCAGTCTGGTGATACTTTCCCGGTGATTCCGTGACCTTCCCTGAAATAACTGAGATACCTAGCAGAACACAAGGGAACTAGAAGCCTTGGAATTATAGTGCTTAGGAATAGCACAAATTTCACATGATTCCTTTATCACTATGCCACATACTTCTCTTCTGGCAAGCTGGAGGATGAACTGATATTTAAAACACCAAAATACAGAAACTGACTGAAAAATATTTGGCAACCTGCTACCAGCTAGATTTACCTGTAAAAGTCATCCACTGGTGCCAGGAAATCTGGAAGGTCTGCTGGGAAAGGTAACTTCAACACAACAGCATGAGGCAGGAGTCCTGATGGAGTCTTCTGATAGTAGCTTCACTTGATGCACCATTAGTTTGGGGTATAAGAAAAAAGAAATACCGCCTGGTAGGAAAGAATTCTATAATGAACTGGGAATAGTAAAGTTCAAAATGTTAATATGTGGGTAGAGTTTCCCCATCAGAGACAGGCAGATGATCTCTGTGAAGCACAAGAGTTCCTTTGAGCATCTAGAAACATCTGATTATTGCCATATGCTAATCCAGCTTAGATCAGCAGCACTGATATGTAAACTGCTCTTGCTACAAGACATAAAGCTTGACAACGGACAGAAGACGCTTCCTAGGTTTCATCCTTCTCAAATTATTCCATTCTCTGGCACTAACTATGTTTGTAATAAATCTCTAAGCAAAAGAGTGGTGGAGTCAAATTTTTTACAGGGTGTCACACCAAGCTCTTCAGAAAAAAAAAAAAATCATGGAGAAAAGAGCTGAGAGTGTCAGAATACTAATATTCAAACAATACACACAAAAATCATGTCTCATATATGTTTTTTTCTTAGTTGAAAGGACAGAAAGGAAACATTTGCTCACAAGCTAACAAAGGAGCCCTCAAATCTCTCCAGTAGTCCAATTCAATCCTTGCCAGGTTCACCCGTTCTTGTTCTGTATAACCACCAAAACCAGTAAGCCCACCTACCCACTCAGCAGTCTCTTAGATTGATGTGTATTATACTGAGAGTTGCTGGAAAGCAGAAAATGGCTAGATTCAAAAAGGCTAAAAAATCTGCAGAGTCTGCCAGACTACTGAAAAGTTGGTTTGTCCACATGAATCCTAGAATACTTTTTATATATAAAGAATGTGATATCCTTTTTCAAAATCCAAATTGACTGCCAAGTTAATTCATAGGATTTATGTTTTGTAAAATCAAGTTACCAAAAGTTGCTGTACACAAAGACACATGTAGAATCACCCTAGAAGCTCAAAAAAACCAAACTGGTCTTTCACTTCTCTCCCCCCACCCCCTTTTCTCTTTCTCTAATTGGACAGAAAAGATCATTTTTCTTTGCAAATCCCTTGACACTGGTTTAGCTCTAGCCATCCCTAAAACAGGCACAGGGGGAAATAAAAAAGAAAAAAAAAAAAAAACAAAAACATAACCATTTGCACATTGTCTTTGTATCAAGGTAGAAATGCAGAAAAGTACATTAAACCACATCCATAATCATAAGCAGCAAGCTTTCAACACTTGATTTCTTCTATTTGCAACAGAAAAACAAGCAAGAAATGTCACAGAACTGCATCAGTTCAGATGCTCTTTTCGGTCTTCTAGTTAGGGTATCAGTTCCACCTCTATGTCTTGAAGAAAGAATAAAGAAATTCCACACAAAAAAGGACATTTTTAAGTGCATTAAACGTAGGAATACAAAACTGAAATGCATTTAAATGATCACTGACTAACCAAAGAGATTACTAAGACATTGAATTAAGCTTCTTTTTAGTCCAAAGTTTGTCAGAGGTATTAACAGAAGCATTTTTTTCTTTCAAGACAAAGGGATGGGAAGGGAAAACTGTCAAAATCAGATGTTGAAAACAGACAGTGACTTCCTAGTTATCTCCAACAAGCACAAACACAAAGGATTAACCTGACTGTTGAGGGCTCCAGGCACACACTACAGTACCACCTGCTTCATCGCTTTTCTAGTTAAAAAGGGCTGGGAACAGCATGGAAGCAGTCAGCCTATCTGTGCAAAGGAAATGAGTGTAATAAGAATATTTGGAAAGGTAACTCAAAAAGAAATAAAAGGTTACATTCATGAGAGAAAAGCACTGGCCTTAATCTACAAAGTAGAACACCCGCTTTCTGATTTTATTCTTAGAATTTCTGGCAGAGAACTGTTGTAATAAAACATCAATATATGGTAAACTCTATAAAGAAAACTGAAGTGGAAAATATGCCCTCACCTTAAAGACAAGAAATGAGGTAGGAAATCAAATCAATGGTGTGTTCAGCCCGACGGCTCTAGTTTTTATGAATTAGGGTTACTGAAGTATTTTCTCCTATAAAAGAAAATGTTGAAAAGATTACTGTCTATGTTGTCTAACAGTAGTGCCTAATTGATGGGGGGGGCAGGTCAGACCACAAATGCATACTGCATTAGAGTTCTATGGCACGGCGAGAACACGAACAAGCATGTGTTTAATCGTCAGAACTTAAATAATACATTGGAATGTTTCCACCGATGTGAAGGTCACTTGCCACCTCTGCACACAGAATCACAAGGTTTTCAAGACAAGCACTCAAATACATCTTTAAATATTTGAGGCTATAAACAAAATTAATTTCTTAAAACTATCTACATTTCCTAATTAACCAATTTAGTGATGGAAATCATGACCTTTAATAAAAAGCATCTGACATGAAGTTTTGTAACTTACTGATCACTGTTGCTGTGGTGAAAAACAACTGAAGTAGATGCATAATCCCTTCATTAAATATAAAATAGATAACAACATGGTCAAAAGTACGTACAGTGTTGCTCTCTGAATTTAATCTTCTATAAATTCCTCATTTAAAGCAGTTATGAGAGAACTGTAGAATAGGATGTAAAGCTTCTCTTTCTATATGAAAGTTTCTGTGAACAACAATTACCATTAGAGTCCTGGCAGCTGATTTACCCATAAATGGATAAGAATAGTTATCAGACAAAAGCTTTTAATTAATCCCACTGTCCTGGTTTCAACTGAGATAGAGTTAAATTTTTTTCTAGTAGCCGGTATAGTGCCAGTACAGTGCTGTGTTTTGGATTTAGAATGAGAATAACATTAATAACACACCGATGTTTTTAGCTGCTGCTGGGTAGTTGTAGTGTCTACACCAAGTCAAGGACTTTTCAGGTCCCCACGCCCTGCCTGGTGCATGCAAAGCTGGGAGAGCACAGCCAGGAAAAGGGGTGAGCGAGCAGCTGCCTGGTGCTCAGTTACCAGCTGGGCTTAAACCACAACACTCACTTGCCAAGTTTCCCAACACAAGATAGAAATGTTTGTGACTGCAATCTGATACATTTTTTTGATCAAAACTCAAGGGCAGGGGGAAAGCTTTTAAGATGCTTTGAAAAGCATCTTAAGAACCACAGTGGAGGAAACCAATAAAAAGAAAGGGAAAAAAAGTTCATTCAAATAGAACATGATGAAGGAAAAAAAAACACTTTAAAGAAAGTTGAAGCATGCTGCTGTGTCTGAGAATCCTAAAGATGTTACCAAGACACCAATTAGATCATTTCAAAACCATAACTTCCTGCCACCTCCACAGAAAACTACTCAACTACTGGGTACAATTAAGCATCTCCTCAAAAAGACAGCAGAAAGACACCAAAGCCTGTTTAAAGTCCCATGCCAGCATGTACTTTATGCGCCAAGTGACCTTTTACTGGTTATATTAATTGCATTTAACCTTACATTAACTGGGAAGGGCAGGAGTAGGAAGAAACCTGTGTATACAACACAGACGCACCAAGTTCAAAAGTACAGTTGAGGCCTTGTCATGAGCAGATAGAGAAATTAAAAGGGTTTGGTGAAATCAAAACCGCCCAAGATCATCTTTTAGCTGCATTTCCCCTTTGTTCTCTTAATCTGAAAAGGTCTGTGAGATAGCAACCTGCAGTCCAGCAGAATTTGGTATACCGATCCCTCCAAACTGACATATTAGAACAGTGAAAGTAGTACAGTGCAGAAAGAGAACCGACTTCCCATCAGTGCTGAGCAGAGGGAGCCAAGTTTACTGCTACTGTATGCTACCTGCTGAAATTAAGAACAAAGAGTGTAGCAGAAGTTAAATATACTATGTAAAACTGTTAATTTCTATTCTGCAAGGTGAAATTCCATTAGTAGTAAAATATATGATAAGGAGTAAAGTATACTTTGCCTATTACACTTTCTACTATGCATCTCACCATATAAACTTGGCCATATTGAGACCCCCAATTTAAGAACACTGCATTAATACCCTCTGGCACATTACCTCTCAGCATGACAATGTAAAACTGCATTTGGAGACATAAAATTCATCCTGCAGGCAAGAAATCTCATGTTGAATAAAAATTAAAGAATAAAAAAAAATCCTAAAAAAATAATAGCACAAGATCAGTTTTCTTTTATTCTGTTACTTCTTCATACTAATAAAAAAGCCAAAACCAAGGGATTTTTATGAATTTTTATTGACAGTTTTACAAAATAATCCTTAATAAATAATATCTTGAGCAGCACTCAAGACACCTCTTCGTCTGCTTCTTGGATTTGTATGATATGCAAAGAGAGAAATACCATTAATTTCTTTGCATGTTCACTGTAATGCAAGAACCTGTTGCTTATCCTCCAGAATTTCTTCCTCATCATCCATTTGGCTTTCATCCCAGCCCCTTAAAAGAAACATATCATAGTGATTTTTCAGCAGCTCAAATTCCTCAAGCTACTCTGCTTTAAGCCTTAGTGGCATACATAGAACTATATAGCATGAAAATAGGTTTTGCTCTATATTTTGCAAGTATACGTACATTACAAGCTAACATATTCATTTTTTCCCCTCCGTTTGTCACATACATTTTCACCCCTTAAACAAGTAGGAAGTAAACAACATTGTCACTATCGTGCCTTAGTAGAGAAATCCTACATCCTAGAACAGGTAAGCTAGGAAAGTGGGTCTCATTGATACTATCTGCACTATTTGCAAATATTGTTTGGTTTTCTACTGACCTGCAATTTCAATATTATGAACATTAAAATAAAATTTAAAAAACCACCAAAAAACCAACCAACCAACCACAAATCTCTGAATCAGCCATATTCATACAGCAGTTAACCTCACGGTGTCTCACTGACTCCTACTAGTTACGAGATCATAGAAAGAAACCAATGACAGACAGAACTTTGGGGAACTTCCTTGTTTCCAGTCATCTCCTTAGTCTCCAAGGCAATATAACAGTTATGTCATAGCCTGCAGACAGTTAAATGTTATTGACTCACCTGCTCACACCTGCTCTTTTTAAATGTACCTAACAACCAAAGAACTTAGATGATTTGTAATACACGTACTTTATAAATCTCAGTGTTGTATATTAATAAAAGCTAATGCATTAAAAAAAACATAATCTCAAAATTTATAGTTTGGAATCTCAACAACAAAATACATGACTTAATCTGAGCTGCCTGAGAGTACTGGCTTAGAACACCAAGATACAAAATAGGTCCTACTGACATTTATAATCAGGATGTAAAGTACAATCAGAAAGTCAAGACTGCTTTTATTTCAATTCTGGCAAGACGTTTGGTATATTGAGCATTTTACAATACCATAAAAACATATTTAGCAAGTTTAACTTACCCAAGAGTATCAACTCTGTTGTGGTCTTTTAGTTCCAGATTTTTACGGAAATTTGTAGTATTTCTACGTATCTTCTCTGAGTGGCTGCCGGAGGAGGTTACATCTCCAGAAGTTAAGCTGTAATGTTTTTCAGGACCTGAAATATTTTAGGTCATTTCAGGAACAAAAAATTTCCCGTCCATCTCTTTCCCTTCTTGCTACCCTTGCATCAGATCACACCTAGCTTCTAACAACACCTGGGGTGTTCATTATTAAATATCCAAGGAAAGGATACTTATTTAAAAAATTTATGACTTGCCTCATCAAATGGTTTAGTACATTTTTGCATCAAAATCAGTTAGATCTGAGAAGGCAAATGAAATAACTACTTGTTTTCAGTATGTTACTCGTTAACATGGGGGGTGGGTTGGGTGGGAAAAGCTTACTTACCTGTATAACTTCGTAATTCTTCTTCCAGAGTAAGTAGGGCTTCTTGGTCAGCAATATATTCCCAAAGATACTCATCTTGTTTAGTTACGTCAAGGCACTTGCGTTTTGATATTTCAGTATCAACTCTAAACACATGCAGGGGTGAACTCTTTGGTCTTGGCTGTGTGTTTGTTGGACAATTTCCAGTCAGTTTACAGCATAGCGTATTTGTTGACCAAGGTCTTCTAGAATCATTCCCTGAAATAACAGAAAAAGTCACAACTTCTAATAATTCAAGATTTTACACGTAAAGAGAATTTTATCTCAGCTCATTAATGACATTAATTGTAGTTAAAATTGTGAATTTATCTGAACAGATTATTAATTTTGCTTAAGACTATGAATTAATAAATGTTAATAAAGAGTTTACAATTATATTGGGAAGTAGCACCTCATAATTCAGGGGTATCTTTCAGAAAAAAAACATTTGATTTAAATATTATGTAAAATGGCACAAATTTTGGAGGAGGGGAGAAACTATGCAAAAGCTTAAAAAATGACAGAACCAAAGTTTTAATTTAAGGCAACATAAATAAAATATAGACACTTTCAAATATTTTTCTGGGATTCAAAATTGACAGTTTCAATTTCCACACATAGCGTTTTTAAAATTAAAATGCCAAACTGGTTGCTTAGGATGAGAGAAATAACGTAAGCTACATTCCTTGAGATGGAGACAGTTGAAATTGAGAAAAGTAACTAAAAAGTGCAGATGCAGTTATGCATTACTTGTTTCCTTGTTTCTTATAGCTCATGTAAGAAGACTTATTTCAACAGCATGAAGAAATCTTTTACTAGATCAAAATCATATTGTACTATATGCTGCAAAACACATGGTAATACATAATCTTGTTCTAGACAGTTTAATATCTAAATATTCAAGCTAAGAGGGGAGTAATGGGGGAGAGGCAGGAATAGAAACTAAGCAAAATCAAAAGAACTATTAGTGACAGCTGGAAAGATATTTTTTTAACTCCAAAGCCCATTCTTATGAAAACAATGCCATGTATATGAGCTATTATGCCTCAAATAAAAATACATAGATGAAGATATAAAAATGATCCAAATTCAACAGAATCATCACAGACAGTGCTTTTACTTTTTACATAAGAAAAATTAACCTGTTAAAGTAGGAACTCAAAGCTGTTGCTCTCCTCACCTGGGTATGGCCTCCATGCTACCATCAGGGGAGAAATTCCATGTTGAGTCTCTAAACCACGTGAGGGTCTAATCAACTGACTTTCTAAGACACCTTGAACTAGAGAGTCATCAGCGTATTCACTTAAGCTCCTTTCAGGAACCCACTTTGCACCTCCTGAAATTAAAAATTATTAGAGGAAATTAGTTGCAGGTTTTGTTTTAATATGTATTTACTGTTACTCTATTTGCTGCATTTAATGTGTGTGATTTAAAGAAGTAATGCAACAAATTTTCTATGCATAATGTAAAAAAAAAAAAACATAGATAACATACTAACAAGCTTAAATTCAAGTCATATACCTGATCAAATTAATATTCATGTTTACCAATCATTTCACATGTTGTTTCACACACACCATTAAAAGCATATTTTTTGTGATGTATATTATGCACAAAGAAAAGCAGAAATTCCCACTGGAACCAAATTCTCAGGGGACATAAAGAAGCATACAAATTTATGGTACTATATTGTTGTAATTTAACTCAAGGTAGTAAATTTATTTTATCCTTCCACAGCACCAGTTGTGTGTGTCGGCATGACTATTACAACAAAGTCACTTCTAAAAGTAAGCTAGATGCAAGCTACATGAAGATAAGGATGTCTTACAGCCACAGTGATAAATATGTGTATTGTTTGAGGACTTCATTCATATGCCATTACCTGGAAATGGGATACTACTGTCCATAGGGGGAAAGTGAGCACACAGTGAAGCATGCGCTTTGAGAATTACTTGTTTAGGGTTTGCACCTACAACAAAGAAACCTTCAAGTCCCCAGTACTGTGTAGAGACAGATATCTGTGTTTTGGCTACATCCTGTAACTTGAAAAAAACACAAAGATATTAGAAACAGGAAAAGAAACAGGAAACTTCATCAGTTGCCCTTGCAAGTTTATATTAATAAAATGCTCATTTCATAAAACTCAAAATTATTCTGATAGCCTGGTGAAATAGATATTCATAAGGAAGAAAGTTTTGCATGATACATGCTTTAAATTGCTATAAATGTCAATTGTTAATGTTGTAAGAGTTTGAGTCTATCCTTCCACTGTGGACATGAAAAGCATTTTTTTGCTTGTTTTCGCTTATCTTTGTGTACATCAACTAAAGTACCACTCTTTAACAATGATGCCAAATCTAATGGCCCAATCTCCTCCATGTTTTTTTGCTTTCAATTTCATTGAACATCAGAAGAGCTGCCTTCTGCCCAACACACTTTTTTTTTTTTATTTGAGATTAGTCTGTTTTTTCTTTTGCTTTTTTTGAATGTCAACAGAAGACTGACAATACAAAGTGGAAAGCAGAGGCCTTCATCCCCTACATATGAAATATGGCACGCAGTGACAATCCTCTGATTAAAACTGTACTCCTGATTGCTTTGGGCTGGGGTTTTAGAGGAGAATGGGGAAAAGTGGTAGAGTATTTCACGGCAACCATACAACTATCACCATTTCTCAACTGATTCAGCAACATGGTATGTGGCCTCGTGCTAAACTGGGAAAGTAGATTAAGCAAAATAGTTCATCTATTTAGCAATCAAAGATACAATATTTTACCGCTGTAGACTTTGTAATTACAGGCAAAACCACACTCTGACTAGTGCAGACACTGTGCAGTTCTTGTGAATCTTTGTTGTTTTCCTGCAGTTGTGTCTCAAGGAGATATTTGTTGTTCATTAGTTCAGTAGGGTTAGAGATCTTCTCAGGTAGTTTACACAATCTAAGTGATCTTCTTGTAGTCTTTTTAATACTCTCCTTTTGCACGGCATTTGTTTCAAGATGACTGCAGACCACCATTCTTTCTACAAGAGTATAACAAAATCATGAAAATAGGATTTCTTTTTTTTATGGAAATGAATATGAATTATACCCTACAAATCTACTATATTTTCTTCATGAACTTAAAATACCAAGCCTCCATTGAAATTACCCTTAAGCCACAAAATTACAAATAAAACCAGTTAACTTTCATTAGCTTCCTGCCTGATATCCAGAGATACCAACACACATGGACTAGACTTACCAGGTGGTAGTACTGGTTCTGTATCTAATGTATATGTTCCTGTACATCACTGTCTATGAAAACAATAGATCTTGATAATAATCTTAACACCTTTCCAACTACCACTTCATGCTAATGTAATTTCTTACATTTAGAATGCTGTAATTTAGCCAGAGCCAGCATAAGAACTGCATTAATAGCAATTCCATAAAATGTCTTTAAAACTAGCAAATGGTTTGAAATACATACTATCAGGCTGTGAATGATTCTGCAAGCTGTTTTTCTTTGTTTATACAAGACATAGCCATTTTATTTTTTATCCTGTGCCCAAAGAAGCACATAAATCACATCTCATTAGTCAGCTCTTGTTTGCTTTCTCACATTTGAAGACTTAAATAAGCAGTTTCTTGAACTAAGCACAAAGAGAACAAGTGCTAGGTCCTGAAGTGCTGGATCAATTGTTTGGTACTTAAAAAAAAAAAATAAGAAATTAGTTACCCTTAGATTCTAACTTATTTCTTAATATTGAAAAAGTGACAATATATTTTACATAGCTTTAGGACACAGAGTAAGATTTTTGGGACCCCTCAAGAGTGTCACAAAATAAAGCTGCCAAACTTTCATGGTGATTTCACAGACATGCAACAGGCACTGGAATATTTATACACAAACAATGATTTTTCGTGCAGAACAGGTAATCATTTACACAGTGTCTCAATTCATCAATATAAAAGCATTTTTCTACATAAAAAGGACATATGTCATACATTAAACCTAATACAGTACAGTTAAACTAAGAGATTTGTAAGATCTACTTTATAATGGGTCTGTTTTCAGTATACAACTCATACTGGGGCAGTCTCTCCCTCAGATATGAGCTCACAACTGAGAGATTACTGTCACAGCAGATACCTATCAATTCAAAATAGCTTGCACAGTCCATCAAATTGTGATCAAGAGACCTGCATAGTTCAGGGAGTGGTACATAATTTAACGATCTTTAATTATTTCTTTCAGACAACCACCATAGTTCACTACTGCATCCTATATGAGAATGATAATACTGTATACACTTATGTATACTGAATAAATAGTTTTTGAAATTTACCTTGAGAAACTTCTTTAGAAGAAACAGGATTTCTGTCAAGAGGAAGAGGTAAAAAATATTGTGTCAGCTGTGGACGTTAAATGACAAGATGACTTACTCACTATGCCTACAGTTTGTCTTTGCAAAAGGTCTTGCGCTATGTCATTCTGATCTGCAACTGCTGAACCACTTTGAAACAGAGGAGGGAGGAAAGACCAGAAAAATAAAAGAAAACAGATCACATCTAATCATAAATAAATTTTGGGAGATCACAAGAATTGCACATGTATCATTAATTACTAGGACTCTTAGTTTTGCCTGGAATTACAGAATTACTCAAGTGAGAGTATCTTAAAAGTACACAACACTGACCAATTACAGACTTGTTTGTATGCTAGTCCCTGCTCCTGCTGAGATAAGAGCATATAAAAGAGAAATTCTACCTGAAATTCAGGACATACACATATAAAGACATGTATCTTACCTGGTTTAACATTGGAGTGATCAAGGAAACAAAATAAAGAAATTTCAAAGTGATACCTCTCTAGTTACAGGCAATTAATATACCTCAGTGTATATGACAGTCAAAGACACAAACTTACTATTCACTAACTTTAATGGTAAACGTGTCATATGCCTGTTAACTGCCAAAATGGTCATAGACTGCCTTACAAACTAGTCATCAGATCATTAAGTCATTCAAATGGAAACTTTCAAGGACTAAAACCAGCAATCACAGACAGAATCTTGGAAGAAACGTAAAAGAAAGGAAAGCAGTGTCATGCCACTGGCACGGACCATGTCTTGTGCCAAGGGTGAGAAGATGTGTATCTTAACCATCTTAACCATGCCTTAAAACAATTTACAATCAATAGTTCTCCCCTTTGATATGAAGCATGACTGTCTGCAAATAAAAGCGCCTATTTCTTAGGAATATAACTAAAGCAGAACATAGGATTATTCCCTTTCCTCTTCTAAATAATCTCTGCATTTCTGATACCTTCCACACTGCCGGAGTGGTTCAGTTTTTCCTTGCTTATTCACTCCCATAGCCCCAGCTCCCATCTCCAAAAGGTTAGATGATTCTTCCAAGTCCTTGCCATAAGACTAATTAAAAAACAAACAAACAAAAAAATCACCAATATTCAGAAACAGATTAAAATTCAAAAAAACATTACCTCAAGTGATTAAAAGCCTGCAGAATTTATTTTTGTATAATTTCTATATATTAAGGGTCCATGGACACAACAGGAAAACATTACAGGCAACCTTTGGAAAGATAAATTTTCTCCATTTGTACAGAAAAGATAAACAATGCACCAATAAATTTTTATTAGAAATTATTTAACTGCTGCTACTTTAAATATTTAACAGATCAACATTTAAACAAATCACTTTAGATCACTGTGAAGATTCATGAAGTTCTTTTTTACATACTTACATCATCAAGGAACTCAATTTTCAAAGAGGACTCTGCACTTTCAGAAATAGTGTTGGGTACTTCCTCTCTAAAAACAGATGTCCAATATCTCTTCACCTCTTCAACTATGAAATATAATTAATTTGATGCATTTTTTTTTCCTGTTCAAGATACACTTATAAAAATGCAAACTTTTTATTTATTATGAAGTACCATAAATTTCTCCTTTCATTATTGTTACTTTTTTTAAGCAGAAACTGCTTAAGTATGCAACTGTTTAGCAATCATAGCAAAAAAAAAAAAAAAATCCCAAGAAAAAGTATTTAATAGTTAGATTCAATAAACAGAAGTTTAGTACACCTGTTAAGTCATCGACATTGTCATCACTATCATCTCCTTCTCCCCCTCCTTCAATCACAGCCTGATGTACACTCAGTGTTTGCATAGGCCTTAAATCTTTAATGCAACTACCAGAAATTTGATCAACAGGAGTTCTAAAAAAGGAAAAGAAATAAATCTTAAAAATTCATCATTTTTTTAATACATAATATCACAATTGTTAAAAAAAAAAAAAAACAAAAAACAAAAGCAAAATGAAAGCAAAACAAAAAAAGCCCCACCACATTATTTACTGCAGCAGTATTAGCTGCTGCTGAAAAGCATCAACTCTTCCTAATTTCATTGAGATGACCTTGCACCTCAGGGACTAATTGTTATAAACATTACAGAGTTGTTTTGTATCCTGAAGATTGTACTTCCTTTTCTCTACAAAATTCCTGCAGCAAATGCCCCAAAAATCAAGCAACCAAATATCATTACCAGTCTTCAAATCCTACAATAAACTGAGAGGACAGAGAATTCCTCCAAATACTATTTCTGTAGTAATTCTGCAATATTAACTCATCAAATGTGGTTATAATGGTTATTTTATTGAAATAAAGCACACTGTATATAGTCACCTTAATTCTTGATAATATATCTAATATTTTAAAAATTTCAATGGAATTTTTGTTGATGGTGTTAAGTATTTCTGACTTCTTTCATTAGTACCAGCAACTTCAACAATACCTTCTATATTTCTTAAGCAAGAGTTTCTCCATGTAGCTCAGGCCATCCTTCTTGAATTCTATTTTGATAGGTTCCTTCAAAACAGTAAGATCAGTCTGTACCTCACAAATTCCCACAGATTCTATTAGAATTATTTAAAAAAAAAATTATACAGCTATTCAGATTTATAAACTTTCTATTTAACTACATTATTTTTGAATGAATGTCACATTAGTAGTCTATGCCTAGCTAAGTCTTTGCATAATTCTAAAATTTAAATGGCCAGCAGTATTATATTTACATAACACAGTCAGCCATGGAGGTAGCCAGTAAAATCTCATTTATTACAGGTTCTCACATAAAGGAAGACTACTACACTGAGGGGGGAGAAGCGGGGGGTAATCCATGGCACCACAGATATAAATCCCACCATTTCACTGGAAAGAAAACGGGGGGGGGGGGGGGGGGGGGGGGGGAAGGTGTGTGGAGAAATCTGTATAATATTTTTCGTACAAAAATACACAAAGAATGAACTCCATCCATGGACTAGGGGAAAGAGTGTGCACAAATCCAATCACACAAAAGGTTTTTTTCATATTTTTCTATGCATACTTCAACTGATTGCATCTTTTCCCTGAGACAAAGAAATATTAAGAGCCTGTGGAAGGAAAGCAGAAAATGTACTTTGATGCAACACATGAAATCCTGAGCCATGCACATTCCTAGTCTCAGTTAAAAGCTGTGACATTATGCCTTGGCATTCCTATTCATACTAAAGTCTCATGTGAGAAACAATGCCATAGAACAGTACAGGGATACAAGCTAAACAATCTGGCCACGACCACACTTCGTTACAAGAATTGAGATAAAACACTAATCTGCAGGTTATTAAAAAAAACTTCAGAGGTTGTTGTTAACATATAAAGGGACACAGAAAGAAAACTTAAGAGACATTTACTATTCTAATACAACATCTACTTTCACTAATCAAAAATCTGCTAACTCACCAAAATGACTCCTAATGTTTTTAAAATACAATTAAAACGAAAAAAATTCATACCTGGTAGGACCTTGCTGGCACACAGTTCTTCTCTGTGATCACAATTACCTTTTCTCCAGTGAGTCAAAGCTTCCTGAAAAGACTTTGCAGATTCCTCCTCATTAAATACACCATTTAGTAATAATCCTTTGTCCTGATTTTCAAGGCCTGTACAGGTTGATTCTGGGGAGACTTCCTAAATCAGTTCCACAACATAATTAATACAGTGCTTCTGATGATAATCCTCTCCCCCGTTACATACAACAGCAATATTTTTAGTATCAGCTATGGAAATGCAGAACCCTGTTTTCTGGGCTTAGTCTAGCTACCCTGGTAATCAAGATCACTCCATTTTTATGCTGTCTTGCTCACAACTAAATTGCAATGTTCTATCTAGAGCAAAATATGAAAAACAAAAAAGTCTGCATAAGCACACAAAAAGCCCTATTTAACTTCAATGCATTTAGTAGGCAGAAAGCAGCAACCGTGGATAGCCCACATCCTATGTACAGTATGGACATTATGTCCACAGACACAAACAGGGGTCGATGGGCAGCACACGTCCGATAGCCTGATCCCTCACTTGGCACACTGTGGAAAAACATAAGGCCACTCTACCTAAGATGTCCTAAACAAAAAGAATTTTTTTTTTGTTTGTTTCCAAACTGTGCACTACCTCAGCACTGCCTACTGACACTGGGAGAGATGAAAACCTGTCTGATGTGACCTGATGCTTGCTATTTACTTTCTTCTGCTCATGATTCATTTTGGATTCATTTAGATTTACTTCCCTGATGAAGTGATCAATGACTTCCAATTTTCCAACATGTATATTGGCTTCTGTCTGTTAATGTAACATCATGCGAGCATTAATTTATTATCAACGTACTCAAACATTCCTCCAAAGAGCATATTAAAAGCAGGTAGGTAACCACATATTGATGAGTGATGGTGACATAAGCACATAATAATTTCAATGATCAATAGTGTGCAAATGTGCGAGCACAAATTCAATAATCTGAATATTCCATTAGGTACTACACAGGACAGACTAAGTGAGGCATTTTATGCAGTACATATCATTTAAACAAGTTTATGAGCTATGTACTTTATTAATGAAGTTCTGCTTACTGAAGCTTTTCAGCAGACAGAAGCACATGTGTAAAGGTCAACAAGAGGAAAATATTCATTTAAGGGACTAACTGGAATACCAGTTCACACATAAAAATAGTCCACAGAAGTCCGTACTATAAAGAACTAAATGAGTTTGATTGAAAATAGCTACAGAAGGAGAATAACAGATTTACTCACACTGGGACTTTACTGATTTGCAACCTTCATTAGAACAAAGAAAATTACTGTGGAAATGTAATATGAAGGTTTTGATTACCGACTCTTGAATGATTATCAAGCAAAAAACAAAATGTATTTTATGTTCATCCTTTCCCTATGCCCCCTCCCTACACACATAGAAAGACCAGAAGGAAAGATCCTTTGTCTATAAAATCCTCAAGTAAGGCACATATTCTTACCACGAAAGATAAGAGCAGTAAAGGTACAGGGAGACAGTGTAATCAGAAAGAGTCAAAGATATCGAGCAGCCATTGCAAAACTAGAACGTACTCGCATCTCCTCCTTTCCACCTACTCTACACTATAACTGACCAGAGACTTTGCAGCTGCTGGTTGCACATTTAACGGCACTTGTGACGTGCCAGTGAGTATGCAGGGAGACTAACCACTTCAAACAGCGGTTACTTTTTTCCTTTTGCAGCCTTCCTCTGATTCGTATGCTGCAATGCAGGATGGATAAGATTCAAAGTTAACTCCACGAACACGTGTGCTTTGTCTTTTTCTTCAGTCCTAATAGTCCATAATCATCCATAATTGACAGCAATTCTTTTCTCCCCAACATGACCAACATGTTGCTAACACACAGGGAGATCACAGAAGCATATACTTAAAAGGGGAATTTCTCTCTGTAATTGCCCTTCTCCTTGGCTCATTCTGTTTCCTATGGCGCATGCATTTAAAAGTACATAGCTAAAGACTGTGTTGATTTCTTTTTCACCACATGAAGAAAATAATCTTAACATTACAGTAGAAGTCACATTTCTTTGAAGGAGATAATTTTATTGATGTAGCTGGATACATCTGCTCTCTTTGAGCAAGCATAGTTGCATTATGCATGGTTCTTTTTGGTACTCTGGCAACGGTATAGAATAGCAGATCAATATTTGAAAGGCTCGCCCTGCTGTGTTATTTGCAGAAACAATACGAACATCTTCATTGATATTTTGCTCAATTGCTTCAAAATACTTAGGCAGGAATTGCAAAACTGATTTTAGAGAATACTTGCAAAGTTTATTTGTTCTGGCCTCATGTTAAACTTCCCAGCAGTCTAACTCGGACACTAATTTCCTCCTACTTCAATGCCTAACCAGCCTAAGTTGGTTAGACATCAAAAATATCTACTCCCAAAGCAGCAGTCAGAAAGGAGCAGGAAAGAATCCAAGGCAGAAGCAACATGACCCATCAAGAAAGTTGGAAGGCACTTCCTTGGATTCTCACAACTAGAGTGATTGCCTTGAAACTTTCCATCGCATAATTTCTCTAAGAACAGCCTTTTCTCCTGACTCAGACAGCTAAAACTCTAGATCAAGAGTTACATGATCTCACTTGGACTGTAATATCCTTTCCCCCTTTGAAAAAAAAAAAAAAATGGAATTACAGCTACTGTTTTCTATTTCAAATGCAAAAGACTCCTTTTGCATCTCTCCACTTCCTTTTGTTAGCTCCCTTTATTAATAGCAGCAGTTTCTAATTAGCTTCAGAGTAGGATTGGAGAAAAGGAGGAAGAAGACAAGGCAGAGGGTGGAGAGAATCACAACTACTGTGGTGGAATTCTCCTGACACAGATGGAGTGATCACAGAATTCCATGATTCTCTGTTTAAATGCTTGTATTCTTCCACTGAAGCACTGTGTGACCTTTAATCCCCACAAATAAACTTCCAACATCTCAACACAGTTGGTTTACCACCAAAAATGAGATAAGTTGCTTATCCCTTTAAAAAAAAAAGTTTACAAGAGAATGCGTTACAAATGTCAAGATTTATCGTTGTTATCTTACTACTGCTACCACCCAGTTTTCAGTTCTAGGTTTAAAAGATCTGCTACAGTCTATTTAAAAAAAAAAAAAAAATCCTAAACAGTCTGCATTTAGATGTGTTTGGTGAAATATTTTTACATCCAGGCAAAACAGCTCATGGAAAAAATTTTATACCCACTACGTAACTCAGGATAGCACGTCATCCCAAAATATTATTTATCACTGGCTTTTCATTACTCACAGGATGGTGTATCCTACTGGAACTGCCTTAAATTCTCACCTGAAGTTTTTTCATCAAATGATGTAATCTTTCTACTAACATACTATAAGCAAGGATGATTTTGACAAGGATGTATTTATCAGACCAATAACTTTAACAATTTACTGCATTATTAAAAGGATTATATTTCTGGGAAGAAAGAATGAGATCATCAAATAAATTTTAGCAGGATAACAGAATGACATATCCAGTGCCATTATCGAAAAGTATAATTTGTCTTCATGAAAATCTCATACAGTAGAACTGAAACAGTTAAATGAACTTACACTCAATCAAGACCCTACACAAATTTTCTATGTTTATGTTAGAATATTAGAAGATAATGCAAGCCTTCTACTTTAATAAAGTAACTGTGATTCTTTGTAATCATAGCAATGAAATATCAATCCAAACATTTTTTTCATAAAAGCTTCCTGACATGGCTTCTCTTTGATTCATTAAGTCCAGCTATAAAACAGTCATCATTAAGGAATGAAAGAAAATGAAAACAAGCATAATAATACATATTTGAAAAGGTATTTAAAAAATAAATGGCATTTATCAAAATCAAATTATCATGGCATTTATCAAAATCAAATTTGGAATAACCTTAGGAGAATAAAAATAGTGGGTTTGTTCAAAAGATAAAATCCAAAATTCATGTACAATTTGGTCCAAAAAAGAGAGTTGTTACAACCCATTTATGAAATGCAATCAAATATTACGCATGAGAAATTTAAGTTTGTTACAATTAAGTGTTAGACAATAATTCTAGGAGAAAACTTTACTACTCTAATTATAAAATTATAAAATTTTTATTGTTCCCATAACAGATACACAACAAAGCTGTATGTTAGAAGCTGATTATTACTGTGCTGAATAATAAAACTGCACACAACTTAAGTTTCCACTGTACTGTATAACATTTTACTTTCATCACACTTTATTCCTTTGTGAGTGGAATCCAAGTATGAAAGAATCAGGAATGCTGAAAGTGGCATCTGACAGAACAGACATAATCATAAGCAGGAATTCAGAGTTTTAAGCTTCCTTTTAACAATATTTAAATTATAAGTCACAGAGATTGTTAAATATACTCACAAGGGCCTATAACAGTCTTTGACTACTGAACAAACACCTTTGACCATTTTTAGTACTTACAATCTTTTTTTTTTTTTTTTTTCTAAACTGTTTGACATCCAACAATTTGGAAAAAGTCTCAAATATACCAATAATAGTATTTCAAAGAGCCTGTGTAAGAATCTCCTGACCCAGCAATTTGTCACATATTTCCACATAACACTACCATTGGTTCAATTTAACTCAGTTCATGAGGCGTGCATAACAATAAAATCCATCAAGGCACAAGAAAAGACAGAACGATTTTCTTTTAAGTATTACAATAAAACAGCTATGCTATTGCTTCTATGAAAACTCTCTTTTTTAACTGAAAAACTTTCTGCTGAGTATGCTAGTCACATGTGATAGCGTGAAAACAATCCGTTTGTAACATAAGTGGTGTTAAAACAATGCCTTGCTATCCACCAGCATTGTATAATTTTACAAGTGCTACTCACGATAGATGAGGTTCTGGGGTAGAGAATGAAGTACTTGGAAGCATAGCTCCACTTAAATTGGGGGGGGGGGGCGTTTAGGAGAAAGAGTAAATCGTGGTTCAAATCATCATCACAGTAACGATTTCTAGCCCGGCCGTCACTTGGAGCAGAAGATGCGAGAGGTGAAAGCGCAGCGGCGCCAGGACCGGGGAGAAGCGGCCACGGGTGGGTGGGTGGGTGGGTGGGTGGGAGGCGGCAGGAGCCGTGCGCGGCCGGGCCGGGCCGGCAGCGTCCTGCGGGGGCACAGCGCCGCCTGGCGGCCACACGCGGCCCGCCGCTCCCGCACTCGTTCCCGGCACACGCGGGAAGCGCCGGTCCCGCGGGGATCCCGTTCCGGGAAAAGCCCGCCCGTCACCTCGCACAGGGGACGAGGGAAAGAAAAATCAAAAAAATATAACAAGGACTCAAAGGAAGCAAAATCCTGGTGGCTTTGATGCCAGGCAATCTTAACGGGAATGTAAAGCGCCCAAATACTTTTTCCTAAGTAAAACCATCAAAAAGACCCACGCAAATATCTGTTCCTTTGGTTTTGAGTAGTAGCGGCTCTGACTGCTTTAATTTGCCATAAAAACAATAACTAATTATCTAATATATATCATGGCACGTATTACGGGGGGGGGGGATCTTTCTGAGCGAGGTGCCACTTTTTTAGAAGAAAAATGTTATTTTCTTATTCAACAATGGAACTACTCTATTTGCACAAGTTACTTCAAAAATCAAATAGTATGGGGCTATGTCGTATTTTGGACGCCAGGTTTCTTATTTACAGTTGCTACGTTAAAGGAGTAAAAAGGGCAAAAATCTCTCTATTAAATATAAATCAGCTCATGCTTGATAACACTAATGTCCACTCTAACATAGCAAGCAAATACCAGCTCACAAAGCAGTCAGAACTAAGAATGTGCCCTGGTGCTTATCAAAATACTTAAAATTACAAAATATTCACGGACCACTCAATTTTGATGTATTTGCCTGCAACCACACATCTTATTACAATCATACAGTAGTGTTCTTTATTTAAGTAAGAGGTCGGTCTTCTTCAGACGCATTCACATGCTGGGCAAATTAAAAAAAAAAAATACAGCTTAAAGGAACTCCCTGCTAAAGAACTGATAACAGTTCTGATAACAGGATCATTTATCTGTTTTCTTGCCATTCAGGGAGATCAGCATATAAAACCTCCCTTTACCTTATATGCACTAAGTAGTTATCACAGAAAGAAATCATAGAATTAAAGTGCATATCACCAATATATTTTGGGAAACAGGCAAAAAAGCCCACCCCTATTGCTTTCATTTCAATTCCAGCAAAATAAGATATTTAAATAAAGTAGGAATGAATTAATCTCAAATATGTAAGTAATTTTTTCCTCCTTTTAAGTTGCTGCACATCTAATAGTCGCTATGGCACCTCAAACTGACCATCTTAGAGAAGTCTTATTTTTCCAAGCAGAAAAAACTGCAAAAATAAGGTATTAAAAAAAAAAAAAAATCTTCAATTCACCAGAAAAGCTAAGGCTAAAAGTTCAAATGAAGTCCTTGACTTCATCATTTCAAATTAGCAATAATACCACCAAAATGATTCCTTTTTTACGGAAGACAGGGAGGCAGCTAGTACAACGACATCCATAGACTACCATACTATATCTCCATCATACAGAGGAGCTAACATACAGAAAGCTAGCGTAATATCTAGACCCACATCTGCATTTTGGGCATGCATGTGTGTATTTCCATATATAGGTCTCTACATGAAGGACCCTGGCAGTGAATTCCAGGTCAGACAGCTTGTCTGTGCAGACCACACACAGCTTACAGCCTGGACAAAGCCAAGGTAATTGATTTTACAACATATTAGAGACAGAGAGAGAGAGACAGAGAGAGAGAGAGAGAGAGAGAGAGAGAGAGAGAGAGTGTGTGTCTGTCTGTCTGTCTACATACTGCTACAAAGTTACTATATCTAGACACATTATAGTCTATTGCTACAGAGTAATTTTTAAACCATTCACTTACCAGCAGTACACTCTTGATTTCACATAGTCCACATGCTATCCCTTTCACTTCAGATTTTTCATGAGCTACAGCATTTACCATTTCATGCTTAAATGGTTCTTTCACTGGCTCTGGGGGGGAAAAAAGCAAAAAACAAAACACAAAAAACCAAAACTCCACAAACCAAAAGCCAAACCCGGTACTCCAGCCTCTGATTTCATTATTGCTTAACTGCAGGAACCTCCAAGAACCAGATACTCTAGCAGAAGTTTGAGAGTTGGGGTTTTTTAGTTAACAAAGATGTCTTTACCTTGAATCTGCTCTTTGAGTATTTGCAGCTTCGCTTTTCCTGAAGAAACCTATATGGAAGAATATTTACAGAGACACACACATATATATACACACATGGTGCTAATGAAATTAAATAAAAGCCTAACTTTTACAGAATTAAAATGTTACTGTTTCTAGGATATTAGCTAAGCAAGCATTTAAAAAGAAAACTCTCTGTATTGCTCATGACAGCCATTAAGTTTGTGACCAGTTTCCCTTCCCATTCATGAAGTGACATTGTCCTTGTTTGCCCAGCCAGGTACGCAGCAAGGGTTTTCCACAAGCATAGACCTGCAGAACTTTCATAACCACAATGATGTAAGCTCAAATGTCAACCAGGAAGCCTCCTGCACATATATTCTGCATATATATCTACCTATAGTTTGCTGGGGGGGAGGTGTTAGTTTGTTTTCCTTCAGCTTCTCTTCATTGCCTTTCCATGATCTACCACTCCAGTAACTGATCATTTTCAACATTTTTGCTCCTCAGTTTTTCCCTGCAAACAGAGTAGACACTGCACTCTCACTTCCCTCCCCGACTCTTATGTATCTGCAGGCATTTTAATTTTGCCCTTTTGAAAATTCTGCCCCATGCGTCTTATCCTTAGCCATTACCACTGAAATCTGAAAATTTTGAAGTAGTAACAACAGCTCTGAGTTGCTTATCCAGAGAAGGGGAAAGAGGTGGATTAAAGAAAACATTTTCACTCTTATCCTCTCTTCTACTCACAGGCAATTTTATTGAAATTGAGCGTGTTGGCTGAGAAGACCTTCACACCAAACTGGTTCTGCTTCAAAAGACTTCAAATAGCAACTGCGAGGGCTTAGTCTGAAGTTGTCATTGTTTGTTTTTCTCTTCAGACTTATATAAGCTCTGTTTCAGCCAGTTACAAATCATGTCTCTTAATTAACACCTCTCTTTTCAACACAGTATACGTAGTATGGCTTCCAGGAAAAAAAAAAAAAAATGTAAGAGAAAACCCTCTTTTTATGTCCCACTCAGTCCAATGTGCATGTCTCTCCAGACACATCAACATCTAATAAAGGAAAAAGGATGTATCTCTAAGTTGAATTAATCTGGATTTGAGTATCCCCTACAGATTTTTCATACTAATTCACAGAGCAAGAACATAAGCTCTGTTATCGCAACTGGTACTTTAACAGCACTCGAATATTATTTGATGACAGATACACCTAATGCTCGCTTCCATGACATACAAAGCCTCAAGGACAAGAGCCTAAGCCATTAAAGTGATGAATTTACTTCCCTAGAGAATAAAATATTAAGACCAGGTTATTACAGTTGGAAGCAATAACAGTCCCTACAAGGTCCAGTCTTCAGCTACTCACAAATTTGACCAACTTTTACCATTCCCATACCTGCCTTATCCTTAATATTTTTTGAGTTTGAGCAAAATTGTCCTAGTCATTTCCAAAAGGAAATGAGAGGAAATACCCTGCTGCATACATATTAAAAAAAAAACCAAACAATTTTTTCAATGATTTAGCAGGAAAGCTCTACATCCCTCCTTTTAGGTCTGAGCAAGGATGTCAAAGAACAAGAGTCAATGGATAAACCTAATCCACATTTTAAAACACTCAGAAGCATTCACAGCCCAAGAGAATGGACTGAGTCCAGTCCTCGTCCAAATGAATGCTTTAACCCACACTTGACCAACCAGCATCAGTCCTCAGAGGATGAATGTAAGACTTTTCCAGCTACTGTGAACAAAGTGGCAAGTTGGGTTCTCAGTCTCCTTCTGTACTTACTGAAAGAAATCTAGAAGCATCATGAGAAAGATTATTGGACATGCAGAAGCGGGGGGGGGAAGGAGAATGAACCACAGAGTCATATGGGAGTTCTACTGTGAATGCAGATGCCATTATGCAGTGACTGAGTTAAAGAAAAAACTTTAACTGTAGTATTTTTTAAATGCAGTATGCCTTTCTCATAGCTTTTATCTATGAAGACAGAGAATTTGTACTCAAAACTTCACGTGAAGCCTTGTATTTCAGTTTCATAGTGGACATTAGACAAGGCCTAATTAATTTGAAAGACAGGCTCCCGATGACTACCAATTAGGCTCCTACAATATTAAATCTGTAGAAGCAATGATAATTTGCTATCTATTGCAATTTAAAAAACAACAGATCGCCAAACAGAACTTGATGTCCCTCTAGCTCAAAGGGAAATATAAGCTTGGTACGGGAAAAGAAACAATCAGAAATTTCAATCAGAAAGTGCTTAACCTTTTATTTTTACAGTATTTTAAATCTCCATGTTCTGTAGCATAAATGTTCTAAATATTGTTTTGTTTTAAATAGCTTTACCTACAAATATACTGATAGTTTACTACCTTATTATTGTTTTCTTTGCTTTTTGACAAAACTCGGGCTTGGATGGTCATTGGTCCTGCCTTTCCAGATTTCCAATGATAAGCACTTGATTTCCTATGAACCAAGAGCAAGAAAGAACTCACAAATTACATCTTCTATAAGCAAGAGCTGCATAAAGGTTTTCCTTCTGTTTTTTAAATAAGAACAGAGCATCACAAAAATAAAATACTTGTCTATAGGATCATCAATTCCCCAAAACAGAAACAACTCCCGTCCACTGAAACCTGCTTCACATCTACTTTAATAGTAGTAAAAACATCAAATGTATAAGAAAGTACTTATTTTTAGACCATCAAATTGGTCTAAACATAAGAAAATCCCATTAATTCTCTACAGCTGGTTTTAGAAGAATAAAAATGTAACAGAAGTACACTTTAGATAAATCTTCATTGTCCCAATTTACTCTAGGGTGTTCATCCAGCACAGCTAAAATGTAGCATCTTTTAATAAGATGAACACATACAATTAAGATTTCAGTGATTATCAGTTTAGATATTGACTATTATGATGAACACAGTAGATAGTGGGGAAGAATTTAAGACTCAGGGAGATTAAACAGTGATTTTCAGCTTTAGCCCACCACATAATACACTATTACACAGTATTTATTAAGTATTCAAATGACTGATCTACTTTGTTTTACAGAAAGCCAAACACAGAGCAAAACAAACTAAAGCATACAAATCAACAGGTAAGAAAAACATGCAGGAGGGAAGAGGGATGATCATCCCATCAGTGGTGCAATATTCCTGTCATTTGAACTCACCATAACAACACTATCGTGGTTTGCAGGTACAAGGCCATGCGAACAATACAAGAACAACTGCATGAGCACAATACGGGGGAAAAAAGTGCCACACGCTATCTGGAAAACACTGCCTCAACAGCTCAAGCAAAAGTTTACAGAGCTGCAAAGAGCAGGCCCTTCGCATTACCAAGACTAAGGCACTAAGGTGTACGAGGCATTTGTAACTCCGGTGACAAAATACGTCACGCAGAAATACAAAGAAACGGAAGCAGATGTTGCAGAGTGAGGCAGTAACGGAGCTGAGATTGCAACTTCCACCCTAGCACTTGCTTCATTACATTATACTTACTTTCCAAGCCATGTTTCTTTCCATCATATAGAAAATGTCTTTTTGAGAAGCTACACAGATGCATGCAAAACAGGATCAAAGCAATAATAAGAACAGCATCCTCTTTAGAAAGATCAGAAATGAGTCTGAAATAGTGCAAGAGAAACTACTTTCTGTCTCCTGCTTTAAAACCAAGGTGACAAATCCAGTTGGACAAGGCTAAAAGGGAGAAGAGGGAATAAATGAGGAAAAGGGATCTCTGCCACTGAAGGAATATCCCTGCCAGGAAGGATTTACTTCTTTAAAAAAACCTAAAATAATAATAAAAAAAAATCTAAATTTCACATGGGAGTTTAAAAATAAGAAAGTCATAGGGTAGCAAGTTTATAATTGGGAAGAAAGACTGGAGAGAGGAGACTGAACACTACTGTGAATTCCAAACTTTGCAAGAGATCTCACACGGGAAGGTGTGGAGGAAGAATCGCACTGGATTCCTTTTTTTTTGTCAGTAAAAATTTAACCTACTTTCTCTCTTCTTTTTCTCTGCTCATGTTTGACTGTAGTTGTCGTAACTTCTTCTCCATCTCTTTGTTTTCTGTTTCTAACTGCACTTTCTCCAACTGCAATTCTCTGACAGTTCTGGAGAAGTTAAAGTAGTAAATATTCATTAGAAATTACATGAAAGCCAGTAATGTACCTGAGTAAGTTTAAAGCAGCAAGAAAAAAAGTTGAAAAATTTGTTATTAAAGGCACATCACTCTTCTATCTCCCAGCAAGACTGAAAACAGTTCTCGAAAATTTAGGGCAGGTCAAGTGCAAACTCCCCAGACCCAAGAATATCTCATCACAGAGGGGTATGCTGACAGTTATGCAGCTACTCCAATATAAGCTTTAGAGTGGCCAACATTAAACTGATACAGTTGTGTCCCTATTCAAAAAGGTTTATTGCTTAACTATATTAAAATAAACTATCCCAGTGAATCCTTTAGTATTGTTTGTTTACAAAGTATATATGTTAGATATACAGCATTATAAGATGTATAACTTACTCAGAAAATAGATTAAAGCCTAGCAAAAGAAAGGCTTAAGGATAAAAGCATAGAGAAAATACTAGAAAAGGAACACATCATGATTCTTCTTGCCTTTACACAAATAAGCTTTTCCACTTAGTGTTGCATTAAAACTTATTAAAAATTATGAAAAAAAACCATCTCTACCACAATCAGATAAAATGCACTTACTTTGCTTTTAATCTCACCGAGGTTCCAGTTTTTGAGCCTGGGAGTATTACAAAACCATTAGTGTTCATGATTCCCAGTTAATCTCTCCTAAAAAAAAAAAAAAAAAAAAAAAAAAAATTTCAATGATCTACAGTTAGCAACCTGTTGAAATGGGAATTTGATTGAAATTAAAACAGTGAAAACTTGTTATGAATCCAAAAATATTAGTGTATAGAAGGAAAGAAATGGAGCACAGAACTTGTTTATATGAAGTGCCAATAAAATCCTAGACCAACTCTAAATTACATTTAACTGAAACAAAAACTTTTTATTACATTTATGATACCAGGGAAGAGATTTACTTGTCTGTTTCATTTGGGCAATTCCCAAAAGTTCAATGAAAGCAGTTTAATATAAAATAAAACACAGCTTTCTTGAACCAGACCCGTAGAAAGCACAGAGAAGGAGAAAATTGTATCAGCAGCTAAACTATCTCAACTGATTTGGAAGACAAATGTCTTCTGTCATACACAAATTGATACAAAATAATATGGTAACTTGCAGAGCAGAGTTATTCTCTACTCTCAAAACTTCAAGACAGCAGCATTTTAATGACTTTTTTTTTTCCCCCCAGGTTGTAAAATACTCTTCCAACAAGCAAGTTCATACAGCACAGAGTTCAAACTGAAGCTTAACAGCCATACCCTCCCTGCACTAGAATGTTTGCAGTATAACTAGTACAGACTAAACAGGCTACTGGAAGAAACGTGCCAACGCTCGATCTCAAGCGCAGTGCCAAAGCTGAATATTTACTTGTGCTGTGGGATGCATACGGAAAAAGGAAACAAAACTTTATAGTCCAGAGACTTACAGCTGAGAGGACATTTGGAAACTCTTCACTGTTGGCTATCAGGCTCCAGCTGAAAGCAGGACCTAACTGAAATGATGTGGAGAAGCTTAGTACTTGAAATATAAAGTGTATAACTAAGCTCAAGAGCAAAACCTCAGCTGCCTGTTCACACATAAACCTGAAAATAACCATTAATACAGTGTCCAAATAATGTTTCTGTCCACAAGGAGAAACGCATGTCAATGGCACATTAAAAACAGTTAAAATATCCGGTCCCACAGAACCTAAAAGCAATGCCATTTTACTGCCGACAGAAATGTCAGTTGTGCACACAAAACGCATTTCTTACTGTGCTGGAAAAACCAAGCCCTCCATTCTATCTTATCATTTCAAAACAATGATTCTTGTATCACATTCTAAGATAAAACAAGATTCTATTAACTTTGGCTACAAGAAGGCTCTTCTATTGGCGAATGTGCACCAGCAGGATTAGCGCATCTAGGCAGGGATAACACACCAATTTTGATGTAGCCCAAAGGCTACCTAATAGTAAAAACAGAGGTAAATGACTAAAGCCAGCTTCCCAAGCTCAAGGAGGGAAAGTAGTTAACACATATAAATGATGTTTTTTTAATAAACTTTAATATATTCCACTGGAAGCAAATATTTAAAGAGGTAACTTAGAAGTTACAATAGTATCACAGGTAAAACCATCTATAAAGTTTCAGGAATACAGTAATACTGGGTGGAAAAAAAAAGCATCAAGCTGTAGATAACAAAGGATAAAGATAGATAGAAGGTGATCAACAACCTGAATTATTCTGCAAAAATACATGAATTCATTTAATAGCTGTGAGAGCATAATTCTATTTTTATAAGAACAGCTGTTAAACTCTGAGACTGTAACATTCAAAGTTAAACGTACACCATTTGGGGAAATATGCACCCTTAGCTTGTACGACATCCTTAAGTACTGATGGATGGGCTGTCAGGACTGCCAGGGCAAGTACTAACACAGCGAACCCAAACTCCTCAGAAACAAACTCCGTACTTTGAAACAGACTTGTAATTTAAATATAGGCTAGAGTTCCCTTTTTCTGTGTGCTTTCCGTTTACCTATGAATCCTTTTTTCTTTCTAATATGTAAGACAAATTTTCAGTGAGGCAGAGTAAAGCAACTCACCAACATACATAAGTAAATCAAGCATTAATTATCCATATCCTTTCTGCCTGCTCTTCTACACACACTAGCACTCCAATTTCATCATTCTAGCAGATTCCTCTGTGCTGCTAATGGACATACAGCACAATTGAACAAAGCAAAAAATAAATAAAATTTAAGTCATTTTAATTTTAAAATCTGCATAGCTAAATGAACACAAATCCCATATACCCTATATCTCAGCTTAGCTCAAAGTTCTTCCTAATCAATTTAAAGATAGCTTTATAGCATAAAGACAGCTGAAGATGGCTGCAGTTTACTTCAAACTACAGGAGTTTAACTAGAGCAGACTAAATTCCAACAGCTTTCTCACATCAATAAACCCATAAAATCCAAAGGGATACTACTGTATATGTAATAGCTCACATCCAATTATCATAACCATGAACATGGATTTCATACTAGACTGAGTCCTATCCATTTCCCAATAATTCAAACCAAACTATTTCCTTTGAAGAGCTCTTAGTGTAAGGAAGAATTTGTCTAGTATTTCCACCCATTTGCTGTTAATTATATCAACTGAGACTTCTGGTCCTGCCAAACAATGCTGTTTAATGTTTCACTAATTGGGGGGGGAAGGAAAAAAGTTACATTAAAAAAAGTAAAAAAAAATTTTAAAAAAAAATCACACAAACTTTGATTGCCTTGTAAATCTTCTTCTAACAGCTAGTTTAAATCCAGCAGTCAGGTATGCTGATGTAATCTCAGTCTCTTGGGATAAGTTTATATTCTCCATGCTCAAACATCTGTGATATCATCCATTTCAAACTTCACTTTCTATTTCTAAACAAGTTATTCATTTCTATGTTTAATGCTGTACAACACACACAAGGTAAGATCATGAAAACCAGTTAAAACAACTAATGATACTTTCCCTAAATTATTTTCCTATACTTAGCGATTTTGTCATATTGGAAAGATGCATTGTCTCAATGACTCTGACAAGTCAAAACCTATTTCTACCAGTTGTGCATCTTCACTGTTTAACCAAGAACTATGATTTTTAACTATATTTTAAGTAACTCAAACATGAAAGACCCTAGCAAAATGGTCTCTGTCTCTCCATGCAGTCTACAAAAACAAACAAACAAAACCCAACCAACCAAAACAAACCCTACACATTACTAAGTATATGTCATGAGATAAATGCCTTAGCATCCAGCTACATGGCTACAGTAACATTGCCCTGGGAGCTCCTGCAGAAGCGTTACCCAGAAGTAAACTGAGTAAATGAAGAAACAGGTGGAGTTAAGAATAAGTGAATAAATGGAGCAAAACCAGTACTTGCCTTTAATGCTTCTATCAAACTCTAGTCTCTGCTAGGCAGGACTCACAGACTTCAACCAGTCCAGACGGCAGCTCTGGAAAAACACAGAACAATGCACAAGGGCAGACAAAAAACGGTGTAAGAAAACCCTTCCTGTCAGAACAGCGGGCTTTTTTTTGTTTGCTACCGGTGGCTTTATTTTTCAAGAAGACTGATGAAAGGTAGGAAGGGCAGGAAGAAGGAAACTGCCTAGAACTGTAACCTAAAACCCAAAAGCCGTAAGGGGGGGTAATAAGGAGAAAAGTGTGGAGGAGGAATACAAATTCCAAATGGAAGGGTAGGTGAGGAGGGTATTCCCAGGCAGAACCAGGGGCCACCTGCACCTGCTCCCAAGTATTCTCTCGGCCCTTCGGCACCGGCCTTGTGGCGGGCGGCAACTCCCGGGGCAGGACGCGCTTGCCCGGGCAGGAGCCTTCGTCCCTGAGGGGAACCCCCGCCCCGACACAGGCTTGGGCCTCAGCTCCCGGCCCCCGCCGGACCCAACGTCCCCTCGGCCGCTCGCTCTCCGGCTCACCCCCGCGGGGCATCGCCCCGGCCCCGGTTCCTGTCAGCGCTGCTGCCGCCACCCGCCCCGCCCCGCGCGCATCAGCTACAGCCGCGCGTCGTTGCCATGGCAGCGCCGGCGCGCTACGTCACCGTCAGGCGGTCGGGCGGGCAGACGTTGCCGTGACGGCCCCGGCAGCGCCGCGGTGCAGCCGTGACTGAGAGCGGCAGAGCCAGGCCCTCGGTCCTGCCGGCCGCCTCCGCCTGGCCCAGCCTTCTCCGCTTCGCACTCACTGGCTTTAAACCTGACCCTCAACGTCCCTTCGCGTCACGTAGACCTGGTGCTGCTGCTGCCACCACACGCACCATCGACAGGCACCGGGCCCACAAGGCGAGAGCGAGGCCCTCCGAAATCCTTGACATATAATAACACATTCACAGCACTTCCACCCCCTGACCTATAAGTTCTCAGGATGTATTTCTTCGCGGTTTTTTCCTCACTGAGAGTGCGAAGGCTTTTGTACAGCCGAACCAAAAATACGTGGCTGGTTTTCACGGTACCGCGTGGGGTAAGGCTGGTGTGAGCTGCGCTCCTCCCGATGCCCTGGAACGGGGAATTGGCTCAAACTGTGCCGACCGTGCTGTCATACCCGCTGAGGTAGAGCTGCCTTGGATCCGCCTGTCAGGGGGTAAACCCAGCCGGTACATGGCAGTGCTGCGGAAGGAAGCCATGTCCTCTCCCCAGCGCCCTTACTGCGGCTGCTGCAAGGCTTCCCGTCGCATTTCAACCTTTATTCCCAAAACCACTGCAGAACATGCCTCTGTTTATCTTTGTATTTGGGCTTTTCTGTGTTTTCATTGTAACTTATCATTTATTTAGAACTTCGTCTCTGGAGGAACCGGTATACTCTTCCTGCTGATTAGTGCCGTGCTTTAAGCAGCTAAATCTAAATCAACCTAGCTGAGTGCAAGGAGGCTTCAAATCACTTTTCATACAAGTTGTGCCATTACCCACTGCTAACGCTAACCTTTAATTAGTGCTCAGGACACAGAGAGCTATAGGGCTTCCCCGTGACAGTTAATTTTTCAGAAAAGCTGTATCTATGCCCACCCTGTGTATATGTGCAATGTAGATCTGTGCATCACTTCTTGGCTGTTCCAGACCAGGTATTTATGTATCTGCCAGTAAGTAATAACTCCCATGCCGTTCCCTCAACGGATGCCTAGAGTGCATGGCAAGATAATAATTTTTTAATCAATCATGTTTTTTCAGTTTATTTGCTTCGAGTCTATCTAGTCCTTCCAATTTTGGTGGCTAGACCATTATTTATAATTGATGCTCCTTTAGGGGAGAAAAAACAGTCTTTACAGAAAACTGGCATTTCAGGAAAAAGCGCTCTGTTTATGATCCAAGACGAGCTTTAATAAGTGCAAGCTATTATCAGTTTGAAATTTATGCACTCGTAAGCTGTATTTCATTTGGAAAATTTGCATTTGTCCCATATGTATTCAAGCTAGGAGGCACAAAATAACTTGCACAGTTTTTCTTGACTATATAATCTGTCTGGCAGTAATTTTCCTTCATCATCCTGGTTACCGTACAGTTTTCAAGGTTTTACCCTGACAGGCAATTTGTGTTGAGAGCCTGTGGAAACACATATGGGTTTTTTGATCTTGAGAAGGAACCGTAGTTTGCATAATTTGTATCAATCTAAAAATATGTCCTGATACTCTCTTCTTTGAAATACATTTGGAGTTCTTTTCTGTTTGACCAAAAAATGTTTTGGTGAAGAAGCAGAAATAAATTACTATCTGTTTTAATGCAATAATTCCAAAGACCACGAGAACTGGAGCCAGCTTAGGCTGTCTTACCTGGCAGTAATTGAGCACTTCAGAATAAAAAGTGACATCAGCGTCAGGAAAAAAATATTCTTTTTAGAAGATGTTTACACAAACCTCACCTTTAAAAGCAACACGTAGCTGAATACAGAGGAGGCTATACCATCCTAAAGCACTGTGTCTGCATCCTCCTGTCCTGTCTTTCTTGTGACGGAGCAGAGCAGCGTCCACAGTCTAACTCTGCCATCAGCAATTGCTGATGCGTATTCAGGACCTTATTATTTGGAGCATTGTTTTGTACCATATAAACATGTTCTTTCCTGTAGGTAAACCATGTCAGTAGCCACATACATACAGTTCTTCATATCAAATGTTCTATAACAATGTCTTACTGAAAGGCATCGGACATGAGATACATACTATCTCTACAGAATTTAAAAATAATACATTATTCTAGATAAATTATGTCCCAATCATTGTTACAATACTCAAGACTACTTCTAATTACAAAGTGTCCGGCAGGAAAAATGCAAGGCTTTCCTTTTAGTTTTTATGTAAGGTAATTTTCTGCAGAAAAATTGGCATTTGGCTTCCAAAACTTAAATGATTCACACTGACTTTGTGAGCTTTGGATGAAGTACTTTAGCTGGAAGAGTATCAACAGCCTGTTTCATATGAGGTTTGGACTATTAGATTTGCATACATGGGAGATGAAGTAATGCAGAATTTGATGCTGGCATTTTATACATCACCATATTTATAATTAGATTATTTAAGTTTCAGCCATTTTATGTGTCTTCTCTGGCATTCAGTTCTATTCTTCATTTCATTTACTTAAATCTGATTTTCATAACCAAACATAATTTTGTATTTTGCAATCAACTTTCACAAACGTAGATCACACAAAATAAAGGAGCACATGCCTAATTTCTCCCAGAGTCACTTTTCTTGAAAGTAAATGTAAAGTTTATAAAGAAAAAACCAACTGAAATTCAACTAAAATCCATCTGGTGGAGTTGTGCTATAAGTTATAAACCTTCTGGGTTTCTTAAGGCTATTCCTGTTGCCATTGTCTACCTTTGTTCTCATACTGTTCTCAACAACAAGGGAAAACAGATTTGTTAACTTTGTGAGTTTTGTCTATTCAGTCCATATTAAAATATTTTAAAACTGGTTTTGAAAGCTACAGTTAAAAAGAACACCTGAGCACAGAGGCAAGAACCTTACCAAGACTGACTGTTAAGGTTTTGTACCAACCCACATTCCTATTTTTGATTTGCAATCCCTTAAATTTGTTCCAAGCTTCAGTTTCAAACAAAATAAAAGGCTGTTTATTCCTGTCGTGGAATAATTGGAAGCAGCTTTTACTGGATCAGGACCAAGGAACTCTGAAACTCTACAAAGTTTTTAAATGGATTCCCTCTGTAACTTTAGGTAAGGTACGCAGGACTTAGCCGCCTCATTGCAGAGCGGAAAGGCGCCCAGGAAAAGAAGGGGCTCTGTTGAGTTCGGTGCTGGGCAGTTTACAGACTGATGAAGATTGATCACTTGGGCCTTCCAGGTCAACTCCCTGCTTGGCATTCCCTGGCCGTACCTTGAGACGGACGAACGTTACCGTGGTTTTCCCCTCAGGCTTGATTTGACCAATGTTGCTTCCATCCAGCCTCCTGCCATTCCAGAGGAGGTGAGTCATGGAGTGCAGCTGCGTGCCAGTACAGAGGGGCTGGCTTTAGGGAAAGCTGCCAAAGGAGGAGAGGAAGTCACTCTCCCCATCCTTCCTGCGTCTGGGCTGGGCTGGAGCACCAATCTGCCTACAGCAGAGACCGATAAACTGGTAGGGACACACCACCGCCTCTGGAGGTGACATCCCAGCCCAGAATTTCAAGCTTTGAATTAGGTTAGGACTGAAAAGGAAGAAGGAACAGAAAATATGATTTTGTTTTTTCTCAAGCTCCCTTTGTTCACTTTCCACAAACATTCATGTCATTCAAATTCCACTTCCATGAACATTTACCAAAAGCGAGCTTTAAAATCTCATAAATGAGTATTTGCATGAAATGAACTTCATATTTGCTGTGGAACAGCTTGTTCCTATGGCCAGGCAAGAAATGGAAATAACATCATTTTACTTACCTGCCCATGCACTATTAATACACTTTCAATAAAAGCAGATTATTTTTAGTCTTCAAGAGGAGACTGTGTTAGCTATTGTCGTGAATTATTTGCTCCATTTTGTCATACAGCAAGAACCTTGTTTTCCCTCTTCCTCCACCATTTCTGGCTGCAGATAGATAGATGGAATGAAAGCTACCAGTCAATCAGCCATGAAACAAGTTATACTTTTAGTCACATCAGATCCCATTTAAGATGGTCTGGAGTATTACAGCTATTTAAATGCAGGCCAACCCCTGGACAACATAATCCCCTTTGCTTGACAGGAGAATTAAGTCTGCCGGGAAGACAAACCCAAGCAGAGCACGCGGTCAAGGAAGACGGTGGTGGAAGCACGCCAGTTATCTGAGGAGCTTACTTGACCCTTGTGGTCAATGAGCTGAAGCTCATGCTCCGTGTCATAAAATACTCCGGCTTTTGAGCCTGTCATTCTGTAAAAACCCAGAGATCAAAATGTCTATGACATCTTTGGTTTACTGTCAAAACTGTCCTTCACACTTCCCAGAACTCCAGGGCTACATGGTCATGTTCAATAATTTTTTAGCATTCTTCATAAAAAGGGATTGCCTTGCTCAGCCAGAGCTCCTTGTTTGATTGTGAACCTTGGCCTCAACCTTGGGCTCAGCTAAGCACACACAGAAACGAACTCAAAACTGCACAGAGGAACGCACATCAAAGCGTCTGAGCTTACCTGACAAAAAGAGATACTGTTCACCTTGAGGAGTTGTGCGAAGACTAGGTAATTAATTTGTGATTACAGATGCCTTGAAGAAAAAACACCAGTGCCTTTATTGGCCCTGCTTCACCCACAATTCAATCAAAAGTATGAAAAAACGGAGCCAAGTTTTGGGTTTGTTGTGAGACCACGTGAGTTTCAGGTTTCATTACCAAGTTTCAGGCAGCTCTAGAGTCCGCAGCCTACGCATCTGAAGGTAAAGCAGGCTGATACCTACAAAGAAAAGCACTTTGCAGTAATAAATGGAAGGGATTATCTTCAGTGCTTCCAGTGAGTACAGCTGCTGGATAGTGTTTTATTTGTGCACTTTGTAAGGATAAAAAAAATGAACTTGTCTTAAGCCATTCAGGCTTAAGACAGTTTTTACCTCCCTGGTTGGAGGGAAAGATTAGCACTTATTAGAGCCTAATCTTAATCATATCCATTTATAAATAGAGCTTCAAATTGTCTAAAATATTTTAACATGATGAAATGGAAAGACTTAAGACAGCTGAAGTCTTAAGAGGGAAAAAAAAAAAATTGAAAACCTGAAGATTTATCTGCAAAGATCAAAGTAGCTTTCATGGCAAAGCCCTAAGAAAATAAAAGAAAATAAAAGATCAGAAGGAAAACAGCAGCCTTTGCTAGTGTCTATACAAGGCAAATTGTTATAGATGTACTAGAATGGCTTAAGAAATTATAACTACTTAACCGTTTAGTCGCTGTTTCATAGCCAAAGACAACACAACCATTTTCCTTTATCTAATCATTTGTTTGTCTAGGTGGTTAGACAGTCTTCACTTTTCATATAAAAGAATGTTAAAGCATTGAGGAGTATTCAAGTATTAAAAAGAGAAATGGCACTTTTCCCCAAACTGTAGGAAAGAGAAAACATAACTTTTTGTTCGCATGCAGCTATGACAGTGGAAGATGCAAGAGAGTTACTCGCCGATCACCGGGTGAAGCCATGTTTTAGCCCGCTGAAATTTCCATCTCTGCCCAGGGTCATCCTTCCCTTTTGCTCAAAAGTTTCACCATCATAAGTGAAAATGGTCTCTTACACCCCAAACTCCAAGGAGTTTGGATATGAAAGGCCTTTTCTTGAAGGATTTCAGTAGAGAATTGGTATGAAGAGCAGGATGGCAAGATAAGCGCAGCGATCCCCACTGTTGACAGGGGTTTGCTATCATATTTAGTACCAACGACGGTTTTTCCCAGGTGTGTGCACATGAGATGGAGCCATGAAGCCTGAAGGTTACCACGCCAGTTCGGTATGCAAACAGATGGACAGTGAATTCTTTCTGCGTAGTCAGGGAACTGGCAGTTGGGTTTTTACGGAAGGATGGGCTGAATTTGGTTTGCTCCTTCTCCTCCCCAGTTACTGATCTATGATAACACATTTTGAAATGCCCAAGGTTATACAGATGTCTACTTAAACTCACCTTGCCTCCATTCCTCGCTTCCTCAGACTGACAACACTACTTTTCTTACCTGGTATCCCAAGTCTCTCAATGCTGGTTTTCATTCACCCATTTGTAAGGCTGTTGCTGCCTTTCCATGACTTGCTGCTAATATAGGTCTCATATAGGTCTTTGCTGGTTTAGGGCAGGATTTACCTATACGGAACTGAACAATTCTGATGTTTGAAGTGGGGAATAACCTTCTCCTTCACATTCCACAATGACGGTGTCTCAGTTTCTCTCCATTCTGGAATGAGAAAAAACAGGAATCAGGAGATAGTGTGTCTAAGATTCTTTTTGTTTACAATAACATACGTGAACTTCTAGAAAGACTGGAACTAAGGAATTCTCAACTGAACTTTATATATTGACATTCATTTGACATGGTTAGAGAGTGCACCTCAGTTTTGCAATTTATTTCTGTAATAGCTTTGGAGAGCTTCTTCAAAGCCTTGCCAAGATATTTCTATGTCATCATGAATATTTTCTTCAAATACTGGATATGAAGAACTGTAAATGGGCAGTTTATATGTGAAGAATGATTAGCTTTAACAGCAATACCAAATTATTTCCCAAAGCCCTAGTAGAAATAGTTCAACTATTTCACATAGATGAAAGAAATGAAAGAATAAGACACAAAAAGGAATGCAGATCACAGTCAAATTTTACAGCCAGAACACCGACATAGCACCTTTAAAGAAATTTCAGTGGAATTGCTTACAAATATGAGGAATTATGGCTTCTTTAGCAGGTCTGTAGGGGAAAGTTAGAGATGCTTCTCTAGGAAGAAGATTTTTAATATAATCATTACAATAATTCCATCTAGACAAAGTGTGGCGTTTTGCTTTTTCTAGGCTTTGCAAGACTGCAGTCTACCCAACTTTTGCTAGACTTTTACCATTCATTTGTTCCAGCTCCTATGTGCAAAATGTGATAAGGACAGTTTGGTTTGTATTAAAATCCTTTTGTTGCTAAACCACTGCAATAGCATATTGAAATAAGAAAAAATCACAAGCTCAGATCCTGTTTTTCTGGACTTGTAGAGATATCAGCTCTTGGAAGCACATGATGCATTGCTATCATTTCTACCTTCTGAATAACTTTTAACAAGCTGTACAGAAAGTACTGTGATCAACAGACAAATGTTACTGGAGTCATTGACACTGAAATCAGTGTCAATGGTGGGTCAGAAAAAGGTGATGGAGCAAAACTGGTTTGTGCATTGTCAAAGTCTTTGTTATGTTAAAAAAAGAACTCGCCTGATTCCTGTGTTTAAGTTGCTGGGAAAATTTCCATTATAAAAGATCTTTCCAACTTTTCCAGTTCTGTAATTAATTTTTGAGTAGTTTGCAGCAGGCCTTCAAAATTCAGAAAGTGTAGAGAAATTACTTTTACCAGTTCTGTACAAAGTTTGCAAGATGTAAACTTGGAAAAGATTTCTCCCCTCCAACAATTCAATAAGAGAAATGCTCAGCTCCCTCTAAGCACATAGCTCCCAGCGTGGTATCTCTATCTCTGCGTAAACTATCCAAATGCAGTGCACAATGGAGAGGAAAGCATCTCAGGAAGCTGATCTACAGCAACGATTGTCCAAATATCTTCATTCTATGTGAGAATTTCTTTCTTGTTCTCATTTTAGGAACGACAATTCTAAACATATCCACCTCCAAAATAATCTGCTCCATATCCCTCCAAGGAAGGGGAAAACCTCATCCCTTATCATCTCAACCAAAGAGGTCACAAATGAACATTTTTCACCTCCCAGCAAACCCTTCTTTCCATAATTAGCAATTTAGATAGGGACATCCTTGCTCTCCTATTAGCGAGGGGGTTTTCCCGTCTCCTTCAGGCTCTGTTTCTGTGCCGCCTTCTGAACTGTCATCGTTGGCCTCTTTTCAAGTGACCACCTTCATTTTATTTTTTTTTTTCCTAATTGTGCCCGCTTTGATAATGAATAAGAGATTAAGCCTATGAAGTTCAAAAAGAGATGGATTTTGGATCCCACTTAGGCGACTGTGACCAGCAAGCTAATCAAACTGGGATAGCTCTGAGCAGAAATTGAACTGTGACGGTTAGGGAGCTTTAGTATCGATATCAGTGATCTGTTTTCCATGTTTTTACATTATTATTTTGGACTTAGGTATCTCAGTTCTGCCTGAATACTGCTAGAGATGCCAGAGGTCCTTACTAGATAGATTTCTTGCTGTGCTTTTCACAGAAAACTGTTAACAAAATGTCATCATTGAATATGATCATTGTAAACACTGGTACTCTACAAATGAGCCCTTTCCCCAAGTAAAAGCCTAGTAGAGCCCACAAAAAAGTACTTACTACCTCATAACTACATAAGGGGGTGGCTGCTGACTACATCTGTGTTAAAATTACAACCTTAGTCGTGGCTTCACCAGAATTTTAGACAAAGCAATTAGCATACGTTAGGTATTTGGCTATAAACAAAGATGTCTTTACAGTGTAAATTTTGTAGTCTAGTTATTGGATCATTAGCGAGAAAAGACAAGACAGAATATCTGTCAGGAAATTGCTGACAATACCACAAATAAAGAAAAAAAAAGATTCAAGTTGCATCTAAAAAAATTCAGCAAATATATAAGCAAGCATGAAACAGCTGTTGCATTAAGAAAAAAGAAGATAAAAGGTGGGTGGGGGGGAAGCTTTACTGTAGAAGAGCTTCACTGGAGTAGTTTTTTGTACCAAAAAGCAATAGAAATTAATCATCTCTACTGACATGCCAGAGTTACGGACTAAAACATTAGTCCTGCAAGTAAATACAAGTGAAGATCTCACTGGTAGAAAATTCAGGTAAAAATTTCCAGCAGAGGAATAAGATCAGACATTTTCTTCCAATTCCAGCAAGCTGACAAAAGAAAGAATTAGATATCAAGTCACAGTGTGCATGAATTAGTCAGTATGGATTTCAAATGCATCTTTGTGATAGTTGTATTAGGACGAACAGACAATCATTGTATGGGCAAATAATAAGCTGATAGAGAAAGAGAATTTTTACTCTGAACTTGAAGTTTTCTCATCTTTTTAACACGTACTGAATAAAAACAGTACTTAACTATTAATTATTAGATTGTAATTTCAGAAAATAACATCTTTCTATCCTTGTGTGATTATTCCATGTCCCTTCCACTTTGTGATCTAGCAGACTTTTTCAGCATTCCCCAAAAAAGCATGAAACCTACGTATTCAAAGGAAAGGAAAAATTACTTAATGCTAATCATTACTGTGAACTTTGGTTTCTCATCAACTATTAAATGTCCTTGGCATTAGAAAATATCACAGTGAAATGTAATGTCACAGAACATTAACAATTCCATTTTCCTTACCAATTAAGCTGACCTTACCTGTCTTTATTATTTATTTCAACAAGTAAAAATCTAAACATACAAAGTGTATTTAAACTATTATTGCACATCTCTCGGGTTTGCTGTGAAGTGGACTGCTTTCATGCTATGTGTTGGGGTTTATTCAGCTTTTGTTCAGTAGCAAACTACTACTTAAGGTACAATTAGAAATATTACATTCTTCATAGAGGTCCTTGCTTTCAGAGACCTACATAGTTCTCTGAATGCTGATCATTGTGCAAGACTCTCCATAATTTATTTCTGAAGATGCTCCGATAAAAATTCCAATTGTGTAATCATTAAAAACGGGAAATTCTCTTCTTTTTATGGCATCCATTTGCATCTCCTACAAATGATCTGTTGTTGATTCAAACCCATCATTTAAAATGTATCTTAGTTTCCACATTTGAAATCCAACACAGATCATAAAACAGTAGATTTTATTTTTTTTTTTATTAAAGGCATATTGTTAAAAAAGGTAATGTGAAAAGATGTGGGGAATTTCCTGTCTCCCCCTCAGCACCCATTTGCCGATTGCCATCATACGGTGCTGTAATAAAGTCCCCAAAATGCTGCCTTATAGTAGTGAAATAAAGAGATGAAATGTGGTTACTATTCTCCAGTTCAGCAGTGCCAAACGCTACTACAGTAGTACTGAGGGACTTCAACTGTCGCTGGATGAGGAACAAGGAAAATTGGGATGAGGAATTAGGATTCCTTCTGAAAAATATTGCAATATAAGTATTTCTTTGTTTTAATGCTTAATTTTATTCAGACACAGTGAAAAATCTTAGCAGAAGGACTGCTGTGAGAAGGAAAAGTAGCCAAAGATCAGTTAAATCTGATGTAATAAAGAAAATAACCTAATGGCAAGAGTAGCTAAGGGATCAGTTAAATCTGATGTAATAAAGAAAATAACCTAATGGCAAGAGTAGCTAAGGATCAGTTAAATCTGATGTAATAAAGAAAATAACCTAATAGACTTCTGCTATATCCTAATACGGGAGCCTATGATTTGTTCTTTTGTAAGAATAAGTCCCTTCTCTGCTGAATGAAGAAATCACCCTTAAATCAACTACCCAAGGTACATCTGTGGGTCCTGAAGATCAGGCTGCATCCCTCCCTCCTAAGCTGGAAGCACGGCCAAGAGTCAGAACCTGCCACCGCAGCCCCCTGTCCCATCGCTGCTGGTGTGGGGTTCATTCCCCAGCAAAGAACAGTGACACGGCGCAGTCAAATACCTTCTGAAATCACAAATTAAAGTCAACCGAACAATTACAAGGAAGAAAATATGGCTCCGTCTATATATACTGTATAATCTGCATTTTCTTTAAGGACCTAGCACAAATGATCGTTGATAGTAATTGGCTTGAAATAGCAGGTGGTTTTAACTTCTTCCACTCAAGAGGTGGCATTTCATTTTAAAACTTACACACAGGGCATACTGTAACTATATGCTGTTTTAACTGTAGTTATTACTTCCCCTGCAGGCATTTGGCAAATGGAAGACTTAAAATGGCCCATTTAAGCGACTATAGATATGCTCAAGAGCAGTGGTTTACAACTGAAAATGTGGTGGTTAAGAATTAAAATTTGATACTGGCAAACTCCATCATAAAAATAAAGTTATATCTCCAATTCCTTATTAGCGTCCTTGCTAGATGTAGTAAATCACTTTTTCTGTGTTAAAACAAGTTCACAAGCAGCTTAAGGACCAGAAAACTAGAGCAGAAATTAACTTAAAGGCAAAATTAACATTCCCGAGGCGTAATACAAAAGCAGTGCCAACTCCCAGGGCCCGGCAGTCCGGGGTTTACTGGTGCTGTGCAGAGAGGGACTATTCACGTGCTTTGCTCCCAGTCTGCAATATTCACAAGTCAAGCAAGCAAAGGGTTCTCGTCTTCACCGAGATGGGTGGCAATTAGTCCAGGAGGAGCTGGATCTTCTGCTTGCCAAAACCAATGGAAAAATTCCCATTAAATTATGAGAAGCTTGATAGCATGAACATCCTCATTTCTTTATGTTGAGCCTTCAATTTTTACATTGTGAAAAACAACAAAAGATAACGGAAAGAAGTACAATACCAAAAATACATTACTAAACTGAAGATTTATTTCTGCCTCTTCTTCCTGAATTTCAGTGAGCCGGTCTCCAATCACCTGAACTGTAATACCTTTTTTCTACCACTTCTACAGCTATACGTTATGCAGAAGTGTTAAGGATAAGCCGGACTCCTCTTTTGTGGCGGTTGCAAAGTATGAGAGTTCTCATAATTGTGAGAAAAATGGCTAGAATAAAGGCAAAAAAGTTATGTCTAGTGATTGCTAAGTGATTAAGGCAATAATCAATACTTGATATACATGGAGAATGCTGCTTGTATTGAAATACCAATTCTTTCAGAGTTTAAAACCCTTTATAATCAAAATTTCCCTCTTAGACTCAAATCTCAGGTTGCAGTAATGGCCAGGTGCATCTTTAGAAGTCACTGACAAGACAGGGACTTTTCTGCTTGATGACTTCTCGATATCGCAACTCCTTAAGCTTTAGAAAAATATCATTCTGTGTAACAGAATTAAGAAATGCTTCTGACGGCTGAGAATCTAAAGAAGATCACCGATGTTTTCGGAGCAGCTTAGCAGCTTTCCTGTCCTTTGCAGATTAGCCGTTCATGTGAACAGACTGCGGTGGTGCTGACTTACAATTCCACTGAGCAAAGTCTTGAATCTGTCATGGATCACAAATTCATTGTAAAACAAACATTTAGGACATAGGGGAAAGTGGAGAATAACTGGCAAAAAATGATTCCGCAAAAGCTGTGGAGAATTTACCATCTGTTTTGTTTTCTATCCAGGTACTTCTGGGCTCTGAATAAGCTTTTGTGTCTTGGAAATTCACCAGTTTTATAGCCGTCTGAAAAAAAATTCCTCGTTGCTATGGCAATACCATTCTTTCACGATGAATCCTTCTTGAAGGTAGAGGACATCGGCAAGATTAAATGTAAATCTTTTTTTTTTTCTTTTTTTTTTTTTCTCGGCAGTGTGACAGACAGAAGCGGCTGGAGCAGGGAGAGCTCCTCACCCCCAAACCAAGCGTTACTCGTATCATCTTCATTTGAACGACATAAAGCAGCTGTGCAATAACGTTGTTAGCCATCCACAAAACACATCCATAATCCCCTGAAACTCGTGGTACCGTGCCACCGATGCTGCTTTGTGAAGGAGTTGCAATGTTCTGAATGTTGCCTTTATGCCTGGAGGTTTGTTTTAATGAGACAGAAAGTTGTGAGAGATCAATAATGATCTCCTCTTCCAAACAGCCCGGTAGTGCGATCTTTGATTGCCATAGGTAAGGAAATTAGATGTCTGTGAAAACTGGCAACATCCTTGTCAGGTTCACACGAAAGAGGGTGCCTTCTCGTTTTATGGCAAACCACAGCAGGTGGAAGCTACCTGCAGATACGGGCAAAGTAATAAAGGCTGAAGAGTGTGTGAAAAGAATGTGATAACACTTTTTTTTTTTCCTCTTTCTGCCCTCCTTTTTTTTTTTTTTCCCCATGCGTTCTGCCTGCACACCAACACACCTCCAGCTAAAAGTACCCTGATCCGACCCTCAGGATGAGCAGCACAACAGACAGAGGTGGTAACGCTTCACGTGCTGCCCCCCACTCAGACCCACCCCCCCCCCCCCATAAATACAACCTGATGGCTACTGAAGCTGCTTTCAACCCAGCTTGTCTAGAGTGGAAAATAAAATGAAGCCACCCCCTCAGCATTAAGACCCTATCTATCCTTCTGCAACTCAGACATGTGCAGTGATTTACGACCAAATTCATTCCGCCCCTAAAATGCACTTAACATCACGAACAGGCTCAGGGACTACTCAAAAAAATTAAAACACAGCTCAGCAGAAGCATGGCAAATCTGTCTGTTAACCTTATGAGTTTCTTCAAAGGGTAAATGGAATAAAATTAATTTCAAAACCAAAACAGGAAAAAAAGCAATTTAAAGATCACATACCAATGAGATCTTCTGGTTCTCCAATAAACTGATGCCAGGAACTGAAAATATGAAATGTTTGACTGATTGCTTTTCAGGGTGGGTAGCATGTTAGAGATGCAGGTGATTTTTTTAAGTCACTTTTGTGCTTTAACTGTCGTTACTGAGAGTAGTCAGTAGTCAGTAGTTGAAGATTTCAAAATACGAGTACATATTTGATTCTAATTTTTATTTTTGAAGCCTGAATCAATTGCAGTTCCAACGCGTCTCTACTGATGTCACTAGCATTACAGCTAAACTGCTTTATGCCAGTCAATCAGTAATTCGGTTTATTATAGCCTGGTTTTTCCTCTCTGAAGTTCCATACTCACTTTACTCCATTCGTCTGGCAGTGTCATTTTTTTACAGCCTTTGCAGGATAGGAAATTCATTTAGCGTTGCGGCCACCTACTGTCAGTGCTCTGCTCGTGCCACGTCGTGTGGATGGGCAGCCTGACACGAGACCTTTCCGCCAGGGACTGACTGCAGGACACTTGGCAGCCAACAGCGAGGTGGTGTTTAATGCAACTTCCCTGTTGAAGTATTTCTAATGCTGGGGGAAACAAATTGTAATGGCTAGTAATCGCCCTGAATGAATCGACTCTCATCGTAGACCTTTGGTCTATAAATACATGATAAAAGCCAGGTCATCCCTTGGTGAATTAGGGTTTTTTGAGAGTCTAGAAAGGGCTCTGGTAGAAACAGTGGTTCACAGCAGCATTAAATATGCTGCAGTCTTTTTATTCTGAGTGCAAAGCAGTGGCTGTACTTGTTGAGATTGTATTAGAATGATAAAGAGTAATTAAAACAGACTTACTGCCCTTCTAAGTTTTGAGATGCAAATACTCCTGCTTTTAAAAACATGAATTTATCTTTTCCATACAGGTTACACACGTGTAAAAAGTATTATCAAAATCTATAGAATTGCCTGTTGAAGTATTTTTGTAATCTTTCAGTGTCTGTCTTGCTCTTCTGAAACAAGACAGTTGAAAATACTCATTAGGGAAGGTTGAGAAGGGAATGGAGCTACATTCGATTTCTGGAATTTGACCAGATTTTGGCACCAGAAATCTCTCGTGGTAGTAACGAATGTTTCCTTCCCCCAGTAGTTTTAGCGAGGAACTCGCGGGTGAGGTTTGCGCACCCAGTAACGCTGGGTGTCAGATCGTAACTGCACGCACGCGGCCACGAACTGCTCAGAGGGACCAAGTCCTTTGACTGAGATGTTTGAGGTAGCTACAGCTTCCCCTGCGAGCTGGAACTGAACAAATGCAGCACGGCGGCGAAGGACTGAGGTCTCTGGCCATCCCCTGCCCGGTCCCACCGTCAGCAGGGCTGCAGCTGAAGGTGCCTGCAGAGCACCAGACGCGTTCATGCTACGCATCAGGAAATCCTCACCTAAGGATTTGGGATTGCCTGTATTGAAGCCAATGGCAAAAATTCTGCCTTCCAAGATGTAGGATCAAGCTTTAGACAACGTGTATTTGATTCCAGGTGCTTTTTGGTCTGTTTCCTTAACAGTGTATTCAACAGAAGTGTCTCTGAAGGTCAAAGATGATCGTTTCGACAGGCATCTTTAACGTACTTTTAAATGAATCCATTTCCTTTAGTGCTTATTGCTGCACTGATTCGTGGTTGCTACCATGTGAGAAATTCTTTAAAATAATATTCTACCAGTTTTACACCAGTAGCAGGGAGTCCATACCTTTCTTACACAGTCCAGACAACAGCAGATCAGGAGATACTCACCACCGGTGTTTCCTTAGCATCGCAAAGCTTCTTTTAAATGCTTGTCCCTCTAACCCCCACAGCCCCATTTCAAGAACCAGAGCAAGAAGGGCGAAGAGCCTGATGGAGATCCACCTCCAGCTGCACAGTGCTCGGCAACGCAGGGACGGAGCTAATCTTCAAGCCAGGGACGTGCAATGACGGTGAAAGCAGAGCTTTGCTATTAAGCACTTGTCATTATTGCACAGTTTATTGCACTTTTTCCCCTCCGAATGATTGAAACCAATTAAATTATTGAAACCAGGAGAGAGACTTATCTTCAAAATACTACGCTTGTCAGAGAAAATTAGATAAAACAGTACTGACTTTTCTGAAGTTTTATTGCTCAGTGTCTTTAGGTCCTATGTAAGGAACTTGTCTACATCTTTTGGGAACGTTATCTCTGACCTGTAACAGGACTTTGTGTATATCAGCCCCCTTCAGTAAACTTCTACATCTGAATGGATGTCAGATCTAACCATGCAAAAATCCATATAAGTGAAAGTTACAACTTAGAGTTATGACGTTCTTACAAGTATCACTTGGCTTAAGGGAACACATTTCTTTAAATGCCCCACTCACAGACACAGTGAAAATTGTTTCGTGACTTCGAAGAGGTTTCCTCCCTCCTGAGAAACAAGTTCCACGATTGCCTTGTTTGCCCAATTTGAGCAGCAAATGCTATATACACAAATGTCGTAGCACTCTTATAGGCAGTACCAAGCCTGTACATGATTGTAATTATTGTGAAATACTCTGCTGCAGGTAGAGAGTGGCTCTCATGGCAAATAGGAACCTGGATTTTCAACTCTATAGTGCCTCCATCCAGAATGAAGTCAAGATGACTAAAGGTACTAGTATAAATCTGACCTTAGTAACGTTTAAAGACTAAGAATTTTTTCACTGAAGTTTGGAAGCCCAAGTCAAACTTTCCTTTAGAAATAGCAGTTTCAGATATTGACTCAGAAATACACTTCAAAAGGATCACCAAGACCCACACACCCTTTTCCTCCATTCAAAGAACTGCCACGGCATATTTATTTTCTTTTATGGGAATCTTATTTATCACTGGACGAGCACTATACAAAGAAATAGGATATCTCTAGTGTGTTAACCTAGAGTATAAACTTCAATCACATTAAGAAGCTGAAGGCAGGGATTTTAAAAGCATCTCACTTCGGCTCTTTTGAGAATCCTGCACCAAACCCATAATTCTGTTTATCACCTGCACTGTCCTAAAGGCATTGTCTGAAAAGGAATAAAACCATCAGGACTCTTCCCATTTACTTTAATGGGGTTTGGATCAGTGCCCAAACATGTTAAGTTTCAGAGATAAATATATATTAATTCAGTGAAGTTTGCCAAAACAGCTTCAGTTGAGACCAATAGTGAACTTACTGATCTTCTGGGAAAAGAGATGACACCCACGCTCAGAAGCTGAAAGCTTAAGCCAAAGTAACCTGGATTTAGGCAGTGGTAATTCCAAACACAATATAAAATATTTAGTTTTCTTGTGCTAATAGCTGTCACTAACTACTGTTGCAACACTGTCTCATGTGAATAACCGTCACTAATACGTTAACTGCTCCCAAAAGCCGTTTAAAGGATTAACACGTACAACTACCTGGAAAACAGTATCACACCTCCCCACCGTTCGGTTTTAAGGTAGGTTTGCCTTGCAAAATAAAGACTAAAACAGGGACGCAGCTAAGCTTATTATGCAAAACAATTTGATTAAGGCACCAATGCCCACAACAGGCGCACGCCAGCTTTGTCCCGAGGGGCTGCCGTCCTGGACCGAGCAGCGTTAGCTGGGCTGCCGGGTCTGCCTTCCCTGAGGACGTAGGGGAGGAACCATGTTTCGGTTGAACGGGATGACGAGACCTTAAGAAATACTCACTTCTATCCCCATTTACCTGACGTTTTTGTGAAGCTTGCAACCCCTTTTGAAACAGATTTCAGAGCTCTGTATTTGGAAACAATATATTACACAGGGTTCGTCATGATCTTGTTCTGCGTGGCTCCATGAGGAATTGCTCTGTCCCATGCCCCTTTCCTTTCTTCCCGTAGGAATGGACATCAGGAGCAATTTCTCTCATCCTCCTCAGTCAGCACAGGGGCTGCAATTCAGCCCAGCCTTTTCCCAGGGCACACTGTGCAAATGCAAAAAAAAAAAATATTCCTCAATCCATCACTAGCTGAACAGGCGTACACGAACAAAACAGCTTTAGCCTAAAAGCAATCTACTCTAAACCAGAGAAATATTGTGACATTAAAAGCACTGGAAATATATGATAGAACATCTAGAAAGCTTTTAATCTGGATGAGTTTGAGATAAGGCTATTGTCACTTACGGGAGTCGTCACAAGCACGTTTCAACTGAGTAATGTATTATCCAGTCTGTGTGTGCTGTATCTATACCGCAAAAGTTATTTGTGGCCGTTTTACAAACATTCATTGTCACTCTGAGTTTTTTAAATTCAGGCTTGCCTAGGCTCTAAAGGAAGAGAATGCCATAAATAATGTTTTAGAAACTTCTGAGATTGACCAAAAAAGCTTTTCTGTAGACAAAGGTGACGCTAGTTTAAAGTCCGATAGATTGCCATCTCCTAGGACTAGAAGCAGGTGTGGTGGGAGGGCAGGAATCTTCTTTGTTCGAGAGTATAGAGATTTAATTTCAAGCCCTGAGGACAGAAATAATCAAGCCTAAGTCACTGGTACAGCAAAGCTGTCGCCCATTTGCACCTCGGACCTGCATAGCTCTGATCTGGGGCAGATGTACAGCAATTGCTTTCCATTTCTGGGAGGCAAGAAAGGGCATCGCTACAGCAGATCAATTTTTAAAAATTGGCCTCTGCTTGAAACTCCTCAGGTTTGAAATTAAGTTTAACTGATACGGAGAAGAAAATGTTTCGTGCGAGCATCAGACAGTCAAAAGGGAAAGTTCCCTCTGCTCCCACTGTGCTGGCAGATACATCTTTCTGTCACCCTTCATAATAATCATCCCTCTGCCTTTTCACATCCCCTAACCGTGCAGCGGTCAGCCAAAGTCTATCTTCTTCTACCCTGCAGTTAAGACCCTCCTGTTGATCTTTGCCATACCATTTACAAACTTACCTTCATACTCATGTGTGAGAACTGCTTGTTTCGTTTCACTATGCCATTTGATTATTCTCATTATCTAACTTAGAGCTTCTCAGAGCAAGGATAATTTTTCAGCGCTTAGAAAGCGTCAAGCATCTAGTATGCATGTAATTGAGGTCCCGAAGTCATTAAGGCAATGGTACAGGAGAACTGTAAAAAATTATCAGAGAAAACAGATAGAAGATATGAGATACAGTTCTGGAAAAAAAAATAAAAAATAAAAAATTTAAAGTTCTATTCTTCAGGTCTTTGGCTTAACTACTTAATTCTCCTCAGCTTGCTTTACTTCATGAAGTTGTCCACCGATTCTTAGATCCATGCCACTAGGTGCTAAAATCATAGAATCCCAGACTGGTTTGGGTGGGCAGGGACCTCCCAGCCCATCCAGTCCCACCCCCCTGCCATGGGCAGGGACACCCTCCACTAGCCCAGGTTGCCCAAAGCCCCATCCAACCTGGCCTTGAACACTGCCAGGGAGCCAGGGGCAGCCACAGCTTCTCTGGGCACCCTGTGCCAGGGCCTCAGCACCCTCACAGGGAAGGATTTCTGCCTCACATCCCATCTCCATCTCCCCTCCTGCAGCTTCAGGCCATTCCCCTTGGCCTGCCACCACATGCCCTTGTCACCAGCCCCTCTCCAGCTTTCCTGTAGGAAATGAATGTCCTGAATTAATGAACATGTATTTGATATTACCCATTAGCATGTTACCCTTCAACCATGTTCTTGTAGGAGGAGATTTTAGTTACTTTAAAATTTACATGCTACTGGAAGAAACAAGTTTTGACCTTGTAAACGACTATGCACTTGAGATTTGTTTTTTTTTAAAAGCATATGTAAACCTGAATAGTCCTACTGAATTCAATGTGACTAACATCTCAAATCTTTGCAGGATTTGGTCTGGAAAATTACACATGCAAATTATTCCACAACAGGATATTTTGCAGATTGACTTAAACTTGAAGATGAGCCAATATACTAACATTATTTTGGTAAGATATGTAAATTGGTTTGAATAAAGTCCATTTTCTACTGAGAAAATATTTTCCAGCAGAAATGATAAGACAAACACTCACCCGTATACTGCAGAGAGCAGTATTTCCTGAGCAGACGCTGCATCTCAGGTTGGAAACCAGTTTGTTGTTTTCTTCCTATAATCTGACCTTGCTCCTTAATGAATAGGAAAGCTCCCAGCGCAGAAAGAATTAGGGCTTGAGTTTTTAGAAAAAGTACCTCTTAAAACATTTCTGTCAGTTTAGCGAATACTTGAATAGTCAATTACTTTCCCCAAATTTATCCAGAACAGGTACTAAGCTGGAAAATGTAGGAAATTAGGTTGTCTACAGAGATTTCTTGCCCTTCAGATTCAAAAAGGAGATTAGAGTAAAACCATGTCAGAATATTGGGGTGGGGTTTTTTCACGTCCAAAGAAACACCAGATATTTTTTTCATTTTTTAACCCAAGGGAAAGAGCGCCACGATTGCCGTGATGAATGTTTTGACACCGTCGAATCCAATCAGGCATCCAGCTCAGCTGCTAATTGTCATTTGCATATGGCTTCACAGATACAAAGGGATGTCCGGTAGAAGCGTGAGATCAAGTTTGGGGTCAGTACTTGTTTAATCTGAATTAATGAATATCAGACCTTGGGGAGAGCACATGCTTTGGAAGAAAATCCCTGCAAATATCAGATTCTTCTCTGGCCTCACATCGCATTTCTCTTTTTAGGGTTACAACAAGAAAGTCTTACAGAAAACCTTACATTTGGAAGAAGGTAAATAGCTGACTACACTGAACCCAAACTATTTGGTTTAAATCAGATCTGGATTTGATCACTCTCAGTTTTTAAACACTCCAAGAACATCTGAATGTCTAGAAACTTCAGCTGGACTCCAGTCAGAAAAATGATTCAAAACAGACCCCCCCCCCCAAAAAAAAAGCATAAAAATAACCTCATTGATTTCAGTTACTTTGATGAAAAACACAGTACAAGTGAGAGAGCTGGGATCCTAGTGAAGACCTAAGAGCTGTGTAAGGATGAAATCCCAAGTAATGACTGAAAACGTTGCCCCTAAGAAAAAAGGGAATGCTTTGTAAAAACTAATAGCACGTAGCAAAGGCAGTCTCACTCGGTATGTGCTGTTCTTTATAGACACCTTCCTTCGTAAGAGGAGGTTTGTTTTTCTTCCAGCTTTGCTTGCTTCTTATTTCTTTTTATCTTGCCTTCACTGCAGACTCGCTCACAGAGTTGCCTTGCTTTTTGTTCATGATCATGAATTTCTTTTGGGAAAAGGCTCTTCTCATCAAATACGGCTTTCGAGGCTACAAAACAGGAGTGAATTCCACATCAAAATCAGTTATACATTTGGTGAGGTACACTGTGAAAATCAGGCTGTTGGAAGAAGAAAAAAAAAATAAAAGAGGCAGAGCTCAAGCACTGTACTTCACAGAGAACAACACTGAAGTTTCTGCTTCCCGTTCTGCTGACAAGTTTAGCTTTTTGGGAGTTTTTCTCCCAGTTGGGGAACCAAGGCTTGTTCAGTCCTGAGGACCACGCTGTATCCATCTCTCCCTCGCACCCTTTGAGTTCATTGGCCGGGTCTAACAGATCTGATGGAAGTGTGAAGATCTCGGAGAACCTAATTCCTACGAAACAGGAAGACATGTGGACTGGATGGAGGAGAAAAAGCCTTTCCCTCGGAGAGGTGCGGCGAGGTGACTTTGGTGCCTGTAACAGAGCGGGGGTGGACAGCCCTGCTTTGGGCATGCCCCCGTTCCTGGGAAGCCCTCAGCCCCAGCCAGCCCCTGGTTGGGCACTGAAGTCAAACCCAGCCAATCTCAAGGGAGAAATCCCTGGGGATGTGACTTCACTGGTGCTGTCGTAATTGCTTATTATATCTTATTTCTTCCCCACCTAAAACTCTGTATTAAAAATAAGCTAGAGATCCTGGAACGACCGAAGGGAGAGGCGTCTCTCCCTGTACGTGCTGCCCATACCAAACCCCTTCCAGTGTGAAGCAGAACTTCACTTTTTACTTTTTCACAGAGGCAGTTAATCCCCTGCTCGACTCGGGGAGACTAGACTGGCTTTTTTTTTTTTCCTTCCTTCTTCAAAACTCCGTTCTTTTAATTTATTCTAACTTCTATCCTGCCATTAAGTACTCAAAAAAAAAAAAAAAATCAAATTATCCTCTATCGAAACAAGAACATTAAAACTGTTCACCGAATGTCTGCATGACTGAGCAGGTTTACCCTGCAACCATTTATTTACATATATACAGCAGGCTGATCTTCAGGGATTCCTCCAGTCCCAGATTAAGGACAAGATTCTTTCTTCTCATGTGCATATATCCCTCCCACTAAAGCCAGACTGGTTCATGAATAAGAATTAAATGATATTCACTGAGTTGTTACTATGACACCTGATAGTGTCTCATTTGAGCAGAGGAGGCTGGAAGTCTGTACTACTTTCTTTGGGAAAGAGGCCTGAGGAATTAACTTGTTACGAATTTCATACACTCGTACATTGTTAACAAGATGATGAGCCTAGCTCATCAGAACATGGATGAGCCGCAGAGATTGCTGCACCCATTTAAGCTGAAAGTTCACTTGCATTTAACAAGCTCTAAATCCAGCACACGAAGACTGAATTTTATTCCCAAGTGACTGTTAACACTGTAGAGACCGTTATTTAGAGACCATTAAAAACTAAAATCAAAGGTACACAACACTCACTGAGCCCTGCTCGTTACTGCGTAGGCTGGAAACGATACCCTTTGTGCAGAGTGGGAAACCAAGCAGCAAAATATTCAAGACAAGTTTCTGTCCAAACTGTGGAATCTCACCTTACAGCTGTAATTACAGGTACTTAGCTCTTGGGAAAGCTGCAGGAGTTTATCTATTGATTTCGGTAAGCTTAGGATGAAACTGGTAATGATTTAAAGGATTAGAATTTTAAAGATGTAAGGTGCATTTCTGGCTTCAGTTAATTAAAAGGTGCATTAACTAAAAAAAAAACCCAAAAAAGCTAATTAATACATTACCAGGGCTTAATACTTAATTGGTGTATTTCAGATACAAGAAAGCAATTTAAATGCGCGCTTAAATGTGAACAGTTTTGACTAGGAATTGTTGTTAAGGTTAGCTGCAGAAAGAATCCGATACAAATTTACTGATACGCTGACCCAAAAGGCAGCAGTGGGCTGCTCTCGGCTTTAATGAGAGGTGGTGCAAAGCCTCAAACAACAAATCGGTTTACGGTGCCTATGTCAGCACAGCCATTGCGGGAAAAATCTCAGTAATCGGGGATAAATCTCAATAATCTCAATAATTGCAGACTGTGTCCACAATACAGTAAAAGTACTCAGTGGCACAAAGTGGACTGATGTGACAGAGATGTGTATTAACAATCCAGCTGTTTCCTTGATGCAGTGGTCACAGAGAAGCCAAGTCCACTTAGGGATAAAATACAGGTTTTCTAATAGCTGTGCGTATTTAGTTTGATCACAGTGATACTCACACACGGCAATTACACTTTGTTCAAATTTTGCTTTTAAAATTGCACTGCCCGCACTATTTTTGTGGCACTCTCGTTTATCTCTCATTCTGAGCAACATGCAGTACTATGAAAGTGCAAGACATTCTTCTTTTGCTTGACAAGGATGAGCTTTGGATAGTTGAAGCTAAAATAGGGAGAAAGTTCGGAAATGCTGGAATTGTCTATATTAGCAGCACAGTATTTTTTACAGTATTTTTTGCCTTTCACAGGAAAAGCAGAGAGGTGGGGAGAGACAGCGAGTGAGACAGGCACTGCTCATGAAACCCTGACAGAGAAATAACATCTCTTGGTCAGATGAAAACAGGCACCTGATTAAAAGAATTAAAGCTCATATGACAATTAATTCAGCTTCAAAGTATTTAATTTAAAGATTGCGCGTTTGGCCTTGCTGAGTCAGCTGCAAAGCGTCCGACACAATGGGGTTCTCTCACCTCATTTCTTTCCAGGAGCTCAGCTACTGACCTTTGCTATCCATCTCACCAGGAGCTGATAGCGTCTCGCAGAAGAGCACCAAATACCGACCTTCGAGTAGCTGATATTCGTATCTGCAAACCGCGATCAATGGGATCTTGTAACGTGCGTGGTTATGTGTCGCGCGTCCTTCGTACCGTCGGCAGATTGCAGATTGTTAGCCGTTGTGTTTTGAGAAGAGGTTTTCTAAAGAGCAGGGAGAAACTGCAAAGCAAATTGCAAAGCCGTCAGAAAGCCTAATCAGGGATGCAAAGACACTAATGAATGCACAAGTCAACTTCTGTAATGAATCAAATTAAGCAGTTATGCAAACCTTGCCAAGAGCCAGCTTGACTTGAACAGCGGAAAGGTGTCTCTGAACCCAGACGACACCTAGATAGCAAATATCTGTTTTAAGGGGACTGATACCGATGACATTTTATTCGGACTTTCTTTCCTTGTTTAGTAGGACCATGTCAAGCAGAATGTTTCTGAAGGTGCTTGGTACAGACAGAGTACAGAAGTAATTGGTTTTTTCTGGCCTCCTTCTTAGTACTGTGTTTACTTTCAAAACATTTCAGACTTTGTTCTCTTTCATCAAAATTTTCTTTTTAATGAGCAATTAAGCCAGGCATCACCAGGCACTTACACATTCAGCGCTGGTCGAGGAAACGAGGAGTTGTCTGATGCTGCTGAGTTTTGACTGCACTAAGGAGAAAATTATTTCTCAAGTTTGCTGAAGCAGCCTCTTGCCCAGCTTTCATTCTCCCATCGTCGGTCGTTTGACAGGTGAATGAAGGTTATGTTTTCTAAATGGACTGAGGGAAGTCTCTCCTCTTATTGAACATCATACCTGGGCAGAAATCATCTGGTACAAAATCCAAATATCATTTTCCTTTCGTATTGTTGGATGTATTTTTTAAAAAAAAATCTCTTCACAAATTAAAATCCTTTTTCTTCGGTCAAACAAATTCAGAAGTCGGTATTTCAGACTCATTTTTCCAATTAAGCTGTAAAGCCTGATCCAGTGCCTGATGAAAGAAGTTCTGATTTTTCCAATCAAATTCAGCAGGTTGTGGAACATGCCCTTACAAAGTAAGAAGTTGTTGAGATAGGATTATATGTCTTACTACTTACTTGGAACCTCAAATCAGCTGCTAAGCAATAAATCTTGGAGTTCTCTATTACCTTCATCTCATTTTAGCACAGATGGTAAAAGCTAGTGACCTTTATTTTTTGCCTTTCTGTGCTGAGAGCTGGAGTAATGAGAATATAATGAAGGTCTACTTATTTTCCAACAGGCTAGGAAGACTCAGATTTTCAGAGCACCACTCCTCTGTCTTTTCCCTAAAGTATTTCTCAGGGAGAAGAACAAAGTCAGGCTCGTTCGTGCCATCAATCTCCTTGAGGGCTCCAATATTCAATGACCTAAACGCACCTTAAAAATCCAGGTTTACTGAAAAACCAAATGCAATTGTGCTTTTATGATAAGTTAACTTTTCTCATCTAATCTTCATAATATAACTCTACCAAGCAGACAATATACTTACAGGCAAAAAGTGTTCAAGACCTCTCAACAGATGTGCAGAATAAAAACATGATGATTTTTTTGCTCCTTAAGACACAGTCAATTCTTTACTATCTTTTAGGGGAAATAAATAAAAAGTTACCTTTCTTTTCGAAAACCAGCTTCCACTTCAGGTAAAAAGCCAAAGCTCTGCCTGCTCTAAATGGGATCCTTCCTAAAAGAGATGAATGCAGCTCATGCAGTAAGTGCTGGGAAATTGGGCCAGCCTCTTGAAGATAACTAATAGTGTTAATTACTGCTTTATTCTGTAAAAACAAGTCTATACCAAGAAAAAAATCAGGGGCTACATTTCCTTTGTCGCTGACATATTTGGATGTCAGTTGAAACAGTGATACTGAGAGAGTCAATTGGGAATCAGTCTGGACCCCTAGCAAAAGCAAAAATATCCTTGAAATAAGATGTAAAATCGTCAGCTGAAATAAACCTCTACCCACCCACAAGTCACGTTGCTCCCGGACTCCCCGAACACAGCAAACTGAATGCAAGCATCCCCCTCAAGGTCAGGCTCACCGGAGGGACCTGTACGTATCGATCCGGGGAGCAGTTACCCACCGCTTGCTTGCCAACGTCTGCGTTTCGATGTTGCACGTGCTGTCACCTCCAATCTTTTTCCTAGCTATAGAACCGTGAGATTCACCTCTATTTGAAAAGCATTTAGGGGGGGATATTTTTTATATACATACATTTTATATACCTATTTAAATATATATATATGGTTAAATATATGTATATTTATGTAAACATGGTATGAAGCAGACCTTTAGGGAAGAACGCAGAATAAAAGTTTTATTGCCTGCCAGCTAAGTAGTAAGTGTTCTCATGGCTGCTTAAAGCTTAAGTAGTGCTCTGCTTTTAAATAGATGCCTTTATAACATGCCTGAAGAAAGAGGTTCGAAACTATAACTGTCCTTCAGTAGGAAGGCTCTTTTTCTTTTATCCATTCTGAAAAGAAAGATTAAAAAAACAACCCCAGAATATTCTGTGCTTAGCTATACACATAAGTAGGGAAATTATGTCAAAATAGCTGTTTACCACTTCACTGGTTCATGTTGCTTTGGCATTTAAAAGTTTCTTTCTGTGAATTTTTCCCAGAAAAATGAAACACTTTTTGGCTAAAGCGTAAACAGAAAATCCAGAGGGTGGCATGTACTCTGTCCTTACCCTGAGGTGCCCCCTTTTTCAGAAATAACCACTGATTCCGCAGTAGGATGAAAGGATGGGACCCACAAATGTGTTTGCAAGCCTATGCAGCTTCTGTTTCAGCGAACAGAAGCCACAGAACTAGTTGTAGCAATTTCTGGCTGAATCAAAAGCCCTTTAAACCCAAGAGGAAGTTTCTTCATGATTTTGGAGGGCTTCAGATCAGGTAGACAGCTGTCTGCAAATCGTATGTGAAACGACCCGCTCGTCGTGCAAATACAAGCTAGATGTTTAGCAAGCGAGGCAGAAATTCAACTTACGTGATAAGACTCCTAGTCATCTTTTTTTTTTTTTAATGAAGTTTTAATTATGTAAAAATTAGTAAATGATCTAGAGGTTTATACATTACCATAAATGTCTCCCGAAAAGAAGAGACATCCTCTCAGAAATGCCTCGCATCACTGCAGGATTGGAAACTAGGACATGTTGATGTGATCCCAAAGCAATTTTTACTAAAAGCACTATTTCTGAGGAATCTGGCTCTAACAAAATACAGAATCCCTCATGAGGCCACTTTCTAGTGAAATATTTACAAGAACACCCAAAAGCCGGTTTCTTTTTCATGTGCTTGTAAAAATGTACCAAAAGGGGAACAACTTGATCTATTTATCTTTAGGCACTTCTAAAACTCAGAGGAAAAAAAAAAAACCCCTCTGCCATCCCCTCCCTGCAGCTCTCCCAAGGGACCCGCTGGGCTGGAAGGTGGGAGAAGGGGCTGGCACCTCTCCGTGTTCCTTACCAGGCTTGGGAAGAGGCAAAAAAAATGGCAATGCCTCGGAAAAATGGAGACCTCACACAACAGCGCTTAGTTAGCAATTTGCCCTTTTTTTTCTATCAGAATACTAAAACTATGGTGTTGGGCCCAGCTCAGGTCTGATTTCTAACTGCTTCACAGAGTGAAATCTAGGGGGAATGCTCTGAAATTAAAATCTAGATTTAAAGCATACTAAAAATGTTTTTCACTCAGTGTTCTTTTTATCTACTGCTCAGTCTTTAACAAATACTCTATCCCATATAGAAATAACCCCACCTATAACAAAATTACCTTCACTTTTAATTCATTTTGATGCTTCAGATGGTACTGCTAAGATTAAATTTGCGAATGTTATCTAAAAAGTATTTTCATACTGTAAGTGTTTCAAGATTTTATGTTCAGAAAATTTAATGCAAGGACGTATTTTAGTACAATTACATTTTACTCTGCTGGTATTTTGTATAGTCCACGCTACAGAAGGTTATTGAAGAAGGAAACGCTTAAAAGCATACCAAAGCAATAAAGATTAATACATCATATTGTCAGCAGGACTAAATATTATCTTTCTTAATAACATCTAACAAACCGCACATCATTTTGGAGAAAACAGGGTCCATAAATGCAGTAATAAAGCCATATACACTATATTAGCGAACAGGCACCACGCTATACCCTTCCCTTGCCATTTCAAGGAGACACTCTCTAGCACGCAGACAAGATGCACTCAGCACCTGACGTCTAGGCGATGCTGGAAAATTCCATTTGCTCTTTGCACATCGCACGAATCCATGCTCCTAACTGGAGGATGGGGAAAGTGAAACATGAAAAATTGAGAAAGCACATGAATTTACTTAAAATATAATTTCTGTTACGTTAACAACCAAATGGTTCAAATTGGAGACAATTTCAATGTTTTGTTTTAACATAAAATCTTGAAGTCTTCCAACATTCTCCACTGCATAAACCCACCTTTTATAAGTTACTTACAAGTAAAATTTCTGTTTATCCTCCATCCCAAAATGAGGAGATTCCTCTTCAAGAAAAGGAATTGCTTTTCTTTGTGTCTTCATCCCCATCAGCCTTTTTTCTTGTACTTGTTTCTGGCAACATCCTTCCTGTGAAAGGCAAGAAGATTTTCAATTTGCTGATTTTCTTCCTAAAAGTACGGAGCAAAGAGTTGCTTGAAGCTTGAATAATTTCTTGTAGTCTTCAGATAAAATAGGCAGACTCTCTCCTATATATAAATATATCAGTTGTCATCCTGTTCCCAAAAGAAAAAGAGACAAAGAAAGCAAGCGCCTATTTCCCTTGAGACATCCGCAGAGCTAGAGTGTTTATTTCTGCCGTGGCAGTTCTTAAAAGTGTTGTTTTTAACAAGTCAGAATAACTATCGTACCACAGCTGCTTTTTATTTGTATTTCATATTTCTACCCAAGTACTGTCTAAGGAGGGCAAAGTCATTCCTGAGATATCCCAGTCTTCCACAGAAAGGGCCGGGTACCTTCTCACCAGCACCCGGGCAGCAGTCCTGGTCAAAAAAGAAAATACCTGACTGCAGACAGGAGGAGTCTGAAAGCTTCCCGAGGACCATCGCTTACTGCTGGAAATCCTGGTCCTGCGGGATTGATAAGGAAAAGTCTCCTTCTGTTCAATCCCTTTTTGTGCTGGGTGGGAGGGGGAAATCGTTTTTGTTTAGCTGCCCGGTTGAACGCTCCTTAGAGCCAGTTAAAGGGCTCCCGGGGACTTCACTCGATAGTTTAGACCTGAAGTTGGAAGCTTTGCTCCACCTTATCCTTTTCTAGGAAAAAAAAATAAAAAAAAAATTACTTTTAAAAATCCACAAGTAAAATCCAATTCCTTTGCACTTCTTCTATCAAAGCAGAGAACAAAAAATAAAGTGGACCCATTTCCTTGCGCTGTGCCTATATATTCCATATCTTCACCTGCCTGTCCTATTAGCAGATACTGACTCGCTTCATCAGTAGCCACGGTAATGGATCCAGCTCCAGCACGAGCATCGCACCCTGCCAGCAGCTGTGCCTCCCCAGGGTGCTGCAAAGCTTCCGCAGGAAACCAAGTTTGGTCCTCGCTCCTCCTGAAACACAAGTGTGGCCAAATGGGCAGGCTGAGCAGCTCCACACAAAGCAGCCTCTCTTGGGCAGGAGCGCATTGTTCCAGCCACTTTCTAAATATCAAATGGGACAAATCTGCAAATAAATTTCATCCACATGAAATAAATATTGCAAGTCGGTTGCTGGAAGCGTTCATTTCCCTGAGCAATGTGAAATGCAAAAGACTTACAGCACAAAAAAATGCTCTTTCAGAAATTTAACCTTTATTTTTTATTCATGAATACTGATCCAAAGTAAACCTCTGTGTAAACAGTTTTCTTTATGGGAGTGAAAGTAACAGGTGAAATTGCGTATAGATGCAGGAAAAAAATCATCAATAGCCCTGTGAACAGATTTCTTCAAACATAGTAAATAAATCCACAGCTTTTCAAATTGTTTTGTAGACATATGATGCAGATTCGAAGAATGCCCAGTAAAAACAACAGAGAATATATTTTGCGTTCTCAAGACAGAAAACAGCTGAAGATACCAGTACAAAACCAAAACGTACCATGACGTATATCCTATGCAGCCTCACGGACTATAAATCTGTACACATTATGATGCCACGTTGGTTGCCAGACTGGGTTTAGACTATTTAAATTCTCTGTCAGTATCAGTTATGGTCAAATCATTTCACATAAAAAATGAAATGGATCCATAACGAGACTTAATGCTTTGTTGTTTGAAAAACTATTCCAACATGCAATTAAAAACTCCAAGATCTCTAATTGAACTGGGTTTTTTTAGGAAGAGAAAATTAAAGATTGTTACATACTTAATGAATCAGGGCCATTAATAACTCCCCTTTTCACTATATTTCATTTTATTCATTATAGACAAATTGAGCCAAGCCAGTGTACAGAAAACACTTTAAAACACCCATCAATGAAATATTCCTTCTACCATCTAGAAAGAAAAACCTCATAATAGCTTGCTGAAATCGGTGTCAGTCATTAAAATCGCCCGCAGACATTGTGTGCCTTCTAGAAGTCCTTCTTTAAGCACAGCCGCATTGCTGTTTTAGTCTCTGCGTATCTACAAGAGATATTCCCAGCTTTTATCAAGGAGCTTGTGTTTGTAAATAGGCATTACAAAAACTCACAGCTAATTTTCCCGTTTTTGTACTTAACTGCTCTACGAATCCCAATCTTTTTTGAAGAGAATTTGCACATCCGTACAATTTTATTCTAACGAGCTAAATTCTGCCATCCTTCATCATGATAAAGAGAATCATATTCCGCAGATTAATCACTGAATTTCAGTAGAACCATTCATTGACTAATGATCAAACTCAACAAACAAGGCGGCAGATGGTGGCCATATGAGATTTCTAGTGCCTTCTTTAATGAGCACAAAACAGAGTCTCTACCTCATTTGCACATCCCAGCCACTACATCAATGAGTTGACTACACACAAGCAGCTGTCTGAACAGAAAAACTGTTGCCTAATTACAGGGCCAGATCCTCAGCTAGCGTAAATTGGCCTTGCTCCTGTTAGATCGGCAGAGATGGAGAGTTTATATCACCTAAATATTGGGTTCGAGACTTCTGGAGCAGGTCTGTGGGACCTTTGCCAGGGAGCCCCTGGGCTGCAACAACCAGCTCCGCAGCAGCACGGACGATAACTCCACACCAGCTCACCCAGGAAACCAGCAGCAGGCTGAAGAATAGACCCCTAAAAGCTCAATAACTTTATTGTTCCTTTGACATATCGGTGACATTCACAGTATTGTAAGCCTCCCTCATCTAAAATATTTAGGTCCTTAGAAGCAGCGACACACATATGCATCCTAGCTGGCATATACACGCAGTAGATCACGAATTTATTTCTTACAGCCCTCCTGGGTGCTGTATGTGCTGAGACAACTGCATTCCTAGAAATGGGCATAAATATCTGTATTTATTTTCCCATCATACTGACTGGGGAGTTGGTGAGAGGGAGCCAGAGTAAGAATCGTATAGAGCAAATGGCTTGACAAATACTCTCAGTACGCTTCCTTCAGCGGAGTACTCGACGTTATTTCTCGTCTACTGTGCTACTGTTTAGAGTGGGTCATAATTACGGATTTCCAACTGGCATGATGATTATTATATATTAGCTGTTAGTCTGTAAAGACTGTCAAACCAATGAAATTTTCAGGTTTTGAGTAGCCTCCAGGGTAGGGCTCTGCAAGACTCGGTTTCACGAGCAGTTAGTGTTATTTATAGTCTAGAACTAAACAAGGCAGAAATTAAGGGAATGCTCCTCGCTGAAGGTAATGGTACGAAAATGCTGATGGGGATCTGTGGCAGTAGGCAGAAGCAATAGCCTTGAGAATATACTCAAAGCGTGGAGGTAAACAGAGCGAGCACCACTTCAAGGCTGCGTTTGTCACTCTGGCAGGACAAAGTCATAAACAATCCCCCCCCCCCCCCAGTCTATACTCAATTATCAGTAATTTCGTAGCACCCGAGATGATATATGCATAGGAAAATATAGCATGTCACCTCCGGTTCTCAGCGAAATCACTTGGATAAGTTGCTTTTTCACCTGATTTGGATTGCGGAGGCTTTGGAGGATTGAGGTGCAGCTTAAGGTAGGCATTTTCCATACTGCTATTCCAAACAGCTTTTCCACCACAGCTCCCTGGACTAAACATGACTCACTTTAAATGATTTGGCCAATCTTGAGGCATACTTACAGGGAAAAAGAAATAAATCTTACTAATCTAATATATACATGCGCTATATGAAAGTTCACCTGAAGAAGGCTAACAGAATTGCATTCCTATATGGGTATAATGCTGGTCGCTAAAAAAAAAAAAAAAAAAAAAAAGGAAAAAAGTGCTTTTTATAAAGGTCAGACAATTAAAATATTGGTAAAGGTTTTCTAGGGAAGTGAGTAAGGCTTTTGCTGTTCTATGTATCGCTCGAGCTCCCATTCCCCCACCACTTAACCCCTATCCTGGGACGGGAAGGGATTTCATTTTAGGTTCGTACCCGGGGACGAGACCGGTGTGTCTGTATGATCCAAAGGGCAACGCAGCGCTGTGGCGTGAGCGTGAAGCTCTGCATTACAAGCTTTACTTTTGGGACCACCTCAGAAACGCTCGGTGCTGCCTGCCTGCAGACTTTAGACAAGTTTCCTGCCGGGATTGATTCCTTTGGTCTTCGAGACGGGAGGATGGGAGGGATGGGGAGGAGCGAAGCGTTTCTCCCTGCCCCTCAGGTGCCTTCTCAAGGGCTTTCAGTCCTGCCTCCTTAGAGTCAAGACATGAGCTTTGGCTCCTGTCTTCTTTCAGTGCCTGTGTAATTGCCAATTCTATTAGCAAAAAATCGAGCTTGCACTCTTCAGTATCAAAAAGCATCTAAATTAAAGGCTGAAATGATTTACCTGCTCTCTCTGCTACAACGAGCTGCTAAGGAACACATGCCGACTAAGCCAGTGATTTATATTTAAACAGCTAAAAACCACACTGATTCCAAATGAAATCAATGAAGAGTAAAGATTACATATAGCACTACATTTGAAATATTTTTAAAGTTTTTTTGTGTGCACATTGTGCTTTCATGCGTGCTACACAGACAAATGTTATTTTGATGCACGCGTCTGTCCTTTCAGTCCCTCCACTGTAAACCACACACATCCCTACACACCTCTGGGGGGAAAAAAAAAAAAGAGCTTATATTTGAAAAAACCAAACTCGTCCACAGTACACAAACTCAATATAAACAGACATTTGTCCTTGACTGTCACAACGATCCGATTTGGTCACGTCTGGTAAGAAATACAGCTCGGCCACCAGCCAGTGCCTCGGTCCTCCTGCGCGGTGATAGAGCCATCCTCGTGCGATAACGGCGGCACGGCGGCACGTTCCCGGCTGATCTATGAGGCAATAAACATTCCGCTATCTGTAACGAGAGTACGTGGCAGTGAAATGCAGCACGGAGGGTATGATAGCGATAACACCCCCCCTTTCTCTTCTTCGGCTCCAACAGAAAATTGCTTCACGTTATTCAGGTGGAAGGCAGTAATTACCCTCATAAAAGATGCACAAATAAACCAGTCACAAACAAATTAATCTAGTCACGCCTTACTACTACAGAGAAGTGTTTTATCAGTATTGTCTTAAACATGATTATTATTTCTAATAGGCCGAACTGATTTTTGAACCGAGTTGCCATAAAAATGCTGTCTGCTGACAACCCAAAGGATAAAACAGTGACTGCCACAAACGCTACGTCTCTACCAGCGGTGAACACCGCACCCAGCTCGCAGCAGGACCAGCCTCCCGGGATACACGCTCTTATCAGCAGACGTTATCAGTGATATCACTAATATCGTGGGTACAGTGACCCAAACAAATGTATAATCCTATGAGTATCTCACAGCATCTGTTACCTACAAAGTACGATGCCATCCTAACCTCAAACGATACTCAGATCTACACCACGGGTACGTAGATCTCACCACCTGAAGAAGCGGTGTCGATGCTTTTCCAATGATCAGTGCTTGGGAAGATGTCGGTACCTACACAGACTTGTATGAAAGCCAAGGAAATTTCAATTAAGCATTTCACTGATAAAATTCTTTCCATTTCTGTTTATCTATGGATTGGAAAGAGACAAACTGAACCAGACAGCAAAATTTATATCTCCCCAAGGGATCACAGCAGCAAGATTATGTAGGATACAGGTGGACGGGGCAACGTTACAATCAGGGAGAACAGATAGCTGTCTTTGTACCTATGGTAATTTAATAAGACTTTGCCAGGTAGGAAGAGGAGGTAGAAATAATGAGTAACAATCATCTTTTCTTTAATTTTACCATTTGCTTTTAGGAAGATCAAAAGGCAAGTCAGGCAAGTGATCCCAGCTGAAAAATGATAGGCTCAGTAGTCTGGTAGGAAGAAAAATAGACTGATCTTCACCAAAATAGAGGCCTTTCAGTCCTGTCTAATGCGTGGATTACAAACAGAATTTAGTCTGTCCACAACAATATTTTGCATAATGCAGCAATGTTTTATTGTCTGTAGGTTAACATTGACTTTCTACTCACCATGCCCAATAAAACTTAACTTTATTTAAAAGAATCAGAGCCGTATCTACAATTGTAAAAAACAGCTTATTGAAAGGACACTGTAGAAAATAAAGCAAATTCCATCACTTTAATTAGAGCCTTAATTGCCTATGCGAGGACACAGATGAGTTGTTCCCAAGCAGCAGTCACCTAGGACGTTGGCCTCGTAGCGCACCGTAAGGCCCAGGAGGACTGGCTGGGTCCAGAAAGCTCAGGCAGAAACTCAGTACTCGAATGGTCCCAGAAAGTGTGCTGACAGCTAATTAGGATTCATTTCATCTTGTTGTTAGTCACCTGTATTTTGGCTGTACCTAAACCAGTTTCCTAGTCTCCTGCTACGGTCAATAGCGCTTCAGAGAGCGGTTCATCCCACCCACGTGAGCGAGCTAAGAACATCGGCAGCCTGTGCTGGTTGGAGACAAAACCTACATGCTTGCTAGACACCAAAAAAAAAAGAAAAGAAAAAAAAGACAAACTTTTAGGTGATTTAATTTGGGTGAGGGACAGTTTAGAGCCAGGTACCAATTGAAAACAATGTAATAATGAATATTATTCTTGGTTCATTGCAAACTCATGGATTCAGAGGTTCAAAGGGAGTTTTAGTTACTCATGAGCCATGATCACTTTGCAAGAACGTGTGAACAGCAACAGTATGTTCCCACCTTGCAGCTGGGAGTTAGTACATAAAAGCTGTAAGTGCTCTAAACACTACAAAATATTGAGAGGGGTAGTATGCACCCCTGGTGCTAAAAGGCCTTTTTCTCCATTTCCAGTGTACTGCTAATACATTGTATATCGAGCATGCTTTTGGCCATAACTGGGTATTTTCCTTGCTGAATTTATACCCTAAAAAAGTGGGTATAAATTCTAAAGTGCACAGAAAGATATTCGTTTTGAAAGTTTCAAAGGAGACAAAGACACAAAAGCAATTTATCCCTTGTTATTCCTCATCTCACAGTGAACAACTGCTGTGTAAGTCATTTCTTCAGATAAGGCAACATCTGTATTCTTTGAAATTCTAAGTTTACAAATGAAATGTTTGCAAATTATGTCTCAATGTTTTCCATAGTAATGGTGTGAAAATTTAGCAGAAAAGTGCTTTTTATAATTTCAGTTCTTTGATGATCTTGAACAGTTTTAAAGTGCCCTCTCTTCTCTAAAGCGGAGAGAACAAAGCCCTAAGAAGTCAATACCGTGGCAATCCTGTGCTGCAAGCACCAACCTTACGGTAACCTGAATATGGACAGACCCATGGCTTGAAACAGGATCCGTCGTGCAGAACCGGTGCCTTAGTTTGCAAGAGATATGGTAAGGCATTTCTTCAACTGCGCCGCATCGTGTAAAGCAATATTCAATGATGTGCAGCCAGACCTACGTCGTCTTCCTGCACTGAGGTGCCAACCAGCCAGTGAGTTGCTAAGCTTTGAGGAAATTAGGCTTTGATAGATTTTTACCTTAAAAAAAAACCCCTGAGGCAAACAAATATTTCAACAATATATCTTTTCCTGCTTTTTTGTATACATGTACAGTACTTGTCCCAACATGTAACCATTATTATCCTCTTTAGTACCAGGATCAGGGAGACATCAGCTGCTCTGTCCTTTCCAACACTAAGTTTATGACAACAGTGAAATCAAACTTCTAATTATGTAAAAAAAAAAAAAAAAAAACACAAGCAAAAAATGCCTTAGTATAGGCAAAGCAAAAAAATAGTAATTTCAGAGTCAATAAAGCAATGAAGGAATATAGCAAAACTAAATATAAGCAAAAATAAATAGGTGACAGGAATTACTAAGTCACATACTACCATGACTAAGTCACACACCTCCCAGTATGGATGTTTTCCCATCAAGACACAGAAGAAAGGAGCACTGACAGTATCCCCCATCTTATGGGCAAAGGAAACACACAAAAATTAAATTACATGTCACAGGTCATAAAGTAAGACAGAAAGAGAGCTGTGTATATCAGAGGCAGGACATGAACCAGCGGTACGATACAGGATGTGAATTTTATCCGAATCCCCATGCTGCTGTTCGCACAGTTCAATGCTTTGAAGGAAACTCCTCTGGTTTTCAGGTAATCCTGTGCATATTCAGCAATTCTGACACCTCCAGAATATGGTAGACCTCCAGCTTTTACACAGAAGCGTTTATTTCATGTGCAATGAAATAATGTATTGGGACGTAGGAGGTTCAGCATGCGTTACATGGATTGCGGGATACTGTCAGCTTGGCTTACAAGTTAAAATACTAACCAACGGTATAGTAATTAGCACTCTGCTACCTGAGCAGTGGCCTTTGTTCCCTTTGGGAGGGCTGTGGACACCCCTCCAACCCAATGCCTCGCTGTTTTCTCCGTCACTGCTCACAGGGCTTGAGAGACACCTACCTATCTCCATGGAGTCGGCTAAGGACTGAGGGAAAATTCAGTGCCCCCTCCTAGATCAATGCTCATCTGTGCTCGAACACGCTCTCATTGTATGCAATGATCATTTCCCCCCCCCCCATATAACGGAGTTTGCCCTGCATTAGCCCAACGCCGCGCTAAATCCCAATAAAAGCGGGTCTGTACATTGCCACTCACCAATATCTGCTTTTCCTAGGCTGATATTCATTAATTTACAGTCTGGCTTCTACAGATTAAAATGGCTTTTCAAAAGATGCAGTTTGGGGAAATATTGGTAGTACATCTCATTTAAAATGTAATATAATTCATGCAGCGATAATTTATATTGACAGTAATTTCAGATAAGATGTATTTGCCATTAAAACTGGAATGCGTTTTACCTATTGGTATTCCAGCTATGCATATTTCATGGCAGGAATCTGTTTCAAAGGGGTTGCATACATTTGTTTTATGTAAGTGACATTCAGGGAGGCTTCATCTTCCAGTTTTATTTACAAGAAATAAGGAATTTCCTTGCTCTGTCATCCCTGCTGGAAATACTTGGTCTCAGCTTCAGGACACTAATTTAAACACCGACTGTTCTTAAAATTTGGACTTCTAGTTTATTCTTTTAAGGGGCACCACCATTGCACCTGTTTTTTTCTTATTACAACTATTTAAAATAGGGCTATGGTTTTCTAATGCTCCTTTTTGAAAGTCAAAACGGAAGACAGGTATAATATACAGAAAACCTACTAGACCTAATGTTCTAAGACAGAACTTTTGCATTTAGACAAGTTCTAAGGTAGCATTAAGAGAAGCCTCTTTTCCTGGAAATGCATATTATTATTACTACTATTTATTAGGCCTTCCTACTTCTCTTAAGTAACTTTCCTCTGAGAGCACTTCTTAATAGACAAAGCCCAGAGTTTAATTCACATTGGCCTCAGCGTCAGCGTTCCGGATAATGGGGAACGGTATAAGGGCACAAGCTTGATCTTTGCTACAAAGCTGAGATCAAGGTAGCAAGAACGAAACATTTAAAAGCATTTGCCATTATATAGAGAAGCTTCTGCCTATGAGGTACCACCAGATATACCCTGAACCGGTACCTTCGCTTCAGACTGCCGGATTTCCTGCAGCTGCACAGCATACACCCAACTCGCACTGAGTTTGTGGTAGGCTTCGGTCAGTCCTTTTGTCCAATCCCCAGGACAAACCAGTTATACTTTTTTTTTTTTTTTTTTTTTTTTTTTTTTAGCCAAATCTAGTGACTTTCTAAAGCATCACCAGAAAAGTCAAGCAACAGCACAGTCTAGCGAGCAAGCACCGTGTTGGGAGCCACAAGACTGATTCCTTGGCCAGCTCAGCTGCTGAATTTGTGCACCACTTCTCTTAAGCCAGCACTCTTTCCGCTACCGCCCTTTGCTCTGCAGCACCGTGAACTCCCTGCATGTGGATTTTCTGCTAGCGTCTGCTGGTATATATGAGGCGGTTTATTCTAGAGCCAGTAAATGAAATTGGATGTGTCAGAGCTCCCCCCTCTGAAGAAGTCACTTTGGTCAGTAAGTTAGAAAGAGTTCAGTGTGCATTCAGGTTAAAAATTAACAGCGCTGTACGCTGGCCAGTTCTTTGTGAAGCTGGTGTTTTCACCTGGAGCGTTTATGCCAAGGTCCCAGACTAAAGCCTCCTTAGCTCACGGGGTGATTTGCAACACGACCAAACGTTTGAGAACATTACAGGCGTGTTTAATTGTCATTGCTTTTTAACACCTCAACATCTGAATACTCACTGCCAGTGTAGAACCTAGCGGGTGATGATCTTTACCGACATAGCTCCCATTTCAGTACCGTGATCTTGCAGTGACAAACGTACTAACCGGTTGATGACACATCTCTCTAACTGATGAGCACTCCAACTAAACGTCCTGCTTTGGTTTTCAAGAGTCTCGTACTACATAGGGTATGGCATGTTATGGGGACTGCTAGAAAGCCTCAACTAAAACCGTTGAGGTCAGATCCCTGTACGGTTTCTGATACAGCCTCTCTCATTTAGCTGACTGGAAATAATTGAGTAAGAAAAGCAGGATTTCTACCATATGTTGCCCAGTCCTCGAAGCAAGGATTCTGTGTCACGGTTTATGTGTATATCTAGGGGTTTGGACGAGCAATGAAGTCAAACTCCATTTTCTCAACAGCATTATGGCTTCGACATCTTTCTTTGCGAGGCAGTGGAAAACAATACACTATCGTTTTGACATTTTGTATTTGGGTAATTCTGCAAAAGAAGCCAATACCTTGAAAGGTTAAAGGAGAAGGATGGGCTTTCCTGCACCTTTACGGTTCCACTCCTGCTCCCGGTTAAAAGCCTTGTCTCGCTTGCATCCAGTGCCACAGTGCTCAAACTCAGCATCCCCATGACAACCAGTAAACGGTTTGATTTTCTGCCCACTGTCAGTCAGCGAGAAGATAACAGTAGATCCTGTGTTTGAGCTAATTACCTAGGGGAAAGCAGAAACTGTGATGAAATATAAAGTCTTACTATAGACATCTTCATTACAATAATCTCATACATATGTGCTCTGAACTCAGAAAATACTAAAATCTGAAATGCAAATCACAGAGCAGTTGGCATTGATTTTTATTTCCCCCCTCCTCTTTCCAATTCATTAAAAAGATTTCTGATCCCACACTATTAAAGCTCCCGGGAAGACAGCAGACTCGCTCCTTTGGAGTCATCAGCAGGGGTGAAGCAGGGCATCGCCACAAATACAGCCGCACGCCAATTACAGTTTGGGAAACAGGTCTAGCAGAAGCTGCTTGGTGGTTATGTAGATCTTCCTTATTTCTCTCGAGTAACCGACACCTTGAGTAATAAATCACTGGCCCCTGGAAAGTGAAATTCAAGGAGACTGAGAAGGCGGCCGATGTACTTTAGAATTCATCAGTAAATTCAGATTTACAAGTTAGGAGAAACTTCATTTAAAATCCACCGCAATCGTTCCTTTTCTGTGTTTTGCTCAGTGGACATGACCTTGGTGAAAGACAACAAACTCCTACTGTCATTTGCTGTAAGCTTACATCAGAGTCACGTCTGATCGCTACGTCAATCCAAAGTCAAGAAATCATCTTGCAATGCATCAGGCAGGTCATGTCTAATTGCACTGCCATGGTTATAGCCTTATTTTTATAAAATAAAACTGTCAGGCACTTGATACTTAAGAGGCATCACAGTGAGTCTTCTGCACGTCGGCTCATGCCTGAGCCACGGCGTGTGAGGGTGCTTCCTACTCCCACGCTGTTCTTTCACCTCACGAGTAAAACACGCACATTGCACTGCCCGTTGCAAAAATAACTCAGGAATTTTTCCTGGAAGCAAATGCATAACAGCTCCCAAACTCTTTTCACAAAAGTTTCTCACTATTTCTCTGATTTATTTTTTTTTTTAAAAAAAAAACACTTTAAAAGTTGTATTTCTTCATAATGCAGTTCAAACCTAAGAAAATATCCTGGGTTTTGCAGCCAATGTGTGCCTTATATCATAAACTGCTATTTGATCTTAACACTTAAGGCCACAAACATAATACTAATCTATTCTAGCAACAACTGGTCAAAGCTATCAGAAATATTTTCTTGTATACTTGTAAAAAAATGTCATCGAAGTGAGAGAGTGTGAAGCTGCCCTTTAGAAAGTCTTATTTAATTACTTAAACCTATTTGAGAAGCAATATACTTCATAGTTACCAAATTACAAAGACTGCTTCTGCCCTTAAAAACATCGCAAGCAGAGCAAAAACTAAACTCTGATTATAAGCAAATTTCCTTTTAACACAAATGTTGGTATTTACTTATTCATCTTATGCTCTCTGCCGATTATTGAAGGATGCTGAGTGGGTGCAGGTTGCTCAGAAAGGACGGGGAAAAAGAAAAGGTATTATCTCGTATATTAAGAAATTACGCACCTTCTCAAAAATACGCTGGTACAGTTAAAGGGAAAAACACGGGAGCTGTCATGACCCACCGCAGATCACTGATTTCAGAAGGTTTTATACATACATGCATATATATATATATATATATGCTGCTTTGTGAGCAACTAGCAGATTTAAGAGCACTGAACAGTACAATCGCACAAAAATGAAAGGACAAAAGTGTTAAAAAAAATTTTTAAAGAAATTAAATTTAAAAAAATCCAATGGACAGTACGAGAAGCAACCTGTCAGAGTTAAAGATTATAAGAAATCCTTCTGTAAGTGCATTAGGAATAAAAGGAAAACCAGGCAAAAATTTTGGTTCATTAGAGAGAGAGCAAGATTTTGGCAATGCCAAGAAGGCCGAAGCGTTCAATACGTTATTTAATGAGTCTTATTAAAGATGTACAGTAGGTGGTTAGCACCTACTAACAGATGACAGAAGGGTGAGAGCTCTCCCTGAAATAGGTCAGATTATAATCAGACAGGATGGATGTTTTCAAAGACTGACCAGTGAACCTCAAAATCTTATTGATTCTAACTGAGGAATCATGGAAAAAAGCATGATAGCAGGGAAAAAAAGACAGAAAGAAAAAAGGCAATTGTTTTCCCTGTCTGCTAGAAGACAGAGAAAAGAGATGAAAAGAAAAACAAGACAGCATTACTTCCATCCCTGGGAAAAAAAAAAAAAAAAAAAAAAAGAGGAATAATATAATGATATTACTGGTAAGCAGCAAAGAGTAACGAGAGGTGAGCAGCGGCCATCACTCACTCGTCAAGAACAAAGCATCCCTCGCTGCCTTTCACTCAACGTAACAGAAAGCAGCAGTTAATTTCATATATCTTCATTTTAGCAGACATTCTCCTAACTAGTTGTCAAAACGAAACTGTTATAGGAGAGCGGTACAGCAGGTGGATAGTCGTCGTGATTCAGCACCAGAGCGGGAGGGCGTGCTACGTCACGGCGTGTCAGCCCGCGGGCAGAGGTCCTGCTCCCTGCGGTGACCTCATTTACCAGCTGAATGATGGAAAGGATCTGGTGACACGGATCTGGGACGTGCTACTTGCCAGTGGAGATAGAATTAGAACTCATGATAATTTTAGCTGTTAGTATCTTCCACACCCCAGCAATTAACAATATATTTACGTATCTGCAAGATTTGTGAAGTGTTAGAACTTGTAAAGGCTTCACTGCAACACCAGTCCGGTGCTGGAGAGAGGTCCAGAGAAGATGTGGAGCGAGGAGGCATAAGTACGTGATTATTTTAGCACAGAGGGGACTGAGGAAAGATACGACAATCTCCTATTGCCTGAAGGCTGTTGAACTGTGAGAAGGGAAATCGCCTGTTGTCCGCGAGCATGGAGGATAGGCAAGCACCAGGGACCTCAGACTGCAGGAAGGAAAATCAAGTTAGACATTAGAAAAAGCTTTTTAAAAGCTGCTTTTTTTTTTTTTTTTTTTTTTAGGAGAACATAGGTCTAGAATAAATTGAGGAATTAATGGAAACTCCATTACCAGAAGTTTTTTTAATATGTTAGAACAAATTTAACGGCACAGGGCTGCCTCCCGGTACCCTACTTTCCTCATCTGGCTGGCAGAGGCTTATGATCAGTCATCCGAGGTAATTTAAACAGGGAGCGTGAGAGAGAAGTTCATGTCTAGTGATAAAGAAATGGAAAAGAAAAAAAAAAAAAGAAATTAAAAAAAGACAAAAGAACTAGGTGTTATGTTGCTATGTCGAGATTATCAGATAAAAGGCACAGCAGATCCAGAAAACGTAGTTGTACCCCAATATGAGAGAAAGTCAGAAAGGTGGATAAATTGCTTTAGGACTGGGCAGTTATGGTTACAGCTCCGGACAGCTTCTAGAAACTAAAGAATAAAGTTTCGTTATGGCTTTTGCAGGATTTGATTACCAAAGCAGAAAAATTCAAGATTTACTCAACCTAACAAGCATTTCATATCAAAGTTAGCAGACTGGTTACTTCTGTGAAGGCTTACCTCTGCAAGCTTACCCGTGGCCAGCGTGGGAGCAGGTCAGGATGCGATCACCTAGGATGGTGAAGGTAGCGTTGAATTTAGCGTTAAATACTACACCTCACTTCCTAGCTTTTGCAAAGACCAGTTTTCTGGATGAGAGGTTATAAGAGGATCCCCCCCCCCCCTTAAACAATTTCTAATAGGTGTTTTTATTAATACATTTATTGATAATTGCAAACAATTTTCAGAGCATAGCTACATAGTTAAATCTCACCTTTTAAACCAGGTATCCTAACAAACCAATGGCAAACTCAATAGATGTGCTCACTGGAAGGCAGACAGTGCTCAGTTCAAGAAAATCAGCATGTAAAAATTGAATGAGTAGAAGACTAAATAGCAGAGGGGAAAAGAAAACACAAGGCAGCGGATATCAAAGGCACGTACACCAATGTAAGACAACGTACATTTACAGCCCAGAAAATGCACGTTTCACAGGTATCTGCCCCAGATGTACTTAGAGCCTTCATGTCCCGGCATGGCTCCAGATACGAAAAAGCAAAAGTAGCTTTAGTAATAAAAAACACAAGCCACAGGGCAAGAAATTTGGTTTAAATAGGTTTAAATCTAGAAACTAACTACCCTAAATATCTGAGGGAAATAAATCTGCCATCTAGATCACATCCATGTATAGAAGTGAGACACATATACTCTGTGGAAGAGGCTGATTCATCTGAATAGACTACCAGACTTGCATTTTAAGTTTTTCTGAGATGATTCTGTTCTGCTTCAAATGGGTATTATTTTATTACAAGTGTTCTCAAAGAAATGTTTGATTTCAGAAAAATGAACTAAAAATGCAACATTGCATGTCACATCCATGATGCTCATTGCAGCCAGAATTAGCTGTGGTATTTTAGCATCTATTCCCAAATCCCCATGCAGCAACATCTTATCTTGTTCCTCTGAGCCTCTCCAGTAGTTATGTGAAATGCTGTATGCAGAAATAAGAGAGAGGTGGATAAGTGGTACACAGCAAGCAAAAAGATTTCTAGCAACAGATAACCACCATTTTTTCCCCCACTTCAAATAAGGAATTTTTCAAATTTTGAATTTAGGTTTAATTTCACAATGCCATATTCTAGATAGAAAGCCCAGACTATTTGAGCAGTAGGTGTTTCCATTTGGCCAGGGCAAGATTTTTTTCCCGCGAGTTTTATATACAGCAATATTTTAGAGTCCTGAAGGAAAAAGTACCCTTTCTCCTATTCACAGATATCAACTTCTCCATTACTCCTGTTTTAAGCAGGACAAATATTCAGTAAGAGGGTGAAAGAAATATATAGCCCAAAGAGAAGAAGAACCATCACTCGGCCCAGCACTGGCCAGGTCTCCTTCTCGGCAGCATTTTGTATCACAAATTACTGTCTGTGCCTTGGGTATTTAACTTTTCGGTGTTATTTCAGAACAAATTGATTAACCAAATTCAGTCATACGTCTGACTTTTGAATACCACTCCCAAAAAAGGCTTATAGATGTTTTTGTCTCCAAAATAAAAGCACCCAGTGATGCTTCTGTCTTAAGGGAATTAGTCATCCTTTCCTTTTAATTCTGATTTTGTAGCCAATTTTGAGCTTTCAATTTTAACAGCTAAACTGAAAACATATGTACCTTGAAAACAATGTTCCTCTTGCTAAATAACACTTTATTAATAACAAAATTAATTTTATACTTAATATTCCAAATCTTTTTGAAGTCTTAAACAGAAAACATACAGGAATTGGTCCATTGCCCAGGGAACTTCTACTACTGCCACCATAAATGCATAGGTATGTTTTATAGCATTAGGGTGGTAAAGGGAGAGCTCTTAGTCAATTATAAATGGAAGAGGACTTATAATGCCAAAATACAACAGTCATAGCTGAAAACCAGGTAGGATACCCAAAAAGCTGAGACTTTAGCATTGGTAACTTCTCCAGCCATTGCATGGAGGTGCCATAGCTGAAAATCATTCCCTTCGGAAGCCCTTTTATCCCGACGAGAAGTCCAAATCCAGTATCTCCTGTCTGCTCAAACACTGACTTAGTCCACACACGTGTTCCTATAGGATCTCGCGGAAGGTTGCTATTACCTCTTCTGGCTCCAAGCCTGCACCAGTTTTTCTGTTACGGCGTGATGCATCTGTACCGAGCTAGAGAATTTTCCACTTACGTGCTGGCAAGTGACATTTTGATTCAGCTCCCTGAGACAGGGAAAAAACTCTCAAAGACCGATCTCTCCTTCAGAGCCTGATCCAAACACAAACTGCGCTCAATGATAGATTTCGAGTGCACCAAAAGCTGTTTAGGAAAGACAAGTCAGCCTACAATTTACTAGCATAAGCTCCGATGACTCTAAAAGCCGTTTTAGCACTGAGTGACGGCTGACAAAGAAATTGTAAAGGGATAATTGCTAACCATACAGGCTCCTGTGAAGAGATTGCATTAGCGTCCTCATTAACGAAACAGAGAAGTTACTGCTTGTAAACAGAGTTTAAAATAATCTTAACTTCTCTGAAAGCTTTAGGAGACATGTTTAAGAAACATTTGTTTCTTTAACCTGAAAACACTCTGTCCAGAGGGAGAGGATTCTGAATTGTGCTTTCAGGCCGGTGGGCACAGATAGATAACTTCGACAGCAAACTAGATCACCATCTGCTTTTCTTTGTTGTTGTTTTCTTTTTCGTTTAGAATCAGATTGTAGCACTGCTGCCACGCTATAAACATTCGTTTGCACCAAACAAAGTGATGGAAAAAGTCACGATACCCCGTATGAGAACACAAAATGCTCTAAGGTTTGCATCTCAAGCAGTAGATAAAAGATGCTGTTTGGGCTGAGCTCTAGCAAACGTTATCAGAGGCGTTCCCCTGTATAGCAACCATGGCTCTTCATTGAGATGCAGGTAGCGCTTCGATACCAAAGACTGCAGTGCATCATTAAAGTACTGTGAAGACAAACAACACTCATGCTGCATACCAAGTGGTACTACATTTAACTGAATCATTTCAGTACGAATACATCCAGGTCTGCCACTGCGAGCCACTTGTGTAAAACCTGCTGGCAGAAACGGATCTGCTCTAATTACATTTCATGCATATTTCAGAATTAACCTCAGGGATACGGAAAGGTGGCAATAAAGAGGAATTTTATAACCAAGTTCATTTGCAATTGGCAGCCACGCAAAGACTAGGTTTCCTCAGAGATAACCCTAGAACATCTCAGGTTAGGAGTCTTATTTCTATTATGGTTGTTTCACTGAAGCACAGGACACATGAAGATTTTGTATCGCTTTGAAACACCAAACCTTTATCAGAAACTAAACCCCTTTCAAAAATGAAAGGCTGGAGGACTTCAGCTAGTGTGCGAGTTCCACTAAAATTCAGGAGAAGCAGACTACCCGCATTTCTCGCTGGGGAGCATCACGAAACATCACAATTAGGCGCCACCAGTACAAGATAATTTCCTATCCAAAGTAAAGGGTTATTTCTTTTCATCCCTCTGAATTTTCTGAAGTCTCTTCCAAGGACACACTTTCAAGCTTTTTTTTTTTTTTTTTTTTTTTTGTGTGTGTGTGTGAGGGAAATGCAGAGAGGTCGGTTTGCCTTTTTCCTTTACCTGCTTGAAGACCGAATTGCACAGGACACAGCTAACAGCTGTCTCGTTGCCTCTGACCCTTCTACGAGCTTCCTGCTCCATTTCCAGTAACGTCAGTTCGTTATTAAATGAGATAAGGGGGCATCTCTGAGCTTCATTAAAATAGAGAGAAGAATGGGATTTCAGATCTCTGGGAACAAGCCAGCAATCTTCTGGATGCGCAGCTGATGCTGAATGCCCCAGATCCTCAACACCTGTGAACATAATAGAGAAATCACCAATTATCTCCAGTTTTTGCCTTAGAACAGGATTCAGAAATGAATAGCTCGCACTGCAGAAGGTCTGCCTTGCTTATTATTTTCCTCGTTTACCACTAAACACATTTTGGTTTGCTTTATAAAGAGTTGTCAACCACCATTTCCCATTATCGTTTGTTTCGTATCAATAGCCAGGGCCCTGTTGTACTATTATTCATTGCAAGAATGCACAGCGTATTCCAGTGATACCCTGTTCCTGCTCCCGCACGTTCTGTTTTGTGGCTTTCGCGTTCCTTTACAAAAGATTTTACATTTGTTGTACGGAGCTGCAGAGAGTCGCGATAGACGTGGTTGCGAGGCAGGGCAGTGGGGACGCCCGGCACAAAACACCTCCCAGCTGCGAGGAAATCATCTCGGTGATCCCCGTTAGCCCTTCTAGTCATCTAGTCTTAAGACACAGTCTTTGTCTAGACAGCCTTATGCACTGCGTGGGGAAAAAGCAAACGGGTGATTTATCCAGGGTCACAAAGAAGATAAAGGGCACGGTTCGCGATCAGTCCCGTTTCCGATCTCAATACAACGTCTCGGCTCATTTTCTTTCCCACAGTTCATGCCTTTCTCATTCGATGTGCCTGCATTGAAACGTATTTCTTTTATAATCAAGCAAAAGAGAGGAAGCAAAGCCGTTATGTCTAAAATGTCTTGCACACAGAAAGAAATCAGAGTTATCGGAGAAAAGTTGAAGCATCAGCATTGCAGACCTACGTTTCACAAGGGTCTCCAAAGAGCTGGAAATATTATACATGAGCTCTGCAGCCAATGAGGCCGGTTCGGAAGCGATACAGTAAAAATCTCCTGTGGAATCATACGGGGGCTGATGCAGGAGACTAGCGGCTTAGACGGAAATATCATGGTCTGTTGTGCACGTAAATGAGCAGGCAATTTCTAAACCAATATTTACTTGGTATGTTGTAAAGGGCTTTTAATCAGTCTATGGCAGTAACGGCCACAGATCACAGGAAATTGCCCGTTCTGCAGGGATGACAGGGTGTGCGTGCGTTGTAGCATTCCCGAAAACACAGAGCTGCAAGGTATCGATAACTAAACGCAGACAAGTAATCGACACACAGGCTCCTTCAAACAGGGCTCGCCGCGCGTTTTCCCTAGGTCCCTTTCTGCCATCCAGAAGAGGCAGAGATTTTACTTAATGAACGATCCCATTTCTCAGAAAATGAATGGATGGCATCCTTGATATATTATCTTAAAATCTAAACATTTATTAGAGTGCTAATCATATATAATGTTTTGTCTTTTAATTCCATTTTCAATTACCTGGCATTTCACCAAACTTATTTTCCAAACTGAATCTTCTCTTTCTGCAAGCCAATTTGTCTTTCAAAATCACAGCCACCATTTAACTGATGTGATAATTCACTCTGATGGGTAATAAAAGAAATATTGGTACAATACACAATTGTAGCCACCATAATAAATCAGGGTAAATTAGTAGAGAGGATTAATTTTAAAATTTTTAGCATAACAATTAAGATGAGTTGAGAGGAGAAAGGAAGAGCATAAACTCCTTGGGCAATATTGAAACACTCTCTCTCCACGCCAGCACTAGTACATTAATAACGCTGCTTGCACTTGAAATAAAAGCATTTGATGAAGAACTATATGCAACTATGAAAAAAAGAATTTCAAGAAATTGATCCCTATAGAACTAGGCACATAATAAGAAAGAGATTAAAAACTTCACCTGCAGGCTGGTACCTAGACCATTAAAGAATCTCCCCACCTTACAATCAGCTGCATTTAGCTTGAAGAAGTCCCAGAGATGCTGGGTCCTGCAAGGTCCCCAGCTCTCATGCTTCAGTTCATGACTGCTGACGTGCTTAAGAGCATCTCTGGAGACTGCCAGGGTTCCTGGCACACACGAGATGGGCCCCTGTGGAGACCAAGGACATGGACGCGACAACGTGCTGGATAACCTACATTTAATCCTCCTGCCAGGTATTCAGTGGCATCAGCCCTCAGGGGCTCAAAGTTCTAGGAGATCCACTGTGGTGAAGCACACTGCACTGCTACGTAGTATGTGTGGCTTCTACAGATAGGATCCATATAGAAAGAGTGAATGCTGGCAACTGACTTGGGACCCACTGGTCTTAAACCGTTGCCATTTCTTTCTAAGCACAGTTCTGAAGTGCTTTCTCGTAAATGACCTCAGTTTTGTCCATGCAATTAGGCTGGTTACTCTTCACTCGGCAAAGCCAAACTGGTATCTAATATTTACAGTGTACACTATTCCTCCACAAATACACGGTTACTCTGTGGTATGATGCCGGGATCGAAATGCATAGCCACCTGAGAAATCCCCGTGTTATTTGTTCTAGTGAAAACCCACAGGCATTCGTAATTTTTGCTCTGCAGTCCGTACGGACAGACAAATGAGGAAGTTTAAAAGCCTGACTGTTGCTCGAGGACTCGAATCTGCAAGGTTGTAAGTGGCATTTATGAGAAGTTGTGTTTCACGAGCTCGGTAATTTGCAGTTTGTTACAAAGACATAAACTCGTTTCTGACTAAATTGTGTTGTAAGTCATGCTCCTCAGAGAATGGCTGACTAAAAGGTGATGTTAAAGTAATTTCCATAACATCAAACTATGTGACAAATTAAAAACTTCATAGAGGAGGAAACTGGGGAAAAGGAGCAGGCTGAGATGGAACGAATTTCTTTATGGTAGTGCTCAAAAGGGGAAAATTCAGATATTGCTCTGAAAGCTGCAGTGCTAAATCAGTTTTAAAGAGCACAGCATGTGATTTTCAGCTGTTTGACAGTGACTGACTTCACTCTTAGAAATCATTTTTCAGCGGCATCCAGATACTCAGCGAAACCTTCTCCAAAGAGCAGACACCTGGCAGGTACACACCAGCACGGCCACCGCGGTTTGGGAGTTTCATTGCACAGGGAGCTGGCCCCCAGAGTTATCTTCTCTATATACTAAGCAAGATGAAAACCAACTCTCACATCCAAAGTAAAGGATTGAATTTTCACATGTAGTCCACAATCATAACCGCTCGCTGCAATAATGTGATATTCTGAGGGGAAAGATCATATGATCATTCAAGAAAAAAAAAATTTGCAGCCTTGCTCCTAAGAGGAGCTAGCTGATCATGCAAACAAGAAAACTAGAGCAGGGAAGAAAGTAACTCGTACCTGCCAAAGACAGACCTAACTTGGGGAAAAAGAGGAAAAAAAAAAAAGAAAAGGTTCTGTCAACCTTGAAATTTCAAACGAGGAGGTGTATCAAGGTAGGTGCACCAACCGCGGCACAGAGATCCTGTCTTATTAACAATCCCTGTCTGGCAGGTCTTTACGTTTTAGTATCGCTGCTGTGGCTATTTTCCTTAATGAGACAGAAGGGGATTATTCTTATGAGAGGCTGAGAGACCTAAATGTGTACAACTTGGGTATGTGACAAATAAGGGAGTGACAAAGGGTGAGAGTCATTGAAGTCAGCCAACATAAATAGAAAAAAAACCCTGTTTAGTGCAGTACAATGATTATGAATGTGAGGAATGGTATGCAGCAAGGATGAGGGTAATTTATCCTGAATATTAGAGAAAGCTCTAACAGTGAGACTGAATTCATGTTCTGTGCTGTCAAGGGAATGGACTAAATGACATGAAAGGGGTTTTTTTCCTCCTGTAATTTCCATCATCTTATGATTCAGTCATATATTTCCTTCCTACCTTTGCATTTCATTCCGGCCATGCCTAGGTACAGTACCAGAACAAACCTAAGCCAGCGGGTTGAAACCTCTGATGCTGTGAGCAATATATTATAAAGTCTTTCCAGAAATTTAATCATCTCTCACTTAAACGCCAATTAATGCCAATTGGATATTTTCTTGTTGTTTAATAGCTTGTATTTTCTTGTTACAGTTCCTACTGGACAGCTGTACTAGAACTAGCTGCTATAATGATAATTCATACCTAAATCATTCAAGGCCAACACATACACGTTCTTGTGCCAGTACTGTCCTTTCACCCGAGTACATTATTTCCACACCCTGTATTATCCTAAAATATATGCGAATGCTATCACAACCTCCCTCAGCCTAGAAAGGCTTCCCAAAAACCCCTAGGCTTACAGAAAATCAAACACTTTCCGCAAAAGATTATGACGAGAAGAATGACGAGTCTGCCTTCTTGTTTACTCAATGAGATTTTTTTCATTTTAAAATTAAAAGCAATTATAGAATTTTTATCAAAATATACTTATGAAATTATGCTTAAAGTGTCCAAACATTAGTATCTCCAAATGTTAGAATGACTTCATCATTCATGCTGATCATAAGCTTTATATCAAAGCTCCTATGTAGCAGCGCTCCCACACAAGCACTCCAGTCCAGTCCGTACCAAGAAGAGTTCTTGCTGGAATCTGGGTTACAGAAGCAAATCTGTTTATTTGCAAAAACAACAGCTATAGAAGAGCCACCACAAAGGAAAAATAATGCATTCGATAACTTACATATCCCTCTGACAAAATGGATTATACAGAAACTTCCATGAATTGGTTACTGGTTATTGTTGCTACCAACTGGTAGTAGCATGTCTGATTGCTACAGGCATCTGCTCTAATCTCTTCTCAGTCGACACCTTTCACCCTGGAGACTCTAAAAGAGCAAGAAAATAACTACAGTACGTCCTGGTTGCTCACAAATCTAAAATTGTATTTACCAAGGAGCCAAGCCAGCCTTATTCAGAGTTTTATCTGTGCCACCAGTTCTTAAAGATCAAAAAATATCTTGTTATATTTAAAATAACCCATCTGTAGTTTTTAATTATCAGCACAAAATAAATCACATTCAAATAATAATTCCTGTCAGCCTTGTCTTTAAATATACAGAGCGAGCGCTGAAGTTGACACAAAAGCGTTCAGACTCAGAGAACCAGTCCTGATCTCACCACAAATGCTGAAAGGCTGCGCCAACGTGTAATAATGATGCAGTAATGCCAATATTGGGGAAAAAAAAGGGGGGGGAGAAAAGGGGGAAAAAAAAAAAACGAGGCGCATATACATTTTGAACTTTAGGCAGAAATGATAGTTCTGGAGACTTTCCCAACATTCAGGAATAAGTTTCTTCCACTGTAAAGGATGAAGGATACACGCCACCACTTGCAATAATCTACAACTGCAACAACAAGGGTGAATTTCATACCTTCTACTTAGCTCAAAAAGAGGGAATTCCAATACTCTGCAGTTCCTTAGGGAATATACAGTGGTATTGCATTCTCTAAGGGACAGTCACTTTGCTGAAACTCTGAAAGGTGTAAATTAATTCCAGTTCTAATGAGGGGGGGATGGTTTTTTGAGCTTTGGACACCTGAGACCATGAACTTATTTCAGATGGACTATTGAATAGCTGTCGGATGGTAACGATTTTTGGTTGCTGGGCTCAACCTGATCTGGTGAAATTGGCTGGAAGCTTCTGTATCTTATTAATCTTCTAAGCAATTATCCTACAGCGCACATCGTACCTCGATTTCTTCAGCTATCCTTTACTAGCTAGGAGTATGTACTTTGGGCAGGGGTTAAGGGGAGGGTGGTGGACGGTGAAGTCAGGAATACGATCCCATCTCTTCATGATAAATTCCTGTCTGTACTAGTAAAAGCTGACTTACATTTTTATGTTAAACAACAATATGAGAAATAAAGTGAAATTCAGCTTCATAGTACCTGTGTAGAAAAATCTCACCTAATTCTTGTATCAATTCTATTAATATTTTCTTATTGCTTTATTCTGCTGGTCTATATTTTACACTGTCATGATAGTCTGGACTGCAAACGATGTATTTGAAGAATCACTTATTTCACTCATGAGAATGAGGATCTCTGCTTTATGAAATGTAAATATACCCTGATTTTCTAAGGTGCTAAGCAAGCCACACTAAGCGCTTTGCCAGCGAGGCAGTAAGAGCAGAGATAGAGTAACTCACGTTGCATCTTGATGGCTGAAACCTGAAGTCGAAAGGAAACAAAATAAAATATTTTTTCTCATTATGATGTATAAAAAGTCTTCAAGGCAAATCATGAGTTTTCTTCTGCTAGCAGTGTTTTAATTCAGACTTTAAATAAACCCCCAACAATAAATCAATGCCCAAAAATTAAATTTCTAAATGTAATATTTTTTATAAAGCGTAAAATTTCCTTTTGCAAGTCTTGAGCTAAGTAATCCTGATTATCTTTTTAAACAACATTCCTCCTGTATAGACGCTTCTATTTTGCTAGTTAAGTACAAACTTTGATCCATTTTTACAGTTAGATTCAATCAGTCCAAAGTGGCACTTTTTATATCAAAAGAATTTTGTGGTCGAAGCAGCTCACTTAGCTTTACAGGAGAATGGAGCTTCAGTACATCTATTCAATATATCATCACGCGCTCCCAGTCCCAACCTCTTTCCAAGCACTTTACAATTTCTTCTAAGACCTCTATAGAACAATAAAGGGAATTGCCGTTGTCTCACACCCCTGAAGTGCACCATATACGCATACGCAATGAGTTTACACTACCCAGGAGCTTAAGCATTTATACAATAGGACCACCAGCACTATCTCTACCTGCTGCAGCCAAATTATTCCATTAGAAAGTTTGAAAAGCCCAAACATCCCCCCTGCCATATGCATGCAGATGAAAAACAAGTAAAAAAGAAACTGCAGCATTCAAGGAAGGGGAGAAGTTAATTCCCAGCCCCAAGCAGTGACCAGCAAAAGCATGCGGTGGGTACAGTGCAAATATTTGTGTAGAAGGCAGTCACTCAATAGCCTTTAACCCTCTGCCCTTACGTATAGATAAGCCTCAGGTATTTATAGACTTTAATTTCCTGTCCCCAGAAAGTCTCCCGCTCAGTTACACAATGTCTTCCAAGGACTCAAATTCCACTTAGGACATTTAGGTTCTTTTTCCTCATAAGGTGTTTGGAAGAGCACACAACTTCTTCCTCAAATAAGCAGGACCCCCCACTTTCAGTAGCTAACAACTGTAGACATCACACAGTCATAACAACTCGATCACACAATCATATCAGCTTTTAGATAAAAAGAGAATTGCTTAAGCCATCTCAAATATTTAAGTAGAATTCATAATCTCTCTTCTGACCTTGATTAGTTTTTGAACCAGCCAAACCCTTAATCTCTCTTCATAAAGAGATTGATCAGTTCCCTTGATCTTCTTAACTGCACTTCTCTGGTTCCGTTTCCATTCACAGCAATCTTTCCGAACAGAGATAGCCAGAACCATACCTGCACTTTTCCAAGTCATCCTACCATTATAAAATATTTCCCTGACTCAAAGTGTTGGGGATGCTTCATCTACTCTGTTTCAGGAGAATAATCATGGGATGCTTTCTCATGGCTCTCACACTTTCTCAATCGTTCTTCAATCAAGATACACCCCTGAGATGTCCTGCATGTAACCAATCTGCCTAGACTCACTGAGATATGAAAAAAATCTGCCTCTTTTCCGGCATGGGACTGTCAAAAATGTCATCTTCAGATCTACAGATGGGCACGCTGCTTAGAAGCGTTATTCTGGAGTAAAGAGAAAAAATAGTAGTAGTTAGTTACTACATCAAGTCAGTCTTAGGGCAAGGATTTTCCAAGATATGCACCACAGTTTCATTGTTTTTATTTTCAGTAAACATAGTGTTTAAGCCTCGATTAGGCAAAACTGAAGAACTTGGCATTTTGTAAGCACATACTTAACCACGAAGACAGTATGTGCCAAAATATCTTCAGAACTGGGTCTGTAAGTCTAACCTACAAGGGTGCTTAATGTAAAACCATTTTCTTCTATCCCTTCTGCCACCACCATCATCCTCTCACTTTCCTCATTTTCCATTCCATACTTCTTCGGTCAACTTGTCTCAACAACAAGATGAAATTTTTAAATGAAATTGTACAGCAGAACTGCTGCCATCTCTTGCAAATAGCCTCTGAAGCAAAAGATTAGATATATTATTCTAACAGCCAATTTGCCCTGCTCTCCGCTGTTTTCACCCTGCCATGCTAACCGAGGATTAGGCAGAGGTAGAGTGTATGACCACGCTACAACTTGAAGTCAAAGGTCAGCCCGTTCCCCACCACCACCACCTTACATCGAGTGATTTATTTTTTTTTAATTTATTTTTATTAAATGTGATACTGCAAGTTCTATTACTTTTGCATGATTTTTCTGTGACTTTCTGTCCTGGCAGTCTGTGTCACTGAAATCAAACACTAGGACATTTTCCCCTTCCAGAGGCAGGTTAGTCTATAAAGAAGTGACATAATTCAGAGGTTTGGACAAAAGAAACCTAGTTTCTGCTTACATTATATGCCGGTGATCTTTGGCAAAACTCTTTTCTTTCCTATTCTGTGAGTCATACTGTTTTGAACTCCAAGCTCTTTTACCCCTGATTTGTCTTGTATCTCTGCACAAAATGAAGCGTAACAAAATCCCACTCTGAACTGACAACTTTTAGTATTGCAATACAATAAATAATGCTGTATTTCTGGAATAAGTTTGAAATAGAGATGACCTAGGAATAATTTTTCATAAAGATTAAGAGCTCCAACTGTATTCTTAAAATAGAAAAGATGCTAAAGAAGGCATTTTGTTCAAGCTCTTGATCTTTGGAAAAAAAGCTGAAGCTCAAATTCTAATTTATGACACAAAGAAAACCTATTTAAGCATGTAGGGAGGGTGGGTAAGACCCGCTTTTTGGTTCCTGTTCCTCCCTTGGGCAAAACGGAGCTAGCACATTAGAAGCCTTGCATCTGGAATAAAGCAGACATCTCAGCCAGCATCATCTTGGAGGAGGATCTGCGTTGGGGCACTTACTGATGCCACCGCTTGGCGCCAGGAGAGGAAAGGCAGGCGGGCGGTAGCAATAGGTGGCTGCAAGACGTCCAAACGACGTCACAGCCCAGAGAGTAGCACAGAGCTGCAGGGAACCGCAGACCAGTTCCAGCTGGCACCTCTGCGGGTACTGCAGTGAGGAACGAGCAATTGAAGATACCTTGGCATTTTCCTGCTCTGGGACAAAAACATGAAGTAGACATTTTAATGAGATAGTAAAGATTTTCACCTTCCACACAATCATTTTCTACAAATTATGACTATCCTGCCCCAGTATTTGCTTCTGTGATTCTCTTCTGGCAATATAATCCATGCAGAAAATTGTCTGAGCTCTTTAGCTGAAAGATACTGACTTATTTATTTTACCCCAATTCTAAAATATTTAGAGGATATCATCTAGTTTTTGAACGTTCCCCTACTAGAAGTGATTTGCCTCTGCTCACATTAGAATGTTTCTCATTCTAAAGACTATGCAGCACTCTAAAATGTGACAGACTCATTGGCTCGCAAATCTTTCCTTTATGCTTGGGAAATTTTATTATTATTACTGTAATGTAGCTGAAATCAGAGCGCCATTATGCGTACTCCTTAAATAATGAACATGGAACGGAGAAATTAAGCACGTTGATCGAGGTCAGACAAAGGTTAGGATCGCTGGAACTACAGCTACCGTTTGAGACAAGGCCACCCTTGTTCTCTGCCAGCCTTTGCTGGGACCTCAGAACTGCACCGAAACTAGAGACAAAACAAGTCATCCACCACTTTTTAAGAAAAAAGGACCACTGATGCCAGCCGTACAGCAGCCCCGTGGGAAGAATGAGCCCAACATATGCACGAGTCCAGTATAGACCGGATAACGCACGGCCCCACAGCCCTGTTCTTCCAGGCTCTGTCCCAGCTATTACTTTATCACGCCAGAACAGGTATGGATTCAAGCTGCCCACTAGATCGATGTCCTTCTTGTAGTGAGGGGCCCAAAACTGAACACAGTATTCAGAAAAGGCAATTGGAAGAGAAGCAATGTCATCCCAACAACCAGTAAGTGCACACAGCTTATATAACCAAAAACCTTATCAGCTGCCACTGTGGTGAGTAGCCACGCATTCATGAATTTAGATGGAAACACCTTTAGACGTTATTTAAAGGTATAACTAAGTTGAAATCATCATCCTCTGACCCCCTCCCAAAAAACCCCACAAGACTAACACTTGCCACTTTGGTTAATTTTCAGAGGTCAAAAAAAACAAATGTAAAGGCCAAGGTTTTCATACATTTCTATCACATTGCTCTCTTCCAAATAGCTTTTTGGAAAAACAGAAGTGACGAGAAGTTTTGCCTGCAAGGCACGCAAGTGGCAGAAGGTACAGCTTTTGAATTAGCTTTTAAGAAGTCAGAAAACCCACAAAGCTGCCAACTCCTAAAATATAGTTCCAGGTACTTGAATCAGAGAGACTGACTGTCGAGAGATGAACAGAAGCGACAGTTTGCAGCTGGACCATTCCCCTAGTAAAATCCATTTACTTTAGGCATTTTTGATGATGAACTTTTCCACTTGTTCCTAAAGTTAGGCTTAAAGGACAGTGACTAATAGCTTGGAGACGAACTGAAATTGGAGCTTGCAGTCTGAACACACAAAACAAAACCCAACGACTGCTGCTATGAAAATAAATGGCAGTGTGTAGGCGTACCTTGTACAAATGAACACCATCCATTTTAAGCAGCCTCAAAGGCTACAGGAGCAGAAGAGGCTGGAAACATAAAAAGTCTGTGCTGAAAGTTATGCCCCCGAGCTAAGGCTGTTGCCTTGCACAGAACTGCTACGGGCAGAGTGGGGACCCGAGCGCACTCTCTAGTCCAGCCGCCCTCCGCCCTAGACCCAGGGACCACGGGTGCTGGCTCTAAACCCAAGGGACCTACGTACAAACTATTCCGAGACACATTTCTGGCCTGTAGAAATAAAGAATGATTTTGTAGCAAAATCATTAAACAGTCAGGAAGGTTTGTACCTGATTCTTCTTACATCTTAGAACTGAAAAAAAAAAAAAATATATATATATATGGTGGAGGAAGATGTGGTAGCTGCTCATTGACTGTTTCAAGAATTGGGTAAACGAAGCAACACCAGCTCAGGTTGGGGGGGCTGTTGGTTTCCTCCCGCTGTAAAGACAGCATGAGAACACCGAGCATGTCCCGCTGGGCTCAGCGTCCTTGCAGATGAAGCACTGGTACAAGGTTACACATCAACACTTGACACCTCGGTAAATGAGAATTGGCCAAATGGCAGGTTTGATCTCTAATTATTCCAGCGTGTCAGCCTTGCTGCTTAATTTGTGTCTAACAGACATGATTACAATGGGGTTTTTTTGCACCTCAGCTGTATTTTTCTTATGCATTACTCTGCTAATGCAAGTCGCTTCCGTGTATCGGCAGAGAATTACAGAAGCATTATTGCATGTTCATGAGAAAAAGCTCCAGATGGAAAGAGGTCAACAGGTTGAACTTCACTCACTTTGGCATTGTCAGCAGTTGTTATTGCTTGTATTTCGTGATATAAAGGTCTCTTATGGTGGAAAGAAAAAAAAAACAACACAAACAACATACTTAGCTTTTATGTCATGGTAACGCAGACATTTGTTTTCTCTTTGAAAAGAACGGCTGTTCTCATTCAGGTATTTCTGATAGAAAATATCAATTTGCACAAGGATTTACCATTAAATGTTTGCTTTTGTTTTGATATTTAAAACCATGTAAAAAAAGCAAGCAAAACTCCGCTCCGACCATGTTTTCCTTTGGCCCTTAAACTTTGTAATTCTTATAAAATAGAAATAGATAGGATTCCCTTCCCCCTACCTGCAGCAACCAAGGCTCTTCGTGAGGCTTCAGAGGAACTTGCGTTAAATTTGAGTTTGACAAAACTCTGATCCCTCAATACCAGTGCCGGGTTAACTGATCACAATTTGTCTGCAGCTGTAGCGTCACACACGTGGGAATTTTACTTAGACATAGTTATTGTGGAGACCGTCTAGATTCAGAGGAAGCTTACAGCTAGGACTGAGTTTTGCTTCTTAACCTTTGTAGGCAATATTTACTATTCCTTACTGCATTACATCCTTGATAGGAATTGTTGATCTCCCATTCCAAACCACTTAAGAAAATTCTGTTTGTCACTCATTAAGCGGATGTAGAAAACCGCACAAAATTATTAATACTACACGGCTATACAAACAGCAGTGAAAAATGGTTACCACATTTTCCTCGATGAGTGAAGCAAAATCCTTCCAATTAACATTTTAATTAGAAAATTCACTTACCATGAAAGTGTCCTGCATTTTCCTAAAGGTTATAATTCAGTCTGCTTTCAAATTCCTCCACAGCTTTTTTCACTGTGGCTCTATCAGAGATTAGATACCCAGCAGCAAAAAGGGAGTTTAAGTGAATTATACTTGTAGCTTATACTTGATTCTCTTTATTTTAAAACTTCAGGCACTCAGCCTTCTAATTCACCCATCACTTGTCCTTGGAGACTAACACAGCTTTGGGGAAAAAAGCTATTACCTCCTGTGAAAAGTCTAGTGGTTACAATTATGAAATAATAAAATGTCAAAGACATGTCTAATTTAGATACAGTGTTTTAAACTTCTTAGCTTAGTGAAATACTACAAAATATTCTCTAAAGTCATTATATCCATCAGGTACAATGACCCCTTTGACTGTGATACCAAATGCAAATTCACAAACATTTACACAGCATACCTCAGCGTGCATTAGAAATCAGCAATTGAAAATCTATTTTGCTTACCTCGTCACCAGTAATGGAGTTACAGCACTAAACCACATTTCCTCCTTGAATACACTTAGCGAGCGGCAGGCTTCTCTCCAGGGTGAGACTCAGACTTTAGCTTCCCTCGCTCTTGGTGCTCACAAGCGTCACCGTCCCTGACGGTCCCTACAGAACCAACTGAACTTCCCTGGGCAGCCACCTTCGGTTACTGCTTGAAAAAGAAACTACCTGTGAGTCTTTCATATCAAGAAACAAGTTCCAAAGGAAGAGCGATAGCAAAATCTAGGCAAAGAAACTTTTAACTGGAATTTTCTGGCCAAACTAATCTTTACCCAACAACTCACACTTTCTAGAATCACTCCTAAATTGCAAATTCTCACCACATATGCTACCAGGTAAAGTCTTACCGATCTTAACACAGATCAACCTGTGATAAGAAGCACTGCAAGGTGGCAGAAAAAGGGAAGAGATTAAACCCTTTATCTTATAATTGTATACTCTGATAATGTCCAGGTATCGTTATCACAGCCCAAACTTTTTACAAGTGCAATGCAGGCACAAACACTTCTTGCACCTCAAATGTTGCCAAGCTGCACTCCTCATCCTTACAATGGGTGTTAAAAAGCGATGGGCTTGCACAGACCTTGCAAAAATAGCTGTGAAGGTGACATGCAGTATATGCTAAGCTAGAGAAGAGTCACACATGACGACCTAGGAAGCAATCCTGGTGTAAATGCCTAATGTGGTGTGGGGGAGAAAAGCTCTTCGCGAGTGCTGGGCATGGCAACGTGCCTACAGACCCTGCAGCACACGTTCTGCTTCCAAGGTGCAAAATAAGAAATTCTTGGAGAAGATGCTTGCGCCATCCAGCAGGACAATTGCTTTGCATTGTACCTAGTCAGAAGCATTGTGCCTTGGCTCAGAAACGAAGCACTATGTCTAACGATAACCGAGCAGTGAGGCAGAAGAGGGACAGAGAAGCTAAGAAGAGACATCGCCTCCACAGAAATCTCTGGATGAGCCAGACTCTCCTCCTCTCGGAGACACCATCACCAATGAATTTTGTTGCAAAATTCAAGTTTGTGTTACAAGCACAAGAAAAGAAAAAATTTTTATCTTAGCCTCAAAGGAGCAAGTTGAGCATTGCCTAATACCTCCGCTTGTTTTGGGAAAAAAATTTGGGATTATGCATCTTTACAAAGTAAAGCCCAAGACAGCATACAACTTATCCCAAGACTAAGTGAAAAAGAGGGGGAAAGGAACAATTGGTTGTGGACAAGGTTCATGAATTCTTCATCATAAATTAAATTTATGCAGCATATTAAACTTGAATATTCGAAGGTGGTTTTTTTTTCCTTTCAGACTGTTTTAAAATGGCATCTAACAAGAGGAATGAGGACAAAGAAACTGGCTTTAAAATAGAACTTCACAGATTTATGATCAACATTATATGGTAGTTTTTCACTTCTGCAACAGGAAGCCAGATGATGGCTTTGATGACCCAGGAGCATCTTTTCAGTCCTATTTTTTAGAACTAAGTTTGCTGCTAGGAAGTGGTGCTATTCCTGAAGCACATTTCCTACTAGTCTCTTTTAAAAGCAACATCTGCCCAGAAGAGCAGGAGGAAAATGAAAAAAGTGGAATGAAAAATGTCAAAGTGAACAAACGCACCGAGTGATTATGCAAAGCCAGAAGAGTTCCCACAGCTCAGAAGTAGAAACTGCTGCGGTACCTTTCTCAGAGGGCACTGCCAAATCCTGTGGGAGGATGAGCCAGACTGAGCACGGCAAAGCAACATTCTCAAGCAGAACAGCCAGTGCTTCCTCTTAAGGTAAGTGATAATCACTGCTGTGCCAATGTGGTTGTTAGCATCTCACACATTAAGTTACATTTATTTTATCTCCCCTTCATCATGGAATAATCTAAACCTTACATTTGTAGCAAGCTTGTCTAGAAAACCTTCTTTTCATTCCCCACCCAATTCAGAGAAGCATACACAGTCTCTGTAAAACAAAGAGATCAGATAACACCTGCAGAATAAACCGAGGCATGTCTTCCCTTGACATACAAAGATCCAAAAAGAACATTAAGAAGGAACACTTCTGTGGTAATCTAGATAAGATTATATGAAAAGATAACGCTTAATCAAGACTGATACTATCTCACCTTACTGTCTGGATAAATAGAAGTTCTGACACCAGAGCACTGTGAAATTTCATACTTAACACTTTATGTCAACTTGAGATAAAGCTTATATTGAGCTGGGCACCTGGCACATCTTACAGACTTTTAAACAAAACTTTTTATCAGTATTAAAACAAGCAGCTTATAACCAGAAGTAAGGCAATCTAACCTTTTTTTTTTTTTTCATTTCTTTATAGACTGAGAAAGATCAAAACAACTGATTAAGACATTTCATTGCTTCATTAACAAATATACAAAGCTTTATTTTATTAGATTGGTTTTCTGTATGTTAACATTATCAAATCAGATATTCACAGCAGAAATTTTCTAATAGCATTTTGCAACACTAACTGCTGTATTCAAAATCCTTAAGAGAAACTTCTCTTTAGCTATTCAGGTAACTTGAATAAAGTGCAAAACTACAATAAGATTTGACAGACGTATGCCCCAGCTCATACTCAGTGGAAAATAAAGTTTGTAAGACCACTAGATATGGATTCACTGCACACAACAGAAGAGTGTGACCTGAAGACAACAGTTTTCAAGTTTTCCCATTACCAGACATTGATTACAATGAATAATTTTCCATTACTTTTAAGGGTAACAAAAAGAAATCACAATCAGGTTACAATTAAACAAAACATATTGGCCAGACTACCTGAAGCTTAGCCCTATACTTGATACCTTTTACGCAATAAAGGTTTTAGGAAGATCTGATGAACAGAACAGTTCATTTCTGGACAGCCTCTTTGATTTTAACTTTAAGGAATCAATTAACAGGACACAACACAGCATTTTGTTTGGAATCCAAGTCATAAATTACTACTCTTTTTTTTTTTACTACACCTGCAGACATAAGCATGGTATCATTCAACTAATTATTGCCAACACTAGCTCTCAATCCAAGAAGACAGAAAAAGCTCAGAATTTTCTTGGAATTAAGTCCAATTCACAAAGCATAACCGCAGCTTTCACATCCCTCGTTACAGCCACTGGTGCAGTCTCCTTGGTACCAAATGCTCAAGACATATGAAGTACCAGAAACTCTGGGTACCTTCCCCTTTCTTCTACCTGACTAATTGGTTTTCATTAAGCCCTTTGCTGCTATGACAACTTAAAATCATCAGCAGGGAAGACTACTAAACCTTTATACTTACAGAATTCAAAGATGCAAACTAAGTATTACTCTAATTTAGTCAGACTGCCTCCTTGGCTGCTAACATTGCTTCTCTTCTACCACTTTCCAAGAAACATTTGAGCATGCCAAGCTTTAATAAATAACAAAAAGTTTTAACTAGAAATTGTATATGCATTCCTTTGTCATGTTATTAAGCTCAATTTGCTAGTGAACACAAAACACCACTGTCAAAACTCCTGGAAAGAGCCTAAACAGCAAGCTTTAAGGACCATGTCCTCTTTATAGCTTTATGTAACCAAGGAAATCGCAACATACATTCCTAAGAAATCATTTTTCTATAATACTCTCCTTCACATTGCTATATTTCACTAGTCAGTGCTTTCATCAAGGTAACACTTCCATGCAGAAATATACAGCAGAACATCCAGTACTATTTTGGAGGGCTGCGGATACCAATTTCCTCTTTTAGATCACTTAAGCAGACAACCAAATTGAAAGACCCAGCTGTTGTACTCTAGGTAAGGCACTTGCCCCCAGGGCAATACAGCACCAGGCCAGTGTGCAAAAAGTCTGGATGTACCTTTTCTTCATCATTTATATCAAAACACGGAATAGTTCTGTAGCAATTGTGCTCTTTCAGTCTGAAGTGATCCTCCTGCAACAGCTTGTACAGTGTTATAAACTGCTTCACATTCTTCCCTAAACTTACTAGTTATGGCCACATAAATATTTTAAAACCTTTCAGAGGTTTATTCTATAAAGATTGCATTTCAAAATAAACTCAAGGTGCACTTCAAAGGGGCATACAAGATATTCATTACAGTGTGTGAAATATTACCACAAAAATCACAATAACATTTGAATCTGTCCATTGGCAGTTCTTAACCATCTACATAGACAGGTTTTGTCAATCGAGGTGTCTCATGATTTCAATCCCTGATAAAAATGCTGCCTTATGGCATGCATAGTAAAGGCATCACTAGTGCTACCTGAAAGAGTTCTATCTTTTCTCCTCCTCCCTCCCAAAATGGTACCAACAGAAAACCCAGTTCTCTCAGTATTTTAAATTCGCCCTTTGCTGCATATATTTTAAATAATCTTCTCCTCAAAACCTTGGAATAGTCTAGAGTAAAAACCTGTTAACTCACCACCACCAGATTAAGAAAAAAGTGAGATTTAGTTTCTATCAAAAACAAAAGCACTTTCACTTCTGGGGTTCTTCATTATTTTGTTAAAGACATCTTAAAAGAATTATTCTGGTATTCTGGTCCAGTATTAGATCACAGCCAAAAAACCCTTGGTTTTAAGGAAACCCCCTCATTTATACTGACTTAAACTGCCAGTAGCTTTCAGCACCCAAATAATTTTAATTCTTCCATTTAATGAATGTTCTGCAGTTCTAGAAATACGAGTTATGCATTTTTGTTCACATACAAAAAGACAGTCTAACAGATGTAAACTATTTATTGAATATTTGCCACCAATATTGTTAAATACATAATCTTGCAGTTTTCCGCTTTCAAGTTAAAATGTCAGAAACAGAACATCAAATATTTACAATTCTTATAAGGAATGTTACATAATGACACATTAAGGCGTAAATTCTTTTGGCTTATAATTCTGAAAAGAATGATAATAGCAAAAAGTGATGCAAAATCTTCATTGTGAGATTATGATTAAGCTACAATGTTTTACAAAAATATGGTGTAAGATGGCAATAATCCCATTCAAAATCCTGCATTAGGCCCCTCAAGAGGGGCTGATAATTTATACAGTCAAAACTTTAAAATTTACATATAAAGGTACCCTATCCACCATTGAAAAGTACAACTCTCAACATATACAGTTTTCAGGCCACAGTTTTGAAGGTCTGGAGTATCAAGTTGGTTTGATGAATTAGTCGGTTGGCACTTATGAACACATTTATTGCCCTGTTAAAAGAGAAAGAGATTGCTTCAGACATTTTTAGAATTACGTCGTTCAACAAATACAGCATGAAGTTTGGGCAACTAAATATATTGGCATCTACGCTCCGCAAATTTGAAGCATATTGATGTTTTACTACATTATGATCTACCTGAAGCTTACTGCTGGTAAACAGACTTATTTACATAGTTAATCCTAGAAAGAGTATGTTTACTGGCAGGAACTTAAAGACTTTGGCTCTCAATCCTCATTGATATCTCTGTCACTCAGTAAACGAAGAAAAAGGTGGAGCCAATGATCATTAAACACCTCTTCTTTTCAAAGCTAAACACTTAATCCCTAGTAACTTCATAATTTGCAACTCTTTCCTCAAGAAATACTAAGCACACACATATGGAAGCAACATACTATTTTAGTCATCTTTTTGTTAAGAAAGAGGTGTGGAGTCACTGAGGTTTTTCAGCTCAATAACAACGTCTGTGAGCATGACTATTTGGTTCAGAGCTGTTACTTGCTGGTGGGAGCAGGGTATCTTATTCAACACGCAGTTCAGATTTAAATTACTTCTGACTCCACAAGGGTATGAAATACAAGCCTTAACCTGGGATTTCTTGGAATATTGATAATACCTAACATGCTTAAAGCTTATGCCCACAATACACAGCACAGCATTCACTTCACACAGGGCTAAACAAAGCTGTGTCTCAGCGTGGCTGGAGTACCTGCACAACATGTCCAACCCTTTCCCCATTTTTTCAGTCAAATAGTTTTCTAATCAAGTGAAACTGTTTAGACCTAGTTCATGTGAAATTATCTATACATCTGTTCAGTGATCATAAAGGTACCAAGGTCTAAATTTCTCATTTTAGTATCATAACCATGTTTAGCCCCAATAAGAGGAGTAAAAAAAAAAAAAAAGAGAATGCTTTAATAGGAACAAGGTAGTATTCACAGCTGGTCTCAAGACTTCTCTCTCCTTTAGTAACACTCTTAGTCTTTGCCAAGCTCAGCAAGACCAGACATGAAAGTTAGTCCTCATCTTTAAAACAGCAGCACATAGAGCACTTTGGCACTGTCAAACTCTGGCGGAGGGGGGGGGGGATATGCTCATCGTCTGAAACAGTCACTACAGTGACATGTCCAAGAACAGTGACTTCCAAACCCAAGGTGAAGACCTGAAAACAGCCCCAGTTTGAAGGCTAAAATGTTCAAATATAAAAAGATTAATCAGCTGAGTAATTCCAAATACTGTGAAGCACTATAAGGAGGTATAAAGAAAGGACAATAAAAATGTAAATCAAAGAAAACACTGCACATATGTTTAGTGTTTGCAAATGATATTTCAAATAGGTAGATTACTTGTTTCAATAAAGCATTTGTAAATTTTTTGTTACTAAAAAAGCCACACAAGGCCATGAAATTTAACTTCTCAGATTCAAAGCTAATACTGCACATGGGTGTTGTCTGGTGGTGCATTTAAACATACTTCCCCTTCCTCAAAAGCATTACAAAAGGAATAAAAGTATTTTAAAGCAGGCATGATGATCTGAGGACACAGGTGAAAGAAAACATTAGGAACTCCTGGAGAAGGTAGCTTATACCCAAAAGCTTGTCTTATTTTTCCCTGTTAGTCAACAAGACCTTTCATTACATAAAATGTTAGTACAAGAACATACTTACTTTCCATCTTTAAAATAGGTTTTCAGAGTATCACTGAAACTTTTGGAGTATTTTACAAACTCTTTCTTTTGGTGCTCAAGTGCCTAAGAAACAAAACACCAGGAGCAGAGTCTTAGTTCACATATTGTTTGGTACAGTCAGAATCTTGACATTAAACTGAGAAGAAGATTGGCTAACATTACACAGGTATAGAAATTTTGATTTTTTTTTTAGAAGACATACAGAGAAAACCACCTTCTTATAAAACTGCTGAGACGTACCATACAACAATCCTGTTGTTAAAGTATTATGTCATTGACCACTTAAGCTGTCCTATTCATCCTTTGATCAAAAGAATGTGCTTCCTCTTATACTATTAAAAGTATTGTATAAAAAAAGTTATTGCACATACCCGCCGGTTCTGGTATTGGTATTTCTTGAAGACATTATTTACTGTGTCAAGAAGTTCCTTTATTGCACTTGCGATGTCCCTATTTGGCAATAAAACAATAGTTGCAATACATTTAAACTATGCTGTTTAAATGTTGGAATTTAATCCCCTTCTAGTAGTCAAATACTTCTTAAAACAGTCTCTACAGAATACGTGTCAGGATGTAGCAAGACCAAATGCAAAAAGCTAGACCAGTGACACAGGAATTCAAATAGAAATCAGCAAGTTAAGTTTGGTCTAGTAACATGGGGCTCATTAAAAATCCTCAAATTTGCTCATTTATAAGCAAGGATGAGACTCCTTTCCAATGGGAACAGTGTTGCTAGCATCTCCTACAGCATTTGAACATTCAGATTTAAACAAAAAGTTTGACTCCTCAATCTGAAAAAATACATAATACAGTACTTACTTGATTGTCTGAAGAAACCTCACTCTGTCATTGATCTCATCAGGAATCTTACTAAGAATCTGTTTAAGTGCTCGTGCCTTTTCATTAAGATCTTGGAATTCTGGTTCTGGTCTTTCAATCATATACTCTAAACAAGAAGAACGTATTAAAAAATACCATTAGTTTTTCCTGAAGTCACTAGAGACAGCTAAAAACACTACTTCACAAAAAGCAGCAGTATTGCCATGTTACATTTGAAGGTGAACAGCACAAAAATAGCCATGACAAGAAGACTACAGTGAATAGACTCTGCATCAATAGAAACACAGTGCAACAACAATCTTTATTACTGCAAGTTGGAAAAAAAGCCCATCTTTATTTAAGTGAGACACTGAAGACACTACACTATCAAATGTAGTATTAAAATAACTTAAAGCCCACTGTACACTCCCTTTCTCTGACAGTATAGCTACTGCTTTTAATTTGAAGCAGAGAAAAGGAAGGTGAGTGTTAGACTCTATATATGCTTTTTTCTGGTCGTTAGCATTGCAAAAGGTGAGCTATGCACCCACATAAACATAGTGCTAAACATTCATTTTCTTTCTTCTTATTATTAGTCAAGTATGTTTTTTAGGGAGATTTAAGTTCTCCAAAAGAGGTATTCAGAAAACACAATTATTTTTCTACCATGCTGAAAAAAAGTCTATTAAGAAACAAATAACCTCTTCTGAAAACAGGCTTACAGAAATGAGTGTTCCTAGTTAACAGCGTAATTAAAAATCCACATATTTAACATAAGAGATAAGATGTTACCTTCCACATCATCAGCTGCCATACGCAGAAGAGACTCTGTGAAGTTCACATCCACACTTTTTTTCTCCAGAATTTTCATAATTATGTCCTGTGTAAGACCTGGATTTTCTTTTTCAGCCTGTATGGCAAAGAAAATTTTTGTTCTTAAATATGCATAAACCTGAATACTGCAAGCACAAAGGGATATTTTCATGTAACTTGCTTCATATACTGCAGGATTTTGCTAGCAACTTTAAAAGTCTAATGGCTTTTAACTAGCAGGTTACATTGAAAACCATTCTTCCACTACAGTATCCATTTTTCTCAGATTACAACAGTGATTTTGTATAAACAACTTTTCCAACAAGCCTTTCACTCATTTCAATTTGAATAAGAAAGTTTTTCATGAAATTCTATATTCTGATACATTTTCATAAACACTAAGCTTTGAGACAGATACTGTATCCATCGGGATTTAATTCACTCAAACACAGGTGCTACTCACCCATCTTCCACATGACATTTTATAAGTGTGCCTCTTATGAATCACATCATATGCTCAAACTTCATCGTGGAATTGCTTTTGCAGAAAAAAAAGCTTTTGATTTATGACATATCTAAGTAAAGCTAAGCTAGACTAACATTGGAGGTATCCACACTATCTGTCCTGCTATCAAAAAAATATGCTGTATTGAGTAAGAATGAGGGTGTGGGGTTTTTTTTTTAGCTAGCACTACCATTTCCACCCATATCTCAGTTTTTACATTATTTACATTCAGCTTCGCTCCTTACCACCAGTCATAAAAACATTTAACTTGTGCAGCCTCTAGTTGAGACTTAAGACTGTCTAGGTACACTTAGATTTAAGTGTAGAAACAGGGAAGTATTACTTAGTTGCATAGCTCAAAGAATTTTAAAAGATCTCCACTTCAATAAAGCCATATAAAAGAATATTTGTATTTTCATTCTTTAGGAATATAACAGATAAGTTAGAGGAATATTTTTTCCATTTACTGCTGAATGCAAATACAAGCATTTAACTTCTCCTTATCCACAAAATAATCCCATTACCATTCACTTTGTAAACCATTTTCAAAGTCTGCTACATGTCTATTTCTCCCAAGCACCTATTCTACATAATCTTGTCATATTTAGACTAAGTTTATTACCTAATTACCTTCACTGATTCCTCAATACAAGCTTTTGTACTACATGGATAAGACAAGATTCTGCTTGTTTAAAATTGCTCAATATGCTTGTATCATTCAGATTTCTACTCATAACTTTTTCAGACATTTCAAACTTACAGTCCAGGCAATTGTCTGCTTTATTTTTATGACTATTGGATCAAGGATGCATTCTTCAAACACAAAGACACGAGGAAACATGACAGCTGACTTTTTAGCTTCATCATATATGGTTTACCTTTTAAACAATCATTCTTCAATATAAGTCACTTCTCACCTTAATAAAAGCTGCTCTCAGTGTCTGAGCTGCAGATAGATTTACTCTTTCTAGCTGCAATAAAAGTTTAGAATTATTAACAATTCTAATGTTATCAGAACAAAACAAGTCACGTACTCATGCCTTGCCATAGCATAATGAAAAAGGGTACCGACAGAAGCATTCAAATTACTGGTCTCATTTGAGGGAAAGATACTATAAAGTTTGATCCCAAAGGAAACACTTCCCCCCCAAATAAAAACATTAAAAATCAAACATGTCACTGGACATATTTTGCATTTATCCAGCCTACAGCAGAAGTCTGACAGAAGCTTTTGTGACTATCTTTACCATCTCTGATACTTGAAGAACAAATATCCTATTAAATTATAGCCATTAGCAGTAAAATTAAAACGTATCAAGCTGTTCACAGGTACATATTCAACTGTATGTTACTTCCCACCACAGAATGCAGGACCTAGCAGTTTTGTGAAAATCCTCCGTAAAAGGTAAGAGAAAAGATCAGGGCCAAGACAACTAGCAATCTTTGACGAGCATGAAACTGTATTCTTGGAAAGAAGGGTAAAACAACGCATAGAAAGAAGATGGTGTTAAACACAAAACTTTCCCAATCAAGATGAGCAACCTGTTACTCCGATCATATTTCCCAGTGTAAAGGGGATTATTACATTCTAAAGCAAAACATAGCTTACCTCATTAAAGACAGGGTACATAACAGCATAAAGAGGCATGGAAACCATAGAAGTGGTCTCTGCTTCATTCTTCATCTCTTCCATTGTCATCCTCATTCAAAGATCCACTTCTCAAGGAAAACACTATAGAAGCAAAAAACTCCTCATTCACTGGAATGTTTCTTCTTTTTCCTCGTTGTGCAAGAATACTTGAAGAACTTGAAAAATAGATTGTCCTTAGGTTGTGTGAGAGAGAAACAAAAAACAAACACAATTATGAATGCTCATGACTGACAGGTTCCAAAAATGAAAAGGCACAGAACAACATTAGTTTGTTACTATCTAGAAGCTAGGAATTACTTATGGCATGAGTTGAATAAATATGGAATGACTACTTCATGTAACTTCAAAACCCTAATTGAAATCTTTTAAGTGAACAAATATTTTAAATAGCTAGGTACTACCAAAAACGTTTTACTTTGAGTTCTTATGGAATTAATTTTCCTGAAAGAAGTGATTTTATTTCATATGTGTTACAAAGATATTGCCACCACTCATAAGCAGCAGCTCAAGATTCCTGACAACTCACATATATAACAGGCTTGAAAAGCATTACATACCGTAAACCCAAGCCCCATACAGATGCACTATGACAATTAACATTAAGACTACCTATAAATACTCCATATTTTTGCATGTGCATCAAGTTGTGATTCTGCTGGAGATCGGTGCTTACTTTCTACCCATTTGAATCCCAAATACTGCATCTTTGGTTTTATATAAGCCCATGTCTTAAGTCATGTTTCCGCTCAGGGTGTGTCAAGAGCTATGTTAACTCAATGGAAAATTATTGTTCCAGTAACTGAACCTAGGTTTTGCAAGTTCTCCACCCAGTCGAGCTCATCGCATCCAACATGGAGTGATCATTGTTCAGACCCAGAAATTATGTGGAAAAGAAACAAGGTCACCCTACAGTTCATATGAAGTCTTTGTTACAGCCTGCTATATTTTCTGTTCATAAGATTCTTTTACAATATTTTATATAACATAATTGAGTTTAAAGACCTAAAGTCCAAGTTAGACATAAAGATACAAAGAAAGAGATTAACAGTTTTAAATTTTAGATTTGCTTGGAGTAGTTAATGCACTAGAGGAGGGTTTTTCCTCCTAACAAGCTTCAGACATGAGGTATTTGTATGTTCGCGTACTGATTTTATTGATATTTTAGTAAGAAGAGAAAAAAGTGAAATATTTAAGAAACAGCAGAAGCTACTACAGTAATCAATATCACTTCCTGACAGGTTAAAAAATGCCAAGAAATTTCTTCGATCTATATTCCTCATTATGCTCTGCACTGCTGTTTAAATAGAAGAACAGATATTCTTTTTTGCCCAGGGCAGGTATATAGTAGTTTAGTTACAATGATACAAGTGAAATTTGTTATTGATTACAGTAAGCACAGGAAAGAACTTGGATGACTACAAATATCATGCATGTCTCATCTGAGCATGTGATTAGGTAGTCTGAATACACCCAAAAGTGAGAAAACAAGTGAAGAACCAGTCACACTACAGAAACAGCCAACTGTTAAAACAAGATTTGAAGAAAAATTATACATGAATATAGTAACAAGCAAGAGCTTTTTATACAAGTTTTCTGACTTGGACTACTTATTACAAAAATCTCATCTTTGTCTTACTGTTCCAGCCCTTCAACATGACATACATGAGCAGATTCCTATAGCCACAGGATGGTATTACTGAAATGGTATTATTTAAAAAGGGGTCTGTATAGATGAGATACGTCCACATGGATGGAATTGCAAAAGTCAGGACTCTCGCATTTTTATCACCTACCTGTACATATTTTACAGCTGTCAAGAACACTGAAGAATACACGTGAATATTTATCGTTCCTCAAAAAGTTGATATCTTTAAAGAACTTGTTTCAGAGTTACATAAATTCACGCAAGGTCTACTCACATGGGGAGGAAAGGAACTTGTCTGAACAAGTTTTCACTCACAACTGCAAGTACAAGCTGTCCCATTTATTATACATGCATATTCCCTGCACTAAAGACTCTGGCATGTAGGGGGCAGAGTGGATGGAGAACTGTTAGCTTTAACATTTAATTCTGTGTTTCTCAAAGTTCAGTAAAAATACATACTCATGCAAGATACTACACTAATAAGCACCACTGAAGATAGCATTCACAGATTAATTTAATGCAATTTTTTATCTAGAGTACTGTATTCTCAGAGTAAGTTTTTAAAACAGTTAAATCAGGTCATTGAACATTGTTCTAGTCTACCCAAAAGATTTTTGATCATAGGAAGAAGGGCAAAGAAAGACAAAATAAACATTTGACAGAATTACTTTGGTTTTATGGATTAGCAGTATCCACAAAGAAAAGGAAATACTAACTGAAATGATGGATTTTTATGATGATGAAAACCTATTACACTGTGGACTACAATGAAGAACTCATTTTCTCCTGAAGAGCCATAAACTATTGTTACTAATCCACAGTACAGTTAAAGCCCCCATCTAAAAACAATTACACACCACCTATTACCTCTTTACCAGACAGTGACACTCTTCAAACAAATCTTGGATTCATATTAACACAAAGGATACAAGTGTTGCAACTAAAGACAAGAGGTAGATTTAAATGTACACACACCAAAAAAAAGTATATAAGAACATCAAATATACTTTTGTTGCCAACATATGAAAAGAAATATATTCAATATATCACACTGGTTATTCATTATTCCAGAAATCTTCCCATTTTCTAGAAGATACACTAGGTAGTGTCATGCTGTCATGCAAGTATCTGACTGCTAACACTGCCACACCATTTGTCTTTGCAGCTAGGGATCAACTTCACATCCTTCAGCTGTAACTTGGATGCACTGCAGTCTTTGCCAGTGTTAAATAGCAGGGATAAAAATCTTCACCAAAACTCCCACATTTATTTGCATTACAGAAAGATAGTTTGTCATGGCTGCACTAAACCACAAATAAATATCGTTGAAGGTGGTCTCAATCCTGATTATGGACCAAATCCCCATGAAAACCTAAGTTTCTGTTCTATTATTTAGGTAAATTATTAGACAGTCCACTAGCCTTCAAAACAGCCTGACTAAAGCCAAAGTTCAATGCACATCAGCATGCAGCAACTGGGAGCTTGCAGTATTTCTTTTGGTATGTGATCTAAAGCAGCCATCTGCATAGCTGCCAAGCTTTACAGCAACACTGCCTTCTAAAAGCATAACTTCAGTGCACTACAATCTCAAAAGTGTCTTATTTGAGATGAGTTTACCCTAGTTTCAGCTGCCAATTGTTTTTTTACATTCTCAAAAAAAATATTAGTAAGATTCCATGAGAAGGTGATCTATTAGGACAGCACAAAGGAGGTGCATGGCTCAGAAAATCCTGGCAAATTGCTGTAAAACGCAAAAAAGGTGTTATTTAGCTGGCAAACTTGTTAACTGGTCTGAGGGGGAAGACAAGGAGAAGATAGTAGGATATGCTGTCTGGAACAGACAGACTGCCAAATAGTCTACATGCAAGCCTGATCTTTTTTGTTACAGTGATCCCACAGATTCAAATCTGTATACGTGTAATTAGAAGCCATGCTTCATGCTACATCATCAGATGAAATCGACCATCGGAGAGAATGTACAGAATGATATAGGGAACTCAAAAAGAATCTAAATCTGAACACTATGCTGAGATGCCAGCTAATACAATCCTGCTGCTCAGTCTTAAACCATGGAATACATCAAGCTATATTCCAAGAGATGTACTAACATGGAATATATACTTTCACTGTCAGTACAAATTTTACATTCTAACCTTTAAGTTCCAGCATTAAAATATTATCCCAGCTATTCAGCAAACACTGAGAAAACTTGTACATTTTAGATGAGAAACAATTTGGAAGGATTCTGATAGACCTATTCCCCCATATCCATCCAATGACATTTTAAATCATTCAACTCAACTTTATCATTAGAAAACCTACATTAAGATAAACTTCCTGTAAGCCAAAAAAGGGTAAATAGCAAAACCCCACACTTCCCAAAATGTACAACTACTGTTATCAGTATGTACAACTACTGTTATCAGTATCTAAGGTAATAATTTGCTTTCTCTGTGACATTTACTGACAAGACTTTTGGTCATGCACTAATATCAAGAAGCAGAACTGCAGAGTCACTTAATAAGAATATAACCATCATAGAGTGCAGGAATCTTCCCCAAATCCACATCTGCTCTTTGGCCAGTGGGGAAACAAGCAAGGCATCCATAAAGAAAGGTGTTTGTTTAACACTATCTTTTGAAACAGTGTTTAAAATTAACAGAGTCTCATGATTACAACTTTTAAAGAGTTGTTTTTAAACAACAGAAACATTAGGTATCAATCGGCAGGATTTCAATCTTCAGTTATGTCATCAGTAGATCTACCTATGTACTGATGTGGTATCTATTCCCTTCTCCAGGCTCTGTCTACCCTAGATCTGGAAAACTTTAAGCACCTAGACATTAATACTTGTTTTATTTTTAAAAGTACTAAAGAGGAACAAGGTCTGATGCAGTGATCTACCAGAATGATTATTTCAATGGTTAGCAAAAATTACAGTTCCACTCCTGCTAAAAAAAAGGCTATCTTTACTGCCAAGAAGTTCTGCTCTACCTTTTGCAGTGAGTATTCAAGAGGAGGTTTTACCTTTAACCTGATCCAAGACCCCCGAGTTACCAGAAAAATTAATTTAAGTTCAGGAAGAAAGAGTAGGGGAGGGAAAATAGCAGCATGAATTCTATCATGAATTCAGAGGCAAAGAGCTTGGCTCTTGTAAGACCAACATGCATGGGAGGGGGGAGTTTAGGTAATTTACTAATTACAGTTGCAAATTTTACAGAAGAAAAAAAATCACAGAGTATGCTCTTTTAACTGTATGCATACCCCACACATAGCTTGGGAACTAAGTTTCCCTTATTAATGATCACTTAAAAGAAATAAAAACCCCACACTCCTTTTCCTTGCCAGATGGTAACTTACCTGCCAACACTATATTTCAATTACAGATTGCAATTATTTCCCATTGTAGAACTTAGACTATATGGTACAAAGCTGAAAGGCTTCGTGCTTCAGATACGAAACTACTTTACCTCTTTTTAAAACCCAAGGTGAGTTCAAGACAGCATGGTTGAATTCACTGGAACTGGTATACGGATCAACTGCTATGATAACAATTGCTATATTTTAAAATCAGTAAAAATAAGTAGCAACTTAAGGGACTCCACTGTACTGATGCCCTATTCTACTTACTCTTACACCCAGCAGTTTCACTGAAGACTTAATAAAAGAAATATCACCAGAAAACAGCACTGAAGTTCTAAAAGTATCTTTAAATGCCTCTCGCTAGAATGGAGATAGGCAGTTTTCAAACATCTCCACACACACATAATAATCATTTACAGCTGGGTTCACTCTGACAAAGCGTAACTGCTTATGCATTTTATTACTGTAAGAGCAATTCGTATGACTAATTCAGAAGTCACACGAACTTGCAATAATCTATTTTTAGAATCATATCAATTTAAAAAAAAACAAAATCCAAGCCCACTCTGAAGTCAGGCTTACAACTAGTTCATGTTCTTTTGCAATACTGAACTTCAAAATAGAAGTAATTTAGTCTGTCCTAATACACCCAGTTTTTGTCTCTGCCTACCACATGAGAAACTATGGCCCCCTGGACTGCCCCCCAATTTTACTAGTTGGCAACAGTAGAATTATTATAGAGTGTAACTGAAACAGGCCACGGTTCTTATCATATATACTCACAACAACATATTCCTGCCTCTCTTTCAAGCTCTTTTTGGGAACACAAAAGTAAAGCTATTACTCTATCAAACACTAACAGGTAAGACATAGTTTTAAATGCACAAATACATTCCAACAAGTAAACAAATACCAGAAGGCAATTACTACCTCTGATAAGAGGAACAGCACAAACCTGGCCCAAGGTTTCAGCCATCTACCTGTGCCCCAGTGCGTGTGAGCTACAGGAAAGGAACCAACGAAACTGGCCAGCTAAGGGAGCAGCTTAATGGGACACCTAAGCATCGAACGTCTCCCCGGACTGTTCGGTGGCTAAGAGGAGCACAGCCCGGGGTACCTGCTCTCCCTGCCCGGCACTTTCGCTCTCCGCGGCGGCGCGGGGCGGCCCCGGAGCTGCCCGGTTCGCTGGAAGGAGCCGAGATGCCTTTTCCTCTCCCTCACCTGAGGAGGCACTGACCGCGCCGCTGGCGCTCACCGCAGCCACCTGACAGCGCTCCGCTCCCGCGTTAGGACGAGCTAAAAATAATACACACCCGGGCCTACACTTCCCAGGCCCGGGCGTCCCCCCAGGCCGCCCTCCCGGGGCTCGCCAGCCAGCGCGGCCCAGGCCGAGGGGCCTCAAACCGGGCAGCCCCCCACCCTGAGGGGAGCAGGGCCCCAAACCACCCGCGGCGCCGGAGGGCTGCGGGAAGGACAGGGAGAAGGACAAGCCTTCGGCCCGCTGCAACCCCCGCCTCGGGGCGAGAGGAAACAGGTCACCCGCCCGCCCGGGTCAGACCGTCTCGCCGGCAGGGAGAGGAAGGGACACCCTCTGCCTTCCCCACACGGCGAGGGCCGAGGCCGCGCTCACCTGCGGCGGGAGCTACCGGCGGCCTCCGCCGCTCCTCCGCCCGCCCTGTCCCGTCCTCCCCCCCGCCGCCCCTCAGCCAGGCCCCGACGCTGCAAACAGTTTTACGCTTCCAACGCGGCACAGCCCCGAAGGGCGAGCCAGGCCCTGCGCAAACACACCAGCGGACACCCCCCCCCGCCGCCCTCCAAACGCTCTCGCTCCTCCGCGGGCTCACGCCGAGGAGGGAAGGACATCAGCATGGCACAGCACCTCACCTCCCCCCGACCCACGGAGCCCTCGGAGCTCTCGAGTGGGCTTCGCCGCCGCGCCGGAAGCGCCTGCGAGCAGGAAGCGTCCGCGGCTGTTACCACACACCAGGCGTTGTCCGGAACTAACCGGCAGCCGCGCGGGCCCCTGGGGTTTGTAGTCCGCCCGCCGCGACCACAAGCCCCATAATGCCACGCGGCACAGGGCCTCGGGGCGGGGGGCGGAGACGGGCGGGGGAGAAGGAGGCGGGAGCGCCCAATCGGAGCGCGGGGCTGGCGGGGAAGGCGGAGCCTCGGAGGGGCGGGGCGGTGAGACTACCCAGGCGGTGGCGGCGGGGGCAGCACACCCGCGGCGCAGCGCGGAGCGGCGGGGGTACTGGCGGGCAGCGCCGTGGTGGCAGCGGTACCACCACCACTGAGCCGGTGAGTGCGCTTGTCCCTTCGCGGTACTCGGGGCTTAAGTGCTGGGCGGTGGCTCTGGTTTACTTCTTAGATGGAGTGACGCTTACCTTTGCTGTGTTTCGGCACGCGCGTCCGAGCGGCGGTAGCGGCTGTGCGGAGGAGCGCCCGCCCGCGCGGGGGCCGCCGGTGGGAGCGCCGGCACGCCCCGGGCTCGTGCCGCGCGGGAAGGCGCCGCCGCGTTCCGTTAGCGCCTGAGGGGAGGGAGGCTGCGCCCGCCTGAGGGGCGGCTGCTCCCGCCGCGGCGGGGAGAGGCGGCGTTTGGGAACGGAGGTGCTTCCCCGGCGGTGAGAGAACTTAACGGGGGGGCGGGGGGGGACACACCAAACCCAAAACACCTTCGGGTGTTCAGTCACCCTTTGTCTCTCCACCTGCCGGCAGCGGCGGGGAGGAAACCGCTCCCGTCTCTGAGGAGCCGAGGCGTTCTCAGCCCCGCTCACCGGCGTCCGCGCTTCAGCACCGGCACTTTGTTTTCAAGTTGCACTGTGGTAAGTGTCGCAGCGGTGCTTCCTAAAGACCCGTCCGTGCCGAAGACGGAGATGTCGTGCGGGTCTGTGCGGCGTTTCTGGTCGCTACCCGCCGGGGGCTGAGCTGCTGAAGCCCCTTTCTGAGGGGTTTCTCTTGTCTATGGCACACGCCTTCCGTTCGCTTGGTTTGTGCTCTGCAGACCCTATGTGCGTATGGAGTATTTTGTCTTTCGACTATGCAAAAACTTAAGTAAACTTGTGTATTGTTTGTTGAGGTAGTTGTGTTACTGGAAAGCTTTAAGATTTAAAGTTTTAAATGATATTTAAAATTAACTCTATTGTTGAAGCGCTAACTCAGTTTTGGATTTGTATCTGCATTTCTGATTCATCACTATGATATGTGGGTTCTAATGCAATTCTTCTAATAGGTAAATTATTAAACTTGTCAAACATTGAATGCAACTTCTTGTGGCAGTGAGATGGCAAAGTGGGAAGACTTTGATGTCTGTCTGTGGGAACAGACAGATCACTTGCACGTTTCCATGTATGTTACCGTTCCCTGTCACCTTCACGTAGGTGAGCAAGAACACTGGGGGGGAAAGAAAAAAAAAAAAGCACCTGGATTGTTATACTTTGTGTACTGAGTTTTCTTGTCCCCACCACTACCTTGTTTTGTTTTAATCAGATCTGTGTACGATCTCTCATATATCAAATACTCCACATATATTGGTATTAAAGGGCTACTTAAAACTTGGGTAGTGTGTATGAATTGTGTATTACTAATCACTGACCATGTCTGTTTCCCCAGTTCTAATCTCATCATTTTTGATGTGATCAGTAGACTTTAGCCTAATGGAAAATTATGTCATTCTGCATAGGTGAGAGACGTTTAGTAAAATATAGTATAGATTGAGCCAAACGCATGTCTATGATATTTTATCCTTTCAGTTAAATTAGTGTGTTTTAAAGTAAAGCTACAAAGCTGCAGTCCTACTGGTGCTGACACTTAAAAGAGAATGTTATCTCCTTCCATCAATTTTGTGTACTTTTCCAAATTCTGTCTCTTTTTTTTTTTTTTCAGTGAGGTCTCGAACCAGTTTCATATTTTCCTATTTTTATGTCCATTGTGTCTTTCAGAATTGTTGTGGCTCGGTTGAGTATAATGAGGAATAATGGGGAGGGAGGGAGGGGGAATGGTTGTCATCTTTTTCTTTAAGATATGGATTGTTTGCAGAATTACACAGGCCAACTTAAAGGGTAAAACAAGGCTTGTGACAATGTTAAGTTTGCTATTAAATGCAGTCTTGAGTTCCAAAATGTATCTTCACAAGACTGTCTATCCTATATATTCGTATTCTCAAGTCGAGTTTGAGATAAAGCAAATTTTGAAACCCAAACTCTATCTCCCCATCTACCATTTTCAGTGAATGACTTGTTCACACATATATGAAAGTATTCATTAAGTTGTAGCTCATCTACTTTCATAGTCATTGTTGAAACCACTCAATATCCTGTGTCTCTGGCCTACTGAACACCTTGGCTACAGCGCTGCTGGCTCCAGTTGATTCCAAAAATGGCCTGGGATTAATGCACTTCTGAGCTGTTAAGTGACTTGCTTCCTGCAGGAGCATGCTGGTGCGGTGTGTTTCTGTGCTCCTTCTTTAGACTTGGGTCTTCTGTTACCTCCTCTCATATGGAAGAATGTGTATATTTTCGTGTGTAGTCTATCAGAGTTCTAGGAATGTATGTCTGTGAACACTACATCATTGTAATAACTCTTTTGAAATTTACTCTGTAGATGTAAATGTCACACGTTTACTTGTAGCTTAATTCAACTTCTAATCTTATTGTATTACAAAATGTAGCAGCGAAGACGAGTAGGATTCTTCATATCAAGATCTAGCTACTCTTAGCTCTTTAAAGTTGTCTTCAACTGACAGATCTAATGTTTTTTTCTCAGAATTTCAAATTTTTTGTTTGGTTGCTCGTCATCCATGAAGACGCATTTTTGGTGTGGCTGAATACCTTTTACAATAATTTCTGAGAGTCCGTGTTCTGTGTAGGCAATACATTATTCTGTCATAAAAACATAAGCTGAATATGTATTAACATAGGGTGCATCTGTCCTGTACTCAGTCTTTAGGCTGTCCTCAGCTTCATTATGCTGTGTGTTCAAAATAATGTTAAAAATTGGTACATAAGCATGGCTTTAAAAATTACTGCCTGGTTTATTTTATGTACAGTTGCATCTCTCTGATACAGTCACTGTCTCTGGTTACACGTCAGTATAATGGACAGATAGTAGGGAAAGACGTCTGTATAGTCAGCTGTGATTAGTGATAACTTTCTGTTTTTTATTAAATACATGAAAGACCAGAGTAGTTAAATTTGGAAATATCTTTAAAATTTTGGGGTTTAATTTGTGACTTTTGAGTCTGGTGAACTGGATGACAAAAGGTTAGCGGAACTTGGGGTGGAAATAATGTAACATGCATTGCTGCAGGAGGAGAGGAAATTCTGAGTCTTAAATAATTGACTTGACAGAACAACACATTTTCTTTAAATTTCTTTGTAAAATTGTGCTGGAGACAATGAAGCTATCTACTTCAAGACAAAAAATAAAATCCCACAAATAACGAGGGTAAAGTTTTGGACTTATATTCCCTCTGTACTTGGTATTTAAAGCAGTGCAAAATGACAGGAATGTAAGTAAACTGCATCAATCACATTAGGAATATATATTTTTTTATAGTGTAAACAGATTAGTACAGTCATTAGAAAGGAGGTTTATGTTACAGAAGATCTGTAACAACACAGTACTGTGAGAATTCAAGTAGGGTGAATGCCTGTATGAAAGCTCTTCAATTTCCTGACTTCACTGAAAGAATGCCATGTCATCTTTTTCATTTTCTCTCCCCAAAATTCTATTTCTAAAAAGGTAATTACGTATTATACTAAACAGAAATGTAGATAAGAAACTGTGCATTTTGCTAATAAGTAAAGCTACACTACACTGCATTGTTTTAACACTAAAAGCTTCCATTTCTTTTTTCTATTAGTCTCATACTCATGCATACATTCCACTTCTTGCTGATCCCTCAGCCCAGCCAAAATCAGACGTACATATACGAAGGTGTCTGGTGACTCGTCATTTAAAAGCATGAGCCCTCCTTGCAGTGTGATTGCTGCCTGGCTTCACTCAGCTGTGCAGCAGTGGTGTTCTCTTCTGCCTGTTTGTGTTTTGAGTAGTTCTGAACAGCATCTCGTCTGGTGGCCTTAATAAAGTATGTATGATAAAGAATTGTTCTTATGTGGTGCGATTAAAATATCAACTGTAAGGTCATGCTCTGCTTTGTTTAATACACTTCAAAGCTAATGATTATGAAAAATGCAGACTGTGGCTAATGTGATAAAAGCTGTGTTAGTTACCCGCATCCTTTTTGGTCTTTTAGAGTCGTTGCAAAGCAGCTGTAACTATGAGATGGGAAAAGAGAAAATTTCTTATTGATACAAGCTAATGAGTTAAATATGTGTCTCGCTTCTGGGTTAATAAGATTTGACCTCCTGTGTTGTAAAGGATTTCTGGTTTAGTTGAGTGTTTAAATGTTATGATAATTCTTGAGAAATATGTTTTCAGACCTTGAGATGATTCTCTCAGGAAGAATCAATAATGACAAGTAATATGCTGTCTAGAAGAAGAAAGTTAAAACAATGTGGTTGTATTCGGTTTTAACTAAATAGCTAGCCTATTAATTGGAAGATATCGTTCCACTTATTTATGTACTTCAGCCCTGCAGTCTTTCACCATTACATCTAAACAAATAATTGCTTAATAATGTAAACTTTCTAATTGCTGTCTATATCTGACAATTCTAAACCTGTGATGACTTGATGAGGTTAATGGACAATTGGCTTCTTCTAGAAAGATCAATTCTGTCAGAATTAAAACTGAAACTGTACCATGTGTGCAGTGGCATTTCTTAAATATAAAAAAACCAAGCACTTTTTAGCTAGGAATGATCTCTCCAAACCCCGGAAGAACTTCAGTGCCTGTGCTCTTCTGTCTTCATCTCATTTTGTCATCCATGTTTCTGTATGCATGGTTTGGGGGACTTCCTCATCTGAAAAGAGAGAACTATCATTGCTTTTCTAACTTTTTTGAACAACATATTTAAAGCATTGTTTTGCTTTTGGAATTCTGACTGAATTCCAGAATTTTGCTGAGACATCACAGGAAAGCAAACACTTTAATTACCTTTGCAATAAGATAATATGCCCAGACATTTGCTTGCCTAGTGCATTTTGCATCTGGTTGTTTTTTTTTTTTTTTTTGGAGCAGTGATGCCATTCCAGCCCTTGATTCTCCTGTAGAAGTTTGGACTAAGCTGGAGAACTTGAACATCTACTTTTCAACACAATTTTTTTAACTGACCTTGTCATGTCAAGGTAATGTTAGGAGCATGGGTACTCTGCCAAAGACAGCCTGTCTGAACTTCTCACCATCACTTAGCCACTGGAGGTTGCCTCCTTCCTTGACAGTATAGCAAAATGTTGTTTTTCAGTAACTGTTTCTATGTCTGAAGTAATGTTCGCTGCCCCAGTTTTCCCATACATCTCAGTTATATAAGTTGTAGTTAGAAAGAAAATAGGTTTAAAGATTTAAGCCATCCTTTTTAATTGGTGCACTAAAACTGCCCTTTTCAAATGCTTTTCTTTCCACATTTAAATTAAAGCAGTTCTTAGAGCATTTAATGATTGTGTACTTCACATAGCAATTTGAGTTCACTGAAGCAACTCATGTTTTCTTTCTTGGATATCTTTTTTTTCAAAAGAAGCAATTGCTGTAGTTTCTAAACTAAAGCTATTAATCAAAACCTAAGACAACACAAACAGCTTACTGTAATATCAGATCTTCAACTTGAGATCCTGTTGATGTAAAGGAAAGATGCCTAGGTCCCTACCCAAATTGCTGTAAGTATATGTAAAGCCTGTAGGTGAATGATAACCTTTTCATCTGCAAAGAGAAATATGAGAAGTGGGAGGAAGAAGAGAGGGAAGCTAAGTTATTTTTACTGTAAATATGTCAGTTTATTGACTTGTTAATTTCAGATTTATTCAAAAAAAGCAGGAGGAGGAAACAGTAATGTCTGCCAAAACCAAAGTAATTAGTGGGAGTTGAAAGATGTCTAATGATTCTTACAAGTACTAAAGAGGAATAAACTAGTCTCTTATTAAACTGGATATGGACTTCTGAAACACTGTAGTAATTCTATTTTGTCTTTAAAAGCATGTGCACTTACATATGGTGAATAAAACCCTCTTTATTAAAGTAGCATTGTTTATTCACAGTAATGTTACAGGCAGCAGGTGTTTTTGTTATTTAAAAAAAAGTAAAAAAAACAAAGCTGACTCCACACTTTTAAGATAAAGGTTCAAATAATATTTGACAAAGCTCATGTTTTAGTTGAAGAGACTTTTAGTTTAATCCTTAATGTGCCAGCTACACCTCCGTGGTCTAGCGTGAAAAATAAGATCTTGTTTCACGACTGTGTGCGTTATGGACCATCTTTTTTTTCCTCGTCTTATGACTCTGGCTGTGACTAGTCCAGTCACAGAATTCATGAACTGTTCTCCCAGTTCTCTCTATCCAAAGATGCTGTTAGTGGAGGTCTGCAAATTGAGGAGTTTGGAAGAGGTCAGCAGTGTCTGAGAATCTGTTTTAAGAGAAATAAGGTGAGCTGTTAACAACCATCTAGTGCTTAGGATGTAAACATAGGAGATGCAGAGCTGAACCCTTTTAATTCAATGCTGTTCTGGTCTTTGGTTGTTGTGATCTCATTTTCATCCTGCAGTAGTGTTGACCTAAGTATCACAGATAGGTATTATGTGTTGTCCGTAACTGATAGTAGTGGAAGTCTGGAAGGGATGTTTTGCCTCTGTCTTAGGTCATTCCTCTGCATCAGAATTGGGCCTTTCCTCTTCATCTGCTTGCCTGTTTTATCCGTCTCCCTCAGTGCACAGGCCTAACCGTAGCAATCTCCCTTCACATGCTCTAGCATTTCCTCTGCTATGCTCATGGTGCTCTGTGCTTCTGCAGTGTGTGCATACAAATCTTTGCTTTTAATCTCCAAGGGACATTGCCCACCTCCTTATTGCTGCCATCTGAAAATGCCATTGCAAGGAAGCAGAACTGTGAGAAATACTAGCTGTGGCTTTCTTTATAGAGCAAGCAGGAGTAGTTTTATTACTACCAGCTCAAACAGAAAATAGCAATAGTCAGTGAAATATGCCACCTGCATGTGAACTTGTCCAGAAGTGGTTTTTTTAAAAGTTTTTTTTTTTTTTTTAAGCCATAGACAAGACAATGACTGATGAATAATGTCTTCCCACATTTTCCCCTGATCCTCATCTGACAAACTCAGAGCATCTCTAAATACCTCTTGGGAATTCAGCAAGATATGAGGTAACATTCTTAATAGAAGGATGAATGCCTGATAGGAGTAAGCAGCCTGAAACAATGTTTGTAGTGCTTTGTAGCTCTAAGTGTTCTTGTTCTTCCTGGGGACAGGCTCTGAAGTCTCTTGTGCCATGCATGCCTGAATGCAGCTCCTCAATTCATTGTCACCTCTGTGGTCACTGCATGCAACAACTGTGCTTGTTCTCAATTTCTTGTAGGAGAGTGCTTTGATTAGCATCTCTGAGGCATAGAAAATGTCATGGTAGCACAAAAAGCCATGTGGATTTTAGAACTTTTGGAGTCTCCAGTTACACGGAAGCTACTTGGAGTCATCATAGCTGGCAGTTTCCATCTGGTCTCCCTACCATGCATGTGCTGAAATACTAAAGAAACCAGGATATTAGATCTATGAGGAGATACCAAGAAACACACATATCAGAAAAACAAGTGAGCAGAAATGTCTAATTATGGGGGACATGGAGCAGCAGGGCATGTAGAGAAGATACCCATGAAAGTGAGTAAGAAACAAATTGACTGTAAGTAGATTTGCATGACTGTAAGGTGATATGCATGAAGTGAAAAAGTGCCATTGGTAACTTCTCATACACGAATGTGAGGGAGGAAAATGTACATACAATATGAAACTACAGTACCCTTGTGAATTTGACATAACTGATAGCAGGTCTTCATACATGAAGTAATACCAAAATACTCCTTAGCTTCAAGAGGGCAAGGTTTCACTTGGTCACAATGAAAATAAATTCTTGAAGTGACGGAAGCATATTTCTTAACAAGAACGCTAGGATATTTTGTATGTAGAAGGAGAAGAAAGCAACGTAAATTCAAATCTACATATAAAAATTGTTACAAGGGGCTTGGTCTAATACAGTATCATCTTTACCTGTAGTGAAATCCCTGCAGAGGCACATGTAGGATAATATGTGTTCTCACTATTTGTCATTTCAGGATTGGTAGAGACGAAATGACATTCACTATCCTTTCCTAATCCTTATCTACGTAACCTATCTCTGAGTAATTACTTAAGCCTTACAATTCTCAGGGAATTTAGAAGAATCCCCAGAAATATTGCTGAAGCACCAAGAGGGCAAGGACGAAACTAAATTTTTGCTTTCAAAGGCTCCGTGATTGTCCTGGGAGCTCAGAGAAGGTAACATCAATGGATAGGATAGTTTTAAAGGAAGAAGACAAAAAAGCTTACTTGTCCACCACCAAAGGATCTAAACCCAAGTCATTTAATCTATACTTAACCTGTGCTTCTCCAATATAAAATGAGAACAGACTCTTCCTACTTGTAAAATTCAGTAACGAGTCTGAGGCATCTGGGTGTTCGTTAAAAGGTAAAGGTCTATTTGAATGTGATTAATACTTTCAACAACCTTAATGTATTGTATATCAGCCATGTAAGCAACTAGGTGGTCATATAATTCATCAGGCATGGCAGTCTTTACTATCCTAGAGCAGCTTGGTATAGATTTTTAGAGATATTAGATCATTCGTATTACTTACTCTAAGGATAAATGGTAACATTCATCATAGACTTCCCATTTTTATTTTGTAAATCTTTCAATACAATGATTGAATAATACTTTGAAAGCTAACAATTGCAAATCCTAGATATTGTTTGAATTGTAGAGGTATTTTGCACTGTGCTGATCAAAGTAACAAATATCATCAATAGACTTACACAACACATAACGTTTATGTATGTTCAAGGAAGCTTTTAGAATACAGCATTCATTTAGAAAATATTTGAGATAATAACATATTATTCACTCACAGAAAAATTTAGTGTTGAGTTGAATTTCAGTCAAGGCTGTGAAAATACTTGATATTCTTTTGAAACAAGAAATCATTCCATCACTGAAGTCTTACAAGGTTGTGCATACAACAGGAAACAGCATATTAACAGGAAATTTCCATCATTTTTTCATGCTTAAATGGAGTAGATCTGAAGTCAGTTCGTTCAACAAAACAGCAATTTGAGCTACTCTACAGAGTTCACTTGAGGCACCATGTTCTTCCTAGTTCACTTTAAATATGGATTATGGAGACTACTGCTGATTTTTTTCATATTTAAATTACGACTAGTTTTATTATCTTACATTTTACCTGGTTGACTAGAGAAATAAAATTTTTCTGACTGTCTGGCTTATACAAAATATAGTTAATTAAGACATGCTATACTTTCTCCCCAGAGTCAAAGTATAATGTTCAGCTGGCCGACTTGCATGAATAAACCATCACTGTGAATCATTAATTTAGAAGACAAGCTATGGTAATTGATGTCTTTATGCAAGCTATGGAAGTGCTTAGGGAAATCACTTATTTTTCTTGTTGGTACATCTTTACATTTGTTTTAGAATATTTCTAGTGCTGTAGCCTCTGAAAGAGATTCACCTGAGATTAACTGTTTCTGTGGGAATGTGATATTTTTCTTGGTTTTGAGAAAAAAACTTAATATTTTTATTCTGAAAAAATACTATTAAAATTTATAAGACTTGACCTTGGGCTAATGTTGTGTGCATATACTGAATGAAATGCCATTTAAATTTTGGAAGTTTCTAGTAAAAAGACCTGGCACAGTGATATTAGCAGTAGCCTTTATGTGGTAAAAATGCCTTTCAAAAATCATAATGTTATTATATCTGGTAATGCAAATGGAGATTGCAAACACTTAATACATATTCTGTAAGTTGGTATTTAGACCTTCCTATATTCTGATATTGTTGGAAGTGGTTACCTGATGAGTTGATAGCATGTTTTTGTATCAAACCAAGCATATCAAAGGATGATGATACATATATTTTGTTGGAAGACTTACACTTGAAGATAATTTAATTCACAAAGTTTACTTCTATGTTAAATTATACTGTAACAATCATGTCTGTATAGCAAGAAGAGTTACCAATTTTGTTTCCTTTGTAGGAATCTCTTCATTTTCACCCGTAATTGAAATATTAGGGTTTGCTAGTCCACAGTGATGTATACCAATTTATGATTATTTTGTCTGTCTTCAAAACAAAACAGATGCAGCTAGGTCAGTATTTGAATGGGAGCCAACAGGTTAGTGGTTTTTCAGTAGCAGTTCAAAAGCAGAATATCAATAGCCCGTAACAAAGCTATCAGGTTGCTGAGGTAAAACCACCAAGTGGCAATGGTTTTTGTATTATTACAGATCAAAGTAGTTTCAGCATTTTTTCTTTTATTGCTGGTCTCTTATATTTGAAAATGTCTGTTCCATTTCTAAATTCCTCCTGTATCAGCAACCAAAGATGTTTGTCTTCAGTTTGAGTCTTTCAACTTTGTATATTGTATTGCAGTTGCAGCAAAGTTACGTACTCCTCCTCCAGTAGACTTTACATTTTTCATTACCAAAAAAACCAGTTTATGAACTTATGAAGGGTTTTTAACACATGCACGCAGATTTCATCTGTGCAAAATACAACAGAATTGAAGTCTTTCAATTGACTTTAATGGGTCTTAGAACTATAAGTACTTAGTGATATGGTGTTTTCTATTCCATAGAGGAAACTTGTTAAATGCTTCTTGTATGTTCGGTAACTGGAATACCAAGCGGGCCATTTCTACATATAGTCTTTAAGATGTAACGATCCTGAAAATAAGCAGGCATCGGGTGTTGGAACTAGGTGATTTTTAAGGTCCCTTCTGAACCAAACCATTCTATGATTCTGTGTGTTTTCTGTGTTCTTTTTTTTTTTTTTTTTTTTTAAATCTGGAATACTTAAGTCTGTATTTTGATGCATAAATGAGAGGTATTATCTTATGTGCTTGGCTGCTCCTGTTTGTTCTCAGATGAGCCCTGGTGTGCTGCACTCAGAAATCCAGCCCTGAATTTTGACGTCATATATATATAGGAACAAAAAGAGAGTATGTTCACAGTAAACTGGCATTTCAACTAAATTCAAATGGGCATTGTCATATTGGTTCAGTTTCATAAGATATGAGAAGTATCATATTGCTGATAGCTTCAGTTACTGAAAAATTATAATCTCCACTTTATAAAAAAGTGAGATACAACATGTTTGTTAATGCTTCCCATGGACATATAGTAACTTGGTCATGGGACATTAAATGCATAATTGGGTTGTGTAATTAACTTCTTTCCCTATGGATTGAGAAGTAGAATTTTCTGAGTAGTTCAAAAATATTTTTATAATATTAGTTCAAGCCAAGGGGAGAAAAAAATAAATTTTTCAGGCCTTTTAAGATACATAGTGAATAGAACTTTGTTCCTAATGTGTTTATATGCCAGCCATAAAACTCACAAAGCAGTGACTACTTCTGTGTTTCCATAGCTGACGCAGAACAGAGATTTGAAGCTTGCTTGCTTGGCCAAAGAATTCCAAAATCATCGAACCGAAAGAGATTTTGAGGGTTTTCCCTTAACAGTTGTTTCATTTTGCATGGAACATAGATTGGGAGCAGGTTTATGTAGCCTCTTTCTCTTGCTTTCCCTCTCATGCATCTTCCATGTGAGATCACTACTCATGAGGTAGGTCAAGTCCTTTTCAGTATTTAAGAGGTGCGTAGTTTTGTGGTTCTTAAAATGGGGCCATGGAATGTATATGGGTGGGGATGTATGTGTGTACGTATACATGTATTTGTATGTGCATCTTTTTCAGCACATGGAGGATGGACAAAATGTATGCTGTATATGAGGAACTTTGAAACTCACTCCTCTAGTTCATCTACTTTCCCAAGTCACAGTCAACTGTCTCTTGACTCCTGACATGCTTGCCTCATCTTCTTAAAGGGATCTGGTGGATGTGGGTAGATCTAGAGACCTCCCCAGACAACTTATTCCAGAGCTTCGTTGTCTTTGCCAGCAAAATGCTGTTGTTAAAGTCCAGTCTGACATTTTGTTATTACAATTTGAGACTCTTCTTGTCCCATCCACTATACGCACAGAATCAGAATAGTATTTTTATTCCTTTTTTATTTTCTTCCTCCATAATTGATATCAAAGATAGAGGCTCAAATAAAACATCCCTAAACTGGCAAAATTTGAGTTTTTAAATCCATATTACTTTAATACTTTCATACTTGAGCTACCTCAATTGGCATCATTGTTAGTCCAATTAAAAAATAAGCACCTGTCTTAAAGAATTCATAGCTGGACTGGTGTCACAGTCAAGCTTGGGAGAAAATTACTTAGACATAGAAAATACTTCTGAAAGGCAGAATACTTTTATTTCAAAGTATCCAGCTTGACTTTTTTGACAATTCATTAGCAATATCATAAACCAAGTGACGCTGAGACATCTACAGTTTGATCAGGGGAAAAATTTCTAGCATGCATTCCTGGATAAAATTATCTCAGTGATTGTTAGTGGGAGTGGTGAGCTGCCAATGTCAAATAGCAGGTGAATATGGTTGCAGGTCCCTTCCTGAAACAATTCAGCAAAAAGACAGTGGTGAGACCCATGAAAATCTGAACAACTTGAGGACTTTGAGGTAGTTAGTGCTCTAATTTTGTAACATCATGATCTGACTCTTTCTATATAAACAGGTTAAACTAGTAGAACCTTTAAAACAAGCACAAGGAAATGTTCGTTTAATAAGGCCACAGTAAAGATTTTTTTCCAGATACAGACTCACTGAATGGGAGTGTAAGCAGTGTTTGAGGTTAGGGATCAGCTGTGGCCACTCAGGCTTGTAATTACAGCTGTGGTAAGTGTTTTCAAGTCTTGCTGTACTGAGAGTTTTCTTAATCCATTATTTTACTAGGCCTTTCATTGCCCCTCCTAGTACATTGTAACAATTCCTGAAATCCTGTGAATCATGGGAAAACAAATGTTAGGCTATTAATTTCTGGCTATATAGAGATATAAATTTGAGTGTTACCTAGGCAAGTACATGGTCATGTTTGACATTGTTATTGTATTTAGTAGCTGCAGTAAGCAAGCAAGCATTACGACTATATGCAGTGAAGACTGGATTGTTTAAACTTTATACTTTTTTCCCCCAATTAAAAAGCTTAAGGAACTTTTATTCCATTATTATTATTATTATTATTAGGCTTGGTTACTGCAGACTTTGGGAGCTAGAAAAGACATGTCCTGTTTAAAGCTTGATGCTGGCTGCAGTTGACTTCCCTGTATTTTTATGAAAACCAGCACGAAGCTGATGCCTCAGCTGGTTACTGTTTGCTCTTTAAGCCATGCAGAAATCCATGCCCTGGAATGTCAAACAGGACTGGAAACTTGATACAGCTGAGCTGCTTTCACCTGTACATGGGCAGGTTACTGCTTAAAACAACAAATCTTTGAGCATTGCTCTTCACTTAGCCTTTATCTTCTGCCTTGGATGACTTTCAACAAAGAAGAAATAAACTTAAAAAGAACTTTAGGTGGATAATTTCATACTGTAAGTAATGTTACCCCTTTAAATTCTACCATTCTGCCTGCTTTTCTCCCTCTTAAGGGGTGGGCTAGCCATAATTTTAGACAGTGTTTCATGTATCAGTGATAAGCTTTATCTGATGATGAAACAGAGGTGGCTGAGGTTTACAATCTAGTTTCAACAAGGTGTACAGTTGATCTCTGCATGCTTCTTCAGGGATTAACAGATTCTTTGTGCGATTAGAGATGAGCATTTGCCTTTTTACATATTGAGGTGTATTTGTATCCAATAGAATAACTGTTCTGTGGTGAATAACTAAAAAAATGTGCATGTTTTGGGCAACGCTTTGCACACGGCTGCACCAAACCAGTCGAGTTGATTGTAGGCTGATGAGTTTGCTGCTGAGATATATTGATTAAAAATTAAAATATCTTTTCTGCTGTGGCTGCGTTAATGGAACTGGTTGGTACAAACTGGGTCTAAATTCCTTGCTTTGAGGTACAGCTGTCCACCTTGCCTACTTAACTTAGACATAACAATCAGATAACCTGTGGAAGGCTTGAAAATCGGGATCTTATATACAGGCACAAGAATTCAGGTTAGCCTATTTAGTTTTCAAAGGCATGCTAATTAAAAAGATTAACCTAATTTTTAATAAGAATGCGTATATTACCCACCAATGTAAAATGCTAGACGCGCATGAATCATAGCATATAATACAAAAAATGGGAGTAGTATTATAGTCTCTAACAAAAGGTAGAATTAATATTAACTTACCATAGGAAATCCTAGAGGAAACAGCTAAAACTTGCTGGAAAACAGGTATTCTATTTTTTGGGAGGGAGGAAAAAATAAGATTTCAACCTTCATTTTTCATTCTGGATGTTGGAAATTACTTGTTTACTTTCTGTAAGGTATTGGAGTTTGAGTTACAAAAACACATTTAAAAATCTTCAAAAACAAACAAAAAAACCCAACAAACCCACAAAAAAACCCAAAACCAACCAAACAAAAAAAACCCCAACACCCTCTGTAAACCATATCATGAATGTGTTTATATAGCCACAGGGAGACTGTATAGATGTGAGCCAGTGAACAAGAGAGGTGGACTGTTTCTTCAGCGCTTCATGATTGCTCTTGTTCGTGTGAATTGCTTTAGCATTTAGAATCAGATCTAACATGATCCAAACTTCTCTGTGTGGGAGAATAAGCAAGATTAAGACAAATTCAGCTCCCTGCATGTGGTGTTTAAATGGCTCATCATCGAGAGGATACTTGGAACAGCATCAGTTCTCATAAACACAAACCAATGAGGCTTGAACAGTGATCTGCAGAAGTGCGCTTCAAGGCCAGATTCCACCTTCCAGGCGCAGCTTGAATACTGGACTCTCTAACTGAGCTGTTTCGTCCATGGTGAGCCGAGAGGGATGTATCAACAGCTATAGGTCTCCAAGGCCAGGATAAACAAAACTATTACAAGGAAAATGTGAATATTTTCTTCCTTTTTTTTTTCCCCTCTAACTAAAATGAGACTTGTTTTTTGCCTCTAATTGAATAAGCTATATTTCTTTGGTTGTTACAGATCTTCTGTTGTGGATAAGATACCTGCACAGCAGGGATTGTTTTTTTCCTCTCTTTCTCTTTCTGTTTCCAACTTTCCCATTTATCCCTTGAAACTGCTGCTGTTCCAAATATTCTCTCTGAACAATTTCAGTAACACATGCAGGGCGCTGAATTTGCTTCTTGTCTTCAAACCCTGCCAGCTCACCCAGTTTGAACAGTATGAGACTACTAGTTTTCTTTCTTTTTCTTCCTTAAGCTGGTAAGTTCATGGATGCTTATGAAGAAGCAAGTGGGAAGAAGGACTTGAATGATGATGTAGAGGAAAAAGTGAGGATTTCAGTGGGAATTCTGTCCACTATGCCACACTAGCTGGTTTTTCCTACTGTCCAGACACTATATGAGTTGATCAGTTGCTTGTATTGGTGTCTGTAATTAAGTTGTGTCTGTAATCAGGCAGATGCCCTGGTTGCTTTCCTTTTTTAAAATTTTATTTTAAAAGAGCTGCTCTCAGGTGAAAGCAATATAAAATTGGAGTTCTGGAGTTGAAGAAATCATGGATATGAGAGGCAAATGAAAATATTTGAAAATATATGAAAACTACTAGCAGAGCAGATAGCTGAAGCCTAGGAGGCAAGAACGGGAATTGGCCTTAGGACAGGAGGAAGGAGAAGTTTAATTTTCTTTTCCACATGTTTCCATGCTTCTCACTCCTTTGGGAAGACCAGTGATCAGCATCCTTCATATAAAAAAGAAATTCCTATCGTATGCCTTGTTTGGAGTTTTCCACTGTGTGAAATAGAGTGAAAAATCCTGCTACTAGCTGAATTTTGCATCCAGATTATTCTGTAGTTTTTAGGAAAAAAAAGTCTTTATTTTGTAACAGATGTTATGCTGTTATCTTAGAGAAATATTTGAAGTGGTGAAGCTTACACAGTAGTGCTAAATTTTTGTCTCAGAGTTACTGATTTTGGTGAAATGTACTTTTTCATTGACTCCATCTTGCTAGTTCAGAAATAAACACCTTCTGAATGATTCTTCTCATCCTTTTGTCTCTGAAGTTTTTGTGCAAGACCAGCTTTACAGGCTGTTTCCATTTTGATTTTTGTCTCAACTGTGTCTCTGTTGGTCAGGCTCAGCATGCTTGCCAAAACAGCTCTTTCAACTGGTTTTAAGAACCGTCTTTCATAGATCCTGTCCAGCTTCAGCTGCTGTGCCAGGACAGCTCTATTAACTGGATGGTAATAGCCTGGCCACCTCTGCCAGCGCGGTCCCCTGGCTGGCTCCAGAGCAGCTGCCAGCATGGAAGGTGCCAGGGCTGCCGGGGTGGCTGGGGGAGCTCCGCTGGCAGACGGCTGTGCTCCGGAGTTAGCGTGGGCCAGCGTTTCATACCATTCTGTTGCTGGCTGTCAGGACAGTCTGTCTGATAGATGCAGTTGCTTCTAAGAGTAATTGTAGCTGGCTGGAAGCTCACCAGTGGCTGCTGCTGCTGCGATCTTGCATCTTCTGTGTAGAAATGGACTACAAAGTTGAGAAGCAGTAGAGAAATGTTTGTGCATTATAAATAACAGTCCTTGTAATGATGAATTGCCATTTGTAATCAATCAGGGTATAACATCTACTTTTAATGCTAGGGTTAATTATTTTGGGTTTTTTTTCCTAAAGCAATCTGTATCTTATTACTATGCTGTAAGAAACTAATTCTGATCCAAGTAGTGTTAACATAAGTGAATAATAACTCTCCTGGAAATAGTGACGTTACCGAAATGTAAATGGAGCCCAATGTTGATTGCAAGTTTGAAGCCAATATTGTTTTGTAGGAAAGCAAGCTGTTTTGTATGTCACACTTGCATTTAGTTTATGAAGTGATAGACTCCTTTTCTGAAATCCTGATACATTTTAATTAACTTCCTTCATCTTCTTGACGTAGTTATAGATATAGCCTGATTTTTTTTTTTCTGAAGTCCTTGTGGAGGAAGGTGAACAATGTATTGAAGAATTACAATGTATTAAAGAATTAACTTCTGTTTTGAACTTTTGAAACACTGTTTCGCAGATAATGTAGGCCTTGTCTATTTAGTTATTTTGGGATGATTTAAAGCCTATCATTGTTCATGGCATTTTTAGACGTTTAAAAATTTTCCTGAGTTGGTTGGTATTGTTAAAATGTATTCAGGAAGTCTCCTTCAGAGAGACACAATTTTAAGGTACTGTTGACGCAGTATTCCCTATTCCTATGAATCACTGAATAGTGAAGGACTCCTGGTCTGTTTTTGTTTATCCCTAATTAGTTGTGTCCTTCAGTCCTCCAACTTTTGAAGGTTTAAAATTGGCTGTTAGAGCTTGTATAATGACAGGCAAAGTATATAGTCTAATGTAATGTATCTCAAGTGACCTTAGGCATAAATATGGAGTCGCAAGAAAAAGTGTATGGCATTTGAAACATTGTATTCCAAATTCACTTGCTGTAAATGCTTTCACAAAATGTATTATTAATATTTTTTGGTTCTGCCGAAACTGTAATATCATAATGCATTACAGCAATGTCTGTGACATAAGTGACAGCTTTCATCACTTATAAAACTATGCTCCAGTACATGCAGTAGCGTCGCCTTTAGACTTAAACTGCAATGATTGCATGTGGCAGTTGCATATGGTGAAACTTAGCTGCTGCCCTTTTAATTAAATTATAGTTGGGAGCTTGCTTATGGGAGCTTGCTGATCAACTGAATTTCACAGTAAAATAACATAAATGTGACTTATTGTAAGTAAAGGAATTTGCAGTACATGCAAGAGCAGGCAAGAAGTTGTTCTTGTACCTAAAATAACTGATTGCAGTGTACCATCTCTGCTGCTTCTGATAGAAAATGATTACTGCAGAATAAGATCACGCCCTTCCTCTCCCTTCCTTTCCCAAAGCACTCCGAGGAAATCTGTGGAAGGAAAAATAATGCTACTGTCTCATTTGGGGTATCTTCCCTAGATGGTTGCACTGTGAGTGGAGTACTATGTTGGCTTTTTCATTCAAGAGAAAAAAAAAAAAATCCAAAAGTAGAACTTGTCAAGATTGGTTCTTGAGAGGCTGTAAGACCAACTTCAACTCCTGTGTCAAGGCATTGTCCTTCCTTCCATAGTAAAGTTCATCCTAAGAGGAGGTTCCCACTGCTGGGCTCTCAGGCCTAAGGTAAGGTGACTTTGAGGCACCTATAATGGACCTTTCTGTTTGTGTCTTGCTCTGTTCCTGTGGGAAACCCAGCCATTTAACTTCTGAATAGAAAGTTGAAAGCAGATCCAATGTCATATTTCAATCTCTAGCCTTGAAGCTCTTCCCCAGTCAAGCTTTGACTTTCTCAGAAGGGTTATGTGCACACCCCCAATTCTGAGCCTTTAGAATCCACAAATTCTCTAATACTTCAAACTTTCTCCTTCACAGGGCTTGTTTGTTTTGTGTTTTCTTATTCATAGCTTTTGCTTTGTGGGGCACATTGTAGCTGTTACAAATAAAAGCACTCTCCCATAAATTTCTACATTTTTTTTCCTAGACAGAAGAAACAAATGGAGTAATTGTATATGGGTCCTTACAATTGCAGGCCTTATAGCAGTAGCTTTTGAAATAAGACCACCTTTTCTTAATTGTCTAGACATGGATTTAGATGTTTGCTTTAGGCTATTCAGATTTAAGTATTTTGGACATGGCTTCTCAGCATCTCTTTTTATTTTTTAATTGGAGCTGAGGGATTATGCTTGAGGAAGCTCAATTAAGACAACTTTGGCTTGCGTAATTGCCTCAGCAGGTTAGTGACTCAGTGCCAAGCTCCATGAAAGTTTAAAAACATTTGGGATTTAATGGTAGAAATTGTCAATATGAACATTTTCAGTGTACCATTTTCCTTTCAGGTTTTCTAGAGGCTGCTGGTGTTATGGGATCATTTAAAAAAGAAATGAAGAATCCTGAGGGACATGCCTTGCTCTGTGTGTGTTGGAGAGCAAGGTTTTAGTGTAGTCCAAACGCTTCTTATAGAATGACTGTTCTTTGTCTTAGTCACTATATACTAGAGGTTTAAATACCCCAGTATTTGATATATTGTTGTTGTGTGGCTTTCTGATGAAATTAACCTCAAGGTTTCCTGCTCCAGAAGGCAGTGACTCCATAATTGACAGATGGTGATAAAATCCCATAACTTTATTACTAATGTTTGTGCAGCTTGAAATATGGATGTGGTTGCACGTCTCTGAAACAAACAGATTCAAACAAGCTTAATGATTTTTAGATGCCTGTAGAATCTGTTTGACAAGGTCATGTGCTTGCATAAGCTAAGGATAAACATTTTTTAGGGATTTTTTTTTTTTTCAACACAGAAAATGTAAATACTTACCCTAATAAGAAGGAGTTGACTTGCTGGCTAAATGTAATGTGTGTCATAGCTAGCATTTATGTGCCTGCTTGGTATTGAGAGCCATGTCTAATTTTACACGATTGTCACCACTTCCAATAACCAAAGTACTGTGTAGATACCTTCGTGTACTGCTTGCACTGTCTACGATAGCCATAACTTAAAACATTTTATAGACATCTAGTTATTCTCCCATTTCCTTGGGTATATTCTTCTGGCTATAAGCAATAATACCTCATGAACTGCATAGCTGTTGCTCTGAGAAATGGTACATTCATTTACCTCCTATCACCTTGAGGCAGGCTCTCCCGTATCTCAACTCCACATGTAAGCATGCCCTAGTGGATTGTGTAAGTAGACCCTTATAGCACTTGGTAGGATGTAGATTTCCCATTTAGATGCTTGATTACAGCAGTTAGCCTTTGCACTGCTGTGCCCTGTATACCTGCCTGCTTTCACTTGTTATGTAAAATAAAGTATTTTTCAGGTTAAGTCAACTCAGGTTATAGCCTTCTTTCACAGTACATTCTGTCCATTCCCTGTGCTGGAGGGAGAGTGTGGCTGAATGGTTGGGAGGAAAAGGATGATGAACAAAGTAAGCAACTGATGGGAGGAAGTGACACATTACTTCTGTGGGATTTTCTAGAGGTAAAACCACAACATTCGAGGTGTGAGAATACTTTTGCTCCAGTAGTGCTAGCTGGAGATGCAACTTTTTGCCCAATCTTTAAACAAAAATCTGAAAGGTTGGATTCCTGGACAAAGCAGAAAGGATTGACAAAACAGCTTACACTGTTCTGCAGTACAAACTGATGGAGTGGATTTGTAAGAATCTTGAGATTTGTGGTAGCAGCCATGTTCCCTGGTTGTGCAGGGCAGCGTGCCCAGGGCAAGCCTAAACCAGCCCAGGAGCTCTAGCTTACACTGTGTCCCTCCTTTGCACATCCTTCAGGGTAGCCATGACAACCACTGCCTGGTCTTGCTGAACAGCTAATGATCTTGTTAACTGCTCAGTGCATCTCCTCTGCTCAACTGGTGTTCACTGGTTTCTTTTTGGAGGGAGAGTTATGTTGATTTTTTAAATTATGATTGCTAGTTACGCAGTCCCTCCTTCTTTGATATTGTACTGTTTGATAAAATTGCCAGCAAGAAGTCATCTAGAGTAAAGGGGCCTGTGGCAATTGTCATGTTTACTAACTGGCAAAGCAGCAGTGGCTGAATATCACCAAACTTGTCTATCCTTTCATAATTAATCTGTCACAAACACGATACAGTTGTGGTTGGGTTTCAGGGGAAGGAGGAGGCACCCAGCTCCTACCTAGATAGACAGTAGGTTTTTTTTCCTCTGGCTAGCAGGGCTTGCTCCCTAGGTAAATTAATCTCTTGCTTTATTAAATTGTTCTGCCAGACTTCTGTCTGTTCCTGCAGTTGCTCTTCTTTACAGGAGAGAATGTAATCAGTCCTGTTACCACACTTGCTTTTCTTTTATACACTGATCACAAGGAATCAGCAGTTTTTCTTGTTTGTGCTTCCCACACCTTTGGTGTTTAGCTTGCATGTAGCCAAGAGTAATCTTTAAGGCAACTAATCTTAGTTTTGTCTCTGTGTGCTGAGGAACTAAGGCAATATATCACAGTTTTATTTTGTAGGTTTTTAAAGCCATAAATGAGTTTCTTTATAAAACCCACAGTCTGTAAAGGTGTAAAAGACAGGGAAATTATAACCCTTTTTTTCAACCTGTCTGGCATGCAGAAGGTACTGGAATTCAACCCTTAATTGAATTTTTGGCACCTTCCTACATTGAGTCCAATTCTTACTGTTTCAAAATTCACGGTACTTCATGTCTGTGAACTCTGAGTTTGTTGATGTGATATCTCTCAAAATATCTTGGCTTACAGAGGATGCTTGCCCCTTTTGCATTTTTCTGAAAGCATATGTAACGAACTAAATAGTTCAGAGTTTGTGGGTGTGAGGGGGCGATGTTGTTCTACTTCCTCTTAGTCATTCCAGCCTTATGCTTGGGGAAAGGCAAGAGCTATAGTTAATCTAGCCTATGAATGTTTTTCTTCAAATGTTGTTAAAACTAGTGTTGCTTCTGCCTGTCTACAGGAGTACATCTGTGCTGGCCACAGGGCAAGCAAACAGGAACGCTGCCCTTAGACTGAGCTGGTTGTGACCTGTTGTGGAAATGTGGGAGACTGAATTTTGGGACTGATAAAATCTTTACAGAAGGTGTCTGAAATTTTGAATGAAAAAGTTGCCCAAGAATTGAACTAGCTGTGACCTCAGTGCAAGTAACTACTGAACAATATATATCTGAAATATCTTTTTTATTATTTTAAGTAATATGTGAGTGGAATGACAAAAAATAAGAAAAATCAGAAAGAGAGGACTGCCTTCATTTAAGATGGCTCCAAGAAACTTGACCCCTGTACAGAACAGTGTCCAAAAGCAAAAGAAGCCCCCAGACAAAACAGACATGTCTCTATACCCAGAGCAGAACAACCAGAAGAATCATATTGGAATGTCAAACTGAGCGGAGTTGGTGTTCAAGTGAGGAAGCATGTGTGTGTTAGGGAAGCCCATTTACACTGAAGTTCTGGTAAAAGTTACCAGATGATGCCTGCACAGGTACAGCTGTGCAATAATGTCTCATCTGGAGGTACAGGTATTTCTCTGGTTTCTGAAATGATACTACATTCTTTCGTGTTCTGTTGCTGCTTTTTTTTCCTGAGAACAGTTGCAAGCAAGAGTAAAACTAATACTCTGACAAACCCCTGTAGCTAGTGATGATTTGTGATACACAATTGTTTTCCAGGAAGAGGCTATTGCAAGGGGAGAGTATTTGTCTATTTGCACTGATTATTTGACTGCCAGGTAGGAGAGAGTGGTGTTCATGTGTCAGTTAAGATAAAATTAAACAAAACTTAGATTCTGTCTGAGACTGTCCTTCAAACGAGAAATTCATATCTTTGGTCTTAACATCTGTGTGATTGAAGAATGAAAGTAATTTTAACAGCTTTTTTTCATTCATATAGGTAGTCAATAAATGCAAAATGCATGCAGTAACATTTCAGACTGATGGTTCTTGATTTTTAAACATTATTTAACATGCACTTTGACTCCTTTTCAGCTGATGTGGTATTTTTTAACTGGATTTCATTGATGCAGAGCAGCAATGACAGACTATATGGCTGATGACTCTGAGGAAGAGACTAAAAAGTTTGATGACACTCATGGGAATTGTTTAACTTCCTGGACATACATTACATAATGTTCAGCTTCATTTCCTTCATTTCAAGTATGTTTGTGAATAGGGTACAGTCAATTTAAAAACTGCTCTGCATACTGCTGCAGAAACAAAACAGAGTGCCCTCGACTTGTGCTGAAAAGAGATGCTGAGAACATGTTGCACCATAATAAGTGTTCAGCTATTCATTGGATCAAGACCTGCTGCATGAAGAGGCATGAGGAAGCATAAAACCAGAAGTAATGTAGCCTAAAGTAAGGCAGAATCAGAGAAGCAATAACTGTTATGACTAGAATGATAATTAAGAGCTGGATTCCCAGTTGTCAGTAGAACAGTGTATGTACACTTGTACCAGAACTGCAAGAAGAATTGAATTGAAGAATTTACTCCAGACATCTCAGATTAGACCATTGTCACATTGGCTGGCAAGGATGGATCAGATGGCTGTTGTGTTTTACAGCCTTCTCCCTGCTGACCATCTTCCACAGATAGATCTTCAGTTTGCTTTAAAACATCTTCCCTTATGTTGCACTCTTACTCATACATTGTGAGAAAGTTACATTTTCACAAATACCTTGAGAGCACTGCTGGCAAAGGAGCTGGTCGCATCCTCTGCCTGTACCTGAGTGCCCCTTCCCGCCTCCCTGGCTCTCTTCCTTTTCCCTGGATGTGCGTATGGGGAACTGCACTGTGAACTCTATTAGAAAACCTCTCTAGACTAAAAGTGATGGGGAAGGGGAAGCAGGGGGAAATCTAAAATGCTTGACTTGAATTCATTCCTACCAGGAAATTTAATTCTGCACAGCTTAACTTCCTGCATTACCATCAGTGGGATTTAAACACTAAGTTTAACTTTGGTACTTTGTCTTGTAAGAGCATTTCAGTATAAATCTTACTGGCCTCTATCTATGTACTTATTCTATTTTCTGTTTAAATAGTTAAAAATATTATAACTTGATTGTTTCACATGAGGAGCTTATCAGGAGTGGTCATGAAGAAAGATGACTTTGATTTTTGTGTGTGTGTATATATATATATATAAAAAATAGTCTAACCTACATGTTAAGCACTTCATTAACATGTATAAATTCCCCCTCTCCCTCCCTCCTGCAATTATTTAAGCCTGTTTGGCAATAGCACGTATGACAAAGATCAGTGATGGAGTGCTGAATAGCTACCTTTGCAACTAAAAGGCTTGGGAAAATTCCTTTTTTCAAACTGAAGATTATCTTATGTCTGTTGTAACCTTGTCAGGTCTCAAAGGGAGCTCAAACAGTTCTTGATATTGGGGGGGTGGGGGGTGGGGAAGCTTAGCTGTCTGTATAATTGCGTCCACATTGAGTAACACAACTCATTTGCTTAGATTAGCGTGTGAGATTCCCCAAATTTGCAGGCCAATTTAAAAGCCATGATGATGATTTGGGTTCATTCTCAACAAAAGAAAGATGAGCTTCTGCTTATCTATTTTTTTGAGTACCGTTTTTGATACTGCTGTAGACCTGTCTGACATAAGTTTATAAGCCTTTCTTGCCTTGTACAGCTCTTAGGATGAGACGCTAATACCTGGGCTCAGTCTATCACAGTGATGTGCTGAATGAAGTCTTATATTATATAACATGAGATGCATGCTATTGGTTGTTTTTAAAAAAAAGTCTAGAATGCCCAGAATCACAAAGAAAACAGGGAAATCCAGTTATTTTCTATAACAGAAACCTTAATATCCATAAGTCAATAATTAATAAATGGACAGGCAAAAAAAAAATGACCCGCTTTTAAGAAAAGGAGTTGTTGAGGAAGCTTGTGGTATGTTGATAATGTTTTGGATAGTAAAAAGATTGTCTTAGTCTTTATGAAATAAATAGTGATGAAGACTGAAGTGTTTTCTATTGGGCAGCAGTGAAGTGCTGGATAGTTTTGTAAGTGTACTGAAACATGTAGTCATCAAGTAAGAAGCGCAATATGAAGCTGGTGCTTTAGGCTTATGTGACTTACTCTGTGCCATTCTTAAATAGAATAAGAGCCTTTGGTGGAGATTTTTGATATCTTGCTAAGAATCAGAGAAAGATGGATCAGGTAGTCCAGAGAGATGAAGTGTGCCAGCATAGAGGACGGTTTATTAGAAACTGAGAGAAGGGGCATATTTCATACGTAGATGGAAGCAATCATGAGAAAGGAGATGTGGGGCGAGGGGAGAAACAAGGCTCTAGCTGCTGTGTTGCACTAAGAGCCTGTCCTTTTCCCGTGAAGCATGTATGATGGCTGTACCGGTTCCTCTGTTTAAATTTCTCAGTGAAAAAAATAACTAAAAGGCTGATCCGCAGTTAGGGAACAGGAAGAAACTTAACTAGTGACTGCATTGGTTGCTGCCCCGGCACGTATGTGTACCCTGTTGGTTTTTATATTTTCTCAACTATAAAATGTGAGTAATAATGCTTAGATTATGTATCATTCAGTGTTGTGCGAGTTAATTAGATAATGCTACGTAGTTCTTTGAAGATGAAATGCATATAAATGTTGTATAAAGCTTACTAAGGGGCTCTGTCAGGTATATGGGAACCCATAGTAACTTCAGACAGAAGAGAGCTGAGAAATGTAAGGCAGAGGCACTTGGGCTGGCTGCATGCAAATTGACTTGAGCAACAGAATGGCACGTTCACACACATTTTTCCCGTGTTGACAAGCCCTGCAGACTGGCACAACAATGTGTAAGCGTTTCTGGACTAAAGCTTTTAGTCTTGCGTTGTCTAACCTACTGCTTCGGGAATCTTGGCTTTGTTATGTGTTAGAGATATCGTTAAGTGGCAAAGAGAAGGAATGGAAATGTGAGCTCTGTTGGCTTGATATTTCTGACCCAAGACACTTGGCAGTGGTGGGTTGGATGCCAAGGTAGCATGAAGTTTAAAAGAAAAAATGGAAGGATGGAGACACATGTACACTGCTCCAGGAGCTGGAGTTTTAGTATCAGTAGTTGTGTGATGACCCAAGCTGGGATAGTGAAAACTGTTGCTTACTGAAGCAATTTAGCAAAGCTTGGAGGATGGATTAGGCAAAAGTATTAGTATTAACCCTTTTTTCCATTCGGTTTACTTTCTTGTTTCCCTGTTGTATCTTTCTCACTCTTGTGTACAATAACTTTATCCTCTAAAGATCTCTGAGCAGGTGTTGTTTCTTAGCTGGCATAACTACCTAACTTTTCAATGTTATTTACTAACAAAGTGGATTTCATTTGGTAACTAAGGCATGACTTACTTTTCCTTTAAAGAATTTTTGTCTGCTTGCCATGTGTTGTGCAACGGAGCAACATCATGGTACATTTTGTTCCTCACTGGTGTCAGCAAGCTCTCTTACAGTGCTTAAAACAGTTTCACTAGTTTGGGGTTTGGAGTGACTTAGATGAGTCAGTTGCATCTTACTGGAAGGTCAAACGAAAGAAATGCAGCTTTGTAGGTCTCCTTGGTGAAAAAGTACAGAAATACATACTAATTCCAGATCAGCGTTGCTTAACAATGACAACAGTAAAATTTAAAAGTAAAAGTAGGTAAAGGTGTTGTTATGTCTTTGAGGTCTTTTTCTGTAGAAGCTGCATTTTGTTAATCTATTGCTGAAAAATTTCAAAAGCATAAAGTCACATAATGAAGTAGGTTATTTTTTTTAAATATATCATTGCTTCAGTTTGAACAGTATATGTATTAGTTTTTCTTCCAAATAACTGAATTGTGCATTGAACTCCAAAACAAGGTTTTTTCCACACAGATTTAAGACTAAAAGTTTACTATTCTTTTTTTCCTCTCAAGTTGAATCTTCTCATACTTAAACAAGGTTAACTTATTTTCTCCAAAATTTTCTTGCAGATCTTAAAATCTCAAGACATGTATTTCCTTGGACTCTTGTCTTTGCTTGTTTTGCAAAGCAAAGCCTTCAAGACAAATTTTCCTGATGAAACCATTGCAGAGCTGTCTGTGAATGTTTACAATCAGCTGCGAGCTGCAAGAGAAGATGAGAATATTCTTTTCTCTCCTCTAAGCATTGCAATAGCCATGGGAATGGTAGAGCTTGGAGCCCATGGAACCACTTTGAAAGAAATTCGACATTCCTTGGGTTTTGACAGCTTAAAAAGTGGTAAGGCCTTTTAGTCATGTTTTACTGTGGGGCTTTTTGTCTTAAAGAAACAGATGGCAATGCCTGAACAATGATGGTAGTGGCCTGGTCATGTGCATGGGTTATTAATCAGTAGACTTCTGACATCCCGTTTGATGGCTTGAGCATGTTGGAGCATGCCTCCGTGGATTCTGCATCAACTGAAAGATGCTCACATAGAATCCTGTCTTGGGCACCTCAATCTTAAGTGATTGCAGTTATCTGTTGATCTTGGATTCTGTCTGCAAAATAAGCTTGTCTTTGCTTCTAGAGTTATAAGAAGATTTTTAGGAAAATCCTTTTAGGGATTATAATGAAACCTAAAAAGGAAACAGTCATTTTAGCAATATTGCTGATATGAAAGTATGAACATCTTGGTAATTTAACTGGAAATATCTCTTACTTTGACATAACTTGTTTTAGTTCTCGTAGGTATAACCTGTAGATAATTAGGTTACCCTAATTTGTGTCCCTAATGTTCTGTCTGCATTGTATATCTGTGTGTGACACTATGCAAGCTAATTTAAGCAATATAATTATCTTGGTTGTTTCAGCACAATATGCCACATGTTCCCATCGGCCTTTCTGAGAACCAGGATTCTTTTCTTTAGCAGAGAACAGTGCTACCACACTGCCTGGTTTGTAGTATGGGATGAGCTAAATCACGTGTCTGTGCTGTGGAATGCAAGCACACTCAGTTAGTGCAAGCAATTGTACTATGACTGCAAATGGAGGGGATGAGTGAATGGTAAAAAATGACTTTGAAAAAGCAATTTCTATGAATTTTGATGTCAAAGTAATTAGTTTGAAACAAAATTTCTTATTCTTGCAACATACTGGATTTCAAGTCTTCGGTGAAAGGATCTTGGGGAGATGAAGATGTGTTCAACAGTAGCGCTGCAACACGCAGATGATGCCTCTTTGTGGAGGCTACAGCACGTGTTTAGTTCTACAATTTGCTTCTCAAACATTGATACATTATCCCTTAGCTATAACTGAAGTTATGCAGTTAATTTGAGCTGGGCCATTCACTGTTCTTGCATGTGAGTGTATTCAGTGAAAGTACTCCAATGATTTCTGCTTGGAATATATCACTGCATTCAATTTTTAAGGGTTTGTGGTTTTTTTAATTAGAAATTTCAGCTTCAGGTAGACAATGCAACAGTACAAGCATCCTATCTTAAAGCAGACTACTTTAATCCTATTCAGGATTCTGCTTTACCCAAGCAAATGATTCTATACCCCACGCAGGATCCTGGGAGATTCTAGAGCTGTTTCTTGCAGAGAGAAGTCTGTGGGGAAGTCCTTAGCTTCAAAACTTGAAGTTCATTTTTCCTTTAAAAACTGGCTTTTAGGATGTAATGAAAATTCTGTTAAGGATTTGTGGTGGTAAGACATAGAAGTGTGACTTATAAGAATTTAATTACTCTTTTAGTGTTGAAAGGATTACCATTGATACCTTTGTCTGTGATAGGATCCAAATGTCTCATTAATTACAGTAATTGTAGGTAGATGAAAAAGTAAGCTTTAAATAATATGTTCTGCCTTGTAGATTGTTCTTTCAGATCTGAAGGTGTGGGTAAGTTTAGAAACAAGTTTATAAAAAAAGTGTTGTTTTTGGGGGGTTTTTTTTGCATAAAATGTCTTTATGAATATTCAGCAGAAAAAAACATGGAATAACTTTCTTTTCTGAAACACTGAATCTGTTTTTCTTTCCTCAGGTGAAGAGTTTACCTTCTTGAAGGACCTTTCTGATATGGCAACCACTGAAGAAAGTCATTATGTTCTGAATATTGCTAATTCTCTCTATGTGCAGAATGGATTTCATATCAGTGACAAATTTTTGCAGTTGGTGAAAAAATACTTTAAAGCTGAAGTTGAGAATATAGACTTTAGCCAAAGTGCAGCTGTAGCTACCCACATTAATAAGTGGGTCGAGAATCATACAAATAGTAAGTCCACATGATTCTCTTATATACTTCCTGCAGTAAGTGTTTGTGTTTTCAGAGTTATACAGTGTTGTTGATTTGTTGCCTTGGCTTTTATCTCTTCCATTTGAAATTAAAGTATCTCCTCCCATAAAAAGAATTCTAATGAATTTGTGAAATCATAATTTTTTTCTTGTAAAGGGATGATCTGTCTTAAGTAATATTAGCCATTACTAATCATATAGTAGTATCTGACTGAATATTTTTTCTCCTGTCTTCCTATCTTAAGGTACCTGTAACATTTATTGAAGGAGAATGGTTTTTAATAGTGAGCATTTCAATAGTATTTTAATACTGATTTCAATATTAAATTACCAAAAAAATAGATAAGTACTATTGTATGCGACTTTTCTGCCAGTAGCAAAGGGGTTATTGGCCTGTGCTTTGGGTGTGTGGAGTATCACTAGCTCTCTGAGGAACTCATAGTTACAAGGTATCGAGAAACAGAATACTAAGGAGTACAAAAGTGTAAGTTTGAACCACGACATTAGACCCTGTAATTTAATCTTTTCCAATGTGAGAAAACTAGATAGCATGTTGAGAGTGTAGTTGGTTTTAGGAAGACTGTCAACAGTTTCACAACAAAAATTTGCAGCAGGAGAGTAAGCACAAAATTACTGATGTAAATATGCATATTGAGATCTGCATGATGTAGTGCTTGTTTTGCTTGTGGAATCCCAAAGATGTGCCGCTTTCTGAATATATGCAGAGTCTCAAGATACGGGAGTGAAGTTAGTCCCCCACTGAAGGCATCAAAATGTAATCTCATTCTAGTTCATCTAGCACGCTCTGGAGATTGATGCTTTGAGAGTAATTCAACAGGGGCTTAGCTTTAACATCAGTTGTACCATTCTAAATTTGAAGGTATCAGAATCTCCTGTAAGGAATTAACATATCAGTATGTAGTCTGAGCATTTAAGAATCCATAACGCTTTATGGAAGTGTATGGCACCAAAGTGGAAAAACACCTCATCTAATACTTTTATTCTATTTTGGAAGTGATCTGCTTTTTCCAAGGGAAAATGGCAGCTATTATATTCATAATGAATTCTGCCCTTTATCTCAAGCTACAGAAACAGAGGGAATGTAAGTGATGCAGCAGACTGCAGAGTGTTTTCAGAGAAACATGGTGTCTGTCTGAAGGAAAACTAAAATTTTCTTTCTTTTAGAACAGCAAGTTCTCCTCCTTAATACCTGCCTCATGTGCTGACTGAGCTCGTAACCATTTCCCTGGAAGGAGCTGTGCAGAGCTAAGGCAGGCAGCTCTGGGTCTCTTAGCATTAGGTTGCGATAGTAACAGTCCCTCAGCCTAGTCTCTGACCACTCGATCTCATTCTCTCCTGTCTGCCAGCTCAGATGGAAGAGGCTTATTTTCTCATTAGGACAGGGGTACAAGACAGGCAGGTTTCCAATTCTAGCATGTTAAGCATGATGGGAGGCTTGGAGCAGAAAACATAACTGTCAAAGGTTTCTCTAGCCAGAAAAATTCTTAACATATATTAGTGTATTAACATGATGTGGCTGAAAAAGAGGGAATGTGATGTACAAAATAGAAATGGAAAAACTGGAAGTGTATTCCTTCTTAATTTTTCCTTTTTTTTTTTTTTTTTGTTTTCCAACCAGAGTGAGTGAGTATGGCAGTATGGGTCACATCTCATTTCTAAGAATGTCCTAGATAAAATGAAGTACAAACAGCAACCCAGAAGAAATACTACCCTATGATACACAAATTTCACAGCAGTTAGTCCATGTCATATGCTCCAGAAAGCAGAATTAATCTGTATTTTAAACCATGGATTAAGAAGTAATAATCAAACACATTCCTCAGTCTATTTTAACACCTGGCATTGCAATGTCAGTTAAAAATAGAAATGAGCAAGAAAGCTACCCAAAGTAGGCTGTAATTCTTCAAAAATAGGGACAAATCTGGTCAGTGCACCAAATTTAACAAATTCAAAATTATTTTGCCAAAAAGCAAGCCATTTAAGATGAGCTAAAGCAGGTAACAGACTGTTTTCTGATGTAAATGACTTATTGAGGAGTAGGAGCAAAGCAGCTGCTGTGCTCAGCTGACATACCTTCCATGAATAGAGCAGATGCTAGATATTTTTTTTCTCTTTTGCTTTTCAAGAGAGAATGTCAATGGAACAAATGGTAGGAATTTATAGATCTTTTTTTATGATTAGTCTGTACTTTGAAATCTGTTGGACACTACTTGATTAGAAATGGAATGCTTCCTTCAAAATTGGCCCAGGTGAAGTTCCAATGGGTATACTTAAACACTTCACATTAATCACCCATTTAAGTGCTGCGTTGGATTGGAGCCAAAGTTTGTAGAAGTTCTCACCTTAAGAGGATAGTGCTGAACTGTATCGCAGCACCACTGTAAACATTCCTTATGTGACCCCTTTTCTACTTGGTTTCATTGTGGGGTATATTTAAGTAGTGATCAAGAAACAGTTGACTAACATGTACTCGATGGAAGGGTTTCCACACCTACACTGTGATTTAGGTTTACAAAACACTGGCAGTTTAATTTGAGATATAATGGAACATCTGAATTGGAAATTACATGTTAGCACAGCTTTTTATTTTCTTGCATTTTTCAAACTGTTTTAAGTTTTGATTTAATGCTCAGCTTGACATACAGACTGACAGTTGGCTTTCTTCTTAGATATGATCAAAGATTTTGTGTCTTCAAGAGATTTTGGTGCTCTAACTCATTTGGCTCTCATCAACGCAATCTACTTTAAAGGCAACTGGAAATCACAATTCAGACCTGAAAATACAAGAACTTTTTCTTTCACTAAAGATGATGAAAGTGAAGTGCAGATTCCAATGATGTACCAGCAGGGAGAGTTTTACTATGGTGAGTTGGAGCTTTTAGCAATTTAAAGCTAATAAGTCTTCCATTAATAGGTTTGTTGTAGTATAATACTCATTTATATTGTTGTCTGTTCTTTCACCTAGAATTTTTAATGTGGTGTTTGCCCAGTGAAGGGACTCTGATGTATTTTTGTAATGTGTGTGCTTATGTATTATAACAAGATAGCAACACTTAAAATGACCTCTTTCTTGATTACTTTTTTAGGTATGTGTTTGGTGCTACATGGTGCATTTCAGAATGTTTATCCGTTAGATATAACTTCTTTACGATTATTGAACTAGTCCTGCTTCTCACTAAAATATTTTTTCTTGTGCTATGCTAAATATTAAAATGAACAATATTTGCTTGTTACTGTTGTAACTCCAAGTGGGTTCTACAGTGTCTAGCATTGGTAGTATTTCAGTCTCATCACTGACAAATTACCTCTCCTGAATTAAACCCTCTGCCCATTTCCATGAAAGTCTTGGCAGCCTTAACAACTTTTAGACTTCTCTCTGTCTAACCAGGGGAAGTTAGGTTCAGACGTATGGTTATCTACAAACTCTGTGATTGCATAAGCTTGTTTTCTTTAAGAAAGCACATGTAATCCTCAAATCCTGCGATGAGGAAACCAATATAAATTTTATACAGAATAGAATAAATACGGTCATTTTTATCTCTGGTATCTAGTAAATACTGCCTAGTATTAATCTTACATTTTTCCCCTCTCTCCAGTAAAAATAAAACAAAATACTTCTAATAGCTTTTTTGTTGTTGTTTTTCTTTTGTAGGAGAGTTCAGTGATGGCTCCAATGAAGCAGGTGGTATCTATCAAGTTCTGGAAATACCATATGAGGGAGATGAAATTAGTATGATGATCGTTCTTTCCAGACAGGAAGTTCCACTGGTCACACTGGAACCACTGGTCAAAGCCTCGTTAATTAATGAATGGGCTAATTCTGTAAAGAAGCAGAAAGTGGAAGTCTATTTACCAAGGTGAGAATATACTCCCATGTCAATAGAAGGGGAAAGATTGCATTCAAATTGATCAGAGTAGCAGAGTAGGTAACACTCGAACATCTTGATCAAGTGTGCAGTTATATAGCACCTATGTGAAGGTTGCTTTGACAAGAAAGCCCAAGGGCCATGTAGTGCAGAATGGTGGTTGAGCAGCAGATGAGCAGCATTTGCATCCCTTTCATACGGAAGCTCCAGAAAGGAGAATTTTATCATCAGGAATACATCTCCCCTGAATGATGTTGAGAGTATTGCAGAACTCATTATGGATAAGTTCCATTTAGACAGGAGCCATAGAAATATTGCAAGTCTGAATTAACAAAAGCTAAAATGTTTCATTTAGGTCCTAATTAGATTTGTATGTGCTGCCAATTTAAATAGTTGTAATGGTGTGTGTCTGTGTAGATAGAAATGGCGGAGTGTTAAGAGGTAATTCCAGTCAATTTTTGTCTTTTTTCTTAGTTGTAGTAAGTGCTGGTTTCTTTTTCCTTAGAGGAGCAAAAGAATAACAAGACCTTACTACTAGAAAGGATAAAACTTCAGTTCATTTGTAGACATAAGTTGTGTGTGCTCAGTGGCATATTTGCTCGCAAATACCACTTAGTTATCTTTCCTAGAATTTTATTTCATCCACCTTAAAATATTTTTCATACTTGCTCTAAAATTGACTTAGTAATAGAGTTATTTACTACTAAATCTGACTAATAATGCATAGTTGGATCATGATGCCTTTCAAGTGATTCATAGTGATTTCATTTAAGTGTTTATATAATAATATGCCACAAATTTGATGTGGATCACTTCTTATTCTACATTTGACGCTGTGCAGTGGATACATGACAGCAGAAAAAAGAAACTATAGTGAATCTTTTTAATCATTAAAGTAGTTCTTTGGTTTCAGGTGACAGAGATTTGAGTTTATTTCATGTGTAAAGAGCAGGGCAAGAATGCCTGAATTTCATCAGTTTCCTTTCCAAAGCAAAGACTGCTTTCAAGAAGCTAACTACAGCTGAGCACAATAAAACAAGGCTAGCCAGGATAAATTAGGTTGATCCGGACTGGTGCTGTCAGCATGCCCCGATTCCAACTCGAGATGGAATTCCACTTATCTTTAAAGCTGTTACGCTTGGAGTTAGAGTGGTGAGGGAAGAGCAGCATTTTGGGACTGTTTTTCTCTGCCTCATAGTAAGAGTTCCTTTCTTTTTTAAGTAGCATTTCCTTTGAAGGAGCAGGGAGAGCAGCAAAGAGCTGCATTGCAGGCAAACTGAACCTACTGTACACTGTTCCTGTGATTTTCTTTGTTTGTTTTGTCTCTTGGAGCTTCAGGTCCGAGGAGTCTTAGTATTAACAGTTTACTAAGATGCAGGGGAGGGGCATTTATCCTAGGCAATTTCTCCTGCATGCTTAGACAAACCTTACCTAGGTGTTAATAAGAACTAAATTATGAGTATTCTTCCATCTCTTATAAAAGGAAAGCTTAACTGGAGCATTTCACAGCCTGTGTATCAGGTGCTGAAGTGGGAGATCTTCTCTCAAAGAATTTCTGGAGTGCGAGATCCACAACAGAAGTCTCCCTCCATTGATTGCGTAGGGAATCTGTGAAAACTAGCTATGTACTTAAGAAGCTTAGGTATCGAAAGTTAAATGCGTGAATGTCATTGAAAACGTATTAATTATGTTTATGGATTGAATTATGTTTTTAGAGGTAGTTTGGGGTTTCGTTTACTTTTAACCAAAAGCAGAGACTCCAGGATTCTCTGTAGTCAAGTTCTCAGACATGAGTTTGAGGCTTAGGTTTTGTTTGGTCATGTAATGTCCTTATTTATTCCATCCTCAGGCTAGTCGTCATGCCTGTCACTCTTATCCGAGAACCTCAAAATGCTTGGTAAACATTTGTGAATTAAGGCTATACAAAGGCCAAACAGGTACAACCAGGTGCTGATTACCTTCAGTATTTTCAGATTTTAAAAGATCACTATCATGAGCTTGAAATTCCATATGGTAATCCTGCCGTTTCCGTACAAAAATTCCAAAGATTAATTGCATGCTCCCAAAGGTGTTGGATTTCCATTAGGGATTCAGAGGTGATCTGCAGGATTTTATCAATGTTCTAAATAAACACTTCATAAATATTTTATGCTCTGACTCAGAAAGGCATGTTATGAAATGTGGCCTGCAGGCTCTGTCCACTGAGAAATTGAAAGCAGCAGTGGAAAAAATTAAATTTTTATATCCTGAAAGATGCTATCCAATTGTAAAGTGAACATTTTTTAAACTTACACATTTGTACTAGGACCTGAATGACTAGCCAAAGCAGAGTTAATCACAACTTTCCAATTTCTGTCTGCATTATCTGTATGCAAATGAGATTGTGTATTATTCCACTTAATAGCAAAGGAGAGATTTGTACAGAATTGTTAAATTATGCTTTCTCATTTTCATTTTCAAATCATTGTTTCCAGTTTAACCCAGACTAAAGTGATCAACATTTTAATCCACTTTTTGCATAGGAGTGAAACAGACCATGAATCTAATTTACAAAGCTGTCTCTAACATAAATTATTTGAAGAGCAGAGGAGGAACTAGTACCTAATAACAGTGCTACAGTCTACAGATCTCCTCTTAAGGATTGTTTCAGTATGCCCAGCTCTATATAATGACCTTCTTGCTTTTTTGTACATTTAAAATATCCTAAAAAAGCCTTAGACTGATTGAAATAAGTGGGGTTTTTTAACTGAAGGTTGTTCTCTCTCAACCCCCATTTCCCCCTAAAAAAACCAACCCTAAAAAAAAAAAAAAAAACCCAGACATTCTCTCTTTTTTTTTTTTAACATGCTCTCTTGAGTCCCCTTTTCATGAGGAATAGGCCAGTGCTGATTGTTCTTGAGATACAGTCATGGAAGAGGCATAAAACTGTCCCACTGAAATACACAGCCAACTTCTGCAGCCCTGGATGGAAGGACCTTGCCAGAGAAAGAACCATAACCTCCCTTGCTTCACCTGCTCAGAGCAGCTGTGTGGGGTTTTTTGTTTGGTTTTGCTGTTAGTGGGATTTTTTTTTGTTGTTGTTGCTTACTTGTTCATTTATAGGCTATTAAATCATGCAGGTTAGTTCTAGCACCTCAGGATGATGTAGCTGAAATTCCAACTGAAATGTTGGAATTGATATCAGCTGGCAGCTTTGTGTTGTAGGCTGCTTGCTAGGTTAAAATAGTGATTCAGATCCGGGGGGCCTTTCCTCCAACCAAGAATACTGTTGATTTCAAGCAGTGGAGCCATTCCTTTGTTTGCTTTTTGTTCTGCAGAATGCAATGCATTCAACCCAATCTGAAAATGTGGAATTTCTTGCTTTTGCTCATTCAGAACTCTTAGTAATTTTTGCAATTATAGCCTTTGGAATGAGTCACACTAGACTCTAGTTAACTTCTGTTGTATAACTAGAAAGTGTACCCTAATCCTCCGTGATTCTGTGGAAGCTGAGTGCCTAAGGACTTCACAAAAAAAATCAGCATTTCAGAAGGGTTGCACAGTACCATACAAGATGAAGCCATCTTTTCTTCTCTTTTGAAAGTCTGTAAAATAGCAGAAAGATGGCCTGATATGCTATGTTAAAGTTAGTGCTCTATGCAAAACCTAAAGGTTCAGATACATTTATGTCATCAACAGTCTCCTTAGTTATGTGTCATTTTAATCTAATGCTTGTGTAAGTGTTAAATTTCATGAAAATACCATCATTCTCTGCTAAACTCCCAGAAAACTGTTAGTTTCTCAGTCTAATTCTACTTCCGAAGCGTCTCATTCTGTTCTTCATTTCATGTGGGAGAGATCCAAAGATGATGGAAATAAAGGGAAGTCTTTTTGTTGAGCTATTTGGTCTACATTTTACATGTAGGAAGTGGAGAGACTTTACAAATGAACATTGTAAAAAATAATTATAGAGCTAACTCCCGTCTTCACTTCTCCTTGACTTTGGCTAACAGCTGATAGGCAGAGTCCCTATCCCTTATTAATATCATTCAGCTCAGTGCTTTCTAAGGAGGTCTGTAGAAGCTTATATCCATGAACACGTGTGGTGGTGAACCTTCTAGAATTGCTTAAGCACAGAAGCTCTCCTCTTGATTCAAAATACCTTATCTTTTCTTCAGTGTCTTGAGGTTTCTCAGACTTCCCTTTGTGGTTTTTAATGCTCCCGGTTGCAACTATTCCATGACTTCTGATACTGAACCATTGAAATCGATTTTCAATAGTATTTTTAGCATCAGAAGCACCTAAAAGATTGTGGGGGAAAAAATATGACCATCTGGTTTATTATATGAGACAAACACTGCAAATAACCATGTGTCATGACTAGTGTCGTGTAGCTCGGCATTTCTAAAGTCTGGAGGTACAGTAAATGCCTGGCCTGGGAAATGAGATTGAATGTCTCTTCTGTGTTCTAGACTGTCAGCTTTGATTTTGAATACCTTCATTGCTGTCTATAAGGAACACAAAGACATCCAAATATGACTGGAGGATAACTCCTACCATATGTTTATGTAGGTTTGCATAGCCTGAAGTTATATTTCAAATTGTAAAGCAGGCCTGTTATTTTTCAAAAGAGGCTAATTTTGATATCAGCTAAAATATTTGAAATATCATTAATAATAGCTTATCTGTAACTCTTGCTGTTCTTCAGAGCATGTGAGAAAGGAAGGGAGGTGCTATTGTGAATAGCAGTTCAGAGTGGGTTTTTACCAGATGACAAAACTGAAAGGGGAGAAGGGAAATAATTAGTTTTATTTTCATAAAGGGATAGAATGGTATTTATACAGCTGATGTGATATTTTTGGTCTACTTTGTCATAAAAAGCAGAAACTCACTCGTATAGATAATGTCGAGACCTTCACTCATCCACCTGTTCAGCATTTGCCTTTCCAGAGGTTTCAGTCAGGGGATAGTCTCTCTCTAGTGATTAAGTGACTGCTACTATTGTTCATGTAGGTATTCTTTAGCAAAATAACCAATCAACTTGTTTGCGTTTTCTTTTTTCAGATGCATATTCAGCTGGGGCTTTACTGTTTTGATTGGGCTTGTTTGGTTTCAAAAACATCTCCCAAACCTCTTTTGTGATTAGTATGCAAAAGCATCTTTTGTGATGCTCACTTTCTGGATCACAATTCATCACTTAGCAGATAAGTGTGTTTTCTGTCCAGTGGTCAAGAGACTTAAACCCAACTAATTCCTATTTATATCTTCTAGTGATTCTCTGCAGTTGGAAAAAATGCTTTTTTTGCAGTTATTTCTATCTGTGAACTCAAATTTTGCTTTTCATGCAGACTTTTCTTGTTAGTGTCCTATCCTGATATTCTTTACTAGTTTGACATTGCTACTTAATAGCTAAATTATCTTGAAAGCTTGATACATTCTAATACTAATTGTGGTGAAATAAAAGCCAAAACACGATTCTGAAATTTTTACAAAATGGATTTTAACATTAATTTGCCTTTTCTGCATGTTGGTAAGGTAGGTTGGACATGTTGTTCAAAAAATAGTTTTAATATAGAAAGAAATATTTCTGGATTTCTTCAGTGTGCACAGACACGACCTCTACTGTTTAACTCCATTTAACTCTGGCATCAGGAATCAAGTCTTAATTAATCTTTCCTAGGTTTTTACTGAAGTCTCTAAAATGGTCTGGACTTACATTACAAGTGTGTAGTGAGAGTAAAACTAGTCTCTTTTTTGGAGCCTGTAAGCCAGTGGGAAATTTGAATGAATGAGCAACTTGCAGATTTGTCACATAGATTAAAGCTAAAATTGTGCAGAAGTTCTTGTGAGCTCCCTGCCTGTAGTTTTTGACCAGCGTCAGTGTCCACAGCTTTCGAAGAGGAACGTGAGTGATGATTCCTCTTAGAAGAAAGCTAACAGGACACAGCTCCATTTCCTGCAATCTGACTGGCTGTTTTCAGGTCATTTCTTCTGTCTACCTGCATCTCATTCATTAAGATAATGTCATCTTTTTTCTTTTTTTTATAATGCTGCCACACTGACTGATGCAGAATATGCCAGAATGCCATAAGCTTCCTCTAGTACACAAATCTTTGTTGATCTCTTCTGATTCTTTCGAGAAGTGCCAAAACAACAATATCAGAAGAATCAGTTCTTGTGTTTTAATTCCAGGCGTATCCTGGAATTCATCTGGGCTTGTGGTGCCACCAGTGATTTATCGATCCTGAACTACCTCCAGATCCTACTTAAACTTGCATAAAATTCTTCTTTGGGTAATGACTTATATCTATTCCATCATAGATTTTTGGCTTCTAATGGTGTCTCTACATTCATTATGAATGTAGATTGTGTATTGGATTTTTCTCATTCTGTGTAAATGTGAGGAAGATCCACTTGACTCTTATCCAGTTGTCTTTTGGTATCCAGAATATTCTCTTTCAAGCTGCAAAGGCTTGTATGTGCCAAGGTATTGTACATCTGAGCTCTTCATCAGCTGTTCTCTGCTCAGCGTTCTGGCCTGTACTTTCTGCTGAAAAGAACATGTTCCTCCAGGTAGCTGAGGAAGTTTAGTCCTGAAAAAGATCATCACAAGAAATTGCGCAGAAGCACGTTTTATTTTATTTGGTTCTGGTACCAGTAAGACCCTTTACCTAAGGACTGCAGTGTAATTGCAGAGTTGTTTCTGACTGAATGGCTTGCTGGAGAAACTGTAACATCACCATATGGACTATATATTTTGTGTTGTAGAGTTATAACCAGTCACTGTCAGCATAATTTAAATCGCTAATAATTTGTTTGGTCGTTCTACAGAAAACCCGTAACTCAACCATAACAAACATTTATAATTAGTCTCTTGTGTTTGTAGAATTCTGGTATTTTCTGATTGGGACTGCCATTCTTCTTATTATTCTGTGATATTTCTTTGTTTCTCCAGCTGTCCAGTCTGGTTTTGGCCATACATAAAGGACTTGAGTCATTTTTTGTCTTACTGACACCAGGCATAACATTTAAAATGTTTGAAAAGAAGTCTTTGTAAATGGAACAAGCTTTTACCCAAAATCTTGCCCTCAGGATTAATCTCAGTTTGTCGTTCCAGCATAGTGACATAGTCCAGAACATGGCTTTACAAGCTAACCCTGAAATCCTGCCAGGTTGTACTCACATGTGCATTTGCGCTAACAACTATTTGTTTTCCCTGTTCTTTACTCACAATCAAAACCCAATTAAAATTTTGCCGCCAGAGTAATTAGAAGCTGAGTCAGAAGTGCTTTATATTCATGTTCATAACTGCTGGTCTTTGCTTCCACTGTCTAAATAAAACTGGAGTATCTTCCTTACTTTCTTACTCCTTCTTGGCCAACAGCTGTCTATAAAGTTTGTGCTGTCCTTTACCTTATTTGATATTCTAGTCTAGTATGTGTACAATTAAATTCAGGTTTTTATAGTAAATTTTTTTTATAAAAAGCAAGCATTTACGTTAGCTACTGCATCATTTTGCACTGAGGTTTTATGGTCAGGGACTGTACGTTCATTCCATTAGCATATTTTTGATCGCTTCTGCATTAGAAAAAGAAATCTACCTGTGAAAGTAAACCAATTTGCAAGCATTTTTGTAGAAGGTGTCGCTATGCTATACTGCCAGTGCCAAATCTACTGTACGTTATTTACCTCAGTGTTTTGATTGTCATTACCTAGAAATTTTAACTTTCTAATAACAGTAAGTACTTCTTACATTCTGGGCTTTTTGTAATTTTCTATTACATTCTCCAGGTTCACAGTAGAACAGGAAGTTGATCTGAAAGATGTCTGGAGAGGTCTCGGAATTACAGAACTGTTCAGTAGTAGTGCTGACCTTACTGCGATGTCTGGTAAGAGGTTCTTGTGTTGTCTCTCAAGGTGTATGAGGAAGTACTAATATTACCTAAAGATAACCAACAAGCTCTTCAAAGTGGTTTTACGGAGGGGAAAACACAAACCTGCTAGCAATTTTTCTGATCCTTTGAGATTTTTGTATAATTTAAGAGTGTTCTCGCTGTAGAAGTAGTTGGGGCAGTTGGTACAGCGTATGTGTGAGAGATGGCAGATTTTTGACCTGAGAAAGTTCACTCCGAATATTTCAGAATTGGATTTCATTAGAACTGTAGAGAAAGCGTAACACTATGCAAGAGGCAGATCCACGTTGGAGCAATATATGGCTTCAGTGCCTTGATGGCAAATAGCCCCTTGTGCGAAATGCATTTGCTCATAGCATTAAGAGCATTAAGCTGTTGTACAATTAGTCATCTCCCCAAATACCTGCTGTATAGAAGCAGCTCAGGAAAGAAAGACTTCTGAGATAAAAGCAATTTAGTCACATATGCTGCTTGCCTATTTCAATATGTTGTCACACTTTATTTTCAGAAGTTGAAATATCCAATACATTTAGAAATTCAGGTGGAAACGAGATATTTGTGCTTTTATTACCTCCTAAAAGGTATTGAATTGGCACAAAAGATAGTTGAGTCGTCTTTGCCTGGGAAGTTGTTTTCATTTTTTGCATAACAAAACTAGCCATGAAAGCAGTGTGTTCAGCATGGTCTGTCTAGACCTGAATTTTGGCAAACCCAGTTGTTCTCTATCTAGAAGCATGTGCCAGTGTGAGATTTCTGTCATTGTTCTTGTAATTTATGCTTCCATACTGCTCTCTGTATGTGTTTCTGCTCTGTGGGTTACTGTCTAATCAGCCAGATAGATCCTTAGCTGATGGGAAATACCTGTTCTTAATTGTCTGTCTCTGGAAGCAGTCACACCTGTGTGGCTTCTTCAAAAATAGTGGTAATAAATGTGAACCTTCCTCTAAAATTTCAGCAGAAATGCTCGCAATTTTCATATCCTTTTCACTTTTGTTAAGTTTGAAATATTGTTTATACTATATCATGTAGCTTATTCCACTGTTTTGCTGCTTTCACTCTTCCAGTGAAATTGTGGGGAAAGCTGGAGTTATCTAATGTGAAAAGAATTCGAATAAATGAAAAACTCTTCTTAAAAAAATAATTTTTCTGAAGAAAACCACCTTCAATTTCTCTGCCACCCTAAAGGAAAATAATCTTTCCAATAATTTCTGATCTTGAGGAAGTACTTGAGGAAAAGTACAAAGGAGAATGGAAAATGCACAGGGGAGACTGAACTGTGCAGGCAGTGCTTGTCTCTTATTTCATTTCATGTAAAATTCACCTATATATCAGGGACTAATTCTGAGGTTGAGAGGTTAGCAGAAAGGTTGGAACTTGCTTGTGTTTTAATCCATGTGACTAATGACTTGTTTAAAGTTTTATATTGTTGACAATTGTACTTTATGAAATAAAAATACCATGTTTTGCATGACTGAATTAACTCCTGCCATTTAAAGATAAACTTGTTTATGAAGTAATGTAGAGCAGTCTGTAGAGAGAATTCATGAGTCTTACTGTAACATTCTTACTTTTCACTGAAAAGAACATGTGCACATGTGCCACCAGGTGATGAAAATGTCATTCGTAAATTAAGAATAGGAAAACGTTTTTTAAGTAATATCTTTAATGAAAACCCTGCTGTTGATGGTACGGCGATTAAAATTTAAGTAATTAAAATACAGAATACGTTTCCTATTTATAATTTTCACAATGTAAAATGAGGAGGGAGGAAGAAGGGGAAAAAAATCATGTAGAAAAATGTTGAAAGCTTGCTTTTGCAAATACCTGAATAGTATGTCAGGTAACAGGGAAGTTGAAGGCAGAAGTCTACATGTGTCAGCCCTCTGGAAAATTTGGCACTTCATGAAACCTTAAATGCAGATATTTGAATAGAATGTTTGTCTGGACACTTTTAATTTAGGGAGATACAAATCATAAAAGAAAATCTAAGGAGATTTTTCAGAAATTCTGTTGCGTTTAAAAATACTCCTCTTCCCCCTCTCCTGTTGCTCTTGCCTTTGGATTATTGTCAAGGGAAGCCTTCTGCAATTTCAACAACAGCCCTAATCCTGTAATCAGATCCAGGCACAGATTGTTGAGTTCAGTGAAATTCTATGTGGGCTTAGTGGATATAAATCAAATTGCAGGATTACAGACTTATTTTTCAATATTTAGAATCTTTTGCTTTTTGCACTCAATCTGAAAAATGGAAATAGACAAGTCAGCTTTACCTTCCAGGATGTCTGGATTGTGAGCAACCAAAGAGCAAATATTAATCTGGATGCACATTTTAAATGTTATTTTCTTGCAGAAATTAAGTTCTTTGTCAATTAACACAGGTGAGTAGGAGGACATTCCCATTTGGCTGTCTAGTTGCATGTATTCTGACTCCCAGAAAAAGACTTTGACAGGTTTTATTTGCATCTCTGATTCCATCAGGTGTTCAAAACAATCTTGAAACAACTACTGGTATTTGGGATTTTATAACTTACCCATCACGTAAACTTGATACTTGAGTATTTTGATACCGCTTAGGACTTACCCTTGAACTAATTTCAATACTAAAGTTCTCCTTCCCTTTCAAATGATTATAATACTTCTTACTGTTGTATAATGCCTGAAATGGCAACTGCTTTTTAACCTCAAGGTGACCTGCATTTCAGTAAGCAGTAAAGTAATCTTAATCACTTACTTTCACAATATGAACTAGCTAGAAGAGCACCAGTCCAGTAAATAGTTCTTCAAAGTCTTGACTGCGGTAGGTATAGTTTCTCGGGGACAACCTAAGCTAGAAAAGCCAATAAACCTGCATGCTTTTTTTAAAATGAGACTTGCAGAGCAACCAGTTGGCAGCTATGAGTAGGAGTTTGCAAGCATATGGAGTGTAATGACAAATGAAATGTGATGCTAACAGAGTCGTGTACATTAGAAGTAAGCCTCAGATTACTCCCACACATTAATGGATATCTAGGCTAGGGTCCTGCAGAAAGCTTCAACTTTGATACCAAATCTCCATGGGACTTTTCTGAGATGCTAAGAATCAAATCATGCTGGTTGCTATGAAAATCCAGATTCAAAGAAATTACTGGAGAAAAATGACATGATAGTAGATACTCAGGTAAACCTCACCTTATCCACAGTGAAAGCCATAAAGGAAAGATGTATAATAATAAGATGTGTATGATATTGAAGTATTGCAGTCAGTGATTTGACAATCATAAAACAGAGCAGAGAGGAGAATGCCTGAACACTCAATGACAACATTATGCTTCCATATGAAAATAGATTCAATCAATTCCAGGAGAGATGAATGAGAGGGATGTGATAGTAGCAATATAAAAAAGGAGTAGACAAAGTAAATTGGGATATGGAATTGCTCTTTTCACCATCCGAGGACAAAGATATTCAATGAAGTGAAAGGCAACAAATTGAAACCAAAATAGAAAGTACATCTCTCATGGAAAACTTAACCACAGAGATCTTTGCTGGGTATTCCTTGAGGTCATGAGATTGGTAGGATTAAAAAAAAAATAAAATTATTCAGAGCAATCAAAACTCTCTCTGCTACATTGAATAAAGGCATGCTATATATTCTGTGGATTAGAAACTTTGGCGTATAAGGCACGTGCTCAGTGAGAGGATCTTTTGTAAGTTGCGCTGTAGTTTTCATCTGTAAGGCTTTTTAGCAACAATAATACTGGAGCAGCACGCTAGACTAATTGGACCTACTGATCTCATCTGCAGTGGCACTTCTTGTATTCCTGTCAAGTTAAAATCTTGCTGGATTTTTTTAATACTCAGATCCTGAATACATTTACAGGTAGGCCTACTTTTATACCTGATGGTAAAGGTTAGCAATGTTTATGCTGTCAGAATCAGGGTCTTATAGGCTCATCAGATGGAGACCAATCTTCTGAGGTGCCAAGTGTTCTGACCAGAAGTATACTTCGATGTGCCATAAGCACCAACACAATATGCAAAATAAAGCATTTAGGATGAAAATATGGAATATTGCAGGTCACAGGAACATGCTTAAGTGCTATAATAAAAAAAAAAAAAATGGTTGAAATACGTGATTAGGCAAAGTGGATGGTTCTTTGTTATTAAACCTAAAAATTTATTTGGGTTTCAGATAAGGAACCCCAAACCAGCCTTTTTCTATAACGGCTGCTAAGTCATTGTTTTCTTTTGGTATGTGCCTCATAGCTCAAATGCTCAAGAGAGCTTTGAAATGGTCTCAAGCCAGAACAGCAAAATACAGCTGCCTGGAAGGTAGAATTTGCAGAACTGACCGATAAACTTACCAAGAATTCTGTTAACTGACCTGTTTACAAAGGCATGCACACACATAATGTAACATGCACAACAGGATTTCCTGGTGTGCCGATCTGTCACCCTTTGTGCCTTGGGTATCTATCCATTATCACCTATGTAAATGTGCTTCCACATCCAGTGTGTGTTCTAAAACTTTTTTGGAAGTTTAGGTCTTAATGGGTCCATAATGGAATGGCAGCTTTAGGGGATAACTGTTTAACACTTGATTATGGTATTTAGTTAGCTTGTGATTTATTTTTTGCAGGTAATGCTTGAGGCTTAATGATGATGTTAGTGTTGGAATGCAACTCTGTTGTGTTTTCAGGTGGCCTTTCTGTTAACAGCTAGGGAGACAAAAACTGTGAGATCTGTACTCAGTGTTGAAGATCAGTAGATGCTGCGTGTCCTGTGTTTTAAAGTCACATGGTGGAAATTTTATCTGAACTTTCAAGATAGCATTACTGGAGGCTTGGAATTGAAGCCTAGAACCAGTGCAATAGGTAGCAATCTAGTATATGTTTTACTATACATAATCTCAAAGTGAATGATTTGGGGCTTTTGTTGGTGAGATTTAAATTAAGCAGCTGAACTAGGAGGCTTACTTCAGTTCTGAGTGTATGTAGCAGTAACGAGATCTGCTGGGGAGACATTTTTAATTGCTGTCTCTTGTGGTTTTGCCTTGCATTAGTATTAGAATGAGCGGCTGTCATTGTGAGAGCCAAAATAAATGGGTACCAATTAGATAAATAGTCTCAAACTTTCCCTCCTTAGTCAGCCTTCAGCTAGAGTTTTGGTGTTGAGCATTTTGTGAAGGATCAGAAATGCAAAATGGTGTAGCTGTCTGACTGGGGAGGTTAGATTAGATTTTCATGGCTGTGTATCTCCCTGTTGAGAAAACTTTTATTCCTTTCTTAACTGCCAGTTGTGCTCTGACATTATTGCAGATTTTATGCAGGTACAATAAATGTATATCTAATCCTTGTTATGTCTTTCTGATGAAACTCAGTCAAGCAGATTAAATGATGTTATGTGTCTTGGTTCCTGCAAGGTGCCAAGTATCCCAATAGGTCTGATCATTTAGCTCCTGAAGAAAAGTGATGAAACATCCACTGACTTAAGCAGGAGCAGGCTTGGACCGAAATTAAAATACTGACAAAGAGGGATGGAAAACAAACAAGACTGAAAAACCTAATTCCATAGTGGTTTTTGCCATAAATGTTTATCTTCAGCTTCTTTTATATCTAATGACAAGAAGAAAGAAAATACCTACTTTTCCTGGAGGAAGCCTATATCGCACCTAATGCAGAAATAAAATTCTTTATATATAAGTATTTGCCATAAGTAATGTCATAATCCTTTCTCCCAATGGTTGCATTTAAAATCTTGTGTTCAAGGATTGTCTTTTATTCTCTGGTATACTGGTGCTATAGCCAGTGCCAAGCTATTTTAATATCCATAGCGTAGAACACCACTACAAATTTAAGGGACGTAAATGGTGCTATTAAAGGTATTGGCAGAAGGTATTTTAATGCAACTCCTATGCACAAAGCTCTTGTCCTTCCCTACTTGGTATAGAAAGTGGGTAATAGTGTTGGGGGTTTTGGCAGTGTTTAGTTTGGGTTTTTTTAAATACTTCAATCTTACTGTTGAGCCAATTGAAGTATGTTTCCTTTTCCTCTCCAGATAACAAAGAACTTTACCTTTCAAAGGCATTTCACAAGGCATTTCTAGAAGTTAACGAGGAAGGATCAGAAGCTGCTGCTGCCTCAGGTACCTGACTGAAAAGCAGAACTAAATCAAATGTCTGGTTATTCTGTGTTAATTAATTTTTTTAAAACTGACTTGCTGTACAGCCGGGAAAGCTAAATAACATGTAGCATGAAGACACAGCATAGCAAGCATAGCGTGTTTTAGAAGAGGATTCTGGAAATGAAAAGTGTTAATTTTTTTTTTAACATGGTGTGTTTCACAAAGAATTTTAAGCATTCTGTGGAAAACCTCTTCCTTCTTTGGCTTCTGATTGTCAAGAGGGTACAGACTGCAATTTACATTTTCTTTATGGAACTTAAGCATTCGTAATTTTTGATCTGCTAATTGCGATGGTCAGAGGCATTTGATACAGAATGGTTAGGAGGAGTTGAAAGTTGTTGCAATTGCATTTTAATAAGCTTGTCTACAGAGATGCAAGATGGGAACTGCTAAATGCAAAACCATAGCTGGCCCCTGTTAATGCTAGGAAGCCAGGTGGTTGATTTTCTTGATTATCACATGCTTTTCCTGAAACTAAGTTAAATTAGTTGCCAGTATGTATTATTAGGTGATTCTAATTGCCTCTACTTGTACCAAGGCAAGGAAGAATGACTTCCCTGGTCATGAATATCAGTAATTGGGTTGAATTGTAACATTAATATGAACAGTAATTTCTGGCATGTATGAGTCTTTATTAACAGTGCAGTGAAAAGATAAAGTAAATGAAACACTGGGAAATAAGAATGATATCCTGGAGAAATCCATGCATGTCCAAGTAAAAATAACAAAGGGACGAATTCTGCCTGATTCCCTGTTAATTTTACTTTCAACTTCTGCATTAATTAAGGACTTAAGCTAAAAGCTAGAAGATCAGTCCATTTAGTAGTTGCATATTCCATAGTTAAGTGTTACCTTTTGCTATCAACTGCAGGATTGGAGCTGTTTAAAACAGGTCAATAGTGCTGCCTAACGTAATGCATTTTCTTTCTACAATTGAGCAGGAGTCCTAACTCCTCTTAAGGTTCTGGATCTTAAAATTTATAAGCTGCTCCCTTAGCCTGGGAAATTGTGCCACTCTCCATTGTTAATCATTCTTAAAGCATAAATAGGCATGCAATTACTCTGTCATTTTCAGTTAGATTTTTCATGCTATTTCTTGGTGGTGCTTAGAGCTGAGAGTGTGGGACTTCATTCTGCTCATGAACTTCAAGTATTTCTCATGAAGAGCAGGAGAATGTGCAGTGATATTTAACAAGTTGCCTCTGTTCTATTTCCTTTAGGAATGATTGCCATTAGCAGAATGGCAGTGCTGTATCCTCAAGTTATAGTTGATCATCCCTTTTTCTTTTTGGTCAGAAACAGAAGAACAGGTGAGAATATTGCAGACTCTTGTCAACATTTTTCACAGTACATCATCAAGTATACAAAAGAAAATTGCATATTTTGATCAATGAACTGACCTTGTACTATGAATTTTCCTTAAAATACCTAATAGTGAAAGACTGACCTTTTCTATGTCCCCTTAATGTTTCTCCAGGTAAGACACCAAAATCTGACATAATCCTGAAAAATATTCACAATTGCATGATTAAAAACCCCAGGGAAGAAAAAAAATCACCGTTTTTCTTCAGAGAACACAATGTTACTGCCCTGAATATCCATAATCATTGTATTCTATAAAAGCTTGGCTGTATTAAGACCAGTGAGATATGTTCCCAGTACCAAATGATTTGCATAATGGACAGATATTACAGCTATGAATAATTCTGTTGTGCATTTGAAGTGCTCTGTGGTAGGCAGAGGATGAGAACAGCACTCACTAGCAAAATGGGCAATGATTAATTCCTTAGTTTTGTATTTGTAATTTGTCTTAATGATGTGGATGTGACTGAGTGACAAAATGGACTATCGTATGGGTCTGCATGTTGTGGTATCCTACATGTTCTCAAGCAAACTCTGGTAGGTTCAGTTTGACAGGTTGTTTTTTCTTTTTCCTGTATTTGAGGTCCCCATCATAGGTATCAATGTTTATTAAACCATTTAGATTGCAGTAATACTTGCAGTCTAGCTAGGTAGGGTCACTTGTGTGCAAGGCATGATACCAACTATTAGGGTGTTTGGGTCTTTTTTGACCAAAACTAAGTTGAGTATCCTTGCTGTTGTAGATACTCTCCTCCAGGCACATTTTTGCCTAATTATGTATCTGCCCTTTTCCCTACTCGATATACAAAAATCTCCCTATAAAGAAATCAGAACAGAGTAGAGCTCAGTAGCCTTCGGGCAGTTCTTAATGTTGCACAGGCATTGTTGTTGCATGTAGAAAGAGGAATTGCCAACAACTATAGCTAAAGCCTCAAAGCTCATTACTAAGCTAGAAATCTAAGGCTAGAAACCTTTTGAAAAAAATCTGTGATTATTCTCAAGAATACCCTAAGTGCTCATGATTGATTACTGTGTTTAAACAGGTTAGATAGAAATGTATAAAATAGGAAAGACGTAAATGGTGACTAAATAGCGTAGGGGAGCAAGTATTCATATAGAGAATTCCTTATTGTGGTTGCACGCTCTAAGGTGGAGTAAACCTGTGAATACAAAGTATCTATCTATTAATAATCATTAACTGATCAGTGTGGTGGTTTCTGGGGTTCACTTTTAATTCTGTGAGGAAGGTTGTCCAGCAGCCTAGGTATGTGAGGGTCAGAAGGGATCATGAAGGTTACTCTGAGGTGTTCACACTTCATTTAAGGTTAGCTGCCACCTTTAGAGCCCCCCAACCTAGAAACCAGTACTGTGTCATAACCACGTGACATCAGTGGCAGTACTTCATGGGCCTTCATCAGAACCATTGACATGAAAGTGCACCTTTGTGTTGATTTTTGGTGGGTTTTCAATGAAGCCTTTAGAATAAGCAGAGAAATGCAGGGTATTTGTTCTTGTCTGTATTGTATCAGTTCTGAATACAAAGAGGTCCTCTTCTCTAGTGCTGGTGATCCATTGTCTTTCATGGCTGCCAAGTTCTCTGAGACATACATTCCTATGAAAATTGTGCACCACATGCTCTAGAACTTACTATTATCAGTATTCATCATCTTATAACCTCAACTTTTCCTTTTGGTTCTGACACCCTCCCTTCCTCCCTTCCCACTTTTTCCACAGGTACTGTGTTATTCATGGGAAGGGTAATGCACCCTGAAGCAATGAATACAAGTGGGCATGACTTTGAAGAGCTTTAACTGCCACCAGCTACCAAAAAGAGAAGATAAGCACATAAAGTTTGAAGTTAATATATTTAAGGTTTGCTGTGTTTTCCCCCAACGTATTGTTTAAAATGCTTTCAGATCTAACTGTGTGCAAGTCAGTTTCCAGACAAAAACTTACAGTATTAAAGTAATGGTTCTGTTTCTGTCATTGTGATTGCCGTGTCCTTAAAATAAAGTTGTGTACATGTCAACAACTGTTTCTTGTTCTAGTGAATTGTAAAGCAAAAAACTGCAAATCCATTATTTGTAATTTTTTTACAGTCCAAAGACTGACTTGATCAATGAGACAGGAGTGGAATGTGTGCAGCTCAGAATAATGCAAATGGCAAACCTTGATGATAATTTATAGAGTTGAACTACATCTGGAAAATGTGATCTCTTCCTGTTCCTGTAAAAGCAGTAAACAGACTGCGTTACACTGTCTCATCAAAGTTAATTGAACAAATTAAGCCTAGTTGATTTTATTCTATGTGATAACTGTGGTAGACTTTGTGTGAACTCTCCCACGTGTGATTCTAAAATGTTGCTTTTATGAATGCTCCTGCATGTGACTCTGCAATTCATCTTCCGTAACTGTTGATGCCAATAAAATTTGATCGCATGAATATTTGAGCCTAGTCAGTGTAGAATAGCTATGTATGTGACTGAAGTAAAATAGTTGAATATTTTATGTCATTTGTGTGGACATATTTTTCTCCCCCGAAGCAGAAGTTCTACTTTAACCTAAACTTTGCAGTATCTCATTTCAGGGATCTAGAATGATTTTTCTCAAAGTGAAAAAAGAAAAAAAAAACAAACCCTTAATTTTAAGAGTCTAAAAATGTTCTATTCATAAATAAATGTCTAAAGGAACAACATAATCCTTTTCATTCCCTGTCTTTTTATTGAGCATAAACTGACAGAGAGGAGAATGACACATACCACAAGTAAATATTAGCAGGGGAATTAGTTGCTGTTTCCATTTGCAAGAGGAGGAGAAGTACCAGTTGTCACCAGAGAGGCATATAATTATTTCCTCCCTTATTGTGCAAAATATGAAAAGAACAGAAGTTATTAAAAAGGTGAGAGAGAATAGGAGAAAAGAAGGGAGGGGCTCCTTTGAAACAGATCATAAATACAAACTTTTGGATAATAAGTGGGTTTCTTCTCAGTCAATAGGAGTTTTGTCTTTTGAATTCTACAAGAACAAATGTATATTAGCTGAACTTTAGTTACAGGCTTCTCTGGCATCCATTCACTTCAAAACAGCATAGATATTGCTCACAAAGTTATTCATGCAAGGAGAACTTCCAAAATTTGACACATTGTTCACTTTTTTATACTGCTGGTGCAAATCATGCAGGTCAAACTGTGAAGTGATGGATGTTCTCCATGGAGGCTGGTTATGCTCCCTTGGAGAAAGGGCATTTGAATATATTTCTAGCCCTGCCTCCTTGAATTGTTCTGTTGCACAGAAGACAAATGGAGCTCCTCGGTGTATTGCTGTTGCTTATTACCCATAGTATATTATAGTCTGGACTTGGTGAGACAGTTTTGGTGTTCAAATTTTGACAAAAATTGTAATTTTAGTTCTGTATAGCTAAAAATGTTATGCTTGGGAGGGGAAAAAAAGGGAGTGCTCTAAGAAGGAGCAAGAGCTAATTTTAGCAAGACATAGAACTAGTCTCACTGCAGGTGAAACCAGCTCCCTTGACATGGAGTTACACAAGGGCTGGTCCTTCATGTTTAAATGATTCTATGAACATCACCTAATGTCTGTAAAAATGACCCATAAACTAAGGATCTCTCGTGGTTTTAACCTTATGGCAGCCTGATTTTTTAGCTATTATATTTTTTCAGGCTATTTTTGAGGTGTTCCGTCTGATTTGGAAAGATATAGGAAAGCAGATGACAACCCTCAATCATGTTTATTTTCAGTCCATGGAAAGTTCTTCCTGACCAATTTTGTGTTTTCTTTGCATTAATTCCTTGCAACATAGATGCTTCTTACCAAGGGAAGGATTGAAGATAGATTTGAACTAAAGCTATGGAATTGTGGAAGGACAGCTGCCAGTCAGAAGTATTTATAGAGGATATCAGGCAAGTGCACAGACATCCCTAGCAGTTAGACTGAGCATAGGTGTAAGTAGAATGATGCAGAAGTGCATTTTCCAAATCTGATTCTGAGAATTGCCTAAATGGGCATAGAGGAAAACCAGCAGATACAGAAATGCAAACACTAGTTATTTCACTTGATACTCTCCCAGTCCTTACAGATGCAAAATAGACATTTCGTGTTTCTTGAAAATTGAGAATTATGTTTTTCAACAATATGAATTTATTTGTTACCAAATTATGCAAAGACTTTAGTTGTAGACCACAATGAGAACAGCTCTCAATCAATATTGTTTTTCAGCAGAGATAATATCGTATGTATTGTTACCAATTTATTGAGGTATATGAATACTATTCTGTTGTGGGTTTAATCTAGATTTTGCATAATGTTCTTTTCAAAGATGCTATTGCTTTTTTGAGACAAAACTAGCAAAATAATTTTGTCTTTTTGTTGGGTTTTTTTTTTTTTGATAAGGGGAATTTGTCAATAGTGGCTCATATGAGTTTAGGTGTGTAGTCTTAAAAGAAAAATTAAAAATTGTATTTTGTGTTGGAGACTATATGAGAAAATAAATTGCTGAAACTTCTATAGTTGTGCTGTCTAAGTAACCCATGATGTGACACTGTCTACTGAGATCCTCCTGTGATGCAGATGGATTTTTAAGTGTGAGATGCAGTTGCCTAATGCTATCATCTTCTCTTTCTTGCATACATGTACTGCGGTCCAGGTGGGAATGCTAATGCTTGTCAGATCTGCAGTTGGAAAGCATACTTTCCTTATGAATCCTTTACTAGTGGTGCTACCACTGGAGACTGACTTATTTAACTAATACAATCCCATTTGTACATGACCTTGAGCACCAAACAAATTTTCTAGATTAGTACTACATTCAAACAAAAATTTGTCATGTTGTATGAATTGGAATGTTTTTGTTGTTCTTCAAGCATTAATTTTTGCTATCCTTCCACAAGCCTTGATGATGGCAAAATAAACTGTTGTATAAGTTTCTATGATTCAAGTACAGAATATTCCTCGAACAAATAAGATCTTAGTGTTATACCAGAAACAAAAAAAAAAAAAAAAAATCAGTCAAAGCTTTTGTAGCTGATTTTTGTTTTTTCAATGATGGACAAAAGAAGAAACCACAAGATGTCACTCTATCCTAAGAAGCTGAGAAGTACTTTGCCATTGACAGTAATCTTATGGGAATGTTGGAAAGCCAAATATCCTGAATGGGACTCGAGTATGGGTTGGTCTTGGTAAAATCAATGGGAGTTGCTTGAGTTTGAGAGCATAATTAGACCCAGGTGGCTGAGGTTAATAAACGGGGGGGGGGGGGGGGGGACCCCCAGAAAACTGCTTTGTGTTGCAAACTTTTCTCTGACTCTTGATAACTGTTTGCCGAATCAAATTCATTGCTCAGGGGAATTTTTGTCCAGTTCACAACCTGCATGATTGCATTGTGTACTTGGTGTGGGGTGAAATAAAAGAAAAGCTTGGTTCTTTCAACCCATCTCCATGAACAGCAGTAGAGCTGTCCTGTAGTTACTTCAGTGTCAGTGCTGCAACAGGAGACATATTTTCTTCACTACAAGAGAGAAATAACTAGGGTTGAAGTCATTGATATGCTGGCCCTATTATACTGTTGTTCTCTTTTGCTTACCTCTTTTATTTCCCCCCTCCCTTGCTGCCTTACATACAGTCACAAGAATTCCTGTGAGCAGATTCCTAGTGTGTAACCTCACTGTACAAGGGGAGAATACCACTGTCAGGTGTTCTACTCTCTTGCTTGGGAGGAGGCAACATTGTTCCTACAAGGATTTTCTAATAAAGACAAGGGATACTCCAAAAGCAGTGTTTACAAGCTGATTCTTGAGTTGTTTCTGCCCCTTTTAATGGGCAATCTTTGCTTTTGTCCCTACAGTGGAAAATGGAAATACATGGATTAAAAAGAGATGGATGATTTACCCCCAAAACCCAGTGCCAGAGAGGAGGAAAACAGTACCTTAATAACTCAGATAATACCAGCAAGAAGTGAGTTGACTTCCCTTGTGAGCTACTCTGCATCTACTGACATTGTTGATGGGCAATTGTAGATTCATTTAGCTTGTAAAACTGTCTGCAGTCCCCAAGGATTTTGGGTCAAGCTGCAGTAGTTAAGGGGGTCCAGACAGAATGAAGCCTGCCTGGTTACTGGGGACCTTTGTTAATTGGTTCAGTAGCTTGTGTTTGGTTTCCAGCTGGCACTGGTTAAGGGCTATAAAACAAAGTGACACATGAGAAATCATTTGTAAGACACAAATATAGTTGGTACTGTAAAACTCATGAACAACACTACATATTGGTTACCCTCATCTACCAGGGCTTCTCAAGTGACATTTTCTTTATATAGTACTGCTCTTAACAACATCATCTATGGGAACATTTTTCATTTCACCTTACTAATTAGAATCCTGAGTTGTGGACCAATTGCTCTAGGCATTAGGCAAACTGAATAAAAAGATAGACAAAAGTCATGTAATAAAATGCAGTTTAAATTGGAGTTTATAGACAGTAGCACAGTGCAATAGTAAGGGTGTAAGACTAGTGAAGGATATTCACAGTCACTCTGGCAGACAGGTAAATGGAGAAGGAAAATGAAAATAAATGCATTATCCAAACAATAGGTGAGTCGCAGCTCCACTTGCTATTTCAGAACTTGTTCAGACTTTTTCAAAACACCTTACAAATGCAGCCTCCAAACTCCATTAATGTCTGTGCCTAGAAGTCAGACAGCTAAGCATTCTCAGATAGATGCAACTCCAAACCAAGCACAGCAAAGCTCAAAACGTTGGCAACTGTTGCTAAAAAGCATGGTATGGAAAAGTCTTCACAGCACTCTCCACTTCCAACTGTGATCAGTCTGAAAGGTTTTTTTCCTTAATGATGTGTTTGCAACATTGTTCTGGAAACTAATCTGGCAGATAGTGGTAGTAAAATTCTAGGTCTAGCAGAACCTGGCTGAGGAAAAAGATTGAAATTGCTCCTGCAGCTAGGGAATTTAGCCTGTTGCCTCTGTTGCCTGAGTTTTTATCTTTTCAGCCACGCTGAATCACAATATGAATGATGTTTCAGATATGACCCATGCTTTACTGATACCAAGTTGTTTTACTATCTAGCTCTCATAAGCACACATCTTCTCTACGGAAGAATCACCTTTTGGACAAACTGAGGGAAGAATTCTTACAGAAAAATGATTCTGTATTTATGTAGAAGTGCTTTTAAGGAAGGAAGAAAAAAAAAACATACAGAGGAAATCTGGATTGCATCTGAATCGTCTTTTGTGCTCTCATTAAGGGATTGGAATTGGCAATGGAAAAATCCCATTTTTTCTTTAAGACTAATTTGTTTAGATGGGCTTCAGCCATTCCTTCAAGTATTCTAATGCTACCAAAACAGTTTAGACCTGATCATAGCTTAACACTTTATTTACATATATTTAAGAGTCATATTTTAAAACCAAGCAACTTGCAGTGCTGGAATGCTTGCAAGCAGTAACTGTATGATAGCATTGCCTGAACGGAATGAAAGAAATATGTGAAAACATGCTAAGTAATAAAAGACATCAAGAAGTCCATCTTGCCCTGAGACCTGTAAGGGTCGCTGTCTGGACCAGTCACCAACAGTCAGAGACAAAAAGCCTATTTTGAGGCTCTTGTCATTGTCAATATGTTTTGTCAATGGTGTATTTCTAAAGGTAGCAGCCAGAAAGCTGGCATAGTTTGACACAGGAATTAATAAAATTTCTCAAGTCTATTACAAGAGAAATACTGGTCTTAAAACTCATCAGCTCTCCTGGGAAATGTTCTCTTGGGGTCAGGCTGCAGCTTGGAATTACCAGCGTGTAGTGACAGCCTGTCATTTACCAGGACCGTGTATGGCTCTCCTGCCAACTCTGAACCAAGGATATGTCTTCATCAGCTGAGCTGCTATTAAAGCCCTCAGTGAAACCCACAGACAGGTAAAAGAGGCCAATTCTAATCTTGCTCCTGCCTCTTTTACATATATGTCTCCCTTGATTTTTCCTCTGCAGAATTTTTTGTTGGTCTAAACTAAAAGCAAATCAGAGACAATGTGCTACAGTTTATAAATTCACTTCAGATATTTTAAACAGAAATTATTTGCAGATCGTCACAGTTATGTCAGAGCTGTTCTTACTGTTGCAGTTTCTTAGGGTGCAAGTTGAACAGGCTAACCTTGAATACTTTTAATTCATTTATTTTCCAGTGTCATTCCAAGTTTAATGTGTATATATCTATAGAACAAAGCGTTCTATGGAGGTGATCTCTTGATTACTGACCTTTTGAATCATTGCACATATGGGACAGAGAGCTTGGAACCACGAGTAAAATAGCTTGCCTTATATCGAGCACTTACAAAAGCCAAGGACGTTACCAGTTCTTCCTCTTCACTATGATGATTACAAGGTGAACGTAAGCCATCCTAAAGGAGAAAGTGCAGTTGTCTCAGCAGAAATTAGGGAATGTCTTGTTCCATAACCTTAAATGTTTAAATCAAGCAAACAATCATGTAGTGTCCCAAACACCCATAGCAAAGAGCATCATCACAAAAAGCCACATTTAATCAGAGTTACCTGGAGCCTGTTCCAAATCCCTTTGCTGTCCCTAGAAAAGAGATTGCCGTTAGTTTCAGTCAGTTTTGGACCATATGCAGATTTCTGTCAGGCTATGCCCTAAAGCATGAGTACAAAGAACTGGGTGGGAACTGACCCAGTTCATTTGTGAATTTGTGTTATTAGTAAGAACTCACTTTTTACCCAATTTGCAAAAAATTACTTCAGACCACTTACCTGAAAATAAGAAATGGACTTCTAATCACAGTGCTCCTACAAAAAAAGGAAAAAAGGTCAAGACTATAAGTGTGCAAGATGTCAAATTTACAAAGTTGTATTTTGTGTGTGTACACACGTGCGTGCACTCCATTAAATGTGGACATACTGTGAGAATCACAAATACTGTTGCTGTTTTACATCATAATAGGTAAGCAAAACCTAACCTAACCATCTTTGCATGAAACCCTAAGATAGCGCAGTACAAAATAATCAAACCACTCTGTGCCTCTTGCTGTAGAGGCTGGAGGGCTTGGTGCAGGATGCCTATAATGGAATAAAAAGGTGGTTTGCCTCTCTCCCTTTCTCAGTGACTGTTTAGGGAGCTTCGCTAGGTTCCTGGCTTTAGGTCCCTGAAGTTAAATGAGATTAATTCAGGCTTCTTGAGACTTTTGGCAGCGTATTCCTCTGCTTACAAACATTACACAGAGAATTCAGAAGGTAAATGTAAGCAGACAGATTAAGGCAGAGGGTGCCGGGGAAATAAAGAGATACCAGTGTTTAACACGATGGGCAGTGGCAAAGCTTACCAGCCCAACAGCCACTGTCAACACAGAGGGCCCTGGAGAGGAGCCACAACCCCCGTTTAAGGAGCTGGCAGAACTCCTTCCCTTGTATGCTGCCTCTGTATTCTTTTGCATGTATTTTCTAGATACAGCAACCTGTTACTAGATTTATTGGCAGTAGTATCTTTAAGACAAGTTAATTCAGGCTCTCTTAGCCTTGATAACACCTGCTTAAAATATGCTTCCTTCTATGAACGACAAGAGTTGAGAGATTATATTATGATAGTTCCATGACAAGTGAGTTCCAAAAAGCAACGTGGAAGGCTATTTTTCAGAAGAGCCATTAACCATCTGGCAGCCCATTTTCCACCCATTATTGTAAGCATGATAATCTGAACAGCATTCAGGAAAAAGGCAGTTCGAAGGCTTTGCTGTTTCCACAGGAAATCCATCCTGACGACTCCTTAGTCTAAGGTTTTCAAGTGGAAAACATGTTTTACATTGGTATCTCCTTCAGTGCCATAAACCCCTGCTTATTTTTCAGAGTTTCTGTACAAAGCCTTTTTTTTTTTTTTTAAATGGCACTTGGAGATTATTAATTTTGCAGATATATGGAAGACACAATGTCTAAAAAAACTAAGGGGAATCTATGACAGGGTTGTGCTTTTGTGTGTCATGCCACTGTAAGTACAGCAAGAATGCTGCTGGTGACTTACGCTGCTGTAACACTCTCTAAACCTGCACAGACACAGCAGTTAGGACTCAGTTTTCCCCAACACAGTTGGTAGAGAAGTATAAAATCACAGTCTTTACTCCTGTCCTCAGTCTCAGAACTTACCTAGAACCTCGCAGGTTAAAATATTGCTTCGGGGGGGCAAGGCTATTGTGCAGGAAAATGCTATTTTACCCGCTTGTTAGCTAAGATCTGAGATCTGAAGAGAGCTGGTGGGGCTGGTACTCCTTTTGACTTCCCCTCAGCTCCCATGCCTGTGATCACCCAAGAGAGGATGCGGTCTAGTGGTCTGCATGCCTGCATTTCCTTCCCATGGAGGGGAAGATGCGAAGGGGTGGTGGTTTGAATCACATGGGTTTTGCTCCAACATGCAGCTGGAGCACTTGCAGGGCACACATTGGACTCAGAACTGGTCTCTGGTCCACCCATTTGACTGCAGCCCAGGTGATTCATTCCACAGAAAATGACATTGCTGGAACAGAGAAAGTAACCCTCGTGCTGGGCGACCAACAAGTACAGTTGGTCTAATGCCCTTTGGGCAGAGAAGGAAGAATCTTGCTAGTTTGGCAGCAGGTAAAGGTCCCCGCCCATGTAAACTCTCATGATGTCTTTCTAAGGCTGAAAATGGGAACAATATGATGCTGTAAATTGCTGATCATAAAATAAGATGGAGACTGATGTGCAGCTACCCACTGTGTCACAAGCTACTGTCCAAATCACCGACTCGCCTTGTTGGGCCAAAGTGTCAATGGGTTTACGTGGTAGGAAAATCGAGGGAACAATCAAAGCATTTAAAAAGAAGCCAACAAATATGAAGCATTTCAGAGCAGCAGCTGATGTTCCCTCAGAGATGTAACACATGATTTCTATAATCATAAAAATATATTTAATTTTGTTTATTTAAACCAGCCTGTGTTTTGCTGTGAAAATTAATCATCTGGTGTCACACAATAGCACACTAAATGTCACACATTGAATCACATCTCCTGTGACACTGTTATGAATATTCTGGATGTACTCCACAGCTGTAGGAAGAAGTACTTCATGCCTTGCTAGCTGTAGAGCAAACACACTCTTGCAGCTTCATTTTGTATTCAGTAGCTCTACAAAACAGCAAAGGCAGCATGCAAAATGAGGAGGAATACTACTGAAGCTCAGCTGCTGATCTTTCACAACTCAACTGCAAAAACTATGAGGTCTGAAAGAAGACATTAAAGTATCAGCAGAAATTAGTAAACTACCTTAATCAAGAGAATTACACCTGGTCACTTAGTTTTTGAATAAGTTCTGTTTGCCTGAAGAAGTAACAACAGCACATAATGTTTCCTGCTGAAGACAGGGCCCCTTCTTCCCCCGGGGTGAGTCAAGGAGAAAAAAAAATTTGGTATTTCCCAACTGCTGGAATATAGCATGGAGCTGGCAGAGCAAGACAAAGTGGAGCAGCTGAAAGATGGGGTTAGTTCATGTTTGAGACTAGTTCAGTGGCCTGGCAGGTCTGCGACTGGAGTAGTCACTGTAGTAGTGACATAAAGTAGTTTAACAGCACTTCATAACCCCCCTTTAGGCCAGCAGTGGACTTGGCCTCTTTGAAGTCCTAAGATCAGGATGGATCTAAATAGTATGGGGTTTAATCTTTTTTTTTTTCTTGAAGAAAAGCTGCTGCTTATATCACCTCATCTCTGTTAAAGCAAAAATGTAAGGAACCTATGAAAAAATATAGATTTGTCTTCAGAGGGGATTTTGGATGAAAACACCTAAAACAGAGAGAAGTGCTGGATGAAGTCATTCCATTTCAAGCCAGTGGATTGCCTTTACTGGACCCTGATCGAAACTATTCTGTTGGCAGGAAAGACTGATGCATATTGATGATGCACTCCCCTTATCAGTGATTACAAACACATGCTCTGGGAAGTCCCGCCAACAGATTTGGTGTCCTACAGTACCAGAACTTGGGTGGAAAGAGTGTGTTGTGTAGAGTAAGGGGAAGGTGCATTGTCCAGCCTGATTTAAGATAGATATTTATATGTGTGCCTTGTGAATGCAAAATGCTTGTTACTCAGAAATCCCCATTTGGTGAGGCTAGCACACACACCTGGTTAGCAGCAGGTACAAATACTTAGCTGAGGGAAAAAGCAATGGAAAATCAGTCCCAAGAATGCTTAAATACCCTCAGCACTGCTGAAAGGAGAACGTCATGTAGCCCTCAGGATGCATATACTGTGATACAGCAAATGCAGTCTCTGACTTTGGCCAGAAACGCATTTTCATTACATTTAATTTCTTTTGGCAGGACATGCCAGTTTCTAGATTTAAAAGCAGGAATTGTGGACAGCTACAGTGCGTCTGTCTCCTTCCCATAAAAGAAGCACTGGAGAGAAACAAGGTTGTTTCTCCTTTCTTGTTACACAAGGCTGCCATTTTTTTTCAAATTGAAAGCAAGTGGGAGCAAATTATTTCGATTTCCTGACAGAAGCTGCATGAACAAAACACCTTTAATAAAAAGAGATGATTCTCCTCATAGTGCTTCTCTCTTCTTTTCCCCGTGATCATAGGAGGCCCTGCTTTCTGTTTTCAGCTAGAGAACATCTTTATTATCCTTGCAAACAGTGAATAACAAGACATTCATTTGAACTACTTTTTTTTTTGCTATAAGACTCAGGGAAAGAATAGGGACAAAAAAATCAGAGATGTCAGGAACAAGTTCTGCTTGTAAATACATGTTCATAGTTCTCAGTTCCTTTGGTTGCCGTGAGGACAGGTGTCTCTGAATTTTAAACAGCCAAATTATGTTTGTCATTCAACTGTATCACTTTTGCCTGCTTTCCTGCTCTTTCACTCCTTTCTTAGCATATGTAGAGCTGGGTAGTTTTTACCATCTTGGCCCAGCAATGGAGTAACACCAACCAGAAATGTAGTTCAGTAAAACGTATTGTATCATTGAAAGAAAAGCAAGAACGGATAGATCTTGGAAAGAGAGTTAGGTATGTTGTAAAGCACATTTGTACTGAAATTCTATGGGCTTCCATGAAATTTTCGTCTGTATAAGAATACTTACACTCTGCTCCCCTGCCTGTCTTTGCACGTTAGTTACTTATGTGTGTGCATGTGTGTGTAAACATGCACAAATGTGTACACACACAAATATATATGCATGTACAAATATACATGTCTGTAAATATGCATGTAAAATGGTTTGCTGGGCAGGTGGAGTTTGGTATTATTGTGTGTGCATGCACACCATTAAACATATTTCAGTATATGAATGAATCAGTATATGAATGAAACAGTACATGTGAGGCAGGAAGGTACTGGGGAGAAAGGGAGGGAAAGGTGCAAAGTGCTTCAGACAAAGGAAAGGCTGCCCAGTATAAAACAATTGAGAACTGCTGGTATTGATAATAGCAGACTGAATGAATCAAATGTATCATGAGTAGTTTTCCCATTCCACACTTAAAGACATTATGCCTATTTATCTTAAATATCTAACATATGACAACTTTGCAAAGCCAGTTTAATAAAGAAGTGCTCTAGTAACTCCTAAGTATTCCCATATTTGCAAAATCTGAGTTTCTGGAAGGCAGGGTTTTGATGGATGAAGTGAAACAATTTTTTTCAATATAATTCAGGTAATCAATGCTCCACAAAAAAGGAAGCATAACTCTTTAGCAGTTGGCAGCAGTTACATAAATAAATAGAACAATTTATGGAAATATGGTGGCATCTGCAATGATGAAAGTCAGACAGGAGAATAACCTGCTTCAGACCACACAGTGTAAAAGGAAGCTTACAAGACTGCAACAGGAAATTGTTTATCAAAATGAATTTAGAATTATTTTCATATGATTAAAATTACCTGATGAAACTTATGTTCAATAAATTAGGAAGCACTTAATGAATGTTGTATTCCATCAGGAATTATTAACAATTAACATATGAAAAGATGAAACATGAGATTCATAATAAAGATGTGGATGGAGGCAAATAAGACTGTCCTCATATCAGAGTTTTCATGTCTGGGTGGCTTCATCAAATGTCTGATCTTGTTTGTTTTGGCAGCTTTGGATAAGATGTTTCAAATTCTGAAAATCAGACAGAAATGGCATTTGGACAAGTTAAGACTGACAGAAAGCTCATTAAAATGGATGGCAGTTTGCCTATCAATTTCAATGAGCTCTAAACCATGACCTCTGTAAAAGAATGCTCGGTTCAATCTCGTGAAAAATCTGGCAGATAACTTTCTGTGGTTTTTTTCTGTATGCACGTACAAGTTTGATTCTGCTCCAGTTGAATTCAATGGCATTACTCTTAAGGGGTAAAAGGTTAAACATAAGGTTATGTGCATCTGTGGATTAGGGATGCAATACTTTTGTTCAATACAAAAACTCATGTTTTAAGGTGAAAGGGGAAATATAATTCATCTTGGTGAGACATATAATGGGAGAAATCATTACTGCACATCAATCAACAGGAGTGCTGCATGCCACCAACTTCACTTGGGATGTGATTTTTTTTTCTCTTTCAACACCCACAGATAAGTTGCCAAATGTAATTACATCCATTATTTTTTTAAAAGAAACTTTTGAGAAAAAAATCTCAAAACATTACTTGTACTTGATCTTTCTTTAGTGTCAGAAAAAAATCTACTTAATCCGGAAACTGTTGACCTACATTTTATTAGAAAAGTCAGATTTGCTACTGAAATAAGTCTCTCCTAAACCAAATAAAAATGCCATTCTTCATTCCATAAACATCTCTTTTTATGGCTTGATCCAAAGACCATAAAATCAATGGAAAGACTTAATCTTCAGTGCCAGATACTGTCATTATGACTTGCAAGCCTATTGTTTTTCCAGGAGAGAGGACCAAGTTTCAGTACCTGTTGCTTGGTTACAACCCGTCCAGCCCTCTTGGAATTCATGGGTTTATAACACCTTAGAAAACCAGGCATATATAGTTTTCACTTCAATTATTTATGAGCTAGTTGTTGATTCCTTTTTGTCTGGTTACCCTGATGAAATGTTCACTAACTCTGCTCTTCTATCCAAGGCTTTATTCTGCTGTATTTGGCTTTTTCTCTGTGAATGCTCTCCAAGTGGGAATCAGATAGTTTACTGGAATCCTGAATAGGCAAGACAAAAAGAAATTTGTTGCCTAGGTAACTCAGCAAAATAACCAGTTAGTTCATGCAAGTGTGCCTGCTTATCTGCTGAAGCACAGATGAGCATATATACGTTTAATATTGTGTTCCTTTTCTAGTGCTTCCTATGTGTATCCATGCAGATTATACTAATTAAATATTCAAAGAAATTCTCTCTCCCTAACTGATTCATCCAACACGAATGCCATGGATTCCTGGATATAATCAAACCAGGTAAGATCAATATAGGAATTAACTTTCTGCTGTCACTATAATGTCATTAAGTTTTTAGATCTGATTTTACTCGTGGCATCAACGTAACGGTTTGATATCACCAATAAGTATCAAGCTAACACTAAGTAAAGTAAGAATTTTACATGAAGAACATGAAATTACATCCACAAACTGATTTTTACAAGCTGCTGTATCTGTGAATGAGAAAAATGTTATAATAGAGAAGTGTCATTTAAGTATTCTTTAACGTTGATTAACATCATGTCAGATCAGAAAAGCTCAACCCTTTCAATGCATAGACTTTAAAGCCAGATTGTTCATCTAGTCAGATCTTAACGAAGCCCGTCTCTGTGCTGACAACAGAATTTTTGCTGTTGACTATCACAGCGCCAGGATTTCATGGTCTTAGCATTTCAGTTACTTCTGTATAAAAGAGGGAGGGATAATATTATTTCCTTTCTCCTATTATTTTTCTCACTGCTCTGTTCAATTAGACTACAAACTTTCTGGAGCAAACTGTATTTTACTGGCTTTCTGTGGTGCCCTGAACAACAGGGCCTCTTATGGCCTACAGCAGTCATAATAATTCAAATTGTTTCCGTCATTAATCAGATCTCAGGATGAGATGTATCCTGCCCAGTTCATACATATTTCAGGATTGCCCCAGCTGTATCTGTAGGATATGCAGGGAAGCATCCGATCAATTGAATGTAGATGGGAGAGACACATGGTTGAGACTGATGCCAACCCTGTATTTGCCCTGCTCAACCATTTCAAAGACAAAATTACTGGTCAAAATTGGATGAAGCGGGAAAAACTATTCCTTTCTTGCAGAGATGGGACATGCTGCTGAATTTCTTGGCAAGTTGTAAAGATCTGAAAAATAGTGTTTATAATGGAAGGGCTGACTCCATGTTAAATATGTCATTTCACTGGAACAGCACATAGACAATTTTTCACATGCATTTGCCATAGGAGATCTGAAGCCCATTAGGCTGTGATGTGGACTGATTCCTTTCAGTTTATATATAGAGGAAAAAAGGTAAGTAAGGGGGGCCCAAATTACAGTCTTGTCTAATTTAGAAAGATTTTTTCTTAGCAGATAGATAGAGAAAAGATGAAACTGATGAAACTCTTAATACCTTGTCCTCAGCCCACCCTGTAGTAAACTCAGTTCATACCACCTAAAGTTTTAGTGAAACCTATGTGGAATGATTACTTTGTTAAATTTCAGATAACGATCTGACAATTCAACATTTGGAACCACAAAGTACCTTTGCATAGGACCTGAAATTTTCTGATAAACTTTATGCTCCAGTACTTTACTGGCACAGTGAAGTTTGCCAGCAGAATTTCTAAGAGAATGTTTTAGAGACTTCAGTCACTGTTGGGGAAAGCACATGCCTTTATATACAGAAAGATTTTATAATGATCAGCCTTTATAATAACCAAGAAAAAGAGAAAAGAGAAATCTGAAGGAAAGAGAGGATAGGGAATAATTTTTCTGTGAAGAAATTGAAAGGTAGGAAGGCTGAACCACAGAGATTTGTGACTATATGGTATTTCCAGTTGAATATCCCTGGGCAGAGGGGTTTACTGTGTACTTTTTTCCACATTGATCTTAATCTATTTATCCCCTCTTCTTTCAGTATGGAGTCTAGGAGCACAAGTGAAGAAGAAACTATGTCTGTAATGTGGGAGATGCTGATCAATAGGGCATGATTGACTGCTCTGTTATAACCTCACACAGCAAAGCACTGAAACTTGGTTCCCATAACTACTGTTAGAGTTTAAAAGCCATCTGTAAACTTCAGCAGGGACTAGCCAATGCCCGTAATAATATTGGGCTGCTGCAATTCCGTCAGTGGCACACTGCCAGTGTCTAGACTTTGTCTGAGTCAAACAAACAAACGTTATATCAAACACAGTTTGAAGTGAAGAGCTTCACTAGACTTATTCTCAGAACCTATAGCTTTAATGTTTTAAGAAAAATATAATATAATATAAAAATAGACACAAAACTGACCTGTCAGTTCCCACCAAGAGAAGAGTCTCTTGTTTTCACTCTCAGATGCAAACTTCAAGAAGGAAGCCTGGAAGATTGTTTAGAAAATGGCTGAACACGTTCAGCTGAGGCAAGGACATTCAACAGAGTGAAGAGATGCTCATGAAGAACTTTCATGAATGCTACATAAAATGTGAGACTCTTTAAGCATCAATTTTCTTTTCATCTGAAATTCTCAGATTAATTAATAAGACATTTAATAATGAAGCAGTGGATCTTTTAAGCAAAGACAAAGTAAACTTCAAGTGGGAAAAATGTGAAAACAATTCAGAAAAGAAGAGTTCCTGGAGTAAGCACACCAGAGATTCATCTGAATGATCACGTATCTTGCTACAGATATCACCAACCTATCTTTAGCCACCTCCTGGAAAGACGGTTCATTGATACCGGCTCGATCAGCGCAGGAATTTGTTTGATGTGCTTAAGAGATCGGTAACAATACCTCCTAATGTGACTGCGTTGCGAGGTGATAGTGTTTCCTTGGAGACAGCGAATCCATACAGCCCCAGCCAGGATCCTTGCAGGTTACCTCTCTCCAGAGGATGTAGAACTACCTCTCTGTGCAGGGGCAAAGATGGGAAGATAAGCTTTGACTGTAGACAAATAGCCTTATGCAAGATGTGAGGATTTTATGCAACAGCAAGACATGTCTGAAAGGTAGGAGGGTGAAAGAAGAGAAGTAGCTGTAGTCATTGCACAGCTGGCTTGACATGCTTTGACAACAAAGATAGTGTTACAGGATTGGATATCTTTTTAAAATGTACCAACCTGTATTGCTGATGGAGATCGTTGTGCAGTGAAAACAGGAAGAAAAATGTGGTTTTTCTGGTGTCATTGGCTGATTACTGAAAAACAAAAAGGTGTCTCAACAAAGTGTGTAACTTCTTGTAAAAATGTGTGAAAGACACATTGATTGAGATGTGGAATTTGTATCTTGCACATCAGATCCATGAAGAGTTGCATGGAATGTTAGTTAATATGCTAGGAATGCATAATTATCACGATGAGACCTAATGATGTAATTATGTCTTTTTGGGGCGCAATTTTATGATGCATAAAGCAAGATAATTGATGATACAGCTAACAGCAAGGATGTTTTGTAACCGTAACTTACAGGTGTGTTTGTCACTAAATTATGCTCAAGAGAACTGCTTTAAAATGTTGCATAATGTCTCATAAAACTCCTATAAAAATAATTGAAAGGTAATAGAGCATGGAAACACAATGCCCAAGTCCTCTACTATTCTAAGTCCAGAGAGTTCTCATAATAAATGTTTGCATACAAGCAGCACCTGCTACATAACAGTAAATTGTGTGCCTTTTGAAGAAAGCACAGCCTGAATTCTGAGTTTCCTGTCTTTTAAATACCTTTACAAATTGCATTTGTAAGTTAACCCTGCAGTTCATTTCTGTTGATCAGCCTTGACATGTGCAACTGATGGAGACAACATAAATAACTGGGTGTTTGCATCATGCAAGCAAACAGCTATTTGTGCAAGTGGTTTGGACAGATCCATAACCAGCTCTCTTAGAGCCTACACAAAAAAAAAATAATCAGCATCTTGGACCTAGATATAAAAACTCTTTGCTTTGGGAGGGTTTATCACTCTTTTCTTAGTTTATTTGGGTTTGAGGTTTTTTTCCTTTTTCTTAAAGACGATCTTAAAATTCATCAGATTTAGTTCCTTTAGAAGGGCCCGTGTTTGTCACTTCCACAGTAGCAGGACTGAAAGAGCTCAGAGCACTCTGCTGTTAAATAGCAACCTGACCACACTTCCACTGAGGTCAGCCACATGGGAGCACGAGAGCCTTGCCATCATGTATGTGCTCTGGTTTGGTGGGATGTGAAGCTATAGCAAGCACTGGAGAAATTCTGACTCTGAATACATGTACAAGGTAGTATAAATAGGCCTACTACTTGTTCCCAAATCTTTTCTCAAGGGCATTCCATATTTACAGGGAAAGCAGCCATGGTTCAGTGAAAACTAAGCCTGCTTGGGGCTGCTGATTCATGAAAAGTATCTGGGGAGAAGAGTACTGGAAGCTGGACCAGACCCCAAAACTGCTCAAAACACTGGGACAAAAACCTTTAAATTTCCCACCTGCAAGAGTTTGCTTATAACTTTATCTTTACTCCTCTTCCACCAAGCTTTCCATTTGCCATTTTCTATGAGGCAAAGCTGAACTTGCGCTATAGAGTCTAAGGTGTTTGTTTATCGAGGCTGCCCGTTGTATCGGGAGAAAGGAGTCTTTTGACTGACAGTCTTTGCTTAACAACCAAATATCTAAAATAATACACAGGAGGAATGTTTTTCACTCAGAATATCTTTCGCTTGTGTAGTTTCAGAAATAGCTCAGCTATAGCTCTTCAAAGTATTTCATGGACTTTTAATATATTCTCCCCTTAAAGTCAGCAGGACTCAAATGCACTTGCACTGCAGTTAGAAAATTTACAGCATTTTGTTGCCTATGAAAATTTTGCCAAGATGTCAGTGGGAGGAGAAGCAGACTCATTTCACGGACACATGACTGGCACTGACATCTTGATAATGTGTGACTTTTTTAACAGTGAACTCTACAGAAGTGCATGATTTTCCAAGATATGGCCTGATACCTCGTAAATCATGTTTTGAAAAATGCAGTAGCTGTTCTGTACTCATTCCTTCCAGTTTACAAAATATTTCAGCCACTTAATTCTCCACTGGGACTTCCACTGAGGAAAAAGCATAAAATATATTGGGTTAGTCATGAGTACTTTCACTTACTCACCCAGTCCATGCTACCTCTATTCAGCTCATATGCAGCACTCTAGATTTCAAGGTCCTATCCTAGCAAATAATTGCTTTGTACAATATTTTTGGTTGGTTTCTTTGATTATTTAGATGAAATGGCTATTTGATAAATTTCAATGATGCTACACAAACAGAATGATTTCCCTGAGCTTTTTTGAAGTGATCAGAAGTCGTGTGACTTCAAAGCATCCTTTAGGCACTTAAAGTGAGATCCTCCTCATCCAACTTCAGATGCCTTGAAGTTGTGTCCACTCTCAGGAAAGCCCGTGGGCTCCTCATGTAGACAGTCTGGACTGTGGGTGACTCCAGCTGAAAATAATAGGCATCGAGGCTGGGTTGAGTAAGTGGATATCTGGACATACCCACTTGTCTCCACTGACTGTAGAGGGAGCCAAGAAAATTTGCTAAGCCTGGCTTTGCAGGCTGGCAACTCCAGTTAGGTGGGAGAAATCATATTTTAACCAGATGGAGGTTTTAGATGTTTCATGTTGACTTGAGTATTCTGAAATTTTGTACATGGATTTGACATCAGTGGCAAAGCTGTAGCCATGATATGAAGAACTAGACTGGAGGGCCAGCCTCAGAAATTAGAAGTTGATCACACTCAAGATTTTTCCCCCTTACCACTTTAAGTTTCCTTTCCAATCCTCTTTTATAGGATTCTTAAAATATAGTCAAGTATCTCTTCTTAAAAGACATCATAGATACCCCCCACGCACCCCAAGAAGAGAGAGAATGGAGGAATACTGTTGCCACAGAGTGTTTCCATTAGTGAAATTAATTCCTCTCTCATAAGAATTTAGGTCTGTGATTTATGATAACCACTAGTTTCTCACTGCAGGCAAAGTGAGAGGAAATGACTCAGCCTGGACAGACATCATGAATCTAATGTTTTTTCCCCCTAATGCTTGACATAATCTAGTGTGCTGCTCCCAGAGGTGTCATTGGAGATTCATATCCAGCCAAAGGGCCTCGCAATCAAGGCAGAAAATTTTGTTACTTTCATGTATTGTGTGATCTGTAATTGTTTGGAATTGCATCCTGCCTCATTCATTGCCATTTCTTTTGTATCAATTTTGCAGCAAAATAGTAAGGAAAACAAAGCAAGGGAGAGAAAAGTGGTGTTGCACTTGCTCCTTCAGAAAAATTTTCCATGACATAATGTTAGGGTCCAGCTGGTGCTTATTAAACTCAGGCAGTTTTGAGATGAAAAATGCTTCCTTCTGTCACTCTTTCCAATAGAAATCTCAGTACCCACCTGATTGGAGAGGTCTTTATCACATATTGATTCTGGAACTTTATGTTGTATTTTCTATCATCGATACAGGATTTTGTGAGTGGGCTTCTGCTAAAAGATCAGAACAGATATCAAATGGTTCAGCTAAAATGTTTTATCCCACATCTCAAGGGACTAGGAGTGTATATTCATGTCTTAGCAGAGGAGGTAGTATCTTGCTGAGAGGAAGGTAGGTTTTGAAAAGTCTTGCAGTTATAAATAGTCATTTGAATACATCCTAACAAATTGCTGCCAAAACTGAAAATAACAATCAGGTCTTTTTCTTAAATTTCAAAGAATTTCTACATATTTCTCTGGCATGACCTCATTTAACATACAAGGAAGCAGAAGCAAAACAAATAGCAAGATAGAGCTAAGCAAGAGTTCCCAACACTTTTTTTTTTTTATATTGATGAAATGTAAATCCTCTTTTCACAGGGTTGCTATGTGTGTGAATGCCTGCTGATCTGTAGCAGCACACACACATGAAAATGGTCTGTTTACCTCAAGATGACCTCTAAAATGCCTAAGTAAATAGCTGTTATTTTCAGAAATGCTGAGTTTGCTCACCTTCCTTTAAGTCACCTACGGTTTATTGTGGGTGGTTTGATCCCATTAAAAAAAACCATAAAGTGTGAAGGGAGGAGTAGTTCCGTATGTCAGCACTGTTATGTGCAGTCTGCATGCACATAACATCCTGCAAAAGCTAGGAAAGATGTAATACTGCGTTCTGATGATGTTTAAAAAAGGCAAAACAATCTTAGTAAGGTCAACAGAATACGTCTCTTCATGATTATTTGCCAATAACCTGTAATCGTAAGTTTTAACTGATGTTCTATTTAGCATGTCAGTTACACTTAATATGAAACTTTCATTACCATCCTCACTAGACCATTTTAAATCTGCATTTTTATTCTCCATTTCAGCTCCTGACTGTAATTGTTTTAATGATGCTTACTGACAGCTGATACTTTCTGGCAAGCTCTCACCGAGCTTGTAGAGTAAAGTCAAATTATAGTGTTGTATGCACACACTAAGTTAAAATTATTTTTTTGAAGTATTCCATGCTAAATTTCTAAATTGCAGCTGCCAGTCTGCAAATTATTCAATCTCTCTAAAGCACAATTGGAGAAATTGCATCATTTAGGGTATATAAAATGTACTTTTGAAAGTGTTCTTAGTCAATGAACTAGCAAAGCATATGACTTCAAGACTCTATCAAACAAAGGTCAACTCTTTTCTGGAACCTTGATATTGTACTGAAATATACTCAAGGGATTAAAATAAAAATGCAGTTGAGGTATCTTTTCATACAGCCTGGATCCATAAAAGCAGGCTATACAGGATAGAAGGGGATATATCACGGTATTGAACACGTTCAGTTCTTCATTTTCTCCAAGACAGAGTTTTTCTAACAAACTGCTAGTAAGTTCCTCTTTGTGATGTCTGAATATATCTGTGAAAGCCTTGTACATGGAAGTAGTAAAGGGTACTTAGGTGAGAGGTGCCATTTAGAGCCTGGAGGGGATTGCCCTACCTATGGTTTGACCTCAGGATCATGTGGCTATTGTCGGGTGGTAAGTCATATCCTTGCTCCTCTGTATTTTCTGTTATTATAAAATAGTTTACGTTTCTCTGAACAGAATCCACTAGTTGTTTAACATCTCCTCTCTAGTTCCTCAGGTCTGACTACAAGCAATCAAAAATTCTGTAAATGCTGTTCATCCTGCTGCTCCATCCTAAAAGATTCACACGCTATTCCAGCAGTTTTATCACAAAACAGAGGCTTCATCAAGCAGAACTGTGATTCTGGGCTACCTTCACCAGTAAGTGGCTTACCAGTCTGATTACAAGTTTATAGAAGAGAGACACCGACAAGGAGTAACTAAGGCTGAAATCTCTTCCTCAGCTTTGAAGCTGATTACGTTTTGCCTCCTTGTATCTTCCAAAGCTGGATCAGATGATTGTAAATAAGATTATATGATGTGGTGTCAGAGGCAAGGGATTTGACTCAGTGGCCCAGGAAACCTTTGAGCACTATGCACAGAACTGGATGCAATGGGCAAGTATATCATAAATCCTGAAGAGGCTGTGTACATTTGCTATAAAATGTCATAACCAGGAGTGCTCTGAAAGGTAACAATACAGATATTTTGTGAGAATATGTCTCACCAATATTCGAATTCGTAGAAGTAAACCAGAAGGGGCTGCGGTAAACTCCACCTAAACTGTGACACCTGTGTCCCCACAGCATTTACCAACTTCTGGATGTGTGTATAGCTTGGCTCTAACTGGAGGGGATGAGTCAGAGGTGCATGCTCCATCTCTCCCCCCGCCCCTCAACTCCACCATCATGGTTTCCACTGACAGAAATGCTGGAATTTCAAGCAAATAACCAAGCTGCTTTGCACCGAGAAGTTCCCCCACTGTAGGCAATCGTGGCGCTGTGTCTGTTCGGCATGACACAAATCACACCTACTCCACACACTACAGGCAGAGTTAGAGACTGTTCTTTGCCCCCTCCTGGGAGGCTTATGCCCTGGAAATTATAGAATTTGTTTTAGTGGAAAAGTAAAAAGGGCAGAAACCTCATATTCTTGACTGCAGCAGCAGATTTTCTATATTTAGATTTAGTGCCTCAGTTGCATTCAGGGTACGTTGTATGTAAGTTTGTCCAGAAATGTCTTTACATGCAAATGCATACACAAATGCATGCCATTCTGTCTTCACTTCTATACATCATTTTGCTATTCGCCAGATGGTATTAAGGCAGAAGACATCCTAAACATGTATGAATATTGTTTCTACTGTAATAAGGCCAGAAAGATGAGAAAATACAATGCCAGAAACTGAAAAGCCTTAACTGATTCTTATATATTTATTTCACTTTTTTGAAGCTTCCTTCTGATACCTTAAAGTATTTCGGCTGGTGTGACATAGAGGACCATGATGTTCGAGGAAATCAGCTTCATTGTCCCCGAGTGAGAGAAGGTAAAGATCAGAGACATATTCACGTTTAAGCCTTGGATTTATTTACTGAAACAGTATGTCCTTAAATGTTATGAGATTAAACCATGAAGTTTGTCATTGTTTTGAAAAGGGGCAGGATTTCATCCCGTATTGTACATGTGTACTTTTCTTAATCACTAGGAAAATACCCTTTGTAATTTTGAAAATAAAAGCCAGAACTGTAATTTGAAAATTTTTAATATTAATATGGTGTTGATTACTTCTCTCAAAAGTTCGTTAACTTTCAAATATTGCTCAGAATGTAATAGCCATATGCCAAACAAGAAGACAAGAGTGAAATCCAGACCTGCATACAGTAGCACATTGGCTCAATTACGATCTATAGACATACTCAAGAATGAGGAATGAAAGGTGGATTTTAATATCTGGTGTTTTCAGATTTGGGACTAAACAGTGGAAAAATTCAATGCTGTCCTTGCTTTAGTTAGGAGTTTGAAGATATGCATAGTTTTAAGCGTTTAATTGACTTTAAGTCTTCGGCATGTGCCATTTTTAATATGTATGAGGTTTTGAGTATGACTATTAATCCCAGTTGCAGTTGCCAGTGGACCTGAAGTTACAAACATATGCTTTCCTTAGGACAATGAAAGGATAAGTACATAACCGTTATATAAACACATAGCATGTGAAAGAATATATAGAAACAGTATTTTAGAACTCAGATGCTTATGCTCAACCATTTAGAAACAGCTTTTATTCTGAGGTGTAGAAGAAATGTCACTTACTAACCATGTACCAAATCATCACAACCTTAGATTGCTTGCTGAATTATGAGCCCAAAAATAGTAGAAAAATCTTCACATTAATTTACTTCTTTGAAGTCTGGAAACCTATGCACCTATAGTATTATATATATTTCTTCATTTCAGATATCTTCCCACCCATATATATAATCTTTCAGCAAGTAACTAACTGCCAGTTCCATATCACATCCACTATTGCAAATCTTTTTTTCTGAGCAGGACCTTCAGAAGAAGAGCTATTTTTCAGAGGAGAAGAACATACTTTGAAAAAAAGGAAACAAGTAACTGACACAGAGAAGTGGCAAAAGAAACTGCAAGAGAACTGGGAAAACTGTGCTGTAAAGCTTTCTCATTAACTCTTTGTACTGTAGTAGTAAATAAGCCAAATAATAATGTGCTGGCTGCCCCTTGCAGTTAGCAGTTTTAAAGCTCAGGTTGACACCATGACATCATAAACCAGAAGGTTTTTACAGGCTGGAAGAAACACTGGAATATATTGTAATTTGTGTTCTGACCCTGTGCAAAGAGTAACCTCCTGTGTTGTGACAGGGCTTCATTTGAGCTGGAGCATAAAAGAACTAGTGACGTTCTTTGCCTGCTTAGTGCCTGATGATAAATGAATGGTTAGAGAATGGAGTAATTTAATTTCAGCTTTTTCACTCTCCCCTCATACCAGCCTGAGCAGTTCTTTTGGCTGGAGGTGTACATTATTGCTGGCTCTGATCAGCAGTAAGTTATAATCTCCCTACGATCAGATAGTAACTGCATCTAACACTAAGATCAGTGCTCTGGATCATGCCTCTCCCTGTGCATGAACACAGGAACATCAATATCTGGCTGCTGCACAGCACTTTTTCCAGATTAATTTAGAGGCCAGACCCATAAGCCACCATCACTTAGTCCTGCTTTCTCCACCCAGGGCACACACACAAGCATACCCACTCTGAGAGGAAGGAGGGGATGGACAGTAGGATTCACATGCTTAAGAGATGGTTTCTTCTTTGCTTTCAAGGAGTTATGCAGTGCATCACTGTGATTCTAAGGTGAATTTGGCAATTGGCACCAAAAATTGGTTGAAGAGCGGCATAATAAAACAGATTCATCTTTTAACTAATTCTGTCTTTGAAAAGATTTAATTATATAGCTATCAGAAAGCAAGAAAAAAAAGTGATTTCTTTTTCCCTTCCCAGGAGTTGAACCTTTCATTTCAGGACCTGGGTGACCTGTACCAGGTGGAAAACTTCAAAAGAATCCTCCAAAGATTAATTCGGGTGGAAAAACTTTGGTTGGTGGACAATTCTTTGACAGACCTAAGTGCCATAAGGTTGCCAAGGTAGACAAAATGTCCTGATTTTATTTTTATGCAATATCATAGAAATCAAAAATATTATTTACCTAAGTAATAGCTGGACCACACTCCAGATATGATATTTTTTTAAAAATATGATATTTTAGGGGGTGTTTTATTGAGAATCCATCTATATATTGCTATTCTGAGTTCATGTCTTCTCTAAATTGAAAATACTCAGCCAGGAGGTCAGATAATGTCCCTATATTCCTGGTGGATAATTAATGAATCTCATCAAGTTCAGTGATATTTGTGCTGAATGGGAAAGTTGTTGAACACTGAAGGAATGTGTGTGAAGAGATGGTGGAACATGACCCAAGCAGAGAGGAGAGGTGTGACCGTTACAACTGTATTTCTACAGCGCATCTATTGCTACTATGTTGTCGTGTGTCTAGGTATATGGAAAGCTCTATTATTGAGAAAAACAATAGCGATGTATCCATTGTACGATATAAAGAAAGGTCAAGAAAGTGTAGGGAATTGATCTTGCAGGATCTGGTTAGGCAAAAATAATACAAGTGTAGAACTAGTGTGAAAACAGATCTCAAAGAATCAAATTTAAGCCCTAAGATGCCATGACTTTGGCTAGGTGAAGAGCCATCCCTGTGTTGGCCTACAGGTGTATACTATCACGGATGTGATCAGTGATGTCATATGCTTTGTACTTTACAGATGCAGAGAACTAAATGTCAATAAAAACCACTTTACATCCTTCAAACAGCTGCCAAAGATACCTCAGATTCAGCACTTATCACTCGCTGAAAATAACATCATGACACTAAGTGGAATATCAGACTTTAGACACACTCCACTTGAATCCCTTATACTCAAAAGGAATCCCTGTGAATTTCAAGAAGGATACAGACAACTGTAAGTCTTACCATCTCATAACCAACATAAGATGAACAATACAAAGAGATGATTGTGAGCGAGTTCAAAAGGAATAGGATCTGAAATACAACAAGCTTTCCCGAGCAATCTTTTTATTTTCCTGTAGTCTCAACTATCATAAATGTTCCAGGAGCATGCGCTGGTGAGCCAGTATCTGAGAACAGCCACAAAGTATTCAGAAAGTGCCTAGGAGGCTTTCTGATCACATAACTGGCAGTTCTTGAGCTGAACTAAGTCCATGGATCAAGTTTAGAGACAGTGAGTAGGGCGGATAAATTCAATTCCCTTTTATTAATAGAAACTACCTATTACTCAAACTCTCTTCAGTCTCATTGCGTCCCTCGTGTATTCTGAAAGGAGTGTAAATTGCATTACATGCCAGAGATGGAATCAGAAGGGTATATTGAAAGATGGGAGCTAAAACAAGAGAAAACTAAGTTACCTTCATTTGATTTTTCTGGATTTTCTCTTCTCTCTGTGGCAGCACTGTGGAAGTTGCACTGCCTTGAACACCCCACTCAGTGTAGTTGTATGTTGCAGTCAGTACAGTGTAGTGTAGACTTAACAGAGCTGTATCAGACACTGGAAATAAAAATTCAAATAAAAATAGAGAATTCAGGGGCGGATAGTTTGTTCTAAGTCTCCTGAATGTTTTGACACTCATCCCTCTATTCTGTTCTTCCCGGGTTGCTTTGACTCCAAAACCCTTGTGCACAGGTCAGAAAAGAGGAACGAAGCGTGTTCCTTCTGAACTCTTCAGAAATCTGTGTGGTTTTCCCCACTACAAACACAGAGTCATGTCAGCCATCTACAGAAGGCATTGTTGATATTTTTGAGATAAACCTTACAGCATGTGTCTAAGAAGTCATCTCTTCCTGTGAGGGGAAAAAAAGAGGAGAAGTTTAAAAGAAAGTGGTTAATGAAAACCTTTCTGAGTTTCCCATAGGCTTTTTCCTTCAGTCTAGTAGGCATCCGTTTGACAGTGGGATGGTGATGCTTGTGCTTTCTAAAGGTAAATAGGCAGATATCAAAGTGAATGTTAAAAAGTAAATTTAAAATAATGGATTTCACATTTTATTTACATATCAAAAGGTTCAGGAAAAGAAAAGCTAAAAAGCACTTTATAACAATTACTAATTAGGTTTCTGCTTCTAATCTTACCAGTTCTTAAGGCAATTAAATATTGATAACTGGTACTACTTTCACTGCCAATGTTGGAAGACAGAATGAATCATTTTCAAGCATAGATAAAGCCCTGAGTTACATGCTGAGATTGAGCACTGGAGTCCGTGCTCACCTGAAAAGGCACAGGAGCAAACACCACAGCATGTGGTTTAGCACCCTCTGTGATGCCTATGGGGGGCTACAACTCCATCAAACTCTTCTGAAGAAGAAAACAGCAGTCTTCATAGCTGAGGTTACAGATACTGATGTGCTGTTTAAAGGGGACAGTATATGAGAAGGATATAATTTCGGTTTGGCATCATGGCCACAAAACAGGGACTTCTTTTCTTTGGGAGAAATAGAAGTGCAAAAAGGTTTGCAAAAAGAGCCCTGTTTCTCTGTCACAGAGGAACAGAAGCTGAGTTGCAATCTGAATTTTTGCTTTTCAGCAGTCTAGGAAATTTGATGTGGGCTAACACTGTGTCCTCTCTTTTGCATTAGACAAGTGTTTTGGTTCTACTCTATTAACATGTAGGTACTTGCAGTGCTTTACTGAGTCTAATGTTATAGAACTTGTACAACAGAATGAACCTGAAAAATTTTAATTAGATCTCTACCAGATAAATTCTGCAACAAATGACAAATCAAGATTTCCAACAATACAAATCTATTTTGGACATATTTGAATCCATTATTTGGTTTTTATCAGTGTTTATTTTGTTCTTAACATTTTCCAAGAGTATATCTCTCAATTTCTGTTTTTCTTTTGTCTCTCTTTAAGTGTATTCTCCAGTTTGCCAAATCTGAAAATGCTGGATGGTATCCCAAAACTGCCAGAGGACTGTTCACCCCCAGATATCAGCTTTTTTTTCAAAATGTGTACTATACTCTAGCACTGTATTTTTGTAGGATTGGAACTGTGCTACAATCACCTCACTTAAAAGATACAGCAAATCCTATGTATGGAAGTATTTTTTTTCTGATCAAAGAGATATTGAAGCAGAAGTATAATTTTTTTAATGTGTTTGTGATACCACAGACTTCAAGTAAGTATGGATAAATGACATGTAAATAGACCTAATGTGTATGCTGAGTGTCATGAGTTTGGTATATTAAAAATATTGGGTGATTTTCTTGTCTAGGAACTCTATGTAGATAACAACTCACAATTATTGACTCCCACTGCATGTCCAAGTTCAGACCACATACATGTCCATTGTGGGAAATGATATGGGGATTAACATCCAGGCTGCGAAGAAAAGTGAAAAAAATCCACCAAACAACCTGAATAAAAGAACAGGCCATGCAGTTTCCTTCTTTATGTCCCACCAAAGTCCTAGTGCTCTTTAAGGCACTTTTGTAGATGGGAAAGGCAGAGCCACCCCAATCATTTTGCCCCTTAGAAACAAAAAAATAATGCAAAAAGTCCTTGCTGGGAAGTTTGGTATGGCTAGAGAGCACTGGGGAGGTAAATCATGAAAAAGGAAAGAAGTCTTTTGACTCGTTGCTGGTGGTGTTTAGGAATGTCTTGTTGCTTAATAGAGGTTCCTCAAACCAAAGCCACAATGAAGGTAAAGAGCTGTGGAAGCTGAAAAGGGATTTGTAAGTGTTCCCCAGGATATCTGAATGCAATTAGCTTTGAGAGGTATCTGTCCTTGTCTTTGATTCATTTGCTGTTCAATTTTAGCTTTTTTTTCCGGGCAGCTCATGCTGGCACACAAATAGCTGTGCCACTAATGATTCAGGAAAAGAATGACAGAGTCCTGGAAAATGAAGACAATTAACAGAATTGCCTAATTCCAGAGACAGTCAATAAATTCTCTGCTGTGTATTGGCTGCAGGCGCGCTTTGGTTCAGTTACACGGGGAGGAATAATGACTGCTCAGCCCTGTAGAGCTCTGCAGTGCAATGACTGATCTGCAGAAAGGTCGCAGCAGCTCTGTATTGGGCCAGAGCAAGAGAAATGACCAGCTTGAAAAGTTTCCAGGCTCTCCCTTAAGACTATCCTTACCTCTCCCACAGCCTAGCAGTCAAAATAAGTTGATGAAAATATTGCATGAACTAGATCACAAGATTTCAAATGTATAACAGTATCTAGCTCAAAGTATTTTCTACATCTGTGCAAGGAAAAAGACAATGAACCAAAAGAGGTGTCAGGTTGAGGGCCCACACTCAGGAAATGTTCTTGCAATTCATAGGAGCAGGCCAGTTCCTTCCCAGCATTTACATGCTCACAGGGTTTGATAACTACGTCCAGTCAGTGTGGTCCACCCCAGCAATGTGAACAGACCATGCTATGACAAACCCCTCCATAAACATACTACAGAATCAAGGTGATGCAGTTCAACAATACACAGCAACAAGCATTTACAGATTCAGTGGAGAGATGATGTGGTTTACACAGAAACAACAAGGCAACCAGAGCTTTGAAACATAACATCAACATAAAAAACCCACTGCTGTGTTTGGAAATGGAAAGGGTAAAAAAAAAAGGATGAAGTAGATTCTTTTGACTGAGAACGTATGTGAGAAAACACCATCTCCTTGCAAGGCAAGGAGCAAAAGCAGAAAGAAAACAGAGCTTGAAGGACCACGCTTACTGACCTATCCAGAGACAGACAGCAGCGACCAGCTGAATACTGACTGCCAGTATGTATATAGGCTATGTGAGGCTATGTGAGATGGGAAAGGGAAAGAGTCTTTTCCCAAGGTAACAGTCACTAGGGAGCATTCAAATCAGCGATGTTCAAATCACAACGAAAAGCACTTGAGGACTAGGCTCTCTTCCCAGAATTTGGCATTAGAAAGTGAGACTGAACTGGGAAATTGCCCCAGTCCCACGGGTAGACATTTCAATTAGAAGCTCCTAGTGAAGCTGCCACCCACTCCTTGCACGTGTAATTAGAAGTGGGTCGATTCTCTCCTGGGAACACACTCGGAGGCTTTGCTCTTTAGACCTGAGTCCTGGGTCAGTCACAAGAAAGAGGCACAGACAGTGATTTATTCTTTCTGAACAGGAAGTTGGTTCTACTCTCATAATTTTTCCTTTCATTATTTTAATGGTCTGGCTTTGGAATCTCAGAGAAATACGAGGTAATATCTGGGGAGCCTTGCTGATTTTATTTAAAGTGTATCCAGGAGCAAGAATGTATTGGTAATGTTTAAGTCTCTTTGCTGCAATGAGCTTTAAATGAGATGTTCGCTATCAGTAATGTCACACGGGAAACTGGAAAAAAAGGAGCAATTCAGTTCCAGCTGGTTGACTGGACAACAGCCATAAGACCGAGGAAGCATACTGGATACTTTGCAACGTTACCGGTCAACCAGAAACCCCAGCAGTGGGAACCTTTTGAAACTGGCCTCAAGTTCATGCCAAACTGGGGATAAATTAATATACATTTTGGGTTCTAAATTAGATTATTACTATCTAACTTTCTTTTCCTGCCAAACTTACACTCAGCTTCATTCAAGAAAAAATGGGCCTGCAGCAAATTGCTTTTGAGTTTTACTTCCTGGCTTTTCCACAGTTGTATTATGGAGTGGACTAATCTAAACCTAATCTATGACTTCAAGAAAATCTGGAAGGAGTGGAACAAAAGTAGAGCTTTTATTTTGCTAGAGCTTCTGAGATTTCATCTATTGTGATTGCACTCTGAAATCTAAAATAATAACTACCACCTGTGAGCTCAGGATCAGAGTATCATGAAATCAATTTCCAATCATTCACAAAGATTCCTTCAAACCTGACATTTCATGAGAATTTAGCAAAGTGTTCCCAAAGTCTTGCCTAACATCATGGGACAGGTCCAGGGCTGATAGAGCTCAGATGTGAGTTCCCAAGTGTCATTTTAACTGTATCTTCATTTCTCATTATGTCTAAATCTCTCAATACAAAATACAAAGTGAGTGATACCAAATCAAAAGACAGGTTCCTTAAATGAACAGAGTGAAAACAAGAGTTCATTTAATACATTTGTTATGATCCCAGGAATTCCAGAGCAGGGTTTAAAAATTCTGTAAGTGTTACAGCAGGTAACAGGTCAGGAAAGCAAAGTTCGTTGTAACAGAAGAGAAATCGTCAAATACTGATGAGCATTTCAAAGACAATTGTTTACTCATATACATATTAACCTTGTAGAACATGAAGCACAAACACCTGATGTTCATATTGGTCGAAATTATTTAAACCACTGAGGAAATAAAGACTTTGAGCCAATATCCTTCTCCAGGACTGTGCATTGCAGCACCAATATTGGATGTGAATACAGTGAAGAGGAAAGCAGTGGCTTTCCTTGCAAAAGGAGATCTTGCAAAAATGTCTTCTTTTAGCTCCTTACACTGAGTTTCAGAGGCTGAGAGATTGCATCAGAGGCAAACCAGAGCTGATCAATTCAGCCTGTAATTCATCATCACAAATGTTAATGCAAATGGCTCAAGCCCAAATTTATACACCTATATGGAGAAAATAACTTGTCAGTGATTCCCTGGAGTTTAGCCTGGTGGTGCTGGATCACAGAACAGTTATAAGAACATCACGAATGACTTTCTGAGGCCCTTGTCAACTCTGAGATACCTGTAAGGAATTGGCCTGGCACGCACTTTGAAATACGCTGTGGGAAAGGCTCTGGGTGAGGTGGTATGTCATGGCGCTCGCTGCATCATCATAAACCACGCAACAGCTGGCACGGAGCGCTGTGCTCCGGCAGTTGGCTGGCACCTCGCTGCATGGCAGGCTCTGCTTTGGCTGCTGCTGGAGACAGTCTTGCTCTTCCTCCGCAGACCAACTCACATGTTCCTGTGGCCAGGAAGAGGATTAGTTTTCTTTTGTCTGCCCTGGCTTCTGTTCATGGTGTTTGTGTACTAGTGATGCCAGGACAGTGGTGCTTTCAGTGCTTGCTTATTCCTTCACCAAACACAAATGACTACCAAAGTCCTTCCCACATTAAATTCAACAGCAAAAACTTGCAGTGACTTCAAAGCTGCAGAAGCACAGCTTTATTTTTCTGTGTGGAAGGAAGGAAGGAAGGAAACTACTCACAAATCAGGGATCAGGTTACCAAAAAGGGCACTATGAGGCTGTTAACCTTTGAGAAGCAGAACACTCTCCCCTTTCCCTGGAGAACCTCTTTTTGAAGATCACAGTATATTCGTTTGTTTTAACATTTCCTTCCTGACTGATTAAAATCAAATACCTTCTGGTTCAACGTAAGTCAGCTTTCGATCACTGCCGCTTAATAAAGAACCTTCAGCATTTTTGATGATCTCCTTGCCATCAGCACTAGAAGAAAAAATGTATTTAGTGAATATATTGACTTCTGATTGATCATTTTGGATACATGTATGAGACACGCAGAGGCACGTTGGCAGAAAGTATGGGTGAAAATAAGCTATTAAGATGTCCCAGAGCATTCATTTTTCATTTGTAATCTATCATCCAAGACACATTTGCTTTGGAATTGCCAGGTATCATGTTGCATTATGTAATTGAAAGCACTGAAGATAAGGAAAGAAGGCCATTGACAACATATGCTTTGGATAAAAGCAACTATGAAAATAAACACAATAACCATAACAGGGATGAGACAAGCGTGGACAGTAACAAATTGGGAATGACCAGAAAGTTCATGAACAGTCAGGCTATAGCAAATGGTGCAGTCAGCCTCGGGGAGTGAAATCCAAGCCAATTTTTTTTTTTTTCTTTTTCATACTGAATATTTTTACTATATGTTAACATATTATATTTCCCATTCCTGCTCTACATACAGTCTATTTTCTTTCTGATAGATTGCTATAATTATTCTTTATGACCTGAGCAGTGAACCAGTTTAAGGATGCTCCTATTAAGAGGCACAGATGATGAAGTCAGATGTTTCTTTGCTGCAATTTTAATTTTCTGTGTAAAATATACAAAGTTCCATTTTTCTGAAGCCAAGAAAAATCACTAAGAGGCTGCATCTGTGTTGGGGGCTCCGAACTGTTTTTCAGTCAGCACTTAGCTCTCACCTTTTCTCAGCATTACACATCTCTGAGCTTTACTCTCCTAGGTTTTATCTTGCTGCTTATTCTGTGTTAGCTCAGTCAGACTCTTGTGGCTGTGAAGAGCTTCACCATGTTGGGCTAAGGTTTCCCATGAGCCTGAAACTCTAGCCCAGGGCGTCTCTGGTCACTCGGGCTGCTGCAAGCCTTGCATTGCCTCCCTAGCTGTGCTCTCCTTGCTCATCTCTCTGGTCCTGCCCTGCAGTTACTCCCAGTTCCACCACCTGCTGTGTTTGGTATCATGTAGGCACAATGAAATTATTGGTGGAGCAAGAAGTTCTGTGAGTTTAAATAAATCAGTCAAATTACATCCATTCTGTATATCTTTAAAAAGCAGAATTCTTTGTGCAGACAGGTGTCTAAATCAGGGTACATGATAAAGGAATGTACCTCAGCTTGGAGGACATTTGAAATCAGTGTGTAAAAGACAAAGAATAAGGAGGTTAAGAGCTGCTGCATTTCATCACTCAGCTTAATGTTTTACCACTGGTTCTAACTTGAAGTATTGGCAGTCTGTTTTCCTCTGCCTTTTTTTTCTAATTGTCTTCCTTTAAACGTTACAACAAACAAAACTAAAAAAATCACAGCTTAACCTCAAAAGTTTAGATGTATGCCTGTAGAGAAAATGCAATATAATGTTAATTCTACAGATGGAAGTGCTCAAAGTTCTTATCATGTCCCCTGCCACAAAGATTAGATAAAAATGTCATGAGTTTTTTACTGTGACAGTATCACACTCAAGCACTCTGAACCAAAAACCTCACAGTAATAGTGCTTAATTATTACATTCAGTGCCTAATATTTGTCAGCTTGAAGGTGCTAGAATAAATCCCAGACAAATTAATCTGCAGATAAAATCCCATTTATTCTAGTTGGGTTTATTTACACCACAGATGTCTGCCAGTTATTGAAAAGGCCATAATTAAGCCTGCCCTAAATCTGCCTTTAAGTTCTGGATCTTCACATCCCGATTCAGTGTGACACCTGGATGCCTTGAAGCAGTTTGGGTGCCAGATGCAAGATAACGCTGGCACAGCACGCGTGAGCTCGGGCAAGGCCACAGGGCAGCACTTTATATGATGAAAGGAGTTGGAGCACAGTTGTGTGGCACTGCGAACTCCTGCACAGCGCTGTTGAGGGGATATAATACCATGTACAGGTGTCTATATCCTTGCCACAACGGGGAATTCAAGAGAAGAAAAAGGAACTCCTTTTATAACCAGCCCTGCTGGAAACTTGGTATAAGTTATTACAGCTCCAAGCCTGCACTACTGCTAGTCCTCCAAAACCAGACATTTGGGAACTGCAGTCCCAAGGAGGGAGACAGGCCGGTGCAGAGGCAGTTTTGTACCTGGGGAGCGTGAGCAGGAAAGGGCCGCTGAGAGGGTTTGTGCTGGAGAGAAACCAGCTGGGCTGTGGGGATACACCGGGGGGGCAGGGGGCCGAGGAATGCGTAAACTGGGAAGAGAGGACCGAGCCCAGGCAAGGGCTGGAAACGCGGTGTTACAACAACGCTAAGGAGGCACATTTCAGCAGGATTTTACAAGGTGATGCCTCGGTGGTCTAGAAGATGTACTGCGGTGCCTTTGTGGTGACCGATGCAGTGCTTGGGGCAGAGTTATCTCCAAGTTTAGAGCTATAAACATGGCTGGAAAGCTAATGTCTTCTGTTGTATGTACCAGAGGAAAAAGTGCAGGTGAATAATAAAAGCCCCAAACATCTGCATTCACAGCAAAATATAATGTGACGTAATAAATGTGTGTACTTAATGACAAGTAACTTCAAAGTATGTGCAAGCCAGGCAGGGCAGTTCATAGTGCCAGAGAAGGACCAGGATTTGGGGGAGGTGGAATGGTTTCCTTAGTAAATGTTGTGAATAGTCATCTCTGAAAGAAACTAGGTATTTTTAAAAATAACTACATGAAAGGTATTACATGACAATATTGGGAGAAAACAAAAATCTCAGTTTCTGTTTCTAATTATAAACATCTGTGTATAATTGAAAGCTATTTCTCCCTCTATAAGCATATCTCCTCCACGTGCCTGATTCCTCTGAGGGGCAGGAATGCAGTATGGATGCTGTAAGGCCCATCATTAAGGGAGCTGGACTGCTGATGTACTCATATTCCAGTTGCCACTGGTCTTCCTGTTACTCCCTCCGCTCCTTCCCTTGCCTGTAAATTAAAAGACATGCTGCCCTCCAGGCCTGGGACCTGTGCAGCTATCTTCAGATATAAGGCAGCTCTCCTAACCTGGGAGGGGTTTTTGTTGGGCTCTCTGGGAAGCTGAGAACAGAGGTCACCAGTCTCCTGCAAAGCAGAATGGGTGAAGAGAATAGAAATAAAGCCCAGATAAGAAGCATAGCCACCTACAGCCAGCGGACCAAGACATCCGTGGGCTCTGCCTAACAAGGTAAAACTTGGTGAGCTGAACTTTGGAGCTTCCGAAGAAAGAGTAGATGAAGGGCTGGGGTGTGCGTGGAGTGGCCGGGAAGGAGGGGATCATTGAGATTGAATTTGTTTTGTTGTAAGTGCTTGCCACGGAGGACTTACTGTGATTTGCTCCTCCAGCTTCGGCAGATTTGCTGAAGCCTCAGTTCTTCCTAATGGTCCGAGGACAGCTAGCAACCTATGAGTGGAAACAAATAAGGCGACAGCATGGTGCTAAACAAGGTAAGCTAATTATTACACACCTTTTTATAGACCAGCAAGCTTGGGTTATTAATTACTGACTGTGACTTTGCTGGAGAAAAGCAGCTGGTAAACAAATTTCTTGAAACACTATATACTGCTGAAGGTTAACACTGTCCTTGCATTTATCTACGTTCCAAGAGTACTGTCTGATTTCCAACATGGGCAGCATGCTGAAACACCCGCTTGGGCTACTGCGCTGTAAGTTATGGGTGCTCTTCATGCTAAGCAAGTGGCGCGTCTTTTGTCCCATCTGCTGCGACTTTAAATCTTTCAGAAGCCGACTGCTGCTGTGTTCCCATTCAATCTCTGTTCCTTTCTGTTTCTAAATACAAACTGACTTTGGAGTGAGTGATTTCTGTGCTTGGGAAGTACGCTGTGGTGAAGAGGTACATTTGTGAAGCTGTCTACCTGAGGAGAGTTGTGCCTCTTGGGAATAACTAATGGAAATTCTTGTGTGTTGATGTATGGTACCTGAATGTCGTCTTTCAAAGCACTGTGAGGACTGGAGTTCCCTTAGGACTGGTCTGAATTCATCCTTCCTTCTCCAGCCTTCTTATGTTGTTTTAATTAAGCTGTAATTCATCTCTCTCTTTAAAACAAATTCTTTTTCTAATTTGCTTAGAGATGCATCCTTTAATTTGGGACAGAGCTATACGGGTGGTATGCTATTTGCAGTAGATCCAAGGTGCAAACTTTCAAAGAAAACACAGAGGGTTTCTCAAATACACTTAGCTCTTCTCCTTATCTAGAGATAGGGGAAGGGCAACTCTGCCTGCCACCAGCCGGTATGTGTTTCATTCCTGAAGCATGGGGCTTTGTAACTCCCTTAGTACTACTTTTAGCTACTCGCTATAGAATCTCCTTTTATTCACTTCAGTGTATAATCCTGTTATTACAAAGCCCATTGATGGGAAGAGAAGATATTCACAGAATTAGTGGCTTATCTGTTAGATAGATGTCTGTATGAGCACTGAGAACTGTCACAGCAATTAGTGTTGTCTTGGGTGAAATAATATGACCTGAACTATCCAACAATAAGAACTGTAGAGAGCAGAGCAGCTACCAAACCCTGGCCAATAAACTGCAGTGTAACTGCCAAAAGTTAAAATGAATTAGAAATATAAAAAGGGGTTTTTTCAGTGGAATGAACTACAGCCAAAAGAAACAGAGATTTCACAGAGAAACACTGAACTTTTTGACTATAATAATCTGCTGCAATTTGCTGCTCTTTCTTCCTTAAGCCATTCTGGGTCTCTTGGTTGTTGAGTTTTTGCTAAAAGTACAGTCTGTTGTGTCCAGCATGCCTGAGAGAGCCTACCTGAGGTAGTTGGCTTTAGGTCTTGGGCTCAAAGTGCTTTTTTCCCTCTTTGTGCTAATTTTTTGGGTTGTGCAAACTATTCTTCAAGGCCTCCTGCGTGCCTCAAGGAATTCTGTTTCATAAGATTCCCAAAAGACTGAAATCCCTTTTTTATGGTGCTTCTTAAAATTAACTAGATGTTCATTTTAAAGATCGCTCTGTAGTCTCACAAGGTGCCATTTCTGTGCAGAGATACTCAGCTCCCAACAAATACTGTAGAGCTGAGCACATTCAGCACCTCAAAGCACCCCACATGTCTATCACAAACTCTTTCTGTTGTGCTTTGTTTAACCATTTCTTCCTACAAAATGATGAAATTTAAGTTTCCTCCCACTAATTTCCCCTTCAAATGAAATGATACCAATATTTCCATCCCCTAGTTTGGGGGTGTGTTAGCGAACGGTCCCTGTTGCTGCATGTTTGCCCTCTCCCTGTAATTAAGCATCTTTGTTTCTTGCCAAAGGCAGCTGGGTTTGCTTGCCTGCCTCACAGGTGTATCATCTTCCATATCAATGGAATACATTGTAGTGGTCAGGATAAGGCAACTCAGTGGCAATGCTTGTGATAGAAAGGTTGGGATGAATGTCACACTGCAGGATAGATCAGGTTCTAACAGACCGCTCTGGAGGTCATCTGGTCCAGCCTCACCCAGGTAAGGGAAGATCCTTACCCAAAAGGCTTTTTGCCCAGACTGGTAGCATAAAAAATTGTTTGAGATTCAGTACCAGTTATACCAGGGATCTCTGTTTTTGTCTAATCTCTGTATTAATGAGTGCATTAGAAATAAACTATACAGAGTGCAGCACTAAGCTGTGATTTGAGAGCAGTATTTAAGCAGTAATGTCAAAGTAATGATAGACTCTGTTTCCCTCAGTTATCAGTTGACAAGCTGAAAGGGACTTTAAACAATAGGTATTTACCCAGCATTTTTTCCTAGACGTAATAATGTCCAGTATAGCTTTTTCATCCACTCAGCTGCCAGTGGGGATCAGGATGTTATATACAGGAGAAAACAGCTCTCATCATCTGTTTTTGAGGGCTTTTATTGTTAAGTTTTTATTGTATAATGGAGAGTCCTGGCTCCTTTAATACTATACAATGGCCTGGCTAATTCAGCTGTCCACGTTTCCTAATCCTTTCACAATAAAGCAAATATTTTTCCTTTCTTGATGGATACTAGAAATCCCACTTAAAACAAAAAGCAAAGCTAAACAACAACAAAAAAAGCTTGTAAAGTTAAATTGAATGCAGTAATACCGAGAAGGCGTTTCAAAGACAGTGAAGCCTATACAGACAGGCAACTCCAGCCAGCAGCTGACGCCTGCAAGAACGGTTTTAAAGTACTTCTATGTTTTTCATGCTCTTTTCTTTGACCTTTAGTTCAAGGTCATCTGTGCTGAGCAGCTGACTTTTCTTGGTCCCTTGAGTGGCTGCTGAAGATGGGCTTCAGTATCATAATGAGGAACATGGAACAGTACATTTTTAAACCTTCCCCTTTCCAGATAAAGTATGATAAAACTAATTTAGCCCTTGAAGGAACAAATCTATTAGCTCTTGATAGCTAATTTAATTCCTGATAATTTATTGTGCTGTATGAGTTGTGAAAAGAGATTCAAATGCCTTTTGGAGGGTAATAAGAAATCATTATCGGGAAAAAAAACACTATGGAAAAGGAAAATATTTGAAAGATTAAGCAGAGAGAGATGGAAGCGCCTGCCTGACATGAGCTGTGTGAGGAGGTTGGCAGCTTGAAGGGGGGAGCTGAAGGCAAGTGAAGTATCTGGGGAGAGGATAAGGTGAAGAACTTGGCTTGAGAGAAAATACATTCTGGTTTTAGGCTGGTTTGTCATCTCAAGGTTTCAGGAGTTCATGCTTTTCACCGTCAGATAAAAAGGCCTGTTTTAATTTCTTTGCATGAAGAAATAGGGGGCAATGGTTAAATCTGAGTCTGGTATTTTTTCTGGAACTGCAGGAATTTGTGTGATTTATTTGATTTTTATCTAGCGTTCCCATAGACTTTTATCTCTAGATATGGCCACAAAGTGCTAATATGTATAGATCCTCTCTTAGCTTTTATTGTTGAATCTGGAGGATGGCACTATGTTCCCTAAGTGAACAGCCAGCATCAAAACAAGTTATTTGTATGGTAATCCAAAAAGAGATAATTTATTGGCACATGCTAGGTTTCTGGCATACAAGGGTAGGTAAATGTTCTGCCAGCAAGCTAAGGGAGCAGCAAAGCTACTCATGTTTGCAGGACATCTTGCATATTAACACGCATTTTCCCTCAAATTCAGCTATCCTACCAGTTCAGTGAGCGCAGCGTAGTCACCGAAGTCCAGGTCTCTGAAATATGCATCTTTTCCTCTCATACTGTATTTTGTAGCACCACAGTTGCTGCCAATCTTATTTGATGACTGCCATGTGTTAACAATTTTCCGTACATAAAACCAGCTAGCTAACACTGCATCTTTCCACTTTCGTTAGGCCCTGGACCAGGACACAAATTTCATGGCGTGTGGGAGCCCCGCTCCCATTTCCCTTGTCATAGATTTTTCTGTTTGTTTTCGGGCAGGCTGCTTTCTCTTTCTGTGCCTCCTCCTTTAAAGTGGAGCCATAACATTATTAGTGAATAACTTGTTTGTTTGAAGTATAAGGTCATTAGGTAGAGAGCAGAACACGTAAAAATAACGCCAACAATTTAGAGAGATGTTTGCACAACACAACAACAAGAGGTGTTCACTCCAGCATCCTCCTCGCTGCAGCTTTTGGTGCGGTCAGCCCTGCGAGGCTTGAGAGGCTTTCTGACATCTCACAGTCTTTAGGGACCGGACACCGTATGGGCCTGGACACCCCCTGCCCCTGGCTAACGCTCCAGCCCATGGATCCCTCTTGCAGGATGGGGGCAGCTGTGTGGGGAGAGGGGCCGCTGCCCGAAGGAGCCGATCCAAGGGATGGAGGCTATGGCAGCAGCGGCACCCGAGAAGCCAGCTCTTTCCAGAGGCAAAGCTGTCAGGACTGACAGGTTGCTAGAGATTCATTTTCACTTATGAGCCATGAAATAAAGCTCATCTCCCTGGCCATTTACTACTATGCAGTCCCATTGATTTTTATGGGAGTTGCCCAGTGTTTCATAGCAGAGTGTAATTCTGTTTTTTTTCTTGGACATTTCTGATTTGCCTACCATTCACTTAATGGTTCAATCAAAAGCCCGCTAAGCTTTTTATCGTATTTAAATGGAAGACATTAGCATAGCATGGATGCTTTAATGTACTTATATATGAATCTTTAATATATTCTTATTGATCAAGTCCTTCTATGATAACAAAGTGCTGTCCTCCCCATTTACACAGACAAAAATTAAAACACAGAAAGGAAACTAATTGCAAATGTCATATGCAGGGTTTAGCAACAAAGACTCAAATGCAGTTGTTCCAAATCTAGTGTCCTAACTCCAGGATCATCCTTTTTCCTTCAAGAAGGCTTTTTGCCACTGTTTGAGGTGTCAGAGGTTTTTGTGCACAGAAGGAGCCTTGTTGACACTGTCACAGAATCCCAGACTGGTTTGGGTTGGAAGGGACCTCCCAGCCCATCCAGTCCCACCCCCTGCCATGGGCAGGGACACCCTCCACTAGCCCAGGTTGCCCAAAGCCCCATCCAACCTGGCCTTGAACACTGCCAGGGAGCCAGGGGCAGCCACAGCTTCTCTGGGCACCCTGTGCCAGGGCCTCAGCACCCTCACAGGGAAGAATTTCTGCCTCCCATCCCATCTCCATCTCCCCTCCTGCAGCTTCAGGCCATTCCCCCTTGTCCTGTCACCACATGCCCTTGTCACCAGCCCCTCTCCAGCTTTCCTGTAGCCCCCTTAGGGACTGGAAGGGGCTGTAAGGCTGCTCTTGGTTATGCACAGCTGTGTTTGGTTTGGCGAGGCATAATTCTGCTCTGCGCTGAGTCTTCATTTACAATTAGAAGAGAATTGTTGCAAAGGAGCTAAATCAGGTTCTAGGGTTTAAAAAGCTCTAAAGGCAATTATTAATTTATGAGAGTAAGTTGTTGGTAAGATTACGTGAGCATGTGGAAACAACTCTTGGGGTCATTAAAAAACAAGAACAGATTTATTGGCTGATCAGATGTCAATACGCTTCCCTTACAAGCGTGGACATTGTATCCTGTGAGGGAACTAGAATGGGCAGGGAAAGTATCTGCTATTGCTAATACAATATTAAATAGAAATCCTCTCTACTTAATCCTCTTATTAGGTATTGTATTACTTTGGATGTTAGCGTGTTTGCTACCTGTTGGTAAGAGCAAGTAATGATGTGATCTGACATTTTATGAGAACATTGTAAATTATTTGTATAAAAAGGGATGATATATCAATCAATTTGCATCGATACTGTGCAAGAGAGGATACCCGTATGGCCCAAATCTTGTGAGGCATGGAGGAGAATTTACTACAAGTTTACCATTTTCTGTTGCTGACAGTTAGATGTATGTCCTGTCTTGCAGAGGATGAATGCAGTTTGCTTGCTGGCAGCTAAATTATTGAATATGGGCCTGGTAATAGAAAATGTGGAAGGCTTTATCTCCCTATGAGATCAGAAGGAACTGAACAAACCCAGCCCCTCCTTGGAGGACTGAAGCCTTTTTTCTTTTTTCCTTTGTTTCTCTGTGTTTTCCTTGCGTGCATTCACTGTGGCTTTAGAGGCAGAGGAGGGGCTGAACTCTGCCGGGCTTGCAGCGCTGAGGCAGGGTGGAGTTGGATGGCTGTACGGATGGGGTGTTAGGCAGTGGCTGAGGGACCAGTGAGCAGAAACAGGGTCTGCTGGAAATCTAACCTGGCACCTGCTTTGGCTTCTGGGCACCACTGGCCCAAGAAACCAACATCGGAAGGAAAAATAGCATTTTCTGACAGCAAGTAAACAAAAACTATTGAAAACTGGAACTCGACTCTCTACTTTTACTCAAAATGAATACTGCTTTCTACAAGAGGCATGTAGTAGCAAAATTCAGCTGTGACCACATCAAGAGACTATGCAGTATGAGCAAGTCGTGCAGACCAGGTTCTATGTAAATGTGTATTTGGCTGTAGAAAATGTTAATCACAAAAAGAATTAGCAATTTGTGAAATTCCAGTTGTTCTGTGTTGACATGAACCCACTGAGCAAAGCGTGGGCTTGCCCTATAGAAAGAACAATGGTGGGTTTTTTCCCCGATGCTTAAAATACAGCCAACCCATGTTAGATCTTAAAGCATGCATCTGTGGCGCTGTACCTGGTATGAAAATAATCCCCATCTGTAGCACACTGAAGAGAACCAAGGAACTTCTCTAGAAAGCCAGGCCTCTTTGAGCTATCCATGAATCGTTAGCAGTTTCCTAAGATACAGAGGAATTTCAAATGATCTCCTCTTCTTTTCCCATACTACAACCTTTATAGTTTGGGAGATGTGAAACCTTGGCTATCAAACAAGGCAAAAGTGCCCCCCCTCTTTCCTTCACACCTTATGTCCCTGATACTGCAGACAGTCTACTAACCATGTGGATTAGATGTGTGCAGCCCAAACTTGGAGTTTAGATTACTCTAATGGTAACATTATCTGCAAACAGCTTAAATCCATGAGGCTCAATAAAGCAGTTTAGTGCATAAGGGAAGACTTGAGGTAGTAGCAGTGCGGTTCATGTGGATTTACATGAAGTGGAAACCCTCTTCTCCTAAGAACAATTGTTAAAGGCAGGAAACGTAAATAGTATAAATAAAAACAGGGTAAGAAAGGCTAGGAAAATGATGCTCTCTCTGTGTCACATTTAAGTAGTAGTAGACCAAGAATTCTTTGTGTTAACTGAAGCAATATGACATGAAGGTTTGTCTGGATGGGGAAGGTAGCAGGCAGTAAGGTAAATAGCAAATTTAATGGCATTTGTTGTAAGGACAAGCCCTAAGGGGAATGTCTAACAGTGTGGAACCAGCATGCAGAATAACCTGGTGAACTACTAATTACATTACAGTCAAAATCAATATGGAAAATCGAAGCAAAGCTAGAAGCTATGACATATATTCTTTCCTCATACTTGCACTGAGTCACCTTGGCTTGTAAGAGAACCACCAAATAACTCACACGATCTCTTAGTTTCTCTGGTTTTGGGCTAGCAGAGCTGGATACACCAATGTGAAATTCCTTTCTACATAACTTTTCTATTATTTTTAAACTGCAGAAGGGTATCAGGTTGTCCAATAGTCTAATATTAAAGACGCTTTCTCCAGTATAAATCTCAATGTTTTTTCAGGAATAACATGGTTTGTGGCTTTGCACATTTATCACTGTGAATTATAACACTTCTACAAAGACTTTCTTCAATTACAGCATTATTTTCAACAAATTTCTTTTAAAACCCATCAAAATATTGATCTTGAGATTGGAAACATCTCAATATTTTTCGTTATCACACCACATCCCCTAATTTTACAAGCAAATTGATCTGATAACGTGACCATCTGATGTAGCAGTAAAACAGGAAGTGGAACCATTTCCACGTCTTCTAGAGCATTTGGAATCCCAAGGAGCGTGAAGGAGCGCAGTTGTCTCTTCGGTGCCACAGAACGTCACTGCTCTGCAGTGAATGAGCCCGGTCGGCTGTGGATATTCATAAAGGTCTAACTCAGATTGCAGGAGAAGGGCAGCAGCTCGAAACTCAGAACTGAGCTCATCTACAAAAGTCCCTTGCCCAAGGTTCAGGTAAATACAGTTCAGCACCAACTATTTCTGAATGTAATATATATTTCTGTACAGCTGTATATTCTTTATACATACCTGTCTAATTTCAAGGTAACACAAATTGCTCCATGGACACTAGAGCCAATGAAATCTGGTATCACGTGGGTTTATGTCCTTCATCCCTACACTTGTTCTGGCACAGTAACCCTGCCCACCACCTCGGGTTCCATATCCCCCGGTTCCCAGCAACGCTGCGGTACGACGGCTGGTGCTGAATTAACCTTGTCCTTTGCGGCTGATAAAATACCTGTGATGCTCAGTATTTGCCGTGAGGTCACTCTGAAGCTTTCAAAGGTGTCACTGCTGCAATAAGCATTTGCATACGTTCATTTCTAATACCTGTCGGTTATTCCTGTGGTGAAATAATAGAAAACTCCTTTAATCTTTCTTTAATATCCATTTCCTGGCACAGGCCCTGGTTAGCTGTGACTTAAATACAGCAGTTTTCATTGGCAACACTATTGCTCTTAATCGAGCACGCTGGAGGTGTGCCAAGGTGTCTGGCAATGGTCCACCTCCCATTTCTGCTCTGCACCAACTTTTAAATGAATACTCTGACCCCAGCTATGTGTTCCCAGATACTGATTTTATTCTTTGGCATTATAGTATGAAACTACTAGTAAAGCTAAATCCAGGTAGGATTTGTTTGGGTGTGAGGATGCTGTTCAGGATTACAAACCATCTCAGCTTAATGTATAGGAGCCATCGCATTTCTCACCCGTCACAATAAGTGACGGGATAATTGCCTCCCTGTAATGCGGGAGGGCTGTTCACATCCGACTTGCAATATCTCCTGTACACAAACAGCTCAGGGCTTCTGCAATCAGGAGTATCTTGCATGGGGCTGACCTGGGTTATTCGCCACAATTCCTACTTTAGAAAGGTACTTTGCAGCTCCTGCCAGGAAAGAATGAGCTTGTCTTTACAGCTTGGGGAGAAACTGCAGCTCTTGCCATTCTTTTTGACACCAATGGAATAACGTATCCCAAATAGTCTGACAATTAATCTCATAATCTTATTTTTACACAACTGTGGCTATTTTGTTCTGATGAACATCTAACAGTATCATTTGTTCATTAATTAAGGATGCTGCCTTTTCCCAAATGCCATTTAGGACTCTCTTTGTTCCCTTGACATAAGGCAGTGTATAAAATTCCCTGTGAAGTTTAACCTTCCATTAGCGCTCACCTTTTTTTATCTACTTCAACTCTAGTTAAGGTCTTAATTGCACCTTGTGGACAGATGTAAAATGGTTTCTTTGACATGAGTATGAGCTCTTTCAGGAGAGTAACTCTGCTAACTCATTTGTGATGTAAAGCAAAATGCCTGGTAAGGAGAGGGACATTTCCACTGGACACTATGCAAATTCATGGTAAAACCCAGGAGCCTTTCTAGAGAGAATAATGAAAACACAGACCCTCCCATGCGTTTGACCTCAGATGCATGAGATCCCCTAATCCTGCCTTCGTGGCAGTGGGTTATATCGTAGATACTTTTATTCACTTGAGAAAAGAGAGGTTGTGGAGCCAGGGGTGGCCGTGGAGCCCGGTCTGTCACCATCTCTGCCCCCAGCAGGAGGAACTGCTGGGCCAGCCCTGGCCATCTCCTTCCAGTCTTTGCCGCCATCCTCTGCGTGAGGAAGGCACGATGAATTGCACAAGCCTCCAGCATAATGCCAAAGACTTGAGGAGGCCCTGCAAACATTTAGGAAACACTAACTGTTTTATCACAATGCTTCTGGCTTCCTGGACAGCTAGGCGCTGACTTGTGGCACAGCAAGAGCTCCGCCTCATCCTTAGCCGTGAAATTTTACTTTATGCAGTAGTTTTTTCCAGCAAGCACATTCTTCCAGTTGCCTTCTCCCTCTTTGAGAAATGTAAAGAAATCACAGAACAGCTTGTTGAGTACCTCTGATGAGAGAGTCAACATTTTGAGTTTTATCTAGCATCAGAGGCAGGGAGATGTTCCCTGGTTTTAGAACATCATTCCTAAAAAGCACCATTACAGCACAGTCTTATAAAATTTGACGGGGGAATCAGAAAGGCTCAGTGGCCAAGGAGCAATGCTGCACATGATGATGGAGCGAGTTGCCCACAGAACTGAAAATGAGTAATAATAAAATATTATAATAATATAACTTTAGAATGACTATTGTAATTATAATTTATAATAAGATGTTATGATACAATTATATTATAATAATATACATTTATTTCCTGCCTGTAACAGAGTAAGGAGTTCTGTGCACACAGTATTGACCTACATTTTACGCACTCAGACTTGGAAAGCTGAGTGAAGGTTGTTTTTAGCAATGTCTGCTGTGCAGCTCCTTTGTCATGAAAACCTGCAGCAAAAGTGGATAAAACTTGTCAGGAACCAGTTTGTACTGGTTTGTACTGGATGACAAGCGCACCTGTGTGTTTCATTCCTAATCACAGCCATTTGCTAATATTTCCTTTAAGTAGAGCTATCATCTAACTCACTTTTCAGCTCAGTTAGATCAAGCCTTAAGTTGGCAGGCTGGCATTTGACAGATTTGGACAAAACCCGGAGGCACAGCACGCTGTTTGCGTGCCAGTGCTGGCTGCTGGAGGCTGTCAGCCTGCAAGTGCTTTCAAACTCCCTGATGTAGATGGAGCTGTTAAAGGCAACGTGGCGAGGAGCCGTCATTTTAGTGAGGTGAGATGTGGAGCCATAATATTCTATATCTGCTCTGTTGGAGGGTTTCTTGACCTACAGAATGGGGGTTATTTTTTCCACTGTGTTTCACATATTTTACGGGTAGAGCATGCTATTATGATTTTCTTGACTGACCTTTCAATTTATCACAGGCAGTAGGATTTCTTTCGTGATGCCCAAGCTGGGGCTGAACTAGAAAGTCTTTTTAAAAGGTGTCTAGTGATCAAGAATTCATCACGGCCTTTAAAATAATTGCTGCAATGACTACTTAACCCCATTACTCCATATTTACGCTCTATTTCTGGCCTGAATTTTATTGTGGGATTTCCTTTTGTTTTTCACTGGGAGGCTGAGGACTCTTAGCTGCCTCTGTGGGTTCTCCTAACCTGCAATCAAGTCACCCTGACATTTCTTTCCTGAGCTGATTGTAGCATGAATGTTCTTTCTGTAAGCCAAGGTCTCCCATCGCTCTCACCCAGTTCCCTGGATAGTCTCCAATATTTTGATGAGCAGATGCTAGACCTGGTCCCAGCACACTAATAGCCATCTTGCTGCTGCCAGATCCAGATGTGATGTAACTTTTCCCTTTGAATTTACCCTTCCACTCTATTGATGTGGGACTCTCATTAGTCCTCTTTGCCCCAGCGTCATGCTGGGAGTCAGGCTCTGTGAGCAGTAAAACTGAGAAAGAGCATTTTCCTCTGTCGTTCGTCCTGTATGCCCACAAGGCTGGAGCTGTGGGCCATCTCTGGTTTATTTTTAGGTCACATAAACACATTAATTTCTTGATTTAGCAAAGCATTCAGCATTCCCTGTATCCCAGAAGACATCCTATGGCAATGAGGACCACCCGACCCCTTCCAACCACCAGCTCATTCACCAAATAGGACCACAGGGTCTGGCACTAAGTGACATGTGTCAGGCAATGAGGTCAGAATCATTTTGGGGTGAGCAGCCACAGAGCAGGCAGTTGTGCAAGGTCTCGTGTGGTTTGCCCGTAGCCTTTACAAAAAATACTGGAAGTCCTGAGGAATGGTGTTTGGAGTCATGCCAGCCTGAGCCCTGAGATGCTGGCAGGGTGCAGCACTGGCCAGGGAGTCGTGGGAAAGCATCGCTGGTCGTGGCTGGGGCGCGTCACTGAGATGACACACTGGTTTTCGCAGCCAAGCCTGAAGTCTCACTCAGAAAGTTGATCTTCAGTCAAGTAACTCTTGTCTGAAGTGAATAGGCCCTTGATTAAGGACAGAACAGGCTTTCATTAAGACTTTCTTGGCCTAGCCACATTAGATGTGGACTCGTTATGCTTGCTGAAGTAAATATTGCATCTTCTGTGAATACTGGCTCATACAATGCACAATAGGAGCCCTTATTCTGCAGCTTCTCTTTCTTTCTGGGCAGAGCTTTGTTGTCTCTCTGGACTCTTGCTGGAGCCACGAGTTGCCCAAGTGACACCCCACAGCCTGACAGCAAACCAGAGGATATCCTCAGAGCTGCTTAATCAACGTGCTCTCCGCCCCTTTCATTGCAACTGTGGCCAGCAAATTGCTTAAGCTGTTGGAGGGACACAAGCAGCAGCTTATTTGGTGCGGATAGGTAGCCTGTACCTGCAGATGACTCTGGAAGCGGCTCTTTCCGCACAGCAAACGTGGCAGGAGCCGGTCTGTGTTCTCCACATCTCCCCAGGCAATGCTGCACCATGAAGACAAATGCTGAAGCGTACAGCTCACTGCGAGCACCAGAGATGCGCAAACTCTGGTTTGCACCTGCAACTTCCGTTAGTCTTCCTCCACCAGGGAGGAAGGGCTGTCCTAGCTGGAGTGGACCCAACGCAGGTGGCTTCCTGCACGGTGGGCTGGGCAGGACACCCTCCCCTTCCCTGCCAGCACAGAGTACAAATGCATCGTTAGGAAAACACAGCAAGCCATCACACTTGTGAAAGATCATTAATTGTATTCTAGTTTATTCACTGCAGTCAAGTTTTATTATGCCTCAAATAATTAAATACTGCAACTGTGACATTAAAAATACAGGCCAATTTACCAAAATAATTGTATTCTGAAGATTATATACATATCATACATTTTACAGTATCATGTAAACTTTTTTTTTTATACATAAGGTAAATCTGATTTATGGTAACTAGAAAACCCAAAATACTTGCTGACAAAAATATTCCTATGAAACATAAGCACTGTGTCTGGGACATTTAGGAAAATTGCAAAGAATGGAAACAGACTATAAAACATAATATCATTGAGTTAGTAGAAAAATGAATTAAATTACATTCATATAAAAAGTTAAACTAAAAACATTGCTATGCATCATTATTAAAAAAGGGAAAAAAAAGTCCCAAACCCTCTCCTCTTATATATTAACACACACTTTCATGGGGAGCTACTGTGCGCCTCATTTCCAGCAATGGGGCGTAGCCCGGGAAATCCAGATTCCCATTCTCTTTTGAACATATATTAAATAACTAGGGTCTGTACCAATACAAATATTGTATATAGTCATGCACTGTGATTATGTTCATAGCAGCCTACCAAGGCACAATTTTTGTGTAGTTCCCCCCCCTCCTTGCATTTGGGCATGCAGTGATAGAGATGTTTGCTGTGCAGCAAAACTCACGTGGGATTTGTCTTTAGTCTGAGTTTCACACTGGGGGACACAGAAATCCTTCCAGCATAGACTTAAGAGGAAATAAGCAAAAGAAGGGAAAGGCCTTAATTCAGTAACTCGGTTAAGACACCTTAACCCTCTGCAGTCCTCAGAAAGCATGTCCCAGAGGTGATGTAATTATATTTCTCCAGTCACATATTTTATATATGTGAACTAGGAGAACAAAATTGTTCCTTCTATAAGTCTTCATTCCTGTGACAGCTGTAGTGTTTCGATTTGGCATAATGCATCTTCAAGTGTAAATGGGTTTCTAGCTCCCACCTCATCTCAGCACACCACCGCTGCCATTATTTGCTATGTAGTGCATGTCATTGAAGTACCTAGGCATGCTCATTAAAATAAATGCATAATTTAACTGTATAGAAACAGCTGTTAACCTGGCTGTATTTTGAAGGCTTGTAAAACTTGCATATTTTATAACTGTTCTGCACCTGTAAAAGGCCCGCTCCTGCAAATAGCTAGGCATGTGCTTATCTTCAAGGGTTTGAAGAACCTCATGAGATTGTAACGAATTAAACCACCCATGGGCCCCCACGAGCGCCGCAGGCTGTGCCTGGGCCGGACAGCATGGCCAGCCGTTAGTCATAAAAGTTGCGTCAAGGATGACGGTGAGAGCAGGAGTGACCAACATCGGCTGGGTTTAGGCACTAGATATATTCCCTCGGATGTTGAACGTATCTGAAATCAGACCAAACGTCCCTGTCAGACTTGGACAAGGTGAAAGTGTAATCCAGAATGGTCTTTAGAAAACATGGCCAGAATTATGAAAAATTAAACCTCTATGATGTCTGTTTATGTACAGCTTTAATAGAAAAGAAAGCCTAATCTAGAGTATCAAAATACCATATCCATATAAACATGAGAGCATCTAATAGAAAAGTAAAAAGTGTAAAACACAAACTTTTTTTGGAAATTAAATATCCTAAAAAAGTTGTTTTTAAAAAAAAAAAAAAACAAAAAAACCCCCAAAAACAGGAATTTGTGTGCTTAAAAAAAACAACCCACAAAAAAAGAAAGTGAAGAGGACTACATCTCCCCTCGTCTACGCGTTTTTGCTGCAACAGCTCTGCCTTCCTCCTCCTCCTCCTCCTCCTCATAATTTTCTTCATGAACATCTTTCTGGTTGTTCTCTTCTGGCATTTCTTGTTCTTGGTCAGCCCCTCCGTTATTCTTGTCATCTGCCTGATTGGGGGGGAAAAAAAAAGAAAAAAAGAGGGAAAAAAGCTTCAGTGCAACCGCCAGTTTCCTGACAGTTTATTTTGGGGCAATGAGATGAAGTTAAGGAAAAGGAAGCATGACTGTCAGCTGGAGTTGTTAGAGCTGATGGACAGAAACAGGAAAAGATTTCCAAAGGCCTCCAGGCAGCAAGAACTGATGCGAGGGTGGAAGGATGAGCAAAAGGAAGTTGAGACAACGTGAAATCTTAAGGTCTACTATCTAAAGCAAGCTACAACAGTTATTATGTAATGTCATGGTGACATGATCACAGCTGTGTTAAGTGTTTAACTGTGTCACCAAGTTTGTGGGTTTACACAGTACTTACGTTCTCATCATTTTCACCATATGGCTCTTCAGCATTGCGTTCCAGTTCTCGTTTCTTCTCTTCAGTCAGATCTTCCTGAATCTACAAAGCATAAAGATGTTCCGTGTATTTTAATTTCCTTTAAAAAAGTAGCCTGTGGCATAAACATACACATCTTCACAGCTATACTTTCCATACAATCACAGAACAGTTTGGGTGGGCAGGGACCTCCCAGCCCATCCAGTCCCACCCCTGCCATGGGCAGGGACACCCTCCACTAGCCCAGGTTGCCCAAAGCCCCATCCAACCTGGCCTTGAACACTGCCAGGGAGCCAGGGGCAGCCACAGCTTCTCTGGGCACCCTGTGCCAGGGCCTCAGCACCCTCACAGGGAAGGATTTCTGCCTCACATCCCATCTCCATCTCCCCTCCTGCAGCTTCAGGCCATTCCCCCTTGTCCTGTCACCACATGCCCTTGTCACCAGCCCTTCTCCAGCTTTCCCACCATTTTACAGAATGAAGATTGAAAGGAAAGGGAGGAGAGGGAATGGAGAGGTTAAAGGAGGGAAAAAATCCAACAACCACCCAACAATCAGGAAAATATACTCTCAGAGGAAGTGAGTTAACTTTTAACTACACTTTTCACAGACCTTCTCATCATCAGTTAACACCTTTAGATTTCCATTCCATGTTTTAACTTTACACAGATATTATTTTCTCCTTGTCCTTCATAGGACAGGAGAGTCATTACCAACACTTCCACCCACTGCAGACTCCTAGAACCATTTCAGTTCCGATACGTGATATAGGTATTTAATGGTAACTTTGCCCATGTTTTCCCAGCAGTTTAGTGATCCTTCTGCCAACTGCTCCTGGAAAACCACAAACGATTGGGAGCAAAGAATAATCTCTTCCAGCTCTGTCCTTGAAGAGAGCACAGGCCTCGCTGAGTCTGTTTTCCAGATGTTCAGATCTGGTCTATCACTTCTTTTATGTCAGCACTTTCCCTCGCTTCCGCGGCCTTTTATATTAGGTGCCAATTTGAAAGGGGCACGCTTGGTTTTCTTTTGGAGAACGCCGTTACGCACATCTGCTCCAAAGAGTGTCCCACAAGCTGGGTAAGATGCTTCCGTACGGCTCTTCCCATGGAAAGAAAGCTGTTCCACCTCGCTGGGAAGCACTCGCCACCGAGTGCTGCCACCTACCCCTGCTATGACAAGACTGCTGCTTCCCACAGGGCTTCCTCCCTCCAGCAGCTGCTATCCCGTTCTCCTGACGGCCGCAGCCACCTTCCCAACTGTGTCAGTAGGAGGACAGTATATTTAGCAGTTGCTCCCAACAGGAGGCAAAGCTGCTTGTGAACAAGTTCTTTGGGGTTAGGTATTGCTGCCTGTGGAAGGGCAGCGATCAAACCTGGATCACTTTGAGGGATATACAGGAAAGATTTGAGCAACAGCAACATGTAATATTTGAGTCAACCTCAAACTGAAGCACTATTTCTAATTACAGCATCTCAACTCTTTCTTGATTGCTCATTCAATCACGGCTCACTCTAACGCTTCCAGTAAGCAGGCTGGCCATAGCCCTTTATGAAACATGTATTAACTTACTTCCTGTAATTGCCAAAGTTCCTAACGACCTGGTTTGACTTAAGTGACCGTGGTTTGGACTGGAAAATTCTAAGTGCATACCAGCTAATCTAGACAAAGTGGTCCCCATAAGGGAGTAATGAGTAGCCATTTCTATTGCTTTTTGTAAATCATTATGTATGAAGTAGAAAATAGCAATTGATTAGGTAAGTATCGAAGAACTGCAGGGCAGGAGCACGGCATTCAGCACACGAAGGAAAGAGTCCCTTCCCCTCCTTTTTTCCTCCAGTTCAAAGCAATGTGCTAACAGCTTCCGGATAAATAGCAGGGGCTTACGTAACTTGGATTGCTTGGGATAAATCAAAGATAAATCAAAGTCAGAGCTCAAGAGTAAGTGACCAGCCAAGAAAGGAGGTTGCCCAGAACAGCAGTGTGTTATTAGAGATGCAAAGTTAATGAGGTTTTCCATGACCTTCAGAGGCCTTGAGGTTTTCAGGAATTTTTCCTTGCATTGTGAATGGCTTTGTCTTTTCAATTATTGTACAATTAATGCCATGTTGCAGGAAAGACTAATGGGTTGCAGCATATAAGCTTGAGTAATGCTAAACGTGTCCAGAAGCGGACAGCAGAGTAATGGCAATGGCTTCCTAGGTTTCAGGAAGTCAAAGTGATTTGGGTTCATTTTGTAGTTATAAAAGACACCAACGTTGAACGTTAATAGAGATGTGCTTTGCTACCTGAGCCCACGTATGCCTTATGTCTGCTTTCTTACCTCCTCTTCTCCTTCTTCCTGGTATTGTTCATCCACATTATCTTCCTGCTGGTCAGGATTTCCTGCCATCTGCACACACATCATATAAAAATTCAGTTCTATGTGCATACCTATTAACTTGAGAAGACTGAAGGTTAAAGCTTCTTGTTCTGGAACTAAAACTTTATGTAAAGCTAAAGTAACAATAATAGCATAAGAAGTTACAGAGCGTTCATTAGCATTAATGATAGCCTGGCTACATGATTTAGAACTGCCCTAAATTAAAAAAACCTGACAGCAGAATGATTATAATAAAAATTACTTCACAGAATAAAGCAAGATTTTCCATACTAAGCAGGAAGACACTGAAATATTCGCACCATTAAAGACGAACACCATAAAAATACAGATTCTTTCTGCCTAGAGGAGTTCACAGTTTTAACAGGGCAGAAGTACGCAGCATTCACTGGAATGGCCGTAGCAGGAAAGTGATGCCACTGCTTACAGTTGATTGAGTATTGATGCCATGGAAGCAGCATAGAAGGGATTTGTGGAAGGACGTGAAGATTGTATGGACACAAAGACTGTTCTTGCAGGGGCTTGTGCGAAGGTAAATACAGGGGCCCTGATCTGTGAGCCTACAGATCCTCACCAAGCAGAGCCAGTGACAACAGACATACCAGTGTATCACCAGGAGCAATTCCACACTTTTACGTGCACATGTCATAGATGCTTAAAAGAGATCTTTAAAAATCAAAGTTCTCTCGCCAAGCTGTGCTACGCTGTCCTTACAGAGGACCTACAGATGCTCCCTTTCCCTTTACTGACCACTAGGTGCTCTTCCATTCCTGGATGGCCTTGTTTCTGACTGGTTTGCTTGTGCTTTTCATTCTCATCTGGCAGATTTTCTTCCCTCTCTTGCTCAGCTTCCTCAAATTCATCTTCTCCCTGATTGTTGGGGTCATCAGCAGGATTCACATCTTCCATGGCTGCCTTCTGCAATTTTTAGAAGTGAACGTTAAAGACGTATTTTTATCTCACAGTCAAATTCCATTTTACTTGAAAGCTACCCTAGTGTGAGCTATGTTAGAGCCAACTCTGTACCCATGGGACCCAGCAGGAATCTCCAAAGGCGTCAGGAGTCACTAGATCAAACCCCACCAACACAGAGGTGTCAGCTCCTGAAAGGAAAAATACTTCAGCACGGAACACAGAGAATTGCAGCACGGGTGTGTCTGCTAAAATCCACATTCAAGCCGATGACTTATTTCACACAGGCTGTTGAACTCCTGACTGTCTGACATGTGACAACACCTGATAAGACCAGGTGAAAAAAGATAAGAGTTTAAATGCTCACAGCTCAAAAGAGCTGATGTGATCTTTCAATGTTGATCTTGTCTATGTTTCATTATAAAAAAAAAGCAAGCCACACTCAATTTTCATCACACTTTGCCACTCAGAAAACGAGCATTTTCTTTCTACCTATCTTGATAGCTGTCAAGTTATAGATCCTTTAGAAATATTTACTATACAACTTAATTTGCTGAGGGGAGGGGAGTAAAGACACCACACTTGATGTTCCACATCACCAAGAAGGAACATGGGGGAAGGCACAGGACTCAACCTCCTGCATCCAGGTGTCTGTGCAACCAGTATCACAACTGTGTTCAGCGCCGAAGTATGTTCTCTTTCAGGATCTTGCACTTCTTCTGTACCAACTCCAGGTGGTTTCAGTGGCTGTTGAGTTGGCTCTTACCCTCTTAACTAGTGGTAGTATGAAAAATACCGTCACCACTCTTTTTGACTGACCACCACTGAGTTACTCCTGTTATTTTTTTGAATCCAAATTTACCTGTTCAAGTCCCAGCTAAGTTCAAATCCTTTATTCCACCTAAAGCACAGATCAAAGGAATGTAGAAAAGCAACTTGCTTCCAACAAGGAAACTTTTTTTGATTTCTTCCCAAATCAGTAAGGACAACTTTAAATAGATCATAGATGTAGTTTTAAACTGTCAAACTTGTCTTCTTAGCAGACCTCTGGTTCATCTTATTCCTGTAACGCGCAATTATGTTAGATGAGATTCTGGGTTTTCACTTCAGTAACGACTGCAATCCAAAGCATCTTAATTCATACTCACTGATTCATCAGCCTGCTGATTTTCTACTTGATGTTCTGGTTCTTGCTGTTCATTTGCATTATTTTGATCATCATCTTCACCTTCATCCTGGTGCTGGTTGTCACGTTCATAAGCTGAAAAATTTTTGATATTATTATTGTATTACAGCAGTCTCTGGCTAGCACTTTTAAGAAAGAGTCTCCTATATACTAGCTTCCACACATTTTTAGTAGTAGGCAGCCTTTACCTAAAGAGCTTACCTAAATAGATAACACTAACAGAATTGTTTTACTGCTAGTAGGAAACTGACACCAAAAGATTTTATAATTTGAAGAGATCAAACAAAATCAGAGGCAAAGTCAGGAATGTATCCAAGATCCACAAAGCCCTACCCTGGCAGCTCCATCAGAAGGACTCTTTTCCTCTCAGGAATGTGGATATGATCTTTAGTAATACCTGTGCTTCACTCAGTCACGTCAGCCAGTGTTATCTGAGCTTCTGGTTTTAAATTGCGAGTTTATATTTCACTTGAATCCAAACAGGATATGAAATGAATATTAAAATCTCACATGACAGGCAGCACACAGGGAACCTGTGAACATGGTAGGGACATACGTTTTATCTTACCTCCTTCCTCTTCCTGAATACCTTGTTCTTCTTCCCCTTGTACAATATCATGGTCCATGTTATCATAATGAGCCTGTTGGCTGAGAAAATTAAATGCAAATACATCATTTCGGTTTCAAAAAAAGCGTGGTTTTGCTTTAATAAACAAACCATCCTACTGCATCTCTGCCTCTCCCAGCTCCTGCCAGAAAGGGTTCCATTTAGCTATTACCTAATATTTTCTCACATCATATTCCCTGAAAGACGAGATACTTTGTAGAACGAAGACTTTCTTGTCCAACTATAGTCACTTCTGCTTTTGTATTTCTCCATATATCAACAGGATCTACCTTGTATTCCCAAAAGTGCTAAACTAGTATATTCCATAGTCAAAGCACAAATACTATGACCTGGAAGCAAAGAACCCCTCAGATAAAGGGTCTTAAAGACAGACTGCATGGATCAGTTATTTCGTTGACTATGCAGTTTTAGCTTTCATCTCGAAAGGGGTTTACTTGTGGGGTTGTTCTTGCAGGACTGAATATTTTGACTATCAATTTATGAAAGGCTTTCTTATATCAAAATCCTTTTAGAAGATGGTTCAAGTTAATACTTAATATTTCAATGTTTCAGCAGAGAAAATTCAATGGGCTTAAGATTCCAAAAGACAAAAAACTGTCATTAACAATTTTAAACAAAGTAGAGGCATAAGGAAATACAAAAAGGAGGGTGAAAGGCATGTAGAAGCTACAATATCATGAGTGTAACTGCATTCACAGTAACTTCATGACACTAACAGGGAGTTGGTTTCTCCTGAAATCATGCTTTTGTCTCTACAATGCAAATACTACTAGTTGCTCTTGTCCAGAGAGTCATAGAATCATACAATGGTTTGGTTAAAAACAGCATCTCGCATTTAAGAGGAACTTCAGATTAGGTACCTTAATGCATATCTGATACTGGAGCTCCTCAGTACAAGAACATCATAATTGCTGCTTAATGGAAAATAATGACTAATTTAAAGCAAGCTTTAAGACAAGGGGCATTATATGCCAGAGGCCCCTAACCTCCTTCAGGGATGTGCATGGCAACATGCACTCATTACTCCAGACTTCAGAGGCTTCCATAGTAAAAGGAAAGAAAAAAAGGGAAGAAAACCTTAAAATAGCAACTGGAATTACCAATGGAAAGGAGATGAGGCTCACTGAATTTAGTTTCTGGGCAGTCTAGGTTTATGGCATTAAATCTCCATCTTTTCAAAGGTGACATGGTGGAAGCCATAAACCCAGAGCACAGACCATGACAAACTCATGTAAAAGAATTTAACCTTAGCCGGTTTTTATAGAGTTTTTCTCCTTGTTCTGCCTGTTTCTGCAGCTGAAGCTCTTGTTCTTGAAGCTGTTGCTGCCGTAACAGCTGTCCTCGCAGTCTTTGCTGGTGTAGTGATTCCTGATGTTCTCGTAGCTGATTGGCTTCCTCTGCTCTTTGGGCTGCAAGATGTTGCTGCTCTAGTTGTTGTTCATAAGCCGGCTTGTGTCTTTTTGTTACAGCTTTTGTTGATGTTATCTGGCAGAGAAACGTGTTAGTCATAGATTAATCATAATTTCAATGGTCAGAAACAAGCATGCAGAAGCCTGTGACAAAAGGGAAAGTTATGCAGATGCTACATGCAATAGGCAGAATTACAGCAAAATGATTTTAAGTTTTCTTGGCTCTGCTTAAAGTTTAATTTTTTTGAACACAGACTGGAAGTGTTGGGGTGTTTGTGGAGGACATGGGGAAGGAAGAGGAGATAATGGGCTGCGGGAAGCCATGCTTTGCTTACACATCAATAATAATAATAATCCCTCCCAACATATTACCAGTAAAAGGAAGTTTTGATGGCTGAGAATTAAGACAGCAAATATGCTTCCATTGATTTAACCAGTAATTTCAGTAGGGGTTGCTTTGCGCCTTAAGTGAGACACTGCATATTTTTTACAGTCAGCAGTAACTTAACTAACTCCAGTTTCCCAGCCTAACCTATTGCTGCTCTTCTAAACCACTGCACCTCTCCAACAACGGCTTCTCATCACGCTGCAGTTATACAATTAATCTGCTAGGAGAGTGTTTACAAAGCCTCAGGCAAGATCAGCAAAATATACTTTCCACTGGAGATCCGATCTAGAATGTAAATCCAGGATTTGTTGGTTTTATTTAGAGCTGCATAGAGCAAGACTTGCCATTGCTGTGCACTGATTTCCCCTGGCTATTTTAGTCACGTTCATCTTGCAGTTAAAATTTCCTGTCAAACGACAGCCAACATTTAGATGGAAATGTGTTTACAGAAGGTAGGTATACCTGACAAGGAAACACACTGCAATTTGCTGAGACGCATCAAATTAGTAAGGCAGGACAGTTCTCCATCAAAGTGTTGAAGGTGAATCTCATTCTCATCAGCAATCTTCTTCCCATCAGCTATCACAGGCCTCAAATTTAAAGTAGGAGATGGGATTCAAGCTGACTGCTCTTTTTTTCCATCTGCTGCTTTTTATCAGCAGAATTAACGTTCGTTAAGCTGCATTTGGCAAGCACTGCAGTATGGGCATGCTGAAGTTGAGCCTGAATCCTATGCATCCAAGTGCATTTATTTTCTATAAATATGGCAATTTTATCTGAAAAACAGCGAGTGCTCTGAATCCCAAACTTTCCATAGATGCGACACTGATTTTACTTAGAAATAGGTGAGTGGAATACAGGGACAGCAATAATAAGAGATGCCTCCATTTAAACAGCACATCTAATCAATCAGTGGAAAAGAAAAAAGCTCCATACCTCTGAATTAAGATGATCGCCCAACATGTTGGTTTCTTCTTCTTTCTGTTCCTGTTTTTTCCACTCATGCTCTTCTGGTGCTTGATCCTGTTCCTCCTCTAAGCGCTCAGGCTGACCTGCCTGCTCCATTTCTTCCTCTTCAAGTTCTTTTTTGCGTTCCTCTTCAACTTGATCAACGTGTTGCTCGTCATCCTCTCCTGCTTCTTGTTGCTCCTGAATATTTAGTTCTTTGACGCGCTGGCCCTCATTAGCCCGTCTTTGCAGATGAAAAGGCTCAGCTTTGTCATCTTTTTCCTGGGTATTTACTACTTCTCTCTCTTTTGGCTTCTCATCCTGCAAAACATACACAAGATTATGTGCATGCAAGATATTATGGATTTCATATTTTCAAGAGAGCCGAGGATGCTTTTATTCCAGCCTGCAGTAATGAAGCTAGAGGCACAAGAGCCAAACGCCTGTGTTGGAATAAGCTGCTACTCCTGCCAAACGGTATCAATACCGGATTCTTGGCTCTGCACAGCTACACAAGGTGCTCTACAATTGCATCATGAAGCGGGTTAAGCTTCATTTTCTCTGAAGTGGGACAAAACACTATTACAATTCTATATCTACAAGGGAAGCTTTGTATTTTTATTTCCTGTAGGTTCTGCTGGCCAAGAACCCTTGTAAAACAAAACCATGGCTGATATTGTAACTTCTAGATTTTACCCACAACTTTGCTTTTTTCTTTCTGAACATTGGATAGCATGCCAATTTTTTATATACTGACTTTTAAGTGCACCACTGAAACTTTATAAAACATATGAAAAGACAATTTCTTCAGAACTTGTGAAAGCTTTTCTGTAACACATGAGATACCTAAAATTTTAGAGACTGCCTATTATTCAAAAAATTAAGATTTTAGCAACTTCTTAAAACAGCACTGGTTTAAGTGCATTTACAGTCATGTTGGAAAAGGTCATAATGAATATATTTTTCTACTACTCAACAAGATTAAACTGTTCCTCACTACTTTACTGAAGAACTGTACAACTAGACGTACGCTTCTAATGGAAGTGAAGCACATGGCTAGTATTTTGCTAAACCAAACCATTTCCTACAGCGCCTGTAGCCAGTCAGTACTTGATACCTCCTTCTGCTCATCAGCCACAGCTCCACGGTGCATCAGGAGGTCACTGCGAGGAGATGGTGCTCGCACCTCTGGTTGTTCGTTGGGTTGTTCTACCTTGTCAGGCTGTCGGAAACTTGGCATTTTATTGAGTGTGTCCTTCAACTGTTTGTATTCCTCAACCTGGGACTAAAGTCAACACATTAATTATAGTGTGTCCAAATTAATTTCTTAATAAAACGTAGCCACCTTGGAGTGAACTCGCTGGCAAGACATATGGTAGAAAGACTCAATATTCACATCGGAGCAAACACCAGGGAGAAGGAGGGACGGGAGCCTTTAAAATTGGTTGTTTCCGCGCACTAGGTAACATCAATGCACGACAATCTTTTCAGCCAAAGTGCACATGCATACAAAGTATATTAGAAAAATCTCTGTGGGACAAAGACGAAGATTTGTTTTATTCATGCCAAGCAGGAGAATTGTCAAAAGGGGATGATGCAGTTTTCTTGGCAGACTAAAGCGAGGGAAATCGACAGCACCACAACTTCTCCTTTACTGGTAGAAAGAAGTGCAGTTCTTTCAGAAACAGTAGTTTTAAAGTATACGTACACGTTCTGAAAATGCCAAATCCTCAACATTTAGACAGGTGTTACACAAGACAACAGCCAACGTACAGAACTGAGGCAAAGAAAGTCACAGTACACCTTTGGTGAAGAGCAAGAAAAAAGAAAAAAAAAAAGAGGAAAAATAGGATAAAAAATAAATTTCTAAAGTCTTCCTGAAACGCAACAGTAAAATGTTGTAGTTTGATATGCTGTTTAGTTTTGTACAAGATGAGGATACTTTCAAAAAGCTTTAAAGTCCAGTGTGAGAAGCCAGGCTGGTTGGTACACCAGTCCCTGTCATACAGCAGACACACAAGACAGAATATCTCATAAAGTAAAATTCTGGCGACGGACAGGATTTATAAAAGCTGACCAGCGGCATATACAAAAGGTAGAACCCCATGCGAGGGCTTCTCTCTTGCTCCAGTGGAGGTGGTGTGTGTGTTTACTACCCATTCTGAAGTTGGAGGTGCATTTCATAATCCTTTCTAAAATTCCGGTTAAAAACTGGCTACAGTTCACACTCGGTGACCGCGTATGTTGTTTTGTGTGTTATGTGGTATCATAGCAATCAATAGTACAGCAGACAGGCATGACGCATTGAGGTACAATGCAAAATCCTCATACAAAACAATATCCACAGTGCTACAGATTGACATGATGCAATGCATAACAGCTCCAAAGCCAGACGCACCTCAAAGCATCTTCAAAAGACTATGGCATCCACTAAAACAGATGGGCCTAAAAGCAAAGCAGAATGCACAGTAATTACTCTTGTCATTCCAGAGGGATACTTCTGTTTCCTGATTAACTGTTGGGGACTTCAATAAGAAGTTTTACAGGAAAAAAATGGTATTTTTTTTTATTTTTTTCCCCGCTCACTGACCATGTAGAGAGACCAATATACTAGGATATTTAAACAGTGCACGTCCAGATCAGAATTCAAGTACTCTGCTCCTCTGCACAAGTCATTCTAAGCTGAACATTGTGATTCAAGGCCATAGCCTAAAATGGTATTAATACTGGCAGAAAGACAGGGTTTATAAAAATACATAATGAATCTGTCTGGCTGTTTGAGCTATGGAAAAGTACAAAGATTACAATGCCTTAAAGATTCAGGTCACAAATTCATTAGTGCGGTATTGACTACTGATATTTAATGTCTAGAATACACTTAGAAATAGAGGGATCGTTTATTGAGCTGTGTTTCTAAGCAATAATCCCTTGTGAACTTTCTGTACCTCATTTGCAGGAGAAATCATGCAACTGTGCTAAATACATCCTGTTCTGAAAGAATGTGCAAGACTTCTGTTGAAGGAAAGGTTCTCCATACGATAAATGCTAAATTCTGATTGCAGATAGAAAGGCTTTGTGTGTCACAGGTTTTCTAATTAAAGAACTGAATCAAAGCCAGGAGAAGTATAGGGAGCTTCCCTTTGGGTTTGGTGAACCTTAAATCAGGCCCTGAATCTGCCCTGGTGGAATTTCAGATGTTAGCAAAAACAGCCCAAGTAGCTAACGCGGCCAGTGGGAGAAGAGCTTAAAATTAGCTACCAGCATATTTTAGTGCTGGAAATTAAGATTCTTCATATATTTAGTCTATGAGGGACTTTTCTGGTCTTTCCCTATTTTTTTAGTATCTACATGTATTGACATGCAAAACAAGCAGAACTGAGGGGAAGAAAAAATCCAATGCTTTTAGTGCTGCTAATGGTTTTGTGGACCGTGAAAATACTTAAATGAAGAAAATTAGTCAGGAATAAAAATAACTTCATGCTGCCTCATTGCCTTCCCCTCTGATCTTTCACCACCAGTCTTCCTCTGCTCCAACATTACTCCTACTTTCAGATTCCCCGTGGCCTACACAGCTTGTACTGGCACAGCTGACTGAATCTGCACTAGTCTAGCAAAGTTTGCGCTTCGTGGGTATTTCACTTGAAAATGACATTTAAGAAAACTAATGCGGCTGCTGCTTTTTAACTAATTTGAGTTCCACCTGGAGTTTACATTCCTCCATGTATACTCCACCTCTGTTGCACTGATGTGTGTAGGTTTACAAACCTTCCAGGCATACACAAAACAGAGACTTTATAATATACCAGCATCCAGGTCTCTGTAACGATACACATGAATGTCAGAGTGTGGGATGTTAAACTCACAGAAGTTCTATCAGAGAAGACAGAGAAAGAAAGGTATTCGACAGCTCTCATGGAAGCAGAGATACTCTTTTTATCAGTAATACATGCACTCTTGGGCCTGTAATACAGCTTTTTATTTTCTGACAGCCCTATGATTTGTTGCAGCTTCTTAAGAGCAACCCTTGAACTCATGCATTTCCCTGCAGTGTGCAGCGTGGCGCTAACTGCAAATTCCCCATGCGAAAGGCTACATGCATAACATTACAGTCAGCTGAACTAGGAGAAACGAGTTTTAGGAAGGTTAGAGCTGGTAGAAGCTGCTTTCCTTTCTGACCTGTGCAGCAGCTAGTGCACTCTTGTGGTCTTCCAATGTCACTACAAGCTGGTTGTGTTGGGAGAGTAAGTTCTTATGCTGTTGCTACACAAAAAGAAGAACATTACATGTTTCACAAAAAGTTCATTCTAAAGGTAAATGAGGTAGCCTGGGGATTTTGAACTAGGAAGATAATTCAATTTATTTTGAAAAGAAAATCCTGAGTTGGAATGACAGCATTTATTTCTTTAACATGGAATGCATATTAAACACGCAGAGAAAGCGAGCGTGCCAGGAAAGAAAATTTTGGAGGCCAGAATTTGTATAACTAAAATAAAGTTAAAAGTTGGAGTAGATGTTGATGAATGTTTTTAAAAAAAAAAGAGCTGGAAAACATTCATCTCAGCAAACTTAGTTTGCCAAAACACCATTCTTAACTTGCAAAGTCAAATTTCCAATTCCAATTTCTATACTAAATACTTCTTTTTCAATTCTTTTGGTTTTTCTTTTTCAAATGAGCATGTACCTAAAGTGCAGGTGGCAAAAGACAAGCAATCCAGTTCAGCCATATTCCTCTCCTTTTCGCATAGTCTTCAGCATAGCCCATTTCTGGCTTGTTAAAACTTGGGAACATTTTACTTTTTCTTAATGGTCTTGAAAGTTCTCAAAGCAAAGCTTACCTTGACATCTTGTAGCTGGGTGTGAATGTCTTGGTGAGCTTTTCTCAACTGTCTGTTCTCCTCCCTTAAGTTATACAGGGATTCTGTTTAAAAGAAATGGCACACAGATTTTAAACCCGGTCTGATTTGTAATACTAGATTAAACACCAAAATTAAGACTATAACACAAAGTGCATAAAAACCTACACAACTGCTATAGTAAAAACGGATTAGAGTAATCATATGATTTGTTTGTTAGATCTCTCCCCAGCCCTATAAAGCGCCTTACATTTTCAAGCAGAAAATTGTAAAACTTGGTTAAATTTTATATTAGCGCACCCAGTCTGCAACTGGAATTATGCATCACTGTTCATGCTGGGGAATGCAGACAGCAAAATTCATTATGCTAATGTGAATCTTTAAAAGTGGAGAGGAAGCCACCCTCCTTTCTTCCCCCACATCGCATCTGGTGAGTGAGAATTTTATGTCGTAGGACTAAGCTATTCTTTTGGAAGAGGTGCCCAGATGGCCAGCATACTTAAAAAGCTTTACGTTCTGGGATCAGGAAGAGGGGCTTCTCTTCCCACTTCTTACATGATGTCGATGTGGAATATTGCAAGCAGACACAGGCAAGCTCTTCCCACACTCCAAGCTGCTAGGCTGCAATCCAGCTCAGTCCGAGAGCTAGCTGTATGACTTCACTGGTGCAGTGCCAAGGCAGAACTAATAAACACAGCCTCTGCCTGCAAAATACCACGCAGACAAAACTGCAGACAGCTCCAAAACTAACTCGTGTGTTAGGGACACATGGCAGAAAGTGGCTGAAGGCCCTTGATGAGGACAGCCCCATCCTTTTGTTCTATGCAACTGCATAATTAGGATTGAAGAGGTCTGCAGGCTACAAAGAATCTCTTAATAGGAAACTGGATGGTAAGAGCAAAAAATGAAGTATTCATCATCCAGGTATACAAGTGCAATGTGTTTCAGAGAAGCCGATACAGAGAAAATGAGGTCTAAAATGTATGTAAAGTCACTTCCATAAAGAGACATCATTAAATCTCTGAAAGAAGTACAAATATTCTTAGATTACTTTTTTTGTAAATGAAAGGCAAAGAGGCAAACCTATTTTCCAGATTTATACAAGTCTTGGAACTAAAAATGAAAGACTGTATAAACCAACCTCTGACACTTGACGGGCTTTCCAGTGCTCTGTTTCTTACCCTTTCTCTAATCGAAATAGAAACACGAAGCACGCATATGAATAGATTTCAGAGAGGCCACATAAAATCAGCAATAAAATACAACTTATCAGGAGGCATAAGATGCATGAATGGCCTGTTAGTGAGAACACAGACAATGCCTCTCTGTCTCATCACACAACACACTGGCAAATACACATTTTAATAGAGGCAGCCAGATAAGGTTGTATATACCCTTCAGCTTAGAGATCTCCTGCTCTTTCTCCTGCTGCAGTTGTAAGTATCGCTCCTTGTGGTCACTGAACGTTCTGCTAAACTCTTCTCCTTGTTTTCGGTGATCTTCCTCAAGGTCAGCATGCTGTTTCTTTAGTTCTTCATGTTGACTCTGCAAACACCAAGTTGGACACTGGAACAGTTCTGTATCTGCATATCTGGCTAACATTGCCTTTGGCAATTTGTTAAATAAATCCAGATGAATAGGAAGCATTCATAATAAGCAGTTTATTATTCAAAGCATGCATATTGCAGCTCCTCTCAAACACAAAATGATCTCTGTGATGAACAGTCTCCTGTTCTGGAGCTACATCACCTCACCCTGCAGCTGCACTGTCCCATTGGGAGCTGCTGTCTCAGAAATTCCTTACATGCCAAACTGAGTAAAGTCTGATAAGTCAGGGTTCCATACAAGTAATTGCATTTGATAAGATTAAATTACCCACTGGAAGGCCTGGCTGGAAAAACTGCAGTAAATCATCTTTTAACGGTACCGTTGTACGAGGAAGCACCATCGATGTACTGACGTTCTGGAGTGAATTACCAGAAGCCAGGGAGGCCACATCTCCCCGACGCAGCAGAACCAGTGTCCTGGGAAACCTACCTTCAACATCTGGTGTTGTACGCTCAGCGCACTGTATCGGCTATTCGAGTCTTGCTGTAAAACGAAAACACTAGGGTTAAACAGAACAATCCTGTCATTCCTCTAACCTCTCTACAGGCTGTTATTTAGGAGTCACAAGCCAAGGGACATTAACTCCCCAGGAAAGAATCTCTCCACTAGCTCTGGAACATAGCAAGCATGTATACTTTGCACTTACTGCAGCAACAATGTATTTTAACTTATGCTACTCAGCTCACAAACTGCTCCCCAGTTTCAACATGAAGTAGCCATAAAATACTAATTTACTCTCTTTATAAAAAGAGTTCTCTACAGGTCTCTGGGTCTTTTGCCAGATATAGCTCTCCTTCTGGCACTTGTTATATAAAACAAAGTTTCCTGATGTTTTTATACTTTCCAGTTCAAAGACCATTTGTTAGAAAGTTGTCACTGTCATTTTCCCTGGGGACTAAGCTACAAAAAGATTTCTAATGACTTCTTATCCTCCCTTCCCCTTAAAAATGGTAACATTACATTTGAACAAGCATAATATAAACAGGAGGATATTTTCTGAATTAATTTTTCTGGAACGATATTAGGATCTCCCATTACAGCTCAAATAATTAGGAACTGCAGAACACTTACACATGCAGAGTAGAAACTGAATAAGTGAGCACTCTTTTAATTAGTATTTTGAGACCTCTTTGAACAGTTATAATTGCAAAGCATTTCCTTTTTCTTGCAACTCAAATAGCATCAACCATTAAAAACTTAGTACGTACTGATGACTTACCCTTCCTTTATTTAGTGTTTCCTGTGCTTCTAGTTTATAAACAAGAAAATCTACAACATAAAAGGGAAAATACTGATGAAAAAAACCAGGAGGATTAGAATCTGTACTTAAATGTTAACTACTGCATACATAAATTCTCTTAAGAGCTGAATACTTATGCAGTTACAATTTTCCAAATGATCTTCAAAAAAAACTACAGAGAATTTAACAAAATGCTCAAATTTTGACAAAATATTTTAATTTAAAAATTTCATAGTTTCATAAAATATTTTCATTAACAAGTTTCATATCTTAGTGTGAGAGATAGGGGGTACAGGCTCAAAGCTACAGACGGGTAATTCAATCTGTTACATGAGTTCTCTCAGTAGAGGCCCAGCGGCATCATTCAAAAGGAAAAGGACATTTACAAATGGTGTATTCTTGTATTAGGATAAAAAAATACGTACTTTAAGATGTGTGAAAGTCTAGATTAATTTTAAATAAAACAAAACTTTCCCCTTTTGTTTCTTGATCCTCTTTTCAGGATTTGAAAATAGCAATGGGACAGCTCTACACTAGATGGCACCAGAAAACTACCGAGAACTTCACGGTAAGAAGAATCTCTTACGCGTTCTTAGCCTTTGCTAAAGTAGTTGTTTTAATTCAGCGGCTGAGTCCTCAGTTTTAGGAAGAATACAGGCTTTACTCTGAAAATTGTAGTGAATTTAGAACAACAAAAGACTCGGAGAAAACTCAGAGGATTACATTCAGCTGAAGTTTCATAGAGGGCAGGTGCGTAAGTAATACAACGTGTACCAACATCTCCCCCTCATGCACACCTACAATTTAGTTTTAACCAGAAAAAGGTACGTAAGCATGTGTTTACCCTTAAGCATGTGTAAAAATACTGATTTAGAGTCTAATTTCACATTGATGGAATGCAGGAAAAGATCCTGCATTTATGGTACAAGTTTTAAATCTTCAGCGTGCCGGAACAGGATTTACTCATGCCTGTACTCCACATACCTGTTAGGTTTATGTGCATTGATATACACACATTCTCTGTGTATACTATGTCATGTTACAGTGATCTGTAAGCAGTACTAAAGAGATGTTTACTTTTAAAAAAAAAGGTTAAAAATAAATTTGAAAATTAAATTTAAAAAGATGGACTAAAAAGACCATCACAGATCTGCTGGGGTTGTCCTGCTAATTGGTTATCCATCCGTAGCTCATTGAAGAGTGAACAAAATACATTTGAAGTTACTTTCTGAAAGATTCAAGTTATCTTAAATGTCAAAGTCAAAAAAGCATGTTTTTACCTTCTTTTGCTTTCTTATGTTCAAGCCTTTCCTTTTGTAATGACTTTTCTAGTCTTGACCTGTGCTCATATACGACTGAAAAGAGAAATTTTGGACACAATTCATTTTAGAAGTAATACATACAAAAACCACCGCCCACCCCCAGCACACCCAAAGAGCATTGGCACAGAATGTACCAGGAAAATACAAGTGGAATGAGGTCATAGGATAAAGGACTGTTTGCATCATTGTAGACAGTAACTTTTTTTCTTTTTTTTGGCACGCTACATTGATCCTGAATTTTGGATTATTTCCATTGCATAAACATAGAATGAGATAACTGTGTAAATGATTTGTTTATGGGAACAGCCAGCTATGGCAGATCTACAAAAGCTACCAAAACCTCTCCATCCCAAGTACGCAGGTACGCATTTTCCCATGCTTTCATTCTCTCCTGCCTTGTTTGTAAGGAGAGAAGGCAGTAAGACAGGACAACCTTATTGCCACAGTAAATACTTGCGGCAAATGAATCATCACAAGGAGGGAAGCGAGATGCACCAGAGCAGGACAGCTTAGGCAGTTGCAGTAGTCCACTAGACAAGCTGCTTAGGCTCAGACGTGGAGAAATTTAGATCCGCTCCTAAATACTTCCAAAAACTTGGACAACTCAGTTTTCTGTGACCTTTTTTGTAAAGCCTGGATAACAGTATCCTTTTACACTACAGCGCTGCTGAAGACCCACAGACTGCACAATTAAATGCTCAAATATCCTGCATTTCTTAGTAAACATGTGCTAACAGCAAGTATACATATGCTAAAGCACCCTGTACTCGCAATATCCACACAATCTGAGGAGGATTTGGGGGGGTTTGAGGGGTTTTGTTACCCACCCCACACACCACCACCCCCACCCCCGGTTAAGGGGATAAGGCAGGAAGAACAAAAGAAGTCATCTGAAGGGCTAGGATAGCTGAAGTATAAAGCTAAACTGGATGCTTCTCTGTAAAGCTAGGGCATCAGAGACTGCTCCTCAGGAAATCATTTCAGTTTGAGGGTAGTCTTCACTGATTTTTAAATCCATTTATGCATTTGCTTGAATTGAGTCAAAATACCCACACAATAGTCCAGAGATGAACAAAGAAGTGGTCTGTGTACATTACGTCATCCCAAAAGCAACAAACTGGGGTTTTAGGGGCACCACTCCTAGTACAACCCACACCATCCTCAGCAGACCAGGTCACAGCAGTCATGCAGTATGTCATGAGGTGTGATGCTGTCCCCTCCAGCAGGGTCATCGACTACAAAAAAAAAAATGCATGTGTTTTTTTGGAAAGATGCTCTGACATCTTTGCCAGACTCCACAAGCCCTTTGAGCTGACAGTGCTACCAGAAGAGGTGGTTCTGGTGCTCGTTCTTGTACTGTCCTGCCCGTCGCTCTCGCTGCTTGTGTGACGGGACAGCAGGACCTGGAGGAGGGTGTGTAACCATTTCTTCTGGTGGCAGTGCCGGCTCGTACAGATTTTGAGAGAGCACCGCAGTGACAACTGGCAGTGACCTGGAACACTGGGTGGCATGGCAGGAGATGGATTACTCCACGTTTGAACACAGAAAGCAGAACACAACCTTATTTCTAGATTTTTATGGCATGACAACCACTCTTGGTCATCTCAGTAGTCCAACGGACCCACTGTGCCATCTCTCAGGACCGGAGAAGAGCAGATACCAAACACAGAATACACACAATGAGTTTACAGTATTTCTTTGGCACTGTCTCCCAGGAATTTATGGCTCCCAAGGACTGTCCGACTGCCTGCAGGTCCTTTGTGTACACCACTCCAAAATGGATCTCACATTTATGAATTTGTCTAATCGTTTGTTGTATCCATGTGTATTTAGGAGATCCAATATCCTCTGGCAGACAGTCCCACCACTTACCTGCCAGTAAAGCAGCACTTCATTCAGCTTTTGTGTTGAACATCTCATTTGGGACGTCTCACAAGTGATGGGGCACATCAGTCCCCATTTACCCTTCCCTTGCCACTCACTAGACTGAAAGATCGTTATTTAAAATAGTCTACCAAGTTTGCAGCAAAGGAAATATATTAATTAAAACTCCTGCAAATGTAAATTATATTTGCTCCAGCTCAGTGTAAAACAAGAACTTTTCACTGTCCAAACTGTGATTTGCACTCTTTTAAAGAGTTATTAATTTGTATTAATGGAATGTGTGATTTTTCCTTCAAAACTAGGAAACTCATTTTCTGCAAAGTAAACAATTGGTAAACATAAGCCTTCAACAGGAAGCATCAAATAAAGATTTGCATCTTGGCAGCCACAGAAAACTCCTCTTGCACCTTAAAACATGTTCTTAATTCCACCAAGGTGCATTCTGCAGGCTCTTTAGCTACTGGCTTATCTACAAGTGTTTGTGTTTTGGCTTAGAAGCTGGACTGCTAATCAATCCTTGTCACCTATCTCTACTTTGCTATTTATCTTCTAAAGTCAAGGGCATCAGTCAAGATGAACTAATGTATCAACATCCTCTGCAACAAAACAAGCACATAATGAATATTTACAAAATCACCAGCAAGTAAGCCGGAAAAAAAAAAAAAATGGTAGCACTACAGTAATGGTTTTATCTAGGCATCAAAGACCGTGAATGCCGAATTACATAGCAACCCAGGAGAAAAAAAGAAAATCCATAACGGTTTCCCCTCCCACGCAATCAGGGGTGTAAATAGGCTTTTTGGCAAACGGACTAAACCACAAATGGATTCAGAGGTAACATTTTCCATTTCACTTGTCTGCAAGTGGACCTTCCTCAGCTCCTCCTAGTGTTTTAACAAACACGGGGGGGGGGAAAACCCTGCACAACAAACCCATAATAAGGACAGGAAAAAAGGAGAAAGAGAATGCATTAGTTTGAGTTTTAGGGACTGCAGTGCTCTGTACTTTCCACAGCTAATTGCATCTCTGCTGAGCTTTGCCTTTCCTGTCTTCACCCTGCACTTTCAAGCAATGTCTCTACATCCCTCCCAGGTAATGCATCCTCACTGCTACCTTTGAAACACTGGAACAAAGCCAGCAAAGTCTTAAAATAGCCCTTCAGATGGCCAAAAAGGGCTAAGAAAAACTTCCTCCTACGCCTCTCCCCTTCTAGTTCATTTACTCATTGGTTCAGCAATGTTTTTCTCTGATAAAAGTTCATAATGTGCAACGTAATGAAGATTTTGATTAAGAAAATAATTATTAAGAAAGCATAGCTTCCATATTTTCTAGCTTGCTCTTTTAGGAAGTAGGTTGCAGGTCAGAATTTGTAAGTACATATAGCTGTTTATCTCCCATAAATGTAAATTATTCCCACCAGTCAGGAACTTCCTAGGCAAGAGTCCAAACTACAAGGCTCTTGTTACTCAGCAGGGGATTTCTCCTTCTTCACTACCAGCCTGGATATAAGATGTCTGAGCAAGAATCTCAAAGAAAAAAACAAACTGAAAAACATGTTTTCTATGATAGGTTTCCCAGGCGGCTGGGAGGGCGGTGAAACCTGTATAAGGAATTTGGCAAATTCCTACCGATGCGATGCACTTCATAAATTATTTTTCCCTAGGGTAAGTTCTGATCTTTGTACTGATCTTTGCACAAATAACTGAACTATGTTTCCATGTTATATTTAATAGAATGGTACAAAAAAGGGGAAAAACATTGTCATCTAATGGCTAATATGCACTATTCCAAAGCTGGAATAATTGCAGGTATCAGTTTAATTCTTGAAGTTACCTACATGATGTAACCTACATGAACGAACAAAGAACCATATAAACTCAGAGAGGTGATCCAGCCTCCAAGAGCAGAGCCCAGAAATGCAACTGCTAACATCACAGCTAGTTAAAACACCTTTTGCCTTTGACAAGGAAATATTTAACAGGTCTTGAACTGATCCCAATTAAATCACATCCTTGATTTAAGATTTTTCTCATACAGAAAGGTGAGGTGTGATGCTCTATTGGTTCTCAGAAGATTACACCACGTTGACCATTGCTGAATGTTAATTGCAACACAGGAGTCAAGCAATGTGAGGAAAGCAAGCTTATTTAACAGTCATGGCTATTCCTCTTATCTTTGCTTTGTACCTCTGAGCAGTAAAACATTTATTAAGCAAAACAAGCCATTACTGTATATTTAAGTATTTTCCCATTTTACATTATCAGCAATTTTGCAACTGTGTTACTTTGGTGTTTTGGTCCATCAGAAGCACGACTCCAGAGTTTAAAATACCCCAGCTCTATCTTACATACTGCAAAATTAAGATTACATTGGGATTTAAATATATATGATGCAAGAAATTTTATTAATTTCAATGTTATTGTTTCTTATGCAATTCTGCAATCTTCCTCTGAGCTTACAGTAATACCTTCTGTTTAAAACCAGCAGATTTCAGTAGTCTTGGCACCATTCAATGTTGTGGGTTTTTTTCCTCTCAGACTGTGGCAGAGTTGAACCGAACCAGCAGCGTGGGGTAAGCCTTTTCTAGTAAGACTATGAAGGTCTGTAGAACATAGGCTTGTTAGAAAAATACAGTTAATTTCCAATTCTTGTCACCACAAATAGAACCATTTTAAACGTGAACCCATTCAAATAGCTTTTCTGCTGAGAGTAAAGCAATTACATGAGCCAAGGAAGAATCCCTTCAATATGGGATGTAGGATAGATTTTCTAGTCCAATGACAATAATTAAAATTTTGATCTCAGAAGATATTTTTTGACTCATCTGATGCTAACATTTCATGCTGGGAAATATTAATCTATTAATCTAGCAAGACCTGCTCCCCAAGCTTCCAGCTCTGTATTTGATTAAGTCAGTGAATCTGGCTTTAAACAAGGAGATCCACTATTTTACTACTTATGATCTTCTCGAAACCAGATTATCAAACCATGGGTAGCTCCTGGACAGTATCAGGATGCCCCACCACAGTACAACCCATACTGGTCACAGTACACACTCCATCTACTTCAAAGACTCTCAATTACGAGTTTAGCAATAAACAGATATTCCAGTGACATTGCAAACATCTAAGAAACAATGGAAGTATTCCCACAATAAAGATCAGGAAAACCATGTTTTAAGTATAGAGCAAGAAAACAACATGACAAAAACCATATATTTACAATATATTGAACAAAATATTGAGCCTATTTCATATTTTGTGCCCTTTTTCTTGTTTATATTTATATGAAAAGGACAGAAATAAAAGTCAAGATAACGTGACACTGATTGTGTGTGAAAACCAAGCATTTTTCTGGCTTTATTATGGAACAATTTTGCATACAGGCAGGGATGGACTGCTCTCTTTTTGCTCACTGAAGACCACACCTAGCACTGCGTGCAGTATCACAATTGCCGTTACTTTAAAACAAACTCCTACACTTTTCAATTTACTCATGTGAAGAACAATCAAGTAATAGCTTTGTCAAATTACAGCCAGTCACTGCAGAAGACCAGAATTTCTTCTCCTTCATATTCAGGGGTTTTGTAGTGTTTGTCATAGACCTACCACTGATTTCAGTTGCACAACGAGAAAGCAGTAACATCTATTGCTTTCAACAATCCTGCACGAGAAATAACCTATCAATTAAAATAAACCTGTTTCTCCAATTTAGTACTCCAATAAGAAACTAGACTTTGAGAATGGGACTTGAGCAAATCATGGAGATTTGGGCGTGACTAGCTTGAGTGCAGGCAGCTAGCTGTACACCAGAGCGACGTCCTGCCGCACAGGTGTCCCAGCACAGAGTGGTTCTACACGGATGAGACGCACCACTGCTACTAAAAAGAGCTCCATGCAGAGCTGTGGAGGGAGACACATGAAGTACCTGCACCTAGGTCAAAGTTTAGCCATAAACCAGATGAGACCTACCCAAAGATAACAGAGAACTATGTGCATTTTTATATAACGTTTTCAATCTTGGAACACTGGAATCTTTTCTGGGTAAGCTGGAATATGTCTGAAAAAACACAGAATAGTTTGGGAATTACCTGTATCCTGCTACTTGACATGCCACTGAGCGCTGGGAATCCATCTGGCTCTACAAACTCCAACTCAGTCCCTGGTGTCTTGCCCAGGCCAAGAATCATCAGTGATGCTCTCTATGAAACTTGCCTTCTGTCAAGGGATTTTCCCCCACACTAACATCACAGAGCTTGGTAACAGATTAGACAAGGTATCAGAACTAATCAGAAGAGAACTTCAGAAAGCTCTGGAATGTGTGGAGAGTTCAGATAAGCATATAAGAAAATTCACATGCTTATCAAACCTTCAGCTTTGCATCCTCTAAAAGAACAGAGAAAATCTGAAGCACAACGTGGAGAAGTGTTGCAGATCTTAAAAGTTTTGCTTTGACTGCAGTTCTGAAAATGGGGGAATGCTGGGGAATTTGCCACACTAATGCAGTGGCTCCAGAAACACTTGCTTGAATTTGTAAGAAATAGTTGTGGCCTCTCTTCGTTGTAAGGATGACACAAAAATTAATTTCTAAACTGGAGTAAACATCTACATTTAATAGAATCATTTCACTCCACCCTGCCTCATGTACTCCTTTCTTACACATCAATAACACCTCTAGGAAACAACAGATTTAAAGACAAATTGCAAGATACGTTGGGATATAAGGAGGCATTTATCATGTTGAAGCAGTAAACTAATAGCTGCTGCTAAAAATAAGAAGTTTGAGAAGGGGTATCAAATGCAATTAAATATTTAATCCCTAACAGACAGCCTTCAGACATGACTTTTATTAGGAAAGAGATCACGTTTTCCATCCCAGAAAAGATTTCTTGCGCAATCCACAAAAGATTTCTTCCAACCTTTGGTGCCACCCACGGTTGTGACATGCTGGGTTCAGACTAGCATCTCACCTTGCACAGGCTGTTTTCTATACACTTATGCTAAAGATTTTTATTTTAAGTGAGGATAAATGCAAACAGTTCAAACAAAACCTGTTTAGTGATTTAAGACAAATTCTTACGGTCAGCAGATCTACTTCTAAAAAAAATTCCATTCCCTTTTCTTTTTAAGATTTTCTTCTCTCTATTATTCTGCCATTTTTGTGATGACACAGCAGATGATTTTGAAGAAAACACACAAACATTCAGAAGAGCTGCAGAGACAACAGTTTCCTTCTCACATCATCTCTGAATGTCTGGCTCTGCTCAATTCTCAGCTCCAGGAAACAAGGGCCTGTTCTTTCTCTCCAAAACTGTTTTAGACTTTTTCTTTTTTTTTTTTTCTTTCTCCAATTTTATGCAGAAGTCTAGTGATTCTATCTACATGGTATTAGGATCTATATAAATATATATTCCGAAACTAGTGCAAAATCCACATTGAAGAAAAACAATGTAACCTATATATACACACACATGTTGTTTTAACGGTTTCTAACTGAAACATATATCTCATTTTTATCATAATGGAATATGGCAAAACCTGATGTAATACCTATAGTTATCACATTACAAAACTGCTAAACCACTTCCTTAAATTAGTTCTTGAGAGCTCTAACACAGGGGACTTGGGTCCAGTCAGATGTTTCAAAACACAGCATACAGAAATCAATAGTTTGAGTTAGTGGTTCATAAGTTTTTTTGGTAACAGAGGATCACTGTCAAACCTCAAAACAGACATCTGAGTATGACGGCTGAACTGAAACACTGACAATGGCATTGTTCGACGTGGTGGCATGGATAGGAATAGACTCCTTCCTATGCCCTCCATGAGCACCAGCAGGCCATACTTCTCTCATCATCTCTGTAATTAAGCCCTGGAAATGACTGCCAAACTGGGGGATCTGAGTCACCTCGGGAAAATAAGATACTAGGCTAATTTCAGATACCTTAGGGGAAAAAAAAAAAAAATGTAGAGGAAGAGGTGGAGTAATTGCAGTTTCTTTTATATCTTAATTAATGATACGTGGTAGAAAATCTTGGGAAGTTTTTCTGGTTTATGCCAGATCTCCAGAAAGATCAGAATAGCATGCAGCTCAGAAGACCCTTCTTCAAGCATAGAACAGCATCCAAACACGCTGAATTCCTTAAGTGCTTACCTCAGGCTCCAACATGACTAGATATTGATGCCCCTGATCCTAAAAATCCCAAGAAAAATCACCCAAGAAAAGATTCTGCCTTAATTAGTTGTTCTGCATAGTTCATTCTTTCAGTAATCTGAATTATTTAGCTTTCATTACCATTAAACCTCAAAACAGCACCTGACTTTTAGCAGGACAGATTTAATTATTTTTTGTATGCAAGGATCCTATTCCAAAATTAGCAAGTGAACTATATTAGCCACAAATTGCTGGCAACATCCTCACCACTATATAAGAGCCCCTATAATGCGTACTCAAATCTCATTGTGTGTGGAAACCTTACTCACATGGTTGTCCCACCCAGATACGAAGGCTGACAAGCCTGTATCCTGCCCAGCAAAAACAACCAGCCCAATGAGACAATGCATTTGGAACATCGTATTTAAGACTTAAGAATTAAATCAGTTTTGCTCATGCAAGAAGTAAGGCAGTAATTCCACTCTGTTGTTTAGGCTTTGGTTTTAACAGTAAAAAAAAAAAAATTATCTTAACTGAACCATTCCAGGAGTACCTAATGCTCAGACATTAAAGTTTTGTCAGTACAATTGCAAAGTCTCAACCACCCTAAAACTCTTCCTGCATTGTGTGCTTATCACAGCCAGATAGTGCTTAAACTATGCTGTTGACTACAGGATTTCTGGCTCAGTGTGCAGCTACAATTATCAGATCGTGACCGCAGCTGTTTCATCCTCTGCTTCTTTACTGGTCTCCCTCCAACAAAGCTGATGATGTTTTAGGTGATGCAGAAGCTTCTGTCAAACCTCTGCCTGCTAGGAATATGTGACAGAAGATGACTGTCAAAGAAGCCGGAATGCAAACTCACCAAAGCGTCCACCCATCTTGCATCCCTCCTTCTCTCTCAGCTCTTGAGTGTTCATAAACCCAGACAGATCAATCACTCACAAGCTTTAAAAGGCTTAAATCATAATCAGTAACAAATAGTTTCAGCATATTGGCTCTATCTTGCATCAGACTGTTAGCTACCAGGCCCAATATTAAACCCGGCGAGAAACAACAAAACGCAGGGAACAAAACCACCCTGTTACCTGATGCTGCTTAGCATTCCTTCAGACTACGTGCTCTGTGATCTGCAGCCCAGATTCCAACTTTGCAGCACTGGTAGAAATTTATCCTGGAAGTATTATGTCCACAAGGAAAGTGATTTAAGGGCATTCAGGCACGGATTACATGAATGAAAAAAAAAAAAAAAAAAAAAGGGAAGTCCAGGCATTTGCTCAATTTATCCTTACAGTCGTGGAATTCAGCTGCTGGCACTCTTACTCACTGCGGACCTAGAAGCAGCAAACCAGCTCCCTGAGTTAACTGAGTGAACAAAGCTCTAGCACCTGTTCTGCACTCAGATTATGAAGAAATCTTGGTAATTCCAGACAACCTGAAGATTTTGGGTTGAGCTGCAAAACAGGCATATACCTATCTAAATATACATTTTGTACATACATATATGCATGCATACATATTTGTATACATACAAATGCATATATGAATATACATTCATAGCATTATTTTGCACAAATAATTTCAAACATTTAATGCATTCTAAGTATTCAGAATATTAAATACCCCGTGGAAAATGAGAATGGAAGTACAGAAGACAGATTTTTAGATGAGGTTACAAACCAAAGCATGCCACTTCAGGAAGCCAGGCAGCAGAATTAAGGATGCCATATTTGCCACTTCATACAGTACCATACTTGGCATTGAAGTACACCCACAAGCCAACAGCACACAGGGAACTAACCTCTACTATTATAGTACTACCACAGATCTTTCAGATCTCAGATAGCAACAAAACACAATCAAACTAAGTGGTGTTGTGCTATGTGCGATCTGATAGGAATAGGAATGCGATCTAATAGGAATCACAGGAATTCAAGCTGCTGTTGTAGTGGAGAACAACCAAGCCATACAGGAGCTGCGTGGACGTAGCTCTGCTTGTATGACGCATGTGAAAAATAAGTCATCAAAAGTACTGTTAGTTCTTCCTAGCTCTGCCAATTTAAGCTACAAGTTTAAATAGAGTTTTACAAAAGGGAGGGTGAGATAGTGAAGTACATCCACATCTGTATATACTTCACTAAGAAACGTTTTGGCATCTACATAGTTAGCATGCAGACAGACATAATAAATATTACCCACTACAGTTACACAGAACTATGCTCTGATATCGTGACGCATCATGCGAGTCTCTATAGATAGAGCTGCTATAGATCTAATTAACTTCTAGCAGATCATCTCCAAGGAGGGGCCTCAGTTTAGGACAAAGAGAACAACAGACACAGAGGAATTCTACATTTGCTTTTCAGCACTGAATCAGACAGCTTTGAGGAAATCCACACCTTGGCTACAGTGCGGCAAATCCTGAACTCTCAAGTTCAGAGTCCCGGCTGGGCTGGCTCCCAAGATTACAGTGTGATCTCAGACTGCACAGAGATTGCCTGAAGCCATCGGATATGTTAAAACAGTAAGAGAAAGAGCAGGAAAATTAAGGTAGTAAAAGGCACTAGATGTAGGCTGTTATTAGGATTAGGGATTAAAACAGATTAAACAGATTAAAATAGTACACAAGGAGTTACTTAATACCCAGAGGATGAGAAGACAGAAGTTGTAAGGACTAAAGAGACATTCGTAGATACATGCAATCTTGAAGCAGTCAAAGATACAATCAGGTTCATCTACAGCTGTCAACGTGTATCTGTTCTAGCAACTGAGGTCTGTTCCTATATGGCCAACAGTTTAAGACTTAGCTTGACACATCTTTGTGGGAGGCAAAGAGAGTCAAGTTTTGGTTTTATCACTTTAAGAAATACTAAGTAAGATTATCTTCATGCTTTGAACATATAATGCTCAGAGAATGAGATTTAAAAATAAGCAGCTTACAGGGAAGATCAGCTTCTCTATGAAAGACCTGACAGATAACAATGACTTTAGTTTTTCTTAGCAGCCAAAGAATTTCACATCATCTCTAAATTTTGCCTGCAGTATTCCCTTCACAGGTTACAAAAGCAGCACTACTTTCTCCATGCCCATTAGAACTTTGTTAGAGATAAAAATGCCAAAGTTTGACATTCTTTTTTGTGAAAAGTTTAGCCTTCAAATACAAAATCTTCTACGACATGGGCTGTCTAAAGAGGGTGAGCTGAAGATCCCAACCCCTCCAAAGCAGTTATGCTTATCATGTTTCCCAAGTCTGCCATCCTTTCAATCGCACCCCGGTCTTATTTCTCAGCTGAGAACCTGAAGCTGCGAACACCAGAAAAAGCAGAACTCCCTACAACCGCAGTTGTATGCAGCCCTCTTCAGATCTGGGGCTAAACGATTTTGAGACCTCTTCCTGCACCGTTTTTCGGTAATCCGTGCATTCTGCCTCGGTAGACAAGTGCTATTTTCCCACGTGTACAGACAACCTAGCCTGGTTCACATGCTGCATTTGAGCAAAACAAGGCAATGAAAAAGATAAAAATCTAAGACAACTGGCTTTTCAAACAAAAACAGAAAGCACTGCTCATTCAGGCATGAAGAACTGGCAAGTACCAAAAGGAAGGTTCTTATTACCTATGTAGATGAAAACCCTAAAAAACTGTGCAGAGATAGAAAAATTGTAGAGGGGACAGTTGGAGGTGAAGGGAGGCTACACTCCAGGCTACATCTGAGGAGCCTTCGTAAGATTCTGGGCAGACCAAAGGCACTCGGGTTCAAAACTCTGCCCTTATACATAAACTTAGGAGTTGCCCGTGACCCTTAAGCATTTCACAAACTGATTCCAGTTTCACCCAGAAGCCCTAACAGCGTTCCTCTGTGTACAAGCAGGAAAGCAACTGTGTTTATAGCACCAGTAGTCACAACAAAACCCAACCAAAATTCAGAACAGGAGATATGAGCCTCAAAAGGACAACTTTGTCATCACCTTTTTTTTTTTTTTCCCCCCTCCCTCTCTTAAAACAGTAAAAGTCTACTGATGAAATGTTTGTTCAGGAAGTAGAGGTCCAAAGTTTGGTTCTCTCCTCAGCTTGTAATGAGCTTTAAAGTCTTATTCAATCACCCAGAAGAGCTGTAAACACCAAGAAATCAACCACTGTTGATATGGCACCCTCTTTTCCTCCCAGCAATGCTGTGTCAGTGACCCTACCCTTTAACTGGTTCCTGTTTAAACAATTTCAGAGTGCTCCCATCGTACTTCAGGCCCCAAAGTTACCTCCAGACCAGTATCCATAGAGAAACTGATTACCCCGTAAGTTGCACTGCTTTACTAGCAATACATTTTGTTGCTCTCATAAAAGAATAAACTCAAAGAATAACCTCTCATGTTGTTAATGACGGCAGTGAGATGTAGCCTAGATATTCTTAGAGGGTTTTTTTGTTTGGCAACAGCAGCATTGTTGATTTAAAATCCAGACCATTTAAAAATCAAAAGTTCAAAGTGCAGTCAGATACTGCACCTGCAAACACAGGATTTTCTGTCAGCAGTTTATGTTGTTTCAAAGTCTCTGTTTAAAGAAAATTCCTTCCTGTTGTTCCATATCAAAAAGTTAAATAGAAAAAGTTCAGAAATGGTTTTGGTGTTGTCTATTACCAGTTAGCACAGTGCTTGTGTGCCTCTGGGCAAGTTAGGCAGAGGTTCTCCTCACTAATAAACTGCTACTGCAAAAATCCAAGGGATTATGCAGGGCAGGCCATCCCAGAAAGAGTCATTAAATGTACAGGGAAAGCCAGGGAAGAAAAGTTTATTTCTAGCTCACGAGGCCCAAGTCCTCCAAAGTGCTTAGGCATGTAGCTTCCATTTACTTTACTGGGAGATTAGGCATCTAATGCTTGCTGCTGCATTTAGTACGTCTCTGGGCTCTCAGTCTCACCCTCTTTTAGGTAGTATTAATTAGCAATAGCTAATATAATATAAAATGCAGCATTGGTGCTGCATTTGTCAACTACTAATTGCCTTCTCTTTCCATGAACTTGCTTGGATAGATGATGGCTACTCAATGTTTCAGACATAGAAAGTTTAAACTAACAGTCCAGACCCAATATACCTGACCAAGAGAATCTCTCCTCTGTGTTAGGATAAAGTTTGTTGTGTGCTCCTCTTTGGTATAGCCAGAGCAACAGAAAAAGCTAGCTTGTTGAATTTTAGCTTGAGAACAAGATGTTCCTGTGTCCTCTTCAAATAGTGTTGGCAAATATACAGACTAGCAAAAGTAGCCCTTCAGCCATCTGCCACATACCCATCTCCCAGCCAAACATTTGCACCTTTTTCGTGACTACAGTGAAGGTTTCTGTCAATTTTTTCCATGGCATTACCTGGAAATGGCCTGAAATTGAAATACCAAGTAATGATGGGCTCAGATTGTAGCTAAACACATTCAAGTAATAAATCACTATAACAATCTAACAGCAGAAGTTCAATTCTATGTGCTCTGCATGAAAACTGTACGCTTCCAGGCATGCTTTTATGTATGCTTCCACAGTGAAAAGTATGGTTGAAGATCACCCTGAAGTACTGTTACAGCTGCTAGAGCAGACCACTCTTAATCTTGTTTTATACAGCTTTGAGAAATAAAACTCTAAAGTTTTGAAAGTTGGCTCTGGACTTCATATATGCCGACCAGATAATCTTGCACTTGACAATTAGACAGGCGCTGAGGTCTTGCACTTGCTAAAGCACTGACGCTTCACATATATATCTGCTGCTTTGCATCTGATTTCTGGACATGCAGATGTCAGACACTGGCATCTTTTCATCTTCAAGTACAGGACACCTACATTTGGTACATCCTTAAACCAAGACACACAAGGATCTGTATTTATGTGACAGCTTTAAGCCAAGAAATTCAAAGTTATTCCAAAATAATAGAATAGCCTTATCCAAATAACTTACTTGAACTTTACTTTCAAATTACCCTTTTAAAAAATGCTTTATTAGAACACTCCTCTCCCTCCTGGCACTATTTAAGGTTTACGTTGCCCAGGAACTGTAGCCTTACATTTTTGCAGCTGAATGTTCTCTCAGCAACAGAAAATTAATACTGCTAAGACAACACAGAAGCAGACCAAAGTCCCAGAACTGGACACAGTCTGTACTGTTACATTAGCGGCAGGCAGCATGCCTGCCTTTTCCATTTATACCAGGACCTGCCAAGTGATGTGCAGTCCTTCGGGAGTAAGAGTCACTCTGTGAGATGTGTGGGAGCGAGGGGGAATTAGAGCTCTCTAGGAGTCCATGACAAAAACTCACACTGACTTTGGCGGGGCTGGGACCCTACCCACGGTTAGATATCAAAACCCCACAGGCTGGGGGAAGAGAAGGGGAAGAAGCGCGTAAGAAGCAAAACTTTGTGAGAGGTTGGACAGCTGGAGCCCAGACTTCCCCAGAGGAGGAGGAGGGTATTCTGCAAGCCTTAGGAGAGGGCGGCAGAGGCTCCTGCCGAGGTAAGTACCTTGTAACTGAGCTGAGAGGGACTCTTGATGCTGCTGATACTTGAGCGCCGTGGCCTCAGCCTTCCTCAGCTGGCCCTGCAGCTCGTAGTAGAGCATCGCCCCGTAGAGGAAGCCGAACACCACAGTCAAGAGCAGGAGGGTCTGGAAAATCCGCTTCTGTTTTCGGGAGCACATCCCGTTGCCCATGTCCCCGGCGGGGTCCCGAGGGCCCCCGCCCCTCACGGCTTAGCAGCGGGCTGCTGGAGGCGGCGGACGACGAGGAGGCGACATCGGAGGCCCCGGGTCCGCGCCGGGAGGAGGAGGCGGGAGGGACGGAAGGCGGGAGGGGCGGGCCGAGCACCTCAACCCCTGGGCACCGCCGCGACACCCCGGGCGGCTTCCCCCAGCCTGCGGGCCCTGCGCGTCGGAGCGGAGCCGGCGGGACTCTGCGCGGCGCGGGGCGGGCGCCCCAGCCGCATGCTGCGGCCGCGAGGCTGCCCGGTGCTGCCCGGCCCTCCGGCGGCGGGAGGCGGCGGCCCCCGGCTGACTGCCCCGGCCCCCGAGTCCCCGCGGCAGGGTTGGGCAGCGGCGCTGGCTACCGCGGCCTGCGGGAGAGGGGCTGCGGGGCGGGGGCGGCTCCCTGCTCGCCTCAGGCGGCGCCTTCAGCCCGGCCCCGCCGCGGGGACCCGCCCGGCCGGTGGCTCCGCCGCCGCCGCCGCCGCCACCTGAGAGGAACAAAGGCAACTTCCCCGGCCCCGCACTTACGTGTCACCTCCGCTCCGCCGCGGCTCCCCGCCGCGGGATCCCCGAAGGAAGTCCCGCTCCGGGCGCGGCCTCATTGGGCCCAACCGCGGGTCTCTCCCCTCCCTTCGGGGCGGCAGCGCCTGAGCGCATTGGGTGCCCGCCGCGTCCGTCCGGCCTGCCGGGCGCTCCGCTTCCCTCCGCCCGCCCCTCTCCTCCCGCCCTGCCCAGACCGCACCGACCCGGGGCGGGGGGCGTCGCGGGTGCCGAGGCGGCTTCCTACTGGGGCCGGGGCAGCCGAGGCCCGTGTGCCCGCTCGGCCCTCGTGTGAGGGGACGGGGCTGTTGAGTAGGGGTGTGTGACACCGTGCGGGGCAGGGCACCTGGCGGGTGTGGCAGCCCGTGTGGCAGCCCGGGACAGCCGCTGGGGCAGGGGGTGAAGAAGCCTGTGGCGGCTGGAGGGTACCCTGCCCCACAGCCACACCAGGGCCCGCGGCGAGGGGGAAGCTCCTACTGAGAAGGCAAGGTCCCAAAGAGCCTGGTTTTATAACCAAGCGCCTGATTTATATACACTCTTCATCAGATTAATATATTTTTTTGATAGGTCATTGACCGTACTTTGTTTCGGGGTGCTGGCTGCACCCGAGAGGTACTGCATGTCACGGCCGTCACTGCTCTTTGCCTTTTCCTTCGCCAAGAGTCACGCTCGGGCCGCTGGTGAATCTTAATTCAGGCCCAGAGTATGTCTGTGCTCATGCAGTGCTCCCAAATGCCACTGTCGGGCAATAAAAGGTGAGATAGATCCTAGGGCGTTTATCCTGAATCAGCGTAATTTCAGAATTAGCGTGTATTTTATCACAGGGAAAAACCCAACAAACCAAGACTCAAGCTAAACTAGAAGTAATAATAAGCAAAAAAAAAAAAAAAAAAAAAAAATCAAAGACATACTCCAAAGTTATTTTTTCTAAATATGTCTAACTCATTGATCTGTGTTTTTCACAGGCATTATTCTGGCCTTAAATGAAAAACTACATGAAAGAGGCTTAAAAATTTGTTATTCAAATATTCTACATATACTGGTAATTAATAGCAGTCAGTACCACAAGCTGGTATGACTTCCATCTAAATGTATTTCAAATTTATATTTGTTGTCTTTTAATTTAACGGAATGCCTTGCTTTCTGTTTGAGGACCAAAGTGTTCAAAATTATACGTTAGGAAGAAACTGTAATTGCTTTGAACTAGTGATACTTTAAAAAAAAGTCATATTCTTTTCCCTTGCCTTTAAGAAGCTTCCTGAAGTTCTTGAAGTTACATTTAAAAGCTTTTGTTCAAAACCACGAGTGTTTCAAATTGATTTATCTTCATGCGGGTTTATATGATCCATTTCTTTCACAAAGTAGTCCCAGTAGGTTTCTTAGTATCCCCCAAACTCCAGCTTCCCTTCCTCTCCCAGACTCCTTCAGAGATGTCCTGTCCGGTTTTGCATTACCAGACTCCTCAGGTTGAGCTCAGTTAAGTAGAATGAGACGATTCTTTATTTCTAGACTGAGATTTTGAAATCACTGAAGATGATTTATACTTCAGTTTTGCAGCTATTAAATTATTTAATTTCTTGTTTTTCCACTTGTTGCTTTCATTACCTTTCATAAACCCAGTCTACACCTTTAGTTTTGATCACTTTGCACTGGAGAACAATTGGCTCACCAGCACCTTCATCTGAATATGGTACTGACTTTCAGTTATTATGACGAATCACAGGCATCATAAATGTAAGAGGACACTGAACTGGCATCATTAGTTAATACCTATTCCAAATACATTTAATTGATTATGTTGTAAATACACTTTACCTGCTTGTTGAAATTGGCAGTATGATTAACAAATGCTGAGAAAAAAAGTATGTCCTTTTGCTTATTCAAATATTACTTATATTCAGTAATAGCTAGTGATATATCTCCTCCTCAGCTCATGTAAATTGTGATTCTTCATGAGCAAACCGATTAGAGTTAAAATGAGGAATTTATTGGGAGCAAGGGACTATTATGTGAAGCTATTAGGCAAACTTGAAATCCCAAAATAGAAAGATTTGTACCTAAAAGAGTCTGTCATATATAAAAAAGCATTAAATTAGTTGCTAGGAGAGGAATGTTACTTCGACTAATCACTGAGTAAGTTACTGATATGATCAGGAAAGATGGGGGATAAGTGTTTTCCTTTCCGAGCCATGTTATACCATGGGAAGCGTGCTCGGAGGCTGCAACAGGGAATTCATGGCCAGGCATTTATACACACCTATTTATCATCTTCAGCTTAATTTCCTAAGCAAATGAGGCTTGTGCAATCAAACCGTCTGTCAGTTTGTGCTTTGTAAGGACAAGCAGTTGGCCAACTTCTTGGCCAATTTCAGACAAATTTAAGTGGGTCGTAGAAGTGTTGAGCAAAATGAAGTTCCTATAAATGTTGAGAAATTAGAGGAGCAATATATAAAGTATAACCCTGTAAGTTCCCTAACAGAAGGAAAGGCTATGCATGCTCAGACTCAAGTGGATAACCAAGAAGCTGAGAAATGTTAGGTACATCCTATTTCTTTGGGGCATGGGTTCTCACCATCAACCACAAGATGCGGGAAGCCAGTCCTCAGTAAGTTTGGACATCACAGAACTACATGGTTTTTTGTTTCCTTTGTTTGTTTTCCTCCTCTTAATTCTCTTGTATTTTCTTTCATTTTTTTAAATGTCAGTTTTACTAAGCTTGATTCTGTGATTATTTTGTAGCGAGGGATACCAGTTTCTAATAAAAATTATCGTTGAACGGCTTTGGGTTTTTCCAGAATGATCCAATGAACACAGCAGTTAAATAGATCAGGCAGCAGGTCTTTTTTTTTTTTTTTTTTTTTTTTTTTTTTTAAATCCTACCAATCAATGGATCAGGGATCCAAAGTGATGGAAATGTACAGTGAAAGTTGTCCCATACAGGTCACAGCCCATTCATTCGGTTGCCAGAAGTTAAGGAATGTACTGGCAAGGCATATGTTATTACCTCTCCAGCTACAAAGTACATTCCAACTGCAGATGTTTAGGCAAGAATGACCTTTTTGTCCAGTGACTGCAGCTTACTAATGCGTACAAAGATTGTTTTAACACTCACTGTCATTTATTAGTGGTCAGGAACCGAAGGAATAAAAAGATTAAACTTGAAGAGGTGAACGCTCCTGGGAAAATTGTATTTATCCTTGTCTGAGGTCATAGTTTGTGATGTTCGGGGAAGTCAGGCTTTTCACAGCTGCGCTATCAGCTGCCTCTGACTGAGTGTCCACCTTAAGGAATCAGTTGAACTCTGTTTGCTGATGTCCTAATTTGAGGTGAGGACAAGGAGGGCTGTGTTTTAATATAGAAACTATGTTACTTAATAGTCTGAAAAAACCCCTCAAACATAAGGTATCCCGAACCGGACACTCAAAGTCAACACAGCTTTGACATTTATTTTCTGGTTCCTCAGTTCTGGCTGTAGAACAGTAGATGATGACTGATTTCTGCCTCATGGATGCACATAAAGATAAATTTTTCTAAATCACTCAGCATTTATAGTAGGAATGGGGATCAAACACTGGTAAGAAAATTCTGCGTAGGTACACAGAATAATTTAAACGGCGTTCCATACTGAGGGGAGACAATGTGGTTACTAGCGGAGATGAGTAAGGAGGCTACACTCTGAGTATCTTGTTTCTGGTGCTTCCTTAAATAGTCTTGTCATTTTACTGGCTCCAAAACTTTATCCTTTGTAAATAATTAATGCAGGTAAGCAGATGCATTAAAACGTACAGTTACAAACGCTATGTATGCCACAGATCTACAAATTCACTACACATGTGGCACATAAAGGACACCCTTGGAGTTGCCATACATTATGTCATCACCTTATAGTCACCACAGGTGAACTTCAAGGGGCAGTACTCCAGCGTATCCTGGAGTGTTGGAGCTATTAGTTGGCTGTCAAGGCAGAAAAAATTCTAAGAAAAACAGGAATTTGATAAGCCTTTTGCTGCAATCCCCAGAAAAAAACTCCTTATAGTATTACATGCTCCATTGTTCTTAACATGACAGCTACCATAAAAACTGATAGTAAACACTTAAATATTAGGATCCCAAATCATTTAAATACTATGTCAAATCATGAATTAACTTTAAACAATGGTCAGATGATCCACCTTGTAAGAAACTTGCAATTGGAAACCCCTGTGTTCCTGAGGGCTGGTGTTTTTAAAAAAAAAGAAAAATAATAATAATGTTTGAGTGCTAATGATAATATGAATACTCTTACAATTGAGGGGCTGGATATTTGAGCCTTTAGGCACTTAGCTAACAGCATGTTATTTGCACAGAACAGAAATGCTCCGAGACAGGGATCTGTGTGTATTTTGTTTCTGTGTGTTTTGTTCAGACTCCAGATCACTCTGAACCACAAAGTGAAATGCAAACAACAATAATGCTCAGTCTGAGCAACAACACATAAAAGACCTGGGGCTGTGCCTGCCTGAGGTGGCAACAGGAGACAAATCCGACTCCTGGGGGAGCACCATGCAAATATAAGGAGAATGGTTTGGACATGGGAGCCTGGTGGTTTTTCTGCATGGTAGAGTGTTGGGGAATCCTGTGTCCTAGCTGAAAAATTCTGCGAGGAAAGTCAGCTTCCCCATTTTACTGTTTCAAAAGATAGCAGTTGCATTCCGTATTTTATGAGTTAGAGGAACATATTGACTTGGGAACGCTGACTACAGACATTGTTTTTTCTGATACATAGAATAATCCCCAGTGATTACATTTTCCTGGTGCATTTCCCATTGGGCTGTCCAGACTGGAGGCCATGGCAGATGGAGGAGTAAATAGGTCAGTGAATTTTGAATTGTTCCATCCCCTGCTTTTTTCCAGTCTTGTCGGACTTGTCTACTTTTTCACAGTCTTTTGGTTTCCCAGCATCTGAATAAAAGCCAGAGTCTGATATCCTACAGCTGTAAAACTGTCTGGCCTTCCAGGAAAGAGAAATCTCATCTTCATAACTGTTCCCATTATCATTGCGCTGTAAGATAAGGTAGTGACTGATGAACTACTGTAACTTTCATTGATGTTTATATCTTTGATATCTTTATGATTTTATAAGGATCTGAAAAGGAGACTTTTAAGCAGAGTTTGGAAAGAACTGTTTACTTTGTAGAGTTAATTTGAGGAGAGAAAACAACCACTCAGGAATTTATGTATAAATCTGAAGAAATGTAGGTGAAGAACTTTAAATGAGATTGAAATGAACTCAGGACTTTAACAGCCATATTCACATTCATTTTCATTTTCATAGGACTGCCATCTCCGTTAGCGATATTATCATGGCCTGCCAGACTCAGAACTAGAAACTGTTCTTCCACTCAGTTACAGGGTTATCCCTGGATTGTAGTTTTATTTTAATTTTAGTTATTTACTTCTAGCTTTTGTGCTGCTCTTCCACACCAGGAAAATGTGTGCAGTCTTGTCTCACAAGGCATGGATATCTGTCCTAATTGTTAGTCTTGGAAGTGCTTTACTGTTACATTACAAAATAAAATTATTTCCAGCACAAAGGAATTTTACAGATTTGTCTGGGAACATAAAAGAGTATAGAGGAGTGGAGAAAATAGCTGAAAATAGCTGTCAGGAAAATCTTAAGCTCTTCTCCTGAAAGATTCGTAACATTTTGTGTTTCAGGTGTCACTGTTGAACTCGGTAGGAGTGGTTGCACTTAAACACATATGTACCTGTTTGCAGTGTCTAGGCCCCAGTTTGTAAAAGGCTGTCTAGGAACTCACCAAGCTCTTGCTAAAGACAAGTCGTTAAGTGAAAACCCTATTTGTTTGTTGTGTTTCAGAAAATTCTGCAATTTCCCCAATTTTTTTGCCTAGTCTTTAGGACTTCATTGTGTGAAGGGTTTTTTTGGTTGTTTTTTTGGTCAGTGTTTAATTTTTGTGCAAGTATTTGTCTTACTGGTAGCTCAAATGCCTTGAAGAATTTGCGTAGAATTCTCCTGTACCATGTGAGCTGCTGTAGGATTAACCTAGTCCTGGTGTTCCAATGGCTCAATGCACATGGCTGGGCACCTTAACAGACGTGATGATCCCGGTCCCTAGGTTTGCAAACCTTTTCTCCACGTCACTGATACAAGTACAGCTCTTTACTGTTTTAAATTACTTATCTTTGTGCACTGTGAATATTTTATGTCTGAGATATCTGAAATTACTTCAGTCCTATTGGTGAGGAATTATTCTTGACTACTTCCTGTTGAGAGAATTATTATTTTTTTGCTTGCTACCAAAAACTCATTGAGCCACATTTTGCCTGATTCAGTTTCTGTTTGAGTTCCCTTCCAAGGGTTTTGTGTAGGAGTCTCTCCTCCTCCTCCTCCTCCTCCCATTTACCAGGAGATAAATGCCTGCTTGCAGCTCTCGGTCACTGCCCCATCGGTTTTCCTCACAGCTTTCCCCGTTTGTCCAGCTCATCAGTCTGTCTGGGATAACGGGTATTCTTGCAGAGGTTAGGTTTATTATGCACGCACATGTAAAGAACCGCTAAGGACTCGTTGTATGAAGATGGTCCTGAAAGAAGTAATTAATGGTTATACCAGTGATGTTCTTCAACTAGCTGTAGAAATTGGAAATTGATCTTTTTGTCTGTGAAAAAGCATAGCTTGTCTTTTGGCTTGAATCCGTGCAGCACTGTAAGGACAGGAAAAAAAGATCCCAGGAGCCGTTTGGTTTTGTAGTTATTAAAGCCGATGAGCTCAGTGTTTGGAAATGCTGTAAAAAGGGAGGAAGGCAAGGGAAATTCATGTGCAGGGTGGAGAGAAGAATGTCAGATAGTCGGTGCCACCTAGTGGGAGCTCTGTAGAAGATTGAGCAGAACCAGACTGCTGCTTTACACCCTGAAGTCTTGTAGAGGTCAGGCCTTTAAGTAAAGAAATCATTGACGAGGGTGTGGGTGCTCAGCAGCAGCAATAAGCAAGGCAGGGAGTGTGCGAGGTGAAGGCAACGCTGGTGAACCACGTGTGAGTGAAAAAAGTAAAGTTAATTAAATTTCTGATACAGCTCCGTTACAAGGGGACTCATGTCTTCTAGAGTTAAGTAACAGAAAACCCCCTAATAGGACCGCTCAGTGAGTGTAGAGGAGTTCTTTGCCTGTGATACGACACAAACTAACTGGAGTATTGCTCTGAGAGGTTAGGGAGAGACACGAGACAGTTTGCACATGCATGATTTATTAATCAGACCTGAATTGTAAGTGCTTTGAGGCAATAGAGTTCATAAAGTTTTACAAGCATTTACACAGCACATTTACACTGTGAATAAAGAAGTGCTGTGGCTGCTATTAAGAACCTTTGTATGGAATACTGCATAATAAATAATGAGCCTTGGGAGTAAAACCTACTCGTCTATGTTATCAGACATTCTTGTGTTCTGGCCATGATGATGAATAGCCTCTGAAAGGCATGAAGTCCAGCTCAGTGCATGACTTTTTTGTTTGATTTTTTTTTCATATTTAATTTGGTTTCCTTAGGAAACGATGCTGTAATCAACTAAGGGTGCTGTGTTTGTGTGTTGTTCTCTTTAAGACTTTGCAATTCATTGTCTGATTCAAGCAGACTTATCAGAGGGCAGCAATCTCAAATATTACATTCCTGAAAGTTTCATGCAAATAGGTGGCTGGGTAGAAGAGAGCGAGCCATGAGGGAAAGGCTGAAATGTGGTATCAACTAGCATCTAATAACATGGAAAAATACTTTATAAATACTGGGAGCACAGGAAAAGCTACCATTACTTTTCATAGTAAACTATAAAACACAAGACTTTCAAAGATAAGCTTCTGTTGGAACTATTTGTTTAGGCAAAAGTAGCAGAAAACTGGTAGTAAAACAGGAATGTGAACAGGATTAGGGTATTAAGCAGCGTCGGTGGTTTTACTCCTGATTACAGTCCCTGAAGTGGAATCACATTGCTAGCGTACAGCCATCATCACCGCCCAGCACACTGCCTGGTACCATGGCATCAGTTAATGCTACAAAAGTTCTTAGCTGGAATACATTTATATCCTGGCAGAAACTCAAAGACACTGTTTATCTTACCTAGATTTCTCTTGCTATTTCATAGTAGAATATCCTAGCGTACTGTGAACGTATTCTTGCTATTTTCCACACATTTAAATGTAAGATAACCTTGTCCCCAGGTGGGGGTTCAGAACTACAGTAAGTGACTGCCAGCAGACTGCGGAACTGATGGTCACTCAAGACGGTGCCCTGTGACTTAAGGAGGGTTCCCAGGAAGAACACATGGAAGGGCCCGAGCTCCCTATCCCTGGGGCTCCTTTGCCTCTCTTATCTCCAGGCTCAAAGGGGATCTCCCTTCCTCCCCACCTATTCAGCCCTTGATCTGAAAAGAGGAGGTTTTCATTCGTGGGGCAGTTAGCCTTGCACCTCTAGGAATCAAAAGTGTATTTACTGTAAATCCTCCCCTGAGGAGGAGGGGGAGAGAGAGAGGAGAGGTAGCAGCAACCCCGTGGCCCAGATCGTTGGTGACGGTCCACGCATTTCAGTGAATATCAGAAATCCCCACGGCATCAGGCGCACCTGGGAACCTGGTTCTCTGTTGTTTATCTTTGGATATGTTGTGCTTTTTGGAGTCTCACTTCTGCTGACCTGCTGGAGGGCTAGGACGTGAGATTATGTAGGACTAGTTGTACCTGCATGTAATTTCTAGCATGTTGTTGTTTATTATCTACTCTTCAAAAGGAATCTCCTTCGCGAACAGCCCCACGGAAGTTCCTGTGTTTAAAAATAGCGACCTTAAAGAGCGTGTATTCTCCTTTTGGCTTTTCTTCTTACATATTGCATGATTCAAGAAAAGGCCTGAACATATAGGGAGGAAGTGACACAGACATATTGCTCATGATGAGAGCACTAAGCAAATGGGAAACAGAAAACAGAAATTTGGCAGAAGCAGTAAGGAAGATTAAAGTACATCTGGAGTAGAGCTGTGTTATTCCAAGGGGTAAAATAACCAAAACAATTGGAAACAAAAATACATTATTGGATATTTTAGCATTCAAATTCCAGCAATGAGGATGGTGAATTTGCCAAATTTTGGTAAAATAATATTTTATTTCTACAGTGACTCAGGTAAACTTCTCGGTCATTTAAAATTAACTTGTTTTATCTGTAAAGTGCCTCAAAGAATGGAGAAGTCTGCTGCAACAAAGCGATATGACTTTTGAGTTGTTACAGTACATATAGAATAAACATGCTGCTAGGAAGCCGATGTTTTTCCCCAGTTTCAGATAGCAGAAATGCCCAAATCTGAAGGTTACAGTTAGGTAGAATAATTCCTGACCTCCTGCCTTTAAGAATGGTTGATTAAAAGTGCAATTCCAAATCAAATCAAGTATGTATATATATCTACCTAAGGTCTTCACCTCTCAGAAGAGGACCGTACTACGTAATATAAAACAAAGACTTGAATTCCTACAGACAGTTTTCTGGGTGATGTACTGGTTCTATTAAAGTCAACATCAGATTATTGAACATAGTATACTCAAGATTTCACTTTTACTTTCTTTTGACTTCACAATTTAATATGCGATTACTTTGTTTTGACTTGACTTATAACCTAATGCATGACTAATGCTGATATACAGCGATAAAACTTCCTGTTAGAGTAAATCCCAGAAACTTAGTAATTTTATTGTCAGTTTGGACTCACACCAATGTTACAGTGGAGAATTTTTTCATCTTTATTTCCACAGTAAAAGTAAGAGGCCCCAGCTGAAATATGACAGCCAGACTGCATTTTGGAGCAGTTTAGGTCCAGAGCCAGACCTGTATTCTGCAGTCTGAATCTTTTTCTAATTAAAATACATTTGATCTACTGTTACAGTCTTGAAGTGCTTTTGAAGTCAGACTCTCACTTTTTCTCTTTTGCAGGGTGTTTTGAGGAAAGAGGATTGTCTCTGTTTTGGGGCACAGAAATGAAGTTTGGTTAATAGGTTATAGAAACCATAGACTGGATCACATGGTAAGTTTCATACCCCGCTTTGATTTGTTTGTCCTAAAAACCTGACATTTTCACTGCATTTATCACAATGGTATTCAGAGACATATTAGGTTTCAGAGTGGGCTTACTGAACTCTCTGAATCTGTCTTTTTTTTTTCCTTCAGGTCAGCATAGGCTGTCTTTTAGGGCTCTGTTCATGTGTTTCAGTGCAAATTTTGAAACTAGTTCAAGAAGTAGGTTTTATATGATTTTCTGAAGACAGGAAGCCTCAGGATCAGCCAGGATTACCCATCCTCTTTGGATACATCACTTATATCCAAATATGCCCATATTTCTCTATAAATATCAAGGGCACACAGCGTGGTCTGAAACATTTTTTTAAAAATAGAAAATAAATTTCCTTTTTTTTGAATGGGAATTATGGTATCTAGGATATTTTGCTTCAAAACAGGTTCCTTTGCTTATCTGAAGGGAACAGCTAAAACCCTGACTAACTTCACACCGCTAGCAATGTACATTTTACAGCTCACTTCAAAACCGATGCAGATGCATCATGTTAGCTCATTTGTGTGTGATGCAGCACACAATTGAACACTTCAAGGTCTGCACTGGCTGGATGACACTGCGTAATGTCACTTGGGGAAAACAGTTGTCCCAGAAGAGCAGGATTTGGTTTAAACTTGATGTTTGGCATATAAACTACCTTCTCAGGCAAGCTAGTACTCCCACAAAGTTCCCGCTTGGCAAATATCAGCCTGTAAACTTTGTGGGATAGCAGAGTGCTCTGGGTGACCTACACGTGCACGTATGGAAGCTACAGCATCCGTGAGGTTGTTATGCTGGGTGCTGTCAGGGGACCAAAGCACAACTGGGCACACAGACACCTTGTTGCCGAGAGAAAGCAGGCTGCCCTAAACACCCCTCCACCTCTGGCTTCTCAGTTCAAATCCTCAGAGAAAACCTAGAAGTTGCTTCAAAAGCTAACCTGGAACGTTAACATTTCCTGGTTCTAATAGACAAGTTGCTTTTATAGCCATTACAGGTTTCCTCACTCTGCACCATCTATTAAGTTCTCACTGTCCCAAAGATAGCTCTCCTTCTCCTGCTGCTGCCACAGAGTCAAAGGAGCTTGTCTGTTCCGTTGTGTTAGCCTAACCCTAACATCCCGTCATTTCCCAAAGTGCTAGCACCCTCTTTCTCACAGTAATCGATTAAAGCAGTTAGGTAAACTCCTTCCTTGGTCTCAGCAGCTCAAAGGTTGGTGAAAACCAACCAAACGTGAAGAAAATGGAAAACATGCAAGAAATGGAGCTCAGTTAAATGAGCAGCAGTAAAGCAGCAAGCACATAGATATCAGCCTTCTAAAAGGCATATGTGGACTATCCTCTGATGATAAACCTATAAGTGGCACATATCCAATATTTTTAGTTAGTACAGGATTTCTTCTGGCAATAATAAAAACTGTTTAATAATAACACAATAATAAAAATTGCCAAAGCTGTTATCACTAGTCACAACTTCTATATGCGAACATGTAAAAAAATGCAGAGTGTGTTCCAGTTGGTTGGTGCTTACCCAGGTATTATGCCAAGACTGCAAAGCCACGGACTAATCATAATAGTTGTTTTTTGTTTGGGTTTTGGGTTGGTTTTTTTTCAAAGGAAATTGTGCAATTAAGCACATGTATAGCAGTTCTGTATAATAGGAAACTTCACCCAAGAGATCTGGTTGTAGGTCTTGAAATCACTGGAAATCTTTTTAGTACTGCACGGGCCCCAAACCCTCCATTTATAAACCAGATCCAGAACACGCATCCAAGCTTTCTATCCTGTTTCCGTGCCGTAGTGCTTTGTTGGGACACAATTTAAATTCCTTTGAATTCAAATTCTCCTTGACTACAAGAAACATTGACTGGGATCCTGCCTTTAAAAACAGCAAAGTAAATGAGCCTGTATGCTCAATCACAAATAGTCAGGCCTCTGTTATCTGAGCTGCTTTTAACATAAAGATCTCCTATGCAAAAAAAAAAGAACACTCTATTTGTCAAAGCTCTTTTCTGAGATGAAGGGATAAGTCTTGTCAGAGTCCTCAGCGAGGCAGTGTACAGATAAAACCCACTTGAGAGATGGCAGATGGAGGTTACGGTCATCTTTGAATCAGGGAAGGGAGGAATTCAACCGTGACTTCTGCACAGTATGTTAATAACCCAGCCACTGGGCTTCTGGCTGGTTTGGATACCATGCTGAAAAGTCTTGATGTCATCCCAAACCAGATGGGGATCGTACTGTAAATCTCCAGTTTTTGTAGGCTGGGAGAGAGTTTCTCACTTCAAATAATGAGCTGCTTTTACCGAAACAACCAATTAGGAATGTGCTCCTGCCAATTTAAGTTATTTTCCTTTGCACCTAAAGATTGAGCATGGAAAAAATGTTTTTTGATGTTGTATTTGGTTATACTGCTTCTCTGCCCGATATCTTATAAATACCTTCTGCCTTGAATTTTATGCGGAGTTTACTGTGAGGCCATGTTGACTTCTGAGATCAGGACCCTGTTGTTGAACTGAACTTGGAAAAGGGATTACAAAATACAGGGTGTGACTGCTTCATTTTGGACGTGGTAAATGTGCGGTAAAGAGCTTTTAACTAGTCTATCTCCATCACTAGAGCCCATCTAGTAAAGGCAAATAATGCTGATAGAACTGAAAAGGATGATGGCGGAGACAAAAAAAAAGAGGCAAACAGGCTAATTGATGATACCCAGCTCATTAGTAGGCTTTTTAAAAGGAGGAAAACACACTGAAAGAATTCTTACTCCAAGTTCCCTGGTATGTCTTATTTTCTATGTTCCTTCTAGAACGCAGCTGCCTTCTGGACAAAGACCACCTATGTTATGCCATATTATATGTTTCTGATACACATTCAACAGCAAGAAGCTTATCCAAGCTTTGAATGTCCATTTGGATTGAGAGGTGCGTGACCTGTAACTTTATCTTTTCATAACAATAAGCACCACAAAAGTAAATGCCTGAAGTGTATTTGCGGTGGTATTTGCAGAAACAAATCCAACAAATCCTTCTTGGGTTCTTAGTAACCTCTCAGATGCTGAATAATAACTGCTTTGAAGCGAGTACGTAACCCTTTTGGGGGGGGTTTCAATGAAATATGACTGTGTTTCAAGATGTGGCAGTGACAGGGAAGCCTCTGTATGCAAATCAACCACACGAATTATTTTGTGCCAATGAGAAATTGTTTTACTTTTTAATGAGACAAGAAACACTGACTAAAGTACAATCATGTTATACATTTAAAAAGGAGCAGTATATTTGTTAGCCAATTTTAACACCTTGTAATGAGAATATATAGTGACAGAAATATTTCCGACAAGTAACAGCCTGGTGGTAAAACACTGAGATATTCTGGCTCCCAATTAGCACGGCAGAGTTCTACTTTCTATAGGTATGTGCGCTGTCATGATGGGATGGTTGCTCTTAAAACTACTCAGGCGTGGTTCCAATGTGCATTTTTACACTGTGCTTCTCCGTTCCAGCACGTGGCTGGCACTGACGAGCGAAGTTCTCAGCAGAAGCGGAGCATCCCTGGTCACCGCAGAGGAAGCTGCTCCGATCCGTGTCTGCGGCAGGTTTTGCCAGCGGTGCTCTTTGCTGCCATTCAGGCGTCTGAGCTGGGAACCGCTCTGAGATTCGTCCTTCCTCTCCTGCCTTTTCTCCTTGTTCGATGATCTTTAACTGTAACTTCTTTAAATTTCTCCTCTATTTACGCTCTACGATTCCTCAGCAGTCACAGCACGCGTTGCTGCTGTAGGGAACGCAATCCTACGGGTCAAGCAGGCGTGAAAACCCTTTTACGTGCCTGTCGTGTCAAGGCCACTTCGAACCTCCCCCGGGGCCGGGGCCGGGGCCGTGCGCGTAGCTCCCGCGTGCTGCCGGAGCCCCGGGAGTTGCCCAGGTTCTGTCCCACACCGCCGTCGGCAGGGGCCGGCCCTGCCCGACAGATGGCGCCATGTCACCGTCCGCGGCTTTCCCGCCGTCCGCGCCGCGAGCCACGGGGGGGGGGGGGGGGCGGGGAGCCCGGGGCGGGGTGGCCTCAGCTGGGCCCTCTGGCCAGAAGGGATTGACCTAAACCCCGAACAGTCAAATTCCTGAAGGAAAACTCCTGGTTATAGAGTTCCCCAAGGCGGCGCAGTTCTTTCATGGGGATACATGAAAGCGGTGTGTCCCGAAAAAGTCTCCTGGTCTGAAGGATCTTGGTGAGAGGATCCTTCAACCCACCCGCCCTTCGTATTCCGGGACACCTTTGTGGAAAGCCTTTTGCTCTCACCATCCATCCCTGCCTTCCTCCGTCTCCCGTGTGCCACCGGTTCCTTACAGAGCTGGAGCTGAAGGGGTTCTGTTCTGTTCCGTTCTGTTCTGTGCCGGTGGGTTGTGCTGCCGTGCAGGACAGCGGCCTTGGCCTTGTTTCCACACCCGCCACACTTCCTGGAAGTTCATATACCTGCACTTTCAGGTGTATGGGGAACACTTTCAGCTCTTGGGAAAGGCTCTGCTAGATGCTGTAATATGTTAGAGCCTCTGTTCTGCACTGCTCTGCTCCGTTTCTAACAGCCTCGGTAAAAATTCTAGTTTAAAAAGTACGTCTGGTTTCTACTGGCTTGAGCTGGCTTGTGGGTTTGGAGATGACTTAGTCAGTGTACTGTGGCCAAGGTGTACACACATAAATAAAATGAGATGTGTGTTTATTGCAATCTTATCTTCATTGGGCAGGTTCTGGCATTTTACACGGGCAGTTTGGCTGAAGAGGTTAGCTACTTGGAGCAACAGCATTTCATCCTCCACAAAGTAGTAAATACTATATTGACACTCTTCTTCCACTTCACTTGAGATTAGACTCTGTCCAAGAAAAATAAAACCTAGTTGGGGCCACCTGCACAGGTTTATTTCAGAGTCAAAAAAGATACAGTGAATAGGAAATAGAAACAAAAAGTCCTTCCCCAGTTGGTGGAGATTTCATCATAGACTTCAAAGGTGTTCACTATGTCACTAAATAATAAACTGTAACTATGTGTTAATGTTCATCTAAACTTCCCATCGGCTGATACAATTTCATGTATTAGTTACGTGTGCTTTACTGTCTTAAAAAAGAGAGCATTATACTGTACTATCCTTGAGCCTAGGGCACTGGCACAGGCCTAAAGGTAACTCTGTGCTATCTCTGCTTCTGCCTGACTCACATCCTCACATCCAAACGTGTTACATACTGCGTTTTTCCTCTCTGTGAATTAGGGATGGTCATTTGCTTCTTCCCATGTGTTGTTTATTTATACTATAAAAATTTAATCTCTCCCTGTATGTTTTTTCACACTGATTTTGCCTCAATGGGTATCCCTAGATAACGGAATATAATGGAAAAAATATTTCACTGCTATGATTTTTTATTGATTTTTTTTCCCTTTCTGTCTACAAATTGCTGATAACATTCAGAAAAGCTTTTCCAGAACTTTAAGGCAGCCTTTGCCAGAGGTTTGTAAAGGGTTTTGACATCTGCAGGATGAACATGCTAAAGAAGTGCCAAGTAAGATGATAATTGCATACATTTATTACATTGATGCAATCCATAGAGTTTCAGTAGAAACAAGTCATAAAGTGCTCGTACCCAGCTGATGGAAACTAGGGTCTTACAAAACTTTCTAATTCCCTTCTTCCCCCCCCCCCCCACCCTGGCTCTTCATCCTGCTTTTCATTGACCTGCTGTTCTCAGCTGCTTGTTTCCAGTGCAAACTTGATTTCACACAGCCCAAAGTCTGCATTGTAAGTAAAGCACTTTGGTTTATGTTGCCTCATTATTTTTCTTCACAGTACACCATGACACAAGGGTGTTTTTGCAAAGCTTAATTGAAACCAACAGGTAACTGTCTGACCTGCAGTAGTTAGAAATGACCTGCTAGGTATCAATTTAGTATACTTGGACTGCTTTTTTGGCTTGTACACAAATATTTATGGCAAATTGGTTTAAAACCTATTGTAACAGAGTTGCTATGGCACCATGGGATTATGCATGTCTCAGAATTTCACCCCTTAAAATCCAGGGTTTATTTCACAAATAAAAATGGGTCTGTTCGTTTCTGCTGAATGGACATTTTACTACTGCGCAGTCCCACATTTACTGGGAACTGCTCAAACTGGAGACCTGATTCAGGGCCCTGAAAGGAGAGGAAAGTGGAAATCTGTGTACATAGGGGCTCACCAGGGTAGCTCCAAACGTGGCTTTTGGTCACTCACTTTTCTCAGGAACAGCTTTTATAGGAAATATTTGTGGAGGAAAAATTCTAGTAATTTTAAAAGCATCGGAAACATATTTTTCTTTTCAATGGACATCTGTTGTGCTAAAGAGAAAACAGGGCTTAGAAAATAATGATGACTCTGTGGCTCCATATTATTGTCACTGTTTGTACATACCCAGAACAGACCGTATTTGTCAAAAATTTTGCTAAGCATTAGTAAGTGTTGATGTAAGTACAATATGCTGAAGTCTGCTTGTAGAAATGACATAATAATTCATAGAAATATAAGCAAAAGACAGATCATCTGCAGCAGTCTGGAGTTCACAGTGCTAGAAGGGAGCTCTTAATTCTTAGAAGAAACTATAAATGCTCCTGAAATGCAACTTCTGCAACAGACGTTTGTCATCTCTAAACTCATTGACGGTGCTTTATTGGCAACTAAAAGCAAGTCAGTTATGGCTTGAGGAATGTGCTGAACAAGGTCAAGAACATTTTAAGGCAGCAATTTCTTTCGTTGGTAACATAAGGCATTGATGTTTCGACAGCTAAGTAAAGGTCAGGATGATTCAGGGTCAGCCTTAAAACTGCTAGCATTAAAAGAGTCATAAACACACAATGGCCCAGAATTTTCTACTGTTCAACTGGTTTTATAGCTGATTACTCCAGAGTGAGCATCGGTAGTCAGTAATCATAAAATGTCCTGTTGGGTTTACCCCTAAAGTGAGGAGAACATTGTGGAGGTTTTTTTGAATATCTATTTTTTGCTATGTTGTAAACATGCCGGAAAAGCTCTTTGCAGTTTGTAAATTATTCCTGGAGTCCAAGAGTTAAAAATTGGCTGGTCTAGGTAGTGATAGTCTTTCTTACAGCTTCAGCAGAAGTTGGACATAGTCCCTTTTTCTTGAAGATAAGATTATGGGCATTTTGTTTGTTAGAAGAATTTTCACTGCATGAGAATAATTCATGTTTCCTAAGTGTGCCACTTTTCTTTAGTACGCCTTTTCTGTAGTCGAAATGTGGCTGTGTCCTGTCCATCATCTGTCCTAGAATTTGAAAATGAGTGACAGAAACTATTTGTTAAAAATTGTTAAAATTTTTCCACAAATACTACAGGAAAGATACATTGTTTATGTAGTTGCACTGTGGTGTATACACTTAACAATACTGGGGAAAAAAAATTGGTCAGTGGGGTGTGTTAAAGGTTTTATTTTCATGAATGCTTTGCTTTGCCAGCTCTGATTTATAAATCTGTGGATTCTGGAACCCTAATTAAATATTAATGGGATAGTATTTGCCCCATAAAACCACCTGCTAGAACTGGAGTTTGCTCAGTAAAACTCTCATCCCCCACCTCCAAAGATCAGATACTTTCTTAGCATCCTGATCTGTCAAAGGCTTAATAAGAAGAAATTTGTTTTACATATCTAAGGCTAATAAAACAAATCATTGCAGTAGCGAACAGGTGGAAACATTCATGTTCTCTGAAGTTTAGACTGGTATATCACAACAGATACTGATTTCTAGAGACTGATAGTTTATTATTAGTTTATTTCTCATAATTAGTCTGTCTGTGTGCTCACATGGACTTCATGAGTCACATCTCATCTCATTATCTTGGGAAAAAGACCTATTATTTTTGAAAGCCATCCAGTCAATAAATTAGCTTGGAAGAAATGATAGTCCAAAGCACCTTTTCAATAGATTGCTGTCATGCTTGGTTCCTATCAAAGAGAAGCCTGAATTTTTTGTCGTGACATATGGATTAACTGAGCCTTCCCTGCTGTGAGAAAACAAAAGACAATTGGTGATGCATGGAGCAAACTGATCTTAAAACAGAGACATCAACAAAGAAACATGACAGCATGAAAAGACAGAGTACAGTCTGCTGTCCACATTTACAAAGTCATTCTGTCTGTAGTTCCAACGTACATCTACTGTCTATTTTTTTTTCTCTCAAAGTAAGTGACAGTGTTCCTTAACTACAGCATCTCAAAAGCCCCTGCACCTCAGACAGAAGTAGGGGCATGTTAACCAGAGTTTCTTTTGGTCTCGATCATGCTTTCATGCTTGCCGTTGAACCACAATAACTCACCCAGTGTCAACAAGGAATAATTCTCCAAGCACAGTTCCTTTCTTTGCTCTGGCTTTCATTTGCTCTTCCACACTACTGAGATCGTACAGAAGTTTAGATGTGATACACCCAATTTGTGATATATTCCCCTCATTATTTATACAGGAACATGCTTTTTACCTGATATATTTTTATTTTTTATTCTGCTATGCATGCTTGTGATACCTTTAAATAGCTCACTACATACCATTTAATGTGACCTTGTAGTTGCCAATCACATCTTTATGATTCATCTTGTTTCTAGATATAATATGGGGTCATAAGGCAGCTGGTTCTCAGATGGTGTAAGACAAGGAGTCTATGCTGTATCAGATCACATCTTTCACCAGGTACTGAGGATCAGAGGCTTGTTAGACTGTGGAAGAGGGAAAGTCCCTGTTTGACAGCAGGAGTGACGCAGTCATGATGACTTTCTTCTAGGAGTGCAGCTTGATGAATTTTGAACTTCCTGATATGACTTTTAAAATTTTGCTTCAAATGAATCTTGATCATTATCTGCTGTTCTTGCTCAGGTAGACTAAATGTGTATGTTGGTATTTTACCCCTTCAAGATCTAAGCTTTTTTGGTTTGGTGTCTAACAAATGCTTAGTGTTTTCTTGATTTGTAGAGAAACAGACCTTTCATTTCCTATCTCGTTAAAAGTATCTCTCTCCTCTGAAATTCAAGATATTTGTGTCAAAAAATTAATAGTCCATTATGCAGTTGTTGTCATACTGGCTATTGCTTTTAAGTGTGATTGATTGATTCTTAAAGAACAGCTAATAGACGTCTTTGCCCACTATCCTCTCGTCATTGTTCTAGATAGAAAGACCTTTCAGCAAGAGAAGCTATTGATTTTATTGCACCTTGTACGGACTGTCATCAAAATAGAACTAGAAAGTTTGATCCTTCCCTTACTAATTCCTATTCTACATTGATAATTCCTCTAGCTTGTTGCTATGAGAAATAAGTGAGAGAGGCTCACACAACCTTCTGCAGACAGAAGGTTTCGAGCCATCATCCCTTAAAACATTGTCCCTTAAAATAATTCCCAAGAAAAACATATGGACTGTGTGACTTGCACAGAAACCCTGAAAAGCCCAGAAGAAGAAAATGGTCACATCTTACTTTACCCACAAAGCCCTTAATTATTGATGAGAACTACCTGCTTACATAACTCCCATAATGTAAATATACCTGCATATCACATGCATTAATGGATTTGTCCTTAGGCCACCGTGGCAAGGCAGGGAGAATTTAAAGGGAAATTTGAAATTAAAACACAACCCCGCAGTGCCTTAGGACATTGAGGTGAAATACAGGTACTTAAATCCCGGCAGTATAGTGAGAATTGCAAGCCTAAAGCTCATAATGGCCATGGTTTTGATAGTGATGCTTCCCTAATGCTTAACATTCTGTTTCTGCTTTGTGTCCAGAACTGTCTCTGTCTTAGCAGGGCTCAGCAGCTTTGCCTGTCCCATGCTGATATCCCTCTGTGCAGACTGCTACCTGAGATAACCTCTCCGGAAGACGTGGAGTCCATATCTATCTTCATTAGAAATTATGCTGGAGGATACAGGTCTCTATTCTTGCCCAATAGTTCAAAGTAAGAGATTTTTTTCTCAGTGTTTCCTGTACTTCTGCCAGTCTTCCTCTCTGGTAGCACCTCACAAAGGAGAAACAGGGATGAGAAATTGAGGATTTCTGGACAAATGCGGGGAGAAAGAGGAAGCCAAGACAGGAATGTAGATGGATGGAGCTGCTTTGAGCAGGCTCTGGCTCCTCAGTGCAGTGCAGTGTGATGCGGGAGCAGGAGGAGGCACCGAGCTGAACAAAAGATGGCTTGGTCTTGATCCCTCTTCTAGAGATTCCTGATTTATCTAGTGATCGCTTGATGTAAAGATCAGGATAATTCCAGACTGAAAATTCCAAAAGGACATAGTTATTTTTTCATAGGCCAGGATGTAAGCCCAGAGGAAGATGAGATTTAGAACATGTCTTTGTCTTTTGTATTTTTCTGTTGGATAATTTAAGTAGCTTCCTTCTTGGTGATGCTGAGGATCCATTTCTTCTCTGCTGGAAGATTAGGTGCTGCAAGTCTACTTGAGGAGCTAAACAGCCTAAAGTTAATTTGTTTACACCTTTATAGCTCTTCTCATGGCTTCTTTCAGGTCACCTATGAGCTTTGAGAGCAAGAATATAAACCCAATGTCCCATACAATTGTAATGCCTGAGCTATCAAATTCTGATTCCTGCGCTGTATTTACTGACTTCTAAGTAAGTGAAAACAAGCCTTAAGATGGACAGAATAGTTTATCAGTTAATATTGTATAATATTAATGTTTATCACTGCTGTGCTCAACACTCAAAAAGGGCAAATATAAAAAACACCATAAATTTGAAGTTTCCAGCTCAGTAGTGTTGCAACAGCCAAAATACATCATAGCAGTTCAGGAAGCAAACTTCATTTTCACTGAGAATTATAAGAAAATGTATACAAAGAGAAACTGCTTTTCAAACTAGATTTTAGTACATGGCTGTAATTCATAATAAAAGGAGCAGATGTCCTGGGGGGCTGCTACCTAGTTCAACATACACATAGTTAAGTGACAGGGGAGGAGCAACATGGCTGCAGAGGCATCCCCCTTTATCCATATCATGTCCAGACTCAGCTCTGAATGTCAATTGCATATTGCCCTGGTCCAAATTATCAGCTATAATACAAGATAATTGATGTTAAATGAATGTTGTCTACCATATCAGCTTAATGAAATTAAGTGTTTCTGTCATATTTTCCTACCAGAAGTTCAGTACAAAAGTGGGGAAACTGCTGTTGCAAAGAATGACATAGTAGGAGTGAGATTTTGTTCTGCAATCATTTAGATCCGCTAAATCAACTTTGCAATTGCTGATCCATCTCCAGTCTTTGCCTGCATGCATCATTGCTGGAGATAAAGGTCTTGTAAAGAAAATTAAGGAGGCAATTTGCTGATGGTGTACAAAGATACAATAGAACCTATATTGGTCTTCCGTTAGCCCTGCAGTGCTAACCTTAGTAGATCTGGCTTATCAATAAATATATGGCTACAAAGGAAGGTGCTGCTATGCTGAGAAGAAAGTTGTCACATTATTTTTCTAATTCTAACTAAACTATAAAACCTGATCATTTCCCATGGTCATAACATTGCAAATAAATGCAGCTAGCAGGTTCGGACTACCTTGACTCCACTGGTATAATCACCCATGCTATCATGGGAGATGGGTGCATGCAAATTTGCATTTTGAAATTGTAGCTGGCCTTTGCTTTTATTCAGCCTCTAGATGTTTTTTTTTGCAATCTAAAAGACAAATATATTTCTCTCCTAAGAGAAAACATCATAGCATGCTGTAATGTCAGAGGTAGTTTGCCATTTTTTGGTTATTACTTATATTAGCATAAGGCTAAAGATCCCCAGGCAACGTTCAGGATTCTGTTGCACCCAAACACAAACCAAAAAGATTATTCTCACTTCAAGGAGCAAAAGGCTTAGTTGTTGGAAGTCACTGCAAATTAGTTAAATTGGCAACCTCCAAAGCTATTTTGTAACGTGAGTTAGAACCCCATTTTTTAGCACAGGAATTACTAGAAAAAAGATCAGTGTGTTGTACCTGAGGCTGCAACACACTATGGTTACAGTGATAGGATTCATAATTAAAAGGCTGTAAACCAGCAAGGAATGTAGGATTGAAAAGCACTGCCTGGTGACCAAATCCAGTTCCCTGTTATCACATAAACCCATATTTTAGAATTATTTTAATGAACTCACAAATTTCCACCATGTAACTAGTTTTTTATTTTGTTCCTATTGCTTGTATTAGGAAGTTTGTCCAGACACTCACTTGTTAAACACCTAAAAACTCCCTCGTAATTTCCTGCTTAAACATATGTGCATGGCTAGTTTGGACTGGCTTGTTCTTATGCCAGCATTGTGTTTTAGCTTTGCCAACATTCTTGCATGTCCCTGATACTTATCCCATCCCACCCCCCTTTTCATAGTGTGCTTTAAGAGAGCAGTCAGATAACAATCCCTCTTTCTGCCCCAACCTTCATTCTGCTAGTTTAAACAAGCCTTATTTTTGCTCGTCTAAACAGATCAAATTCTTTCTAGTTTCCTGGCTGCCTGTCCATCCTAGGCCTGCTCCATACCTGCATCCTGCTGAATTCTTTTCTTCACACTCCTGAATTTTTGTATGTGGTATCTCAGAAGGCCTGCTAGTAGGAGCAATATATCTGCATTGCTAATGTAACACTATATTTTAGCAGCATACTAATTTTTTTTTTTTTTTTTTTTTTACTGCCTTATCACATTACTGGCTCACAGAATCGTGTGAGTAACTCCATTTCTTCTCTTTGTGTGGCATGCCAAATACAGCAAAGATTGCTGTTGTTATTAGTCCCCGTGTGTATCATCTACCTTCTTGTGGGTTTAGATTTCATCCATGTTTTACTTCAGCCCCAAAGTCATCTTGTTTTTCCAGGGTGATATTCTCATTCTCTTCAACACATCTCACCTTTTCACCAGCAAATTTCATGAGGTTATGCCTATACTTTGTGCCATATGCAGAGACAGTGCTATTTTTTTTCCCCAAGACGTATCCTTGAGAGATTCATTAGGGAGCTTCCCATAACTAAACAATTCCCTTTTGAACACAACTCACCATTGTATCCTCCTTAGCTTTTATCGTTATACAGTAACCTGCTTGAGGTTAAACTAATAATTTTCCACATGTAATAAATGCTTCACTGAAGTCTGAATAGATTTGAGTTTGCATCTAAAAAGTCAATAATAGAAGAAGAATGTTGAGTTAGTTTGGCATGATTTAGCTTCATAAACTTTTTAGAATTTTATACCATTTCCATTAATCTTTAATTATAGTAACCTTCAAAAATATTTTTTTATTTTTAGACAAATTTTGAGGTCAGTCTAAAAAGCGTATAATTGCTGACACTGCCTTTCTCCTCCGTATATCTAGGTGCTTCATTTATTATTGTCTTGATACTTGAATTAATAAAACATGCTTGATTTGCAGTACTTAGTCCACTCCACGCTGGTTTTGTTGGAATGAAAACCGCCTTTATGACTATTATATATTCTTCTCAGACGCTTTTTGTGTAAGTCTTTGTAGTAATGTGGGTTTCTCCACAAGTTAATAATAAGCACAGAATTATTAGTTGGGAATTCCATTCCAACACCATTTTGTTGTTGTTGGATGTGATCAAGGTACAAACCGTTAAGCTGTAGATAAACAGACATGCAGGCATGTGTGAAATATTTAATTGCCACTTTCTCGCTGCAGTCCTGTGCTTGCTGTTTCATGAAGCATGGTCAGCGCAATTCCCATACTCAGAATGATTTTATTTGCATTTAGCAACAAATACTGCTGATGCTAATATCTGTCTCCCTTAAGAATTTAAAAAGAAAGCTTATTAAACCATTTTCAGTTCATCAGCTCCCTGTAGACAAGAGTGTTTAAATCCTGCCTTGTAATACGTAAATACCTATATATATATGTATTGGCATATGAGGTTAACTCTATGTATTAAAAGAGCTGTTCCAGGATATGTACGATTCCTTAAGAATAAAGGAAATTAAATACCTTTTAATGTATAATAGTTGTTACAAAGATGAGTATTCTCCATGCTTCTGAAATACCCATGATTAGGAAAGCAGGATCTATCTACTACTAACTTTCTTAATAGTTCATTTATTCTTTGTAAGAGAAGTTGGTTACTAACATTTGATAGGTAAGTATGGGGCAAAGCTTGCAAATATCCTCACCTGCAGTGTGCAGGTATCATCTTCGAGATGTGACATTTGAAAAGAAAGCCTGCTAAAAGTTTAGGAGTTAGGGAAGGATCTGGAGCAAAGTGCTTCAGCACCTTAAGGGAAAAATATATCTATATGATTTTTTTTTTTAAATTATGGTCCCTGATGGGTACTTTTGGAATATACATTTTAGCATGAGGCATTCCCTTTCCTCATGTCTTTGGTCTCAGACTAAAGTCGAACTAAGTGGTGGTGTTTAAACAATACATTTGGGCATTTGAGTTTGACCCATTTTAGTTGAAAAAAAATCTGGATAAATTTGATTTGTAGATCACATGGGTCACTCTTGTCTACAGGGAGGGGACCCAGGAGGAGAGAACGAGAAAAAAAAAATCTCTTTTGTCAAAATATGGCAATGATGTTATCTGAATTTTAAAACATCTGGTTTAGTTCTAAAAACATCTGAAAATATGGGTCAGTTTTTGCAGTTTCTACCCATTCAAAATACATACTGCAGTCTGTAAGTGTTAATCAGGGAAAAATAAATACAAAATCTTAGATTTTTTTTTTGCTTAGATTTCGGTTTCATCATTCCCATGAAATTCTCCTGGTTTCTGTTAATCGTTGGGAAATAGATTTATAGTAGGTGAACTGTCTCTCAGGAGAAAAAAGCACAGACAAATGCTCCTTTATGCTATGGATAAAGCACCTTTCAAAGGCAATAAAAACATGAAGAATAAGGGGAAAACTCTCCTTTTTCATTTCATCCTTTCCTTCCTCTTTCCCTCCAAGCCACTACATTAATTAGCTGTCTGACTGATTACTCAGTCAAGGACTTAAGAGATCAATGGTGACAGTAGCCAGGCAGGTAATTTAGAGGAAAAAACAGTAAAGTAATGCTCTAATGTCTTTCTGAGAATGAAGTGTGGTCTAGTTGTGTCAGCAGAACAGACAGAGAGGAAAGTTGTACAGAGAAACATGCTATTGAGTTTCAGTTCTTCTGTGACAAATTACCTGCAAGTGTATTCCTGGGATTTCATTAGCTCCTAATTGGAAGCAAACAAACAAAGCATTTATTCCTTTGAATTTTAGTATTTTAAGTACTAGTGATGTGCTTCGCCCTGTATTAGAAAGAGGAGGAAACACAGGCTTTCCAAGTGGCTCACATCTGAAATACATGAGCAATTCCAAAGGGACGGGGAAACCCTGAGGAGAATTCAACTTGTGAGCACTTTTTTCTTTGATATATTTCACAACTGCATTTTCAGTGATGTAGATGAGAGTTACTAGTTTTAACATCTAGAAACCAAATTTGGAGGGGGCTGTCTACCCCAGAGGATAAATCAGAACACTTGAAGTATTAGCCCTGGTTAATACTGTAGTTTGACATGCAGTGGTTGCTGGAGTGTTATTATTGCCTGGTTTGCGTGATTGAGTTCATCCCTTTGGTACAGCCGTGACACTCACTGAACTACGCTGTGAACTACCTGAAAAATTCATTAGGTGAAACAGACGTCTTTTATCACTTTTTTTTTTTTTTTTATTTATTTGTTTCAATTTTCTTAGAGAATAACTCTTTGAAATTTCCTACCCTCTGGATAGATCAAGAATATTTGAAGAATATTTATCAAGAATATTTATCAGCTTGTCTGCCTATGGTTGGTTGGCTAAGTCTCAAAGGGCTCTCTGTATTTCCTGACTTGATGAACCTTTAAACACTCCTATCACGAATACCCCAAATTTGATTTCTCTGAACACAGAAGCATGCAGGTACTCTGCTGAGTTTTTGAATGCTTTGCTTGTTCAGCTGCTTGCAGATTTTTCAGGTGGGTAACAGCATGGCCTAAAGAAGATCACTAAGAAAAGAATTGTTAAATAAAATAAAAAAAAAATATTTCCTCCTAGAAAATTGTAATATTTGCACCGCTCTGCAAAATAGTGGATTGCTCTGAAGTTTCTAAACCCTAATTCTTTTCTTTGTATTGAGATGAGGCTGGAATAGCTCTATTAAGTTTATTTGACCTGTGTAGGTCAGAGAAGATGCAAGTCCCCCCCAAATATGTGATTTTAATTTGAATGTAGATAAGTACACTAGATTAGCCACTAATTGGAGTTTCATTATCCCAAATCCAGAAATAGATAAAAGTACTCCCAGTTGTTATTGCCTGCCAACATAAAACTTACTTTAGGATTATATTGTCAATAGCATGTTCTTGCTAGGGTTTTGGTTAACTAATGCTAAAGAGAAAAGCTAAGAAATGAGATCAGCAGCCTTTATATAAGTAATTGTGAATGTGGGTAACATTTTATTTTCTCAATCATCAGATGTAATAGCTCCCTACAGAAATATTCTCCTGACTTGAATATCAATGGATTTCTACTTGTTCTATCAAAAAGAACCACTTTAGTTGAACATTTTTTCCCTTTTAGAGAGACTGCTATGGGGTCAAATTGCTCAGACCCAATTTATTTATTTTATTTATTTCTTTATCCTCACCTGTACTGGCACTTATGAAGCAATGCCCGCTGCAGGCAGAGCCACCATGAGGCTCCCAGTCCCAGTTGCCTGGTCCCAGCCTGATTTGCTCAAACACGCAGCGAGTTTGTCGTTACGCTCCGTGCAGGGGTTCGGCCCTTTGTGGCAGCTAATGTCTCCGGATGGCTGTGTTGCTACCAAGTAATGGAAGAGGGGTCAGGGGGCAGAAATGCTCAGAAAGAGAGAAATGAAGCAGGAATTTCAATTCAGAGCTAATGGATGGGGTTCGGAAGCTTCTATTAGCAGAAATTATCACTGTATTAATGTATTTCAGGCAGCATGTTTTACAGTTGAATATGGTGTTATTTTCCTAGTTATCCATTCCCTGACAAGTGGTTATAATCAAAGCTGTCTGTGAGCACTATTATCAGAAACTTACTATTATGTGCTGTAGCAAAAAATATCGGGCAACGATGCAGTGCCAGAAAGCTATTATATGTTTTAAAGATCTAGTGCAACACCAAGTATTTATTTATACACTACTTTTACTTCCTGTGGAAGAAAATAATTTGAACTTAATTTTCTTGTCTTACCCAACTGCTTTAGAAAATGTAGCTCCTGAAGTAAGTCCATAATTATAATTAACAGCACAGGCTAGATCCTCAGTTACTGTAAATTAGTGTTCCCCCCATTCATTGCAATGCAGCAATGCCAATTCATTGCAACAGAGAAAGCTTCCAATGGCCTTGCTATGCCACTTTGCATCTTCAGGGGTATTATCAAATATTCTTTGATACAGTATCATACAGAATTTACTCTGTTTGGCCAGAACAATCTTAAAAAAGGGATAAATCTACCATCGTGTTCCTAAAATTCTTTAAAATTATCTTGAAAGATATTATATATCTTTCAATATATTCTGTTGATGAATTAAATCAAGAAAACTGCTATTGCTGTCATGTGGTCTGGCTTTGTAGACCAACTTTATTTTCTTCTTAAATTTCACATTAGCCGTATACTTGAAAATATTACTGTAATTCTAGCATAGCTCTTTCTGCTTATTGTGGAGAAAGGAACTCCAGTGAGACAACACAGAAAGGAAGTAATTACCTAAAAATGTATATATCTGCATAGTTGACTATGAAACATGAAGAAAAAAAAAATCACGAACCACAGGGATTTTGAGGTTAAGGAAATGACTAGGCAATAATAAATTCTACAGTTTTCAACTGATCAATCCTCAAGAAGGCTAAATATTCATCAGATTAATTTGAGCAACAGAGTAATCAATACATTTCTAAAAACATTCTCTGATTCAGACTGGTCTGCCATGGTCTCCATCCAGTTGGCGCTGATGAAAATGATGGCCAAAGACTAAGACTAGTGAAGAAAAATTTAGAATTCCTGAGGATGCGCTGACAGACAGTTCACATCTGAAAACAGGTACTATCCCTGCAACTTCTTTCCAAATCTCCCTTTCTCAGCATCCACTCTTTTTCATCTTACACCTGGGAATTGAACAAACAAAGTCCAAATAGGTTTTTGGAACAATCCTAAATCAGGGATACTGTGAAGACAAATGGTAAATGTCTGTTACCCCAGCTGCTAAGTTAATTACTGTAATGGGAAACATCTTGAGAGAAGCATTGCATATGGTTATTAGCAATTAACCCACCACTCCAAAAATCACAATTCCTGCTAATAACGGAACACAGCACAGCCTTCCTAATTACAATCTCTGCACGAAAATGTCTTTCTATCAGAAGGGAATGTTAAATCCTGTAACTAGCTACGATTTAAAAAGACTGGGAATGGAGATATTGAGGGTTAGACAGAAAAACGAAAATAGAAAAGGGTGGTGTGTTACTGACTCAAAGTTGTGGGCACACTTATTTGTGCTTGGGGATATGCGACAACTTTCATGAGATCTTTGTAGGAGGATAAAATCATAAATGAAAATTAAAATGTTAATGGGGAGGGAAATATGCTTTAAAATGGAGATGGGACTTCATGAGAGAGAACTTTTCTGCAGAATTCATGGTCTGGACAGTGTTGTAAACAATTGGATTACACTGGAATCTGTCAGAACAATTTTCTAATCAACAAGAGAGGAGAATAGTGAAAATTATGTATTTTCCACTCCATGGAAAGTCCTTCAGTACTACATGGAAGGCCTGAGCTGTTTTCTTCTGACCATTTGTATTCTCTACAATTGGATTAGATTGTAGCTCACCTGCACAAAGCCACGAAAGGGAATCAGTGCTCTGAACTGCTCAGTTCAAAAGGTGGTTTAGCAGAGCAAGATGCAATTTAATTCACTCCTTTCACCAATCAGGAAGGGAACTCTTTTGTCAACACGTTCATTGCTTGGCCTGGTGGTGGCTGTGATGTGGCTTGTAGGTATCAAGATCAAAGACACACAATTGTATAGCAAATGAGTTTTGTGACAGTAGGCATGTGTCTAGTTGGTCGTGGCAGGGATTTGGAATATAAAGAAGTCACTAATGCTGGATCCAGTACCCTTTTTTCCTGACATAGCCCACTGTTACCACTGTAAGAAGTAGAATAAATGGGTCTGCTTTTACCTCTGTATTATCTGTGTCAGGTCTGAAGATTTAACTGACTTGGGCACAGTCGGATCAATTATCCCAGTAGGCTTTTGGAATGGCTTTCACAAATGCTAGTTCCCTGCAACTCTTACTCATGTGAATCATCCCATTAAAGTCAACAGCTTTGCAGGATATTCTCCGTTAAAACACAGCTGAGGATAAAACATCAGATAATATTTGTAAGAAGGGCACATTGCATGGACCGGGTTTACATTTCAGTTCAGAACGTCAGCGCCATAGTTGCTAAAGTAAGGCCTGCAAGGCTTTCTGCGCAGATTGCGAGGACGTTTTACACTGCTCCGTCTTGAAAATTCAGCTGCAGGTATATTTTGCTGGGTGACCCCCAGCCAAAGTTGTCATACGTTAAGTGGCCTTCACTGAGTAAGATACTCGCCTCCTCATTTACACGTCGCTGGTCCATGCAACACGCCCTTCTTACAAATATTCTTAATAACTGGGTATAATAAATGTGCCTAATTTTGTAATGATCACAGGTTTGAAAAACAATGTTGAACAGTTTATTGTTGAGTTCCTTAGGATGGAAGAAATTAAAATATTTTTGAAAGACTCGTTTACCTCTCCTGGAAAAAACAGCTGAGCAATAAGATCCTTTGCTATTTTGCCATGATGCTGAAAATAATCCAGGCTGGGATGACATATCAGGACAAAATTAACACTCAGCCTTGACATAATGAAGGTCTATTATTTTATGAAGAAAGATTTTCTGGGGTTTAAGAAATAAAATTATTAGAAAACTATGTGCTCTGCAGGAGGTAATGAGAATAGCTCAACACAAGGTCCTGCGGAGTTAAAACTACTCCAGATGCAAGAAAGGCTTAGCCATTCAATGGAAATTTCAGAGTACAATTAATCTGCTCTAAGGTCAAATAAGGGCTATATGTTTTCTTTACCATGAAGAAATCAGTTGATAAAATCTCAAGGGAATCATGTCAATGCAAGCTTCAAAGCAACGGGCCGTATAGAAACAGCTTTCTTGTTATGATTGGTAAATATTTATCCTCTTTAGCAAAGGCCTTGGAAAATAAAAACCATACAGGAAACTGTGTTTATAAAGTGTGTGTAAGGGACAAGCCGGTGTATCTTGTTACAGGACTGAAAGGAAGACAAATTAATGCACTGCAAAACTGAGCCTGAGCCCTAACTTGAGAGGATGTTGGTGTACCCACACAGTTCTCTCTGTCACCAATTCATACAGGAGCTAATTTGGAGCAATTTGAGACCAAGCCCATTCCACTGGAGTGGAAGGCAATTGCAGTTTTCTTTAGCATCGGTTGGCTCAGGGCCCATCTGCTCATTCACAGCCCAGTGGTTGTTAGTCACAGGTCTCTAAAGAGAGGCAGACCCTGGTGTAATGGACCTACATCAGATCATAAAATGCTTAAGGTGTGTTTCTCCCATTTTTATTTGCTACTACGCACAGTTCCCTTTCCAGGTCGGTTGGTTTCCCTTCTCTCACCAATAATGGGGAAGGAGTTGCCTTCTGACAGCAGTGAAGGTCTGGCGAGATCAGAAAGAGCAGAGGATGGATGATCTAGAGGATAGCGTGCAACTCTGGGATTTAAGAAACTACTCCTCAGTTCCCAGCTTTACATTCTTGCAGTCACTAACTCTCAGCAGTACTTGTGTTACCCCTCCCTCACGATGTTAAATGCATTTATTTTCACGGTTACTTCTTTGAAGTGCTCAGATGTGATTGCAATGGACGTCACACACAGAACAAAGAAGGACCAGAGGAAAAAAGAGAAGCCAAGATACATCTCGCGTGGTAAAGCACAAACAGCTTGGCATCCTGGAGCAGAGGAGAGACTGAGCAGGGGGTGGTCAGCTCTCCGTGAGCTGGGAACCCTCATAAACGTGAGGTTGCGTGTACCTTCATATATTATTCAGTGAAAACAAATCCCTCCTCATCTCCGCCTCTCTGTGTTGTACCCAGCAGGAATTTGGACCGGGGAACCGAAGAACACTGCGGAGGAGGAGAGGCGAGATGAGGCGAGATGAGGCGGTAAATACGCGGACGGAGCCGGGCGGAGACCCGGTGGCGACCGGCTCCAGGGCAGGGAGCACCGAGCCACCCCCGGCGGCCGTGAAGCACTGCGGCCCCGAGCAGCGTGGGGAGCGGCCGGGGGCGGGCCGGGGGCGGGCGGGGGGCGGGCAGGGGCCGGGCCGCGGGCGGGCAGGGGCCGCTTTAAATCATTTGGAGGGCTGGTGGCGGCCGTGCTTGTTGCGGTGGGTGTTGCTGCCGCCGGTACCGTCGAGCTCCGGCCACCTTCCACCTCCCTTCCCTCGGCGGGGTGATGGCCGCGGGAGCGGGGCCGGTGTGCCCGTGCCTCTGCCTGTACCTCTGCCTGTACCTGTGCTGGGCACTGGCCGCCCGGGCCAGCGGCGCGACGGAGCCGCGGCTGCAGCGGGGCATGTGAGTGGGGCGGGGGGTCGCAGCCCCGGGGCGGGGGTCGCGCCGCCTTTGTCTGTGGCGGGGCAGGGTCCTGCGCTCCGCCGGCTCTTCGCGTTGTTCCCCGCTGGATGCGGCTCGGTGTTGATCGCGGTTGAACTCTGCGACAAAGAAAGTTTAGCTGGGTGCGCCTTTAACTCGGCCGGGTTCCCCCCGCAGCGTAGGTTTCTGCTCCGTGGAGTTATTCTTGAGTGGTTACTCGTGAGACTTTCAGCCCCGGGGGAAGGCGGGCGGGATCGCTTGCTTGACTTTGATTCGAGATCTGAAGTGAGCTTCAGAGAGTGCATCGGCATCACTGAGTCTGTTTCTTCCTGCTCATTTAAAAAGCGAACGGGTGGCAGAGCTGAGCTGCACTAGTCCGTGGTTTCTGAGGGGTTACGGTGAGCTTTACCTGATGGAGAACAGTAAGAGAAAAATCAGAGTAATAAAAAGGAAATCCAGCCAGGAGGAGCGGGGACCACGAGCAGACAGAGGTGAGGGCGATGGGAAGCATCCATGCGCAGCTGTAAGCCCAGCTCATTTGCAGACACAAAGGAGTTAGGTCCACACGTATATGTGCTGGTGCTTATGCAGAAGGAAGTTTCTATGAGGCATTTTGCGCGGCATGAGCAACAAATGGCCTTTGTTGTAACTGCACTGTAACATTTTTGTCAAGAGGTAGCTTTCTAGTCAAATGCTAAAGTAGAATAGCTGACAGCATGTGCAAAATATTATGGTTAGATTTTTTTGCTCATTGAAATAGAAAATAAAATTTCTGAAATGTGTTCCATGCTTTGTGCTTTTCTCTGCAAAGCTCCTCTCACATTTTCAAGGAATGTCTGTCCTGCCCTCCACCCTGCTCCCCCCAAGCAACCTGACAGCAGCCTTTTCAAATGTCTATGTAAACCCTAATCTCTAACCTCTTTGCTCTTCCTATTTTTTTTAATTTAACAAACCTCATCCCACTCATTTATAATTAATTTTTCTTTTATTTGGTTTCGGTTTAGTTATTTCTTCTGTCACAAAATTGAAATTTCTAAATCTATTGCTCATTGATTTTTCTATGTAATATGATGTAAATATGTATTTACTAGAAGCGCTTTTAAGGTGGTTTACACTACTCCATTTCACTACAGCACTAAGTATCCATCACAATGTTTAGAGAAGTCTAAGTTCTTTTTCAGGTAAAAAGCTTTTTTCTTTTTTAAAAGTGCTCTGTGTTTTTCAGGCATGCTTCTTGCTTTCTTTATAAGCAATTACTCTACTATGAGGAAGAATAGCATTGGCCTACATTAATCTATTTGCATTTGACATATCAGTAATAACTATGATTCTGCACTTTTGAAACTGGAGGTGGTGTTAACTGCAAATTGCCTCCAAACAATTTTTCTTTGCTTTTACCTTTCTAAAGGTAGTGCCACTGAAATACCAGAAACATTCCCTTCTGGAAATGAAACTCTGAGAATATTGCTGTTGGGTTCGAGTCATCACCAGCAACCAAAAAAACCTGCCCAAACCCCCATACCCATGGCAGAGCCTTGGCTGCTTTTCCCAAGAGGCGTATTTCTGTAGTTACTATGACTCTTAATGCTTTTCTTCAGTTAGGGCAAGTATAAGTATTACTCCCAATTTACTTTATTTAGGGACTTTACCTTCGGTGTAAAGAAAAATACAAGAAGTCATTACTCCTTAGGAGTAAGCCTGACAGCTTTCACCAAGAAACAGTGAAATGTCCTAAAGGACACTTTCCATGAATTACCTTTTTTTAGTAATTCTGTTTTGTTATTTTGACCTTGGTCATCTGCCGTTAATGGGATAAGAGCAACAAATGTATCCCTTGGAACAAACCATGCTGAGTGCTTTCTTTAGCATTTGCTGTTGTTGTTTTGATTGAGAACTTAGGTGGCTGAGGATATACAGGGTATTCTTTGTAATTGTTTTTGTTTTGCTGCTAACTTGAGTATTTACTCCTAGTTAAAATTGCAAGTGATCTGTGTGGGTTTTGGTATTTGGCATCCAAATGTAGAACAGATTATAGGATGACTAGCTATTTCCATCAACTATGTTTCCAGACAATTAGCCCTTGATGATCTTGTATTGGAACTTTAGTGAACACTGGAATGACAAGAGAACAAGTACATGGTTTTCATCAAAAAGCATGCTATTTAGGCCTTGAAATGAGGAATTAACTATCTCTTGTCATAACAAGCATGCTTTTAGCATCTCACTTTGCAGTGAGCTCTGTAGTTCAAAATTAGGGTATATAATGACATAAGTGTGATGTGTGGTAATCAGTATTGAGTTTACTTTCAGAATTATGCTTCACAGAAGGCTGGGGGTATTGTGGGACAGCACAGAAATAGGAACTCAGAGTAGAAGGCTTGAGTTGCTGTCAAAAGTGGTAAATCCTTTCCTAGAGAAATATTCCACCACCAGTTTTAGAAGTACAGATGTTTGCTCATAGGTATACAGGACAGAGCAAAAGGCAGGAGCCGTTATGAAGTATGTGCTAGGAATCCCCTTTGTACAATAAATATTGCCTTTCCTAGTAAGGACTGAGACATGGCTCAAGAATGGATTCTTCTCTTCCCAAGTGATGCACGAGTGAGCGCTTCTTTGGAAAAGTCATGAGATAAACTTTGTCCCTGTCAACAATTAAACCCATTGCCTTGCTCTGTGGTTTTGCAGATCCGGGATGATATCCAAAGGGTCTGACTTGGTTTTAGAGGATATAGCCGCAGTCTTGCATTAAAACAATTTCGTTCAGGCTTTTTGACTGCTCGAATGTTGCAGCTGCATATTTTCACGTAGGCAAGTAAATTTGGTCACATTCCAAGGAACACCTGGATTTAGAGCTGAATTCCTGGCTGAGTAACTGTTCTTTAGCTTCTTCAATTCTATGGGGCACTGCAGGCTTACTTGTGATCCTCCAGATAAATCAAAAGCAAAATCTAGCATTCAGATGGTTTCTGCATCTGCAATACTCCAGCAAACTTGGTCCTTTAACTGTACCAGTGATTGGGTTAGAGATACAGGACTGTTGTACCATGTCTCACTGCAGGCAGGTGTGGTTGTGGACAATATTTCCAAGTAATACAAATAACAATTTTTTTAGGCAAGTAGGTGTAATTAAAAAGGTGAAGTCCACTTTTTTGAGGATTAGAATGTATTTCAAAATGAACTACTGGTGTACAAAGCATTTCCATACGAAAAGATGCATCTGAATTTTGATTGCTACTGTGGAACAAATTGTGTCACTTTGAACATGTTTTCTGCATCGCATTCCAACAAAGTAATACAAAAAAATTCTTCTATAAAGTATATGGTGATACAGCTTAAACTTGGAGCCTGGAGTTTTGTCATAATACTGCTCAAACAACGTGAAAAGTAGGTTGTATAATCATTTCTTGGTGCGAAATTGTCTCAGTATATTGGCTGTTTAGCCACTACATTGTAATTTCACCTCCATTGATGTCAATTTGCAGGTGTGAGGAAGGTTTGTATGCCTAGTGTTAAATAAGGGCTTAAAGTATGTTTAGTTTTTGGAGCTGAAATGAGTAATGTAGTAGAATCTCCTTCTACTTCTTCAAATGGGATATCATATATTCACAGATTTGATAGTTAAAACCTGCAGTCTTTTTTTATAGTGAAAACAAGGACCTGATATGCCATTGTGGTGTATTTAGATTTGTATCTTACATTAAGTCTTTCTTATCAAGTCTTTTTAAACCTTGGTTGAAGCAATGCTGGCAACCCAGAGTCACTGCCAAATTCTGATTTACACTACTGAATTTTACCTAAATTTTTTTTTTCAGCTGAAGCCTCAAGTATTTCTTCCCAGTTCTGTCTGCCTAGAATCTGTAAGGTTGCAGTAAACCCTCAGTATTCTTGAATGGTAGCTACCTCCAGCCTTTGAGGTTTGAGTAATATGACTTTAGTGAGCATGGTTTAAATGCTTTGGCATAAGTTACAGCAATCTTGTCCTATTCTTCCATTCCTTCCCACCCCCCAATACTTTAATATCCAGTTGTTCTTGCTAGGGAAGAAAAATAAATGTTGAAGACTGAGATGTTTCTCATCTTTGTGAATGCAAACATCATGCTGAACAAAAAATAGTTGTTCTAGCCTGTGCACTACAGTATCTTGCCACCAGATAGAGCTCATGCTGGTCAACATTGTAACATGGAATCACATTTTTCAAGAGATTGCACTTAAAGCCTATGTTTCAGAGTTTCTAGAGGAAAATTACCATCTGTTAAAAGACTAAATTCAAAATTAAAGGGCTCTTTTTTTTCTCCTGCAGTATATTCATTGATGGGAGACTTAATGAATGTCATCATGCTATAGCTCTTCTCCTGATTTATGACATTTTTTCCTGCTCTTCAGGAGAAAAATGAGATTAAGACTTCCTCCTAAACTCTGAAGTAGCCATAAGACTATGAAAATATGTGGTCATAAAATGTGAGAGCCTGAAATTACTATATTTATCAAAGATAAACTTAATCTCATGATTGACTGTAAACTATTTTCCAGTTTTACAAATATCTGTTTTCATATCAGAGGCATCACATAATGTATCTACAAGAAGTTTAGAAATTTGCCACCCATAATCACAATGGTTTATATATACTGTGTGTATATAAGTCTTAAATCTGCAAGTTTAAGGTAGGGAAGCCCCTGTTCCCATTCACTTCTAATGGGATTTGGGTTCTTAAATTGTTCTTCAGAAATGCACCCTAAGAGAGGAGAACTTGCTAGCATTTCTCCAGGTTTAATTGTGCTGCATTATGAAATGTTGATATAGTTTAGTTATTTATGCATGCCTTTATTACATGCATGTACTGTGTGTTTGCAGTATTTCTGATTTCTAGGAAAACTGCCTGCTTTTTGCTTCGACTTCTCCTTTCTTCTGCATTGCTTGTGTGCAACACTGCCTATTCATTATAGTTCTAGGCATGCCATGATCTAGATATGATAGAGAACATGGAATAGTTTTAATAAATTTGATGAAACCTCCTGGTAAGGAGGGTTAAGATTATCTGGTAATGTAAGACCTAGTCTTCGGATGACTTGTCAGCAGAATTTCCTTTGATGGAAGCAATGCTTTGGCTCTCAGAGAGTTAACAGACCATATTGCAGACTCGTGTTATTCACCAATTAAATACCTTCTTTCTTTGAACACAGTTAATAGATTTCCTCCTTCTGAAATTCAAGCCTGTTATTGCTTATGTTCTCTCTAAAATCTATTGCTTTTAATTTATTTCTGAGAAGAAAGAAATTTCCTTTCATTACTGCTAAATCAAAGCATTTTAAAATTATGGACTGAACATACATAATCTTGGTTTTATACTTTGAATTCCATGCTGGTCTTAGTTAAAAACTAGTCATTAAGTGTTCTGGAGGTAAACTTGAGATTTTTGCCTTTTGCATAAGACATATGCTTTTGGATAGAATGTGTACACAAGCTGAGCTGAACACTTAGTTTTATTTCTCTCAGTGCCTTTAACCTGTGAATGAATATTTGGTCTCCTGTGTCTGAAAAGAGGAATGTTATTCAGGTTGGAGTGTGCTGACGCTCTTGTTTAGTATGGTATTTCTACTAAAGAATACAGCCTTCCCTTTGTAGGTCAGAGTAGAACTTGGTGCTTAGAGAACACCATGCACAGACTATTTTTATGTACACAAATTAATTCAATACTGAAAATATATCATAATATCTCAGGCTGTGCCTGAGAAGGAGGCTTTTTAAGGTGCTTTGTATTGTTTTACAACAAAAATTTCAATTTATGAAACAGTTATATATTTTGGACCTAGTCCTTTCAGGTAAGACTATTCCTGTAGAGGAAATGAGTTTCCATACACCTCAACCCTTACAATGCTCCAGTGGTTATCTTTCTATTTGTAACTGCTAGTATTCTACCTTCCTGACAGATGCATCATCAATAGTGAAGAATACAGCTACGTGAACTTCTCTCTTGTAATTGTATTCTTCATGATACAAGGCCTGTCCATCTTATTTTTTACAGGCACAAAAAGAACCCACAGATTCCTGGTGTTATAGAACTGCAGTGAAAGTTTCGAATTTGAAAGATACAGATGTTTGGTGAAGTTGTTTTGTTTTGGTTTTTTGCCCCCCTGTTGAACACTAATCCACTAATGCATGCTTGTTAGTTGCCATGGGTTTTTTTGTGGCTAGAATTCATAAAATATTTAGCTCTACCAAAATTGATTAATGTTTAAAAAAAAAAAAAATCAAATGGGCATTTGCATCTGTGGTATCACGCTAAGGATTTATAGGGGAGTAAAAGACTTGGAATATTTTAACCCTTAAACCATTGGCATGTAGAGACTTTTATTGCACATATTACATGTTACTTCAAAGGTAAGCTTTTGAGAAACAAGTTTTGACTCTGAACTGTTAAACTCCAAACTGTCTTGACATCCACTGGAAAAGCGGTGAACAATGCTGAGATACTGGTTGCCAAACTGAAACGGAGGATTTCACTACTTTCTAACTGGTTTCACTGTCAAGCAATGTGGCACTTGCTGCAAACCAAAATGAGCTGCTTCTCCTTATGACGCAAGTGGTATAACATGTTTTCAGTGATTTCTATTTTAATATTTTGGCATCATGTCTTCCTGTGCCAAAAGAAGCTCAGGTGTGTGTATCTGGCAGATTTACTGGGGTGACTTTTATTATTCACTCTTCTGCAGTAAAACGATAATTGAGATGGGTGTTGTTAATGTGAAACTTCATCCAGAAATAGATGAATTGGCTGCTGCTTCTTGATGCTTTCCTCTTATAGTTTCACACTTTCTTAACACTCAGTTTTGTCTGAATTCTGGACAATTATTTGCTTTGTCTTACCAATGAGTACATGCAAACTGTTTCTTAGCCTCTTCATGTGTGACCTTCCATATGTTTTTCCAATTAAATCAGAGTTGAATCATTGGGACAAAGGTCCTTAAATTGTCTGTAAAGCAATTTGCTTGCTAGAAGGGTTTGTGGGTGCTGCGTGAGGCTTGGCAGGCCTGGTCTCTGGCAGTGATGCTGACACTCTCCTGGATGCTGTTCTTTAAGTCACTTGTTTAAAAATAACCCCAGCGTAGAAATCTGTGGAGGTGCGTGGAAGGCATCTAACAATAAAGACCTTAATGGATTTAAGAAGGTGGTAATGTCAGGTAGTCCCTGCAATTATTGTACTATTTTGGTAGTGAATTTTTTTTTTGTTTAAAATAAGACTTATTCCAAAGTACCATATCCTGGGGTAATCAACTATTTTGAATACAGCAGATAAGAAATGTGCACACTTCCCTGAACACGAAGGAAGATACGTATTTGGAGGTTATCAGAACTGTATGTTGATGTGGTGATAGTCCATTTGCCATCCTGCGAGTCTGTACTTTACTTGATGCCTTACCTGATCCTGCAGCAGCCACTTAGTGCCTGCAGAGGTCAGCCAGTAGAAGAAACTCTAAAACTGGGTGTGGCTGGGGACTGAGGCTATGTGACACTATTTAAAAAAAAAAATAAAAAATTCCTTGATTTAAGATGCAAAGAATGTGACTTGGCAAATTGTAGTTAAACGATCTGGATGTGCATGTTTATCTTCAGCTATTCTTGCTAACCAAAATAGATTATTCTGTCTTGGGGGAGGAAGGAGGATAGTTAAATAGAAGCTAAACGACAGACGCTGCACTTTGATAGCAGTAGGAACTAAAAATCTTATTGTTGTTATAATAGCTGAGTGTGTAATTAATCATCTCATATTGATTTGCTCTTAATCTAGATGCAGTGCACAAAGGCTGAAAGAACTCATGTTGTTTAACTGCTCCATCTAATCAGGGAGAGGATGTGAATAAGACACAGCAGTGCATTAGTAACCTGTGGGGTTAGGGGAGTCTTCTGTGCTGGACCTTCGTCCACAGATCCAGAGAACAGTAGTGATAATGAGACCTAATCTAAATGAGCTTGGTGCTTGCAGTCCTTATCCCAGAGGGCATATAAACATCACAAATATTGATACAGGATCAGTAGAGAGCAGGGATTGATTGGTGGTCAAGGGAGGAGGATGTCCTAATTGTCTCTGGTAGTGCTGATTAATTTTATCTGGGAAATGTGGGGAAATGAGCCTTAAAATAGATTAAGGGTAGAAAGGGGAGTTTGGCAGTTTAAAAAGGAAGAAAAGCCTTTTCTGTCATTGCAGCCTTTGTGAATTATCGTTGCTATTATGCTATTAAGCAACATATAGAGAGAGACAAAATGTATCTATATCTGTGTTTCTATATAAATATGTACCTTGTTCTTTGGACCTTTAGTTTCTGTGGCCTAATGTGACTTATTTTTCTGTGTTCACATGAAATTTGCTTTTTTTCCTTTCCACTTGAGATGATACCTATAGCAAACTTTTAATCAACATCCTGTTTGCATACAACATCACGTTGCTGATCTCTTCTCTTCAACGCAGCATGTTTCTGCATTGTGCCAACCTGACTTTCTAGAGTGCTCTTTTATAAGAAACTGGGGATGTTTTGTTCGGGTGATTGGAAGTGTGAGGAGGTTCAGACTATTTTCTAGCCTGAGAAATTTCCAGCCAAAGCCATTGTAGCAATATACAAGTATGTCCTGATCAACATCAGTGTATCTCTAGAGCAAAACCACTAGCTGTCATCATGATAGCAGAATCTTTAGCCTGGACTATAATCTAGGTTTCCTTAAGAAAAGTTCTCATTTCATCTTTTCAAACTAAATTTGGAAAAGCGCATAGACTATACTTTTTCTAAAATTTTAATAACAGCGTAAAAGGAAGGAGCATGGACCAATTAGTCTTTTGAAAATATAGAATTCTGGCAAGTTGCTTCTTATGACAGGTTTCAACTATTGACTGTGTCATGGGAAGATCAATAGTGTTCAGGCTGCAGATTCTTCAGCTGAAGCAATGCAGGCTACAGCATCTCATTTTTAGGAAGATGTTAACAGCCTTCTGGCTTAGTGTAGGAGGTGGTGTCATTCACTTAGTCTCTGTGGAAAGACCTAAAATCAGACAGCCAAATCATTCTTTGCCTTGTATTCATTAATGTTTTGACTTAAAGTTTGTGCTGTTGAAAGAAACCTTTAGGGATATCTTGATGTGTTTGCTCTTTCTCTACCCTTAAAACTACCTACCTTTTAGCTCCTTGATTTGAGCTGGAAAGACGTAGATTGATAGAATGAGAGATTTAATTTAGTTCTCATTCTGAGAGCCAGCTGCTAGGCTTATGCTAAGCAGAATAAGAAAATATCCCTGTCACAGGTATGATGCACCTTTTGAAATGGAGCTGTTCCCTTTCTAGCTCCTGTGTGTGCAGTTGTCTTCATCTCCTCTCCTCTGTTTGCCCCTTTTGAACCACACATGCCAGGAGTGTGTGCACAAAGCTGCCTCTCTGCTCCCACGAGCAGATGGCCTGCACCTGTAACTGTCTTTTTTTGTTTTGTGAAAAGCATGTGCACTTCATCAAAAGAGCCCATCTATTGCTATAAAAATTATTTATGCTTGGATGAGTGTATAAAAGAGGTAGCTGCATTGATATCCTCCTCAGACTTGTAGCATCATGGGCAAGGATAAAACTGCAGAGAACCTCACCTGGGAGACTGTAGACACGTTGTTGCTATCATCTATTCTCTGCCACAAGTTGTGAGAAGGCTGCAGTGCCTTCTTGGGGGAGCTCGGTTGAGGTGATACTGGCGGTGACGACAGCGAGGTGAAAGATGTAGAATTGCAGCTCAGGACAAACAACCACAATTGCAGGAACTCATTGAGGACTTCAAGGATGCATCCAAGGATGTCCAAATGCTGTGAAATGCTGGGTGGGTGAGACCAAAGTCTGTTGAGCTTGATGGCCGCTTCCTGGAGCGGGCAGCAAATGGCTAGTGAGGAGAACAAGGAAAGCTCTCACTGAGCATGCGGTGAGACTTCGCCTTAACAACTGCCTCAGCCTCAGGGACTTCCTGAGCCAGGTTTGCCATCTCTGTATTTAATACACCTCTATGGGTGCTTTTTTGACTGAATTTCTTTATGACGATACATGTCCCTTTTCAAATTCTAAACACAGGAGTGAATTATATCTTGTCTGGAGATGTCTTTAATTTTCTCTGAACTTTTCCTGTTGTGCAGTGGTTCACAGGCATCACAGCCATATGATTAGCCAAGGCAGCTCTCGCTTCGTGTTGGTTTAATTATCTCTTCATTAGAATCTTAAGTCTTGAGCTGGAAGTGTGTAGGGTGTCTTTGTTTAAAGGGCAGTCTCCTAATGCAAATATTAAGAGAGCTTTCTGGCTTGCCCGAGTCAGACTGACAAGCTAATAATAGCCTTCGTGTTAGCCTTGGCTAACAGAGGGCATCAGTATAAAAAGGTTTTAAGGGACTGGTGTATCGATCAAATCATAGAACATAATACACATTTGTGTTTTGCTTGTTTTAACACTTAAACTCCCATTAAGAAATATTCTCTGAATGCAAAGGGCATGGGAATAAAAATGGAGTTCTCCTCCAAATATACCATTATATCCACTTGAGGTTTCAGGTGAGTCTTAGGTGGCCTGTAATTACAAAGCTGTATTTTCAATAGTTATAGTCTTGTTCCAGAAGCTTTCTTAAGTTATAGGTAACATCAGAGCAATGAGTTGGCTTAAAAACTGGCATGTGGACAGTATGCGGGGAGTTGTGAAGGTGGCTGATTCTTGGGGAGGGCATGTTTTATTTCCCAGCTTTGCTAGCAGAGGATTATATGTTATGCAATTGTTGCAATTTAATTATAGTGTTGCAGAGGTTTTGATATCTGCTTTTAAATTATCCCAAGGGCATCTAGGAGGAATGGCTTACTTCGAATAAATCTTAATAAACATATGACTTTAAGATGCTGGCTTGTTTTGTTCGGTGAGTGCTGTTTGTTCCTATTAACTATATCATAGTAGTCAATATAGGTATTCCTGGAAACATGGCAATACCATACGAGTAAGAATTTATAGGATGGGCTCAGTATATCATTACAACAATTGTCAGCCTCTCCCTTTTATTTATGGAAGAGAGATGCGTATGAATATACCTTTATCTGGAAAGTTTTAGGCAATTCTAATAAAAGGAGATATGCATGAATTATCAGTACATGATGTTCTATTCACTAGAGGGAGAGTCATTTTAAAAAGCCTGCTAAGTGAGGCATGGTTGCTAAGTAAGGCGAGGGTTTTATTAGACCAACTGACGTAATGGAAAAAAAGCAGGCAAGATTTTGGGCATACAAAGACCTCCTTTGGATGTGAAACACACGACAGACTTTGTGCTAAGAATGGCTTCAGAACAATTGCTCTGAACTTAAGCTAAATAAGATAAATGGTGAGGTAATTTGAGAGGCAGGGGTAGCTGGGAGAAGGATTGCTTAAGTAGTGGAGAGGACATGGGAATGTGGAGGAAGGGCGGTTTCTGGAGGAATTTAAGGCAATCTGAAACTGCTGCTACTGTCTGCCGTCTTGCTTAACAGTGTTGGCAGCTGCAGCTCGGGCAAACTCAAGCAATGGGAAATAAAGAGCAATATAGAGAATGGACTCTGCAGTGGAGGAGGAAGAACGTGGAGCAATGTGGAGGGCTGTCCACTGGAAGCGTGGTTTAGAATGATGGAGGTGAGCAGTTCTTCTAAAGCTTGGGAGAGATAGGCATTCTTGTTCAGGAAACCTAACTTCTGTCAAGATAAGGTTTTCTAGTACAAATGTACTTTTTACTCTTTTTCCATGGTGAGATAAGACAACCAGAGCATACAGTTGTGGACTTTCTTTTCCTAGCTTCCTTTATGTAGGCTAGCTGGAATTCCTGGGAGGGTGGCTGGTTTGGTTTTAAATTCGATCTGTTTCTCTGCTGGAGTGTCCTTGTTGGGCAAAGGTCCTCTTTATCCCGAGGTGGATGTCCAAGCATTCCCTCAGCTGGGGAGCTGCAGAACCTTGGGGAGACCTGGCTGGATTTCCCATTCTGGGTGTGCTTTGCACAACCACTGGCCTCTGTGGAGTACTGGGTGTCTTCTGCACAATACTGGGATTATTGTGGAGTTGATTTGATCTAGGCAGGCAGAATCTCTTCCAAGTATTTAGCTCAGCAGTACAAATGATCACTCTTATAGTATTTTCTTTTTCTACACAGGCTTAATTTAATGATGTTTGTAAACTACCTGAAGACCTGCAGATGAAAGATACCCTTTTTTTATTAGGAAGGCTACCTTGCATGGTGTTCAGACATAATAGGGAGCTGTAAAGTACTTTGGGCCTCTGAGATAAAAAGCACTGTAAGTCTTGAATGAAATATTAACAATATCCAGTGTAACCAATGATGGAACAGTTATCTATCTTAACGCAAAAACACCTCCTGTTTTCCAGGCTCACATTCATACCTCTGATTGACAGAGGAAACAAGTGTGTTGGTGTGTTCTTCTCTTCATTACTCTCTAGCCTGAAGAGGGGTCTCAAACTGAAATTTGGGGAAGGACTTGTCTGCGGGCCAGTCTGACAGCTACTGAATGTTTTTTACTAGAGTGGGTATACAAGGTCCCTGTTTTAGTCATTAAGGCTTAAATTTGCAAAGTCTTACCAGCTAAAGCAGGCTGTCTTGGGGAATTGATGATTTAGTTATTATGTTAACAATCTGTAAACTACTCAAAATCACTGAATTAATTTCTTTTGATACAGTAAGCACCTGTCTTAAGACACCACCACCCTTCCCCCCCCCCCCCCCCCCCCCCCCCAGCTTTGTAGCTTTAGTTAGACTTTGCATGTTTTATACAGTTAGTTATTTTTTTTGGCATGCAGCATTTCCTAATTTACACCAGGGCAATGCAATCAGAATAGGGCTGGCAGAATATCTGCAAAACCATCAGCATGTGACCTTTTTCTTGACCCTCCATACCTCCTGAAATCCTGCCTGCTATTTTTGTAACTAGGGCTAGGTAGCAGGATGAAGATCACATATCATTCTACAAAGCAATGCTTTTATTTTGGTCTTGTTATTTTAGGAATAATCAACAGAGAACAAGGATACTTCCTCTAACAAATTTCATGTGCTTCCCTGAGGGGACTGATAGCAAAGGGGGCTCTTACAGAACATACGTTTTCTATGCCAATAGTTTAGATAAATCTTATCTGCCCTTGCATCAATGGTAAAGCTTCCATTGACTTGTGTGGAGCCTGAATTTCGTTGCATATTTTGTTCAGTTTACATAGCTTTCTAAGGCAGGCGCTGTGTTTTTCATTGTGTCTGTATAGAGGCTGGCTCTTCAGTAGCAGAAGTCGTGGAGGTCAGTCCCTATGCTTGTCAAGTCTTTGATTCCCGTCCTGGCACGTCACCTGAAATAGGGGCTATTGCATGCACAAGACCTGGTGGGGGAACTTCTAGAGGTCTTGGCGTGGGAAGAACCTCTCAGGCTCCCTCACTTTGGTCATTGCTCCTCAGCTTGTGAGGCAGCATCCTTTGTCGGGCAGTGCCCCCTCTGAGAGGGTTGCTGTAGTCGTCAGTCAAATCCTGCTCCAACACTTTAGCTCTCGTTTTCCAGGAACAAAGTACAATCATGTTCTGCTAGCTGGGTTGTTCATGTAAAAAATCGCCATCAGGAATGTGTTTGACTTGTGCAACTAATACATGGATGAAATCTGGGTGCCATTAACATCTCTGGACCATTTGCCATTCTGAATTTGTTGGATCATGATTTGTCAGGTGTTTCTGGGTACTGTATTTTTTGCAAGAGAGCTGTTTGATCAGTTCAAAGTGAAAAAAGTCATAGAACTACAGTATTTTTAAATAGTAACATAAAATCTGTTTCTAACTTATACATAGTATAACTTTATATATAAATTTTGCTAGACACTTAAATTTTGTGCTAGAAATAAAAAAAGCGTATCTCTTTCCTCAAGGCTAAACGTCTGTCCAGTGGTTGAGCTGGCACTGGTGGGACACCAACAGCCGTGTGTTCAAGCCTTCAGTCGAACAGTCAAGATGTGGAAACAAGGTTGCACAGGGAGGAGGTGGTGTATGGGCTATGAGAGAAGGTAATATATTGTCTATTGTTACAAATAAATTCTGTTACTGAGCTTAGTGCAAATACTTCGTAACTTTTTTTAATTTTTTGTGGAAGATGTTGTAAACGATTTCGTGTAATGAAATATGTGTAACTTAGTTACGGATATATTGTGTCCTGCTGAGACTTAAGTCTGTTGTTACTGAGTGGAAAATGTGATTATTTTTTTTTTTTTAATGTTTTGGGTGTATCATGAACTTCTTGGCTGGCTTGAGATTACTAATTCTATATTACCAGAAAATACTCCTATCTTATCCTGTTTCAGGTGAAGTCTGGCTGTCAAGGCATCTACTTTGTAAAACTTAACTTCTATTTCTGCCATATCCTTAGAACTGATGGGAGATCTGCCTCCCCCAACAGCTAAAACCAAAATTGAATGCAACACAAAATTACTCACCTTTGATTAGCCTGAGCACAAATTCACCACCAAACACATGGACATAGTATGTTAGCGCTACTGGATGTTATCAGGATGCATTTTGCTGTACTCGCTCCATTTTTAACAAGAACTACTGATAGGGGCTGAAAAAATGTATAGTACACATGACATATGAGTACACCTTGTTACTGATGAGATGTGAATAAGTGGAATGAAGTTGTGATTATGTGTCTTAAACTTACTCTCTTCAAAGGTCTGGGTACTACACAGTTTACAAGCAGATGTACAGAATGGAGCGTCAGACTGTCTATAAGTGCTGCCCTGGATGGGTCCAACGTGGCAATGAACCTGGCTGCTTGCACGGTAAATTGATGGCAAAACTGTGACAAACCGAGAGATTATATCCTTAAGCTTTCCTGCTGATGCTTACTTCTATGAAAGATGGGTTTTGTTTCTTGTCATTTATAACTGGGATTTCCAGTTATAAAGAGGTAATCTATTGATGGGGAAAGATACTTTTTAAATATGACAGCCTTTGTATTTTTAAAAGTAGCAAGTATCTCTAACTTTAGTCTGAACAATAGAAACTGAATTTCTGATTATATTATTGCAGCATTTTAATTTTTTTCCAGCCTGGCTTTGATGGGCCAACCAAATTTCATAGAATGCTAGAATGATTTGGGTTGGAAGGGACCTTAAAGATCATCTAGTTCCACCCCCCTGCCATGGGCAGGAACACCCTCCACTAGTCCAGGTTGTCCAAAGCCCCATCCAACCTGGCCTTGACCACTTCCAGGGAGGCAGCATTTGTTTATTGCTGTTACCCAAATTATGCAAAGAAATCTGCCATAAGATACTTGTTTCTTGGATGTAGCACTCATTGCAGAGGCTGACTGGTTTTGGCTTATTCACAGCTGCTGTTGCCATTGAGGCAATTGTGTTTCTACTCTATGGTTCTCCACCTGATGAGAGCCTGTTCCTATCAGTAACTTCTAATCATGATTGGATGTCTTCCTAAGAGATGGAATTTAATTTAAATTTTAAGGAGGCACTTCTGCCACTGTTAACAAGGCATGTGTAAAAGATAACAAAACTAAACAGTGAGTAAATTGCTACCATTTTGTCAGTAATTGTATTTTCTGTATGAAAGTTAGCATCTGTTCCTATGTATTTTTTAATCTTCATACCAACTTGAGAGATGCACTCAGAGAGCTTGCCTTTATGGTTGTTTCTTTGTATTTAAAAAAAAAAAAAACAAAAAAAAGCCAAAAACAAGCCTGAGAGGTATTCCTGTTTAGTTTCAGCTTGAATCTACATATTTAATGTGCACCTGTTTTTGTAAGAAATCAAAGAAATGTTTACAATCTGTATTTTAATCTCTGGTGTAAAGGAACTTAATGTGTTTGAGCACCAGTGGCAATATAAATTTTTCTTCCTGAAAAAGCAGTGCAGACTTGCTTTGAATTCTTTAGGGCACCAAAGTGGTTGAATTAGTCGTCTTTTTTTGATACTCTTTGCAAGTTTGGCTCAAGCATGTGGAATTTAATTTATTGTGAACAAATACTGTTCTGCATTGGAGGAAGGGAAATATTATAATTCCCTTGAACATATATGCCTTCTTCTAGTATGCCACTTTCTTAACCATTGCTGAATTATTCTCTAGCAGTTCATCTCCTCTTTCATTCTGGATTCCAGTAGTGCTTTCAGTCCTGAGAAACTGTCTTCTGCCTCTGAAGCATCTTCAGGTTAAACTGCATTATATTAGTCTTATTTTTATTCAAGTTAAACTTGTGGTGGGTTGACCCTGGCTGAGGGCCAGGTGCCCACCAGAGCCGCTCTATCACTCCCCTCTTTCATCAGACAGGGGAGAAAAGGTACAATGAAAAAAAAACTTACGGGTCGAGATAAGGACAGGGAGAGGTCATTCTCTAATTATCATCACGAGCAAAACAGACCGAACTTAGAGAGGGAATTCATCTTATTTATTACTAAGCAAAACAGAGCAGAGGAATGAGAAATAAACCTGAATCTTAAAACACCTCCCCCCACCCCTCCCATCTTCCCGGGCCCAACTTCACTCCCGGCTTCAACCTCCGCCCCCCCCAGCGGCACAGGGGGACGGGGAGTGGGGGTTACGGTCAGTTCATCACACGGTGTTTCTGCTGCTTCTTCATCCTCAGGGGGAGGACTCATCGTTCCCCCGCTCCAGCGTGGGGTCCCTCTCACGGGAGACAGTCCTTCACGGCCTTCTCCAACGTGAGTCTCCTCCACGGGGTGCAGACCTTCAGGAGCAAACTGCTCCAGCGTGGGTCCCCCACGGGGTCACAAGTCCTGTCAGCAAACCTGCTCTGGCGTGGGCTCCTCTCTCCATGGATCCACAGGTCCTGCCAGGAGCCTGCTCCAGCGTGGGCTTCCCACGGGGTCACAGCCTCCTTCAGGTGTCTCCACCTGCTCCGGCGTGGGGTCCCCCACGGGCTGCAGGTGGAATCTCTGCACCCCCTCATCCTCCCTCCATGGGCTGCAGGGGGACAGCCTGCTTCACCATGGTCTTCACCACGGGCTGCAGGGGGATCTCTGCTCCAGCGCCTGGAGCACCTCCTCCCCTTCCTTCTTCACTGACCTTGGTGTCTGCAGATGTTCTTACATCTTCTCACTCCTCTCTCTGGCTGCACAAGCGCTCTCTAACTGTTTTTGTCTTTCTTAAATATGTTATCACAGAGGCGCTGATTGGCTTGGCCTTGGCCAGCGGCGGGTCCGTCTTGGAGCCGGCTGGCATTGGCTCTGTCAGACACAGGGGAAGCTTCTAGCAGCTTCTCACAGAAGCCCCCCCTGTAGCCCCCCCGCTACCAAAACCTTGCCATGCAAAACCAACACAAACTTCATTATATCGACATGGTAGTTACACCTGTGATAACAAGTTCTATTGCAGTCTAACCTTTCTACTTAAATAAAGCTGAATTTCTTATTTGGAAGTTCCTGTTACAGCAGCACTATGACAGGAAAAGGCAATTCTGGAGGATCTGTGACACGGAACCAACAAAACCCCCATTTCATTCTGTTTGTGTGTATTAGTGCTGTGTACTGCTGGCACTTGCTTCAACGGAGGTGAATGTTCTGAAGGATCCCAGATGTGCCAGTGTCCTGCAGGATTTCAGGGTCCACGCTGCCAGTATGGTAAGTCAAATATAAATGGTCTCAAATGTAGCCGGTGTTTGGGTAAAGTGCATGATTAACAATATTTGTTAAAAATTTAATATTTTATTAACATTGACTTAAAATTAAAGTTGTCTCTGCTGCATTCAACTGGTTATTTGGTTGTAATCTCATTTTCCAGAAGCTGCCTCTTTTCATATTGGATTTTAACAAATTTGGTTGATATCAAATGAGTTTCTATAATGGATAATACACCATTGCTGATATTCAAGGGTCCAGTGGAATATCTTTCTATTGTTTCTGAACTTGCACATTCTTGTGGCACTCTTGCTAAATTTCTTATTGCTTTTACCCTTGTGAGAGTAAGTTCTCAGTCAAAACAGATTGGGCAGTAGGTAGAGAATGCAGCAAATGAATGAAATGAGATTTCTTTTGGTGCATCTGAAAATAAGAAGGCTGGTTCTACAGATCACTACCAAATATTTCCAAGTGATCTTGAAATAACTTATGCACCAGTCTTTCACTTCAGTAACTGTGTTCTAGCATATTAGAGACTAAATTCTATGTGACTTAGACTATCACCCACTCTCAAGGGGAATCTCTCTCTCATATGCTGGTTCACAATCTGATAAAGCCACAATGGGTTATCTTGTAATTTATGTGACATAAAACCATCACATACTGTGTAAAGCTCTCCAAAATTATAGAACTGCATCCATTTGGCTTAAGTGGGGGGAGAAAAAGTAATTCCTGCAGAGTAGGCTCTGATTGGGACAAAGGATTTCTTTTGTATTATACAAATAAGTTCCTTTTCAACTGAAGTACATTGTGTTTTGTTCAAAGAAAGGCAGATTTTTGAATATTTAGGTTTTTTGCTTTTGAATTCTAATACATTCACATCCTCACCTGCCTTGTCCATCCTGAAGTATAAGTGAGAAGGAATGTAACAACTGTTTACAACAATCCTTAAGAGCTGAAAAGCTAAGCTCTGTACTGGATACATGGCTTGCATCATGCTTGCTTCACAACCTGTGTCACGTTCTCATCTCTGGGCTCCACCAAGGTTTATGTGATGGACTGGGTCTTGTGTGGGTTCAGCAACTCTGTAGGGATAGCAGCCTCCCTCGGTGAAGGTAACGAAGCAGTGGAGTTGCAGCAGGCATGGTAAGTGGGAAATGCAAAACATCAGCACATAATTGCAACAAGGTTGTTTTTGTTGAAGCCTGATCATAGATAACATTTTTCATTTACGAGCATTTAAATAAAATGCAGAGCTCTTTGCAATGACACTTCTGCTGACATCAGATGACTGTGTGCCAATACCTGCTTTCAGATAATACTAACTTAGTTAAGCAGATTCCGAGGGTGATGCTGTGACTGTGTATTTCTTTACTGTGCATAGAAACAAGGAGTTTATATATGTAACTGGGTATAAAACAGAGCAACACCAATGCAGGTTGTTTTGTTACTGATTCGCCATAAAGCTGCAACTTCAAGGTAAGCAGGATCAGGATCTCTAAGGAGCCCATATAAGAAGCTTTTACCAAATGCAATATAAGTCTCAGCAAATTCTAAACTGTCTTCACTAGTCTTTTGAGCCTCCTTCTGTTGCCTGGAAATGCCTACGGCATTAAGGCATTTCTGACGGGCAGATTATGTGGATGCAGCATAATCTGTAGATAGCACAGGTCAGACTTTCGAACTGAAATGAGATTGCGCGGTCTCTATTTCACAGGTTGGCGACTGCAGATGCTGTAAAAACAATGTGAGGGATCCTGCAGTTGGGTGGAACTTATCTTGGTGGTTTGTCTGCTTTCTATTGATTCCCAAGGTTTGAATGGTATTTCAGTAGTCATCGTTTTCAGGGTTATACAGCAGCTGCTATCACAGCCTGGCAGGAGTGAGTTTATAAATTAAATTCTCAAGGGAAAAACCTCCTTTCAGAAAGAATGCTATGGACAATTCACCTGCTGAACAAAAGCAAGGTAATTTAGGATGTAAGGCCTCTTAACCATTGCAGGTATCTCCAGCCAAATGCTTGTGAGTTTTGTATCTGTTATATTTGTTGCAAGCAAAGCTAAAGAAAATGTAATGTGGAACTAGCAGCTATAGCCTCTGTTTTTCTGGCTGATGTTGGAATACTGGTCTTCTAAAGTAGCTTGAATTTAATGTGACTGCATTACTTAATAGGAATATATTATGGTTTTAAATGATCATTAAGTCTAGTCTGTCCCCTCCTCCTTACTTGCCTGTGTAACCTGTATTAAACTGTTTTCCTTCCAACACTAACCCAAAGGAAAAGGAATCTCTCCTACTAGCATCTCTGCTTTTGAAGATTTGGTGGAACAGATGAGTGCCAGGAAAACCATGGTTTATGTTTTTGGAACACACACTATAAAATGTAGGTGGAAAAGATTATGCTACGATGTGTGAAGCTGTGAAAGGGTACTGTCTCTGGTGCAGAGGCACTTCCTCGTACCTCTGAACCGCATTCTTGCATAGTCTCTGGCAGAACAGAGACTCTAACTGGATGTGAGACCAGAAATTGCTGACAGAAAACTATCCATTGGGTATCCATGGTTGTAATCTTGGTTTCTGTCACTTCTGGTGTTGTGGCTTCCTGTCAATCTTCAGAGAGAGGAGGAATCGTGAGCACTTCATAAACGTACTTGCCCTCATTTGAGCACAATTGGTGCGTGTATCCCATTTTATTGTATCGTGCCCTCTCCAACCTTATTGCTTATCTTCTTTCTGCTTCTGTCATTCAGTGTTGACAGCTAATTCTAGTGCAGTGGCTCTCATGATCTCCCTGCAGGGTACTACAATCCACAGACAATAGACAAGAAACTCTTATAAAATACTATTAAAATCAGTTACTCTAAATGGGAACATACATCTTGAGAATCTTCTAATCTGGCTTTTCCTTTCTGTTGTGTTTCTATTTGCCATTAAGTCAGTAAGTAGGTCAGCCTCCTGGAAAACAAGTTGCTATGTGCTTTGTGCTGGTTTGTCCTGCAGAAAGTTTGTGACAGATTGTCAAGAATAACTTATGACAGCCCAGTGCATCATAGCAATCTGTAGCAGAGATGATTATTCACAATTGGCATGATCGCATCTAATGACTTTTTAAAGATATCGTGTGGTGTTTTAGCAGCCTGTAGCACAACGTTATTTCTGATTAGATGCTGAAAGGGTTATGATTCCTGTAACAAACTTTATGTAATTGTGACTAGAAATGCATTACTGCATCTCTTCTATACTTCACTCCATACTTTTATTATTTTACCCACACAAGCAGCAATAAAACTTAAGAAAGATTTATGAGTGAAATGGTCGAGCTCTTCATATAGCCATTACAAGGATTCAGTAACAGATTGAGCTGTCTCTTTCATTGTCTGCTGCGATTTGTCTTGTAATAATAGACTTATATCAATTACAATGTAAACTTGCAAGCTGTATTTCTTTCCATTTCTTTTTTTTTTTTTTTTATAACTTGTTTGGAAGTGGAGATTCCCGTTTCCCTCCCTTTCACTGGGCTCAAGAGGAGACTTGTAACTACAAAGAAACAGTAAAACCCAGCATAAGAATAAAATCTGCTGCAGTGCTGGCTTCATTGTTATTCACTAGTTGTCCTGGTAATCTTGTTCGAGGCCTGCTAGCCACCTGATCTGAACATGGAAGTAAATGAATTTCATTTAGCTTGTTTAATTCAGCCCTGGGACTTGTACTTGGACATACAGCTAGTGAAAGTATTCCAAATTCTACAAACAAGGGTGACTTTATTTACACCTTGTGTACAAAATTGCTCAATGCAAAATGAGGGTTTAGTTTTGACTCTTTAGCGTTTTGTCATTAAACCTCAAGTTATTGTTGGTTTTACCAAGTGCGTCCTGCTGGTTTTAATGCTTAAAGTAAAAGCAAGAGTGAGTACTGAACAGGCTTTATAACTTCATGATTGAAACAAAATCCCAGCATTACAAATGTTTTGCAAGAGGCTACTATAATTAGGAAAGAGTAACCACAATTGCATGTCTCTGAGATGATGGGTATTATCAGATGTTTAAAAGTGAGGAATGACCAGGACAGACTTGTCAGGAAATCATCTTATGATGACATGATGTTTGTCATCTTAGCTTAATCATTTGAAGAAAGCTGAACACAATATTCCAATGTTTAACAGATGAAGTGTCAATATATTTATATTTTATACTGTAATATTTGCCGTAACACAGGTGGAATTTTAAATTCTTTTACACTGCCTGATCACTAAAGATTGCGTGCTTGTGAAGCACGTACCACATCTTGAGAGGCAGTGTGGTGGTCTGAATACAGCACTCGCCCGATCTTTGAGATAAGAGCTCTGTTTTTCACCTGCCATTGACCTTGGGTACGAGTTCAATAACTTCTAGCAAATTTTACCACTATGCCTCAATTTCTTTGTATATGAAATGTTGATAATGATAGCTCATTCTTTTGTAAAATGCTTTGAGACCTAAGTAATTAAGTGTAAGATAATAGCATTGGAATGTGTACGTAAAGGCAAAATGCACACTGCATGGGTAGCTAAAATGAAATGCTTATGAGATAGATATTCATCAGTTCATTGACTAGCTGTCAATCTCTTCCTTAACTCTGGTCACACGCTATTAAGATATTGAATTATATAAAGATTCAAGTAAATGAAAATGTCAGCACTTCCTAGTCCAGGTAGATCAGAGTTTACACTACAGAACTACTTAAAACAAAGGTGTGGTGGGTTTTGGTTGTTTTTTGGTTTTTTTTAAATCATTGATTAAAATAGCATGAAGTCTGATGGATCTTCTTGCAACCAAAAATACTCATTCATTGTGAAAAAAGAATCTTCTTCCATTTTCCTCTAGGAAATATTTCTTCCTGTAAAGAGTTATTTGATAAAACTTCTGATTAATGTCCTGTCTGCCTTTCTGGTCTCTTGGAGAGATGCATATTTTCTTCTTCTCTGAGACTGAAGACCTAGACAAGCCTTACAGGGCAGTATATATCCATGAAACAGTGCTACAAATTTTCATTCTTTGTGGGTCCCTTAAAATAGCAAATGGCAAGCTTAAAATACCCATGGATCTGTTACCAGTAGAGATTTCTTTAGTTTTCATGCATCTTTGTTTCCCAGTGGAAGTAGATAACATTTGTGAGGGTAGATTAATTCTTAATGTGCTTATGCACTTCTGCTAATAACAAGACTGTCACTGCTCTGGTACTTTGTTTTCATATTTTCATATTTTGTTTTCATATCTGTAAGTCCTTCCCATGCAGTTTTACCAAAGACAATTTTTAACGTGCAAATGTGTAAGCTAGAAGAATCATAGAGTGGTCTGGGTTGGAAGGGACCTTAAAGATCATCTAGTTCCAACCCCCCCTGCTGCGGGCAGGGACACCCTCAACTAGACCACATTGAAAATACGTGATAGTTCTACTTTACCCCATAGGGAGAGTGGAAGAGGATGGCACAAAGCTAACATGTTCAGATTGTTCTAGTTTAGTGCACATAATCTCTTAAGGTTATAATATCTTCCTGCCCTAGCACAGTCACTTCCCTGCTCCAAGTGAAATGCTAGTGGGCCAGTTCTGGCAAGGGAAGCAGAAATGACTGATTAGGCTGCTCAGGATAGAAAGATACCTGTTCTCTGGCAGAAAAACCTTGTGATCATCCTGTACTTGCAGTGGGACCCAGTCTCCCATTCTTCCTCTGCTTCTTTGCAGCTCCCAGGAAAAATGGTCCATCAGTCCTATATGTTTTTCTTTGGCTACCATGCTTTTCTGTTCTTCTGTTTAAGCAGCACTGGCTGACAGCAAATATGAAGGTGTAGATGCTTTTGGTGCTTATGTGGCAGTAAAGAAGCACTGGTGTCATGTGAGGTCTCGACAGCATGAGAGCATCCTGTTGGCTTGGTACATGCTGTAGCACATCAAAGTTGCACAGCCGCTTGTGGCTGCTTTAGGGGCTGTGGTAATGAACGTCTTTTCTTAGCACATGTCAAATAACAGTGCTGTTGTACTGGAGTATCCAAAATCCTTCCAAGTAGTGAAATTTGAAAACATGAGTGCTTTAAAAATGGTGTGTTGATGTGTTTCATCTCTTCAGAAGCTGAGTAGACCGTGGCACTTCCTTTCTGTTTGTTGTGTATGAACCACAGAGGAGAGATGAGCAGCATGTGGCAGTTTCATATGATGGTGCTCTACTGTCATCTTATGTGGCAGGTTGGTTGTGGCCGGCAACTAATACTTGATGTTGTGTTAAGGAAGTAGTCGCTGCTGACTTCTCAGACGGTTCTAAAGCAAATTGTTTTAATTCAATGAAATAGCAGGCAGTCCAGGTTTTAAACAACCTTAATATAAATTGGTCACACTACAAATGCAGAAGCCCTTGATTTAGATGAAGTGATCCAAGAAACCAGTAAGTATTTATCTCTGCTGTAATTCTTTACAACACTGAAGATTTCACAGTTCCTTTAAAACTGTTTCAAAGGCTGTTTCAGGCAGGTTTTATTCAGTGTTAAGAGCGCTGTACTGCTCAACGTGCATGTGGAAAAATCCCCTTTATTTAACTTATTTTAGATGGTTTTGGACTTAAAATCCTACTCCAGTTGGCTGGACAACTCTGCCCTTGCTAAAACCACTAGATACATCTTTGTACAGCGTAGCAAGTGGTATGCTTAACTCAGAGCAGTCCTGTAGGCAAGAAAGCCAACCCGAGGGGAAATCTAGAAATCTGCTCAGCCTAAAATAAGGATGACCTTTTCAAATTTCCCTTCTCATTAACTAAAAATCAGTATCTTGTTTCATATGAAGATACTGCTGTTATTACTGTGTTAGTCGTCTTAGTCTGCATCTCTTCACCTTCCTTGATACTATCTGTAGCATGCTGGCATCGCACAAGTTCGTACCAAACACAGCCTTTGTATTTCTCAGTGTAATCCTCAGTATATTATTCAGCCTCTGTCAGCTTGGAGTTGTCAGGGCTAAATTGATGTCCTGCTGTCACTGTTGTGTTTGTTCTGATGCTTCTTGTGCAATCTGTTTGATGGTGACCTTGGAAGCTGCTGTCGTGGCATTGCCTGTTTCTGCCTCGGGTGGGGGCTGTGAAGCCTCACAAGATCTACAAATCCAGTTTTGGCCCTTCCAGAAGCAATATAAAAGCTTGACAGCACTTAAAGCTTCCTTGATGGCATGGAAGTCCAGAGAGTCTATAAGCACAGAGGCAACTTAAGATAATGCTGGTCATGTCAAAAAAGTAGAGAGGAAGGTATGAATGATGAAAGATGCTGTCCTTACAACTCAAAAATCATTTCAGATCTTATGTTCATTCAAAAACATATCTTGCGTAACTCTGCAACAGACAATACTTGTGTGGTTTGGAAGAATATTAGGGCAGGAATCAACTGAACTAGTGGGATGGGGGATATTCAATTCTGTCAAAGTAGCTAGAGAGCTCACGGGAACAATTGAGAAGCATAGGCACAAAACCAGGTCTTCCCTTGGACTGTCATAAGAGCGTGACCCTTGGCCATTTTTAGTAACCGGCAAGTAGCACAAGATAAGTACAACTTATTTAAGCAAGTACTTTAGTATGCTTTCCTTTTTCTTGTGCTTGGAAATAGTGGATGATTTTTGTTTGGCTTCTTTTACTGCATGATTGTAATTCATGCTTTGTCAGGGCAAATTTGGATAAAAACTGAGTTTATAAAGGATTATATATAAACCAAATGCTTTAGGCGATTTTATGTGGTTAATCAAAAGTATTTGCAAGAGAAAGTATGCCAACAGACCTTTGGTGCTTAAAACTAGTATATTAATCAGCACAGTTATTTATAGCTAGTGAACTGAACTGATTGGATTTTTTTCTGTGATGTCCTACACTACTTAAACCGATCAATCTCATCCTGTCTTACCTGTAGGAAAAAGGGGAAAATGCTGGTGTCTTGCTCTTTCAGCCCATAATTAGTTTATCAACTTTAATTAAATTTTAGCCATGGTAAAGTCTTCTGTTCTAACCTTTTTAGCAGATTCTGGTCTCACTGGATAGTTGGAGACCTTCAGCACTTCAGTGATCTAATTGCCTTGAAAATCTGAGAAACAAACATGTGCTGGCTGATTTATTTTTTTTTCCTCCCCTAAGCCTTAATGTGGCATATGAATTTCATGTTAGATTTTTAAAAGTTTTCAAAGGAAAAAAATACTATTTTTAGTATTTAAAAAAATACATGTACAATGTACATGTACAATGTCAACCCCTACATGTAGGTCTATCAGAACAGTCATCTGCTGTCATTGAATGCCTTCTGGGTTTGGTCACCTGGTAATACACCTTTCTCTAATCTCTCCTGTGTTCTGCACTTTGGCAACTGATAGGTATCCTGACACTTAAAACAGATTGTGATTTGAATAATAAGTTATATATAGTAACAAATTAATACAGATATAACATTGGACCCAAATATAAAATGTCAGAGCTGGAGCTGATTAGAAATCTATGAGAAAGATGAGTTGAATGTTCTCCTGTGCAGAGACTTGCAAAAGGACCAAGCTATGCATAACTTTTTTCTTGAGAGATTATAGTTAAGATAAAATGACATTATCTGTTCTAGTGATGGGTAACAGTTGATTCGGAGATTAATTCCAGTTGCAAACAAGTTCCTATGAAGGATTCAAAAAACCTGAATGCATGACTTCCTCCAACTTTTCCATTCTTTGCCTTTCTCCCTGCATTCACTTCTCTCTTCACACACACCTAGTCTTTGCCAGTGTCATCTATATGAACACCTTCCAGCATTGATAAGACATGAACCTCTATGGGTAGAAAGCCACTAAAAAGCTAGGAGGAATAAAAGCTTTATCATTTTACAATGGGAATGGTAAAAGACTGATTGAAAAATCATGACTGGCTCCTACCTAGATATGACAGGACGTAATAATCAGCCCATCTTGCTGAAATGCTCTTGAGTGCCTGGGCTTCACAGCCGTTAGTACAAAGCGACAGGTAGACAGACAGCAGTAGTGAAACAGCAAACAAATATGTCAAAAGTAAATGAACCTAAGAATAACCACTTGAGAGCAAATTCACCCTTATTGTCTTTGGTACAGAAGGCTGTTTACTCTGCACTTGCTGCAAAAAGTAAAAAAAAATAATGGAAGAAAACTTGCTTTCTAGCTTCTAGCATTTATTTCATGTTGGTTCAGGAACTGTGTTAGCAAACCATCACAAAGATGAACATTATGCAGAGATGCTTGCAGCTTGTTGCAGAAAGTATACCTCCAGAAGTGTGCATATGCTGCTCTTCAGTTAGGCCTGTATCTAAGTCTGATTTAAGACATGGACAATTGCCTTTAAGAAATAATCTTAGTATCAAAGGAAGGCCTGGGGAGCCTTTCCTGGGTTCCTTTCCAGCCCTTGCCTTGCATTTCTCTCAAGCTGGATCTTGATATTTGCTTTATTCTAGAGGCTGTGTTTTAATACTTAAGAACAAATCTGTTAATGTGTGTCCTGTCGTACCTCCTTTCTACAGAAAATTCCTTCCATCCTCTGCCTTGTGTCTCCTTGGGTGTCCTCTCAGTGCTTTTAAGGAAACAGCTATTTCTTGTTATCTATCATCCACCTAGAAATTTGTTGTCTCAGGTGTAATGACTGCAGCAGAATTCTTCTATATAAATACTATTTTTACAGTCATCTAGCAGCATTCTTCAGTGCTGATGTTTATTTCATCTAAAAGGGGCAAAAGAGTTAATTGCATTGTCTAGAAACGGAGACAGAATCTTGCCAGCAACCACGAGGCATTATTGCTCACTTCGATATAACTGAACTCACAGTAGTGGCAGCTGGATTTAATTATAAGTTTGCAACCCTGTGGTTTCAGCAGCAGCTGCTGAAGAATGGATAATGCAAGTAGCCTTCGAAGCCATTCACATTAGAGATAAAACCTTGTCATTCACGGAGACAGCTGACTGAACAAGTATTAAAATGAACAAAGATTTCCCCAGGGAGGTTGCAGTATGAGGTTTGTTTTTTGTCTCTCTGGCTCTTGCTCACATATGTCAGGCATGCAGTATTTTATTGGGTGTTTCCACTCAAAAATATGAGACTATTCACAAATAAAAGTCCTAGAATATCTCATTGCCGAGCATATTGAACAGCAATGTGTGTGTATGTGTGTTTTGTATTATGAGTGATTTCTGTAATGCAGAGCATTGGTTGTGTGATTAACATGTGGCTAGACGAGTTCGAAAGGAAATAATACTTATTGGATTTTGTCGTATTTCTGTAGCAGTGTTATGAAGTAAGCACTATCCCTGCCTGAAACAAGAGGAGGGAGAGGAATGGGAGAAGATTAAACATTTGCTAAAGGCACATTAAAGTTTCACTTTATTTGTTACTTTATTCAATACATCAGTAATAGACTACCATGACTGATGTGCTATGGAATTATATGTGGTTATTGAAATTATATTTTCATTTTTAGATTAATATTTTTTCAGTTTTTATAGAATGGAAAATTTCAAATTCTAAAGTGAATTTGAGTCTTGAAAAACTAAAACTAGATGCTACAACCTCCAAGGCAATTTCAAATGTTTTCCAAGTCAGATTGGAACAAGAGCTAGATCTAAATGATGTGGAAATTCTAAGCTTGATACAGGTTGAAATATGCATACAAAGTTGGCTGTCTTGGTGCCATTCACTATGACATACCTTTTACACCCAAAAAACTGTTTGCTGCTATGACTTCCTTCTCCAGGAAGGCAGGTCTGCCTGCTCTGTGTCACTAGATTACTTGCATGTCTGTGTGTCTTCTGAAGACATTACAAAGCAAATCTGCACTACTTTGTGTACGTATACAGACCCCACAGTGTCATCTCCAACACAAGGATTTGCCCTAGCAGCTGTCTGAAAATCTTCCTTTCTAATGCTGTTGTATCGCTGGTGAGTTGGTATCCTACTCCCAGCAGTCTGGGTGGTATTTCAATGGTAATATGGTGATAGAATAGAATCATAGACTCATAGAATGGGTTGGGTTGGAGGGGACCTCAAAGATCATCTAGTTCCAACCCCCCAGCTACAGGCAGGGACATGTAACCTATAACATTCTTAATTAATCTCTAAAAGTATGTGGTATGGAAAGTTAGTATTACTTGTGGGTAATGATCAGTCTAGAAGTTAAGACCTGACATTTTTTCTTTTACAGTTATACAACGCATTAATTGGGTGAAGCAAGTTTAACTGTTCTTGCTTAAACTTTTCCTGCTCGGAAAGCCTTTCTAGCATCTCTAAAATGATTGTAACTCCACAGTACAAACCCCAACAATTACAGTCCTGAACTGTGGAGCAGATTTTCAACTCTGCTCAGTTCAGACATTCCCTGCTGTCTTTTTCCAGCATCACTAGTGATAGTTGCTTCCTAAAATGACTTCCTGTGCTCTCTTAAATTTTGAGGTGAGTAATGATTTGGAATACTGGCAATCTTTTTCTATTTTCTCTGCCATAAGACTTGTTCTCTGAAAATAGGCCATGTTTAACGTATGTTTTGTTGGGCACATAAAAACCTTTGGAAGCTGGTCAAATTCCAGATTTGACTGTTTCAAAGCTGGGCCTCACATAGCATTTCTTAGGCCTGCTCTTAAGTGCCCCCCTTTTTTCCCCCAATAATAAAGAAGCACTGAATTACACTGTTTAAAGTGCAGCTTTTATTTGTATAGGTAAATATCTGTCACTTCTGCTTTGTCACCTCTCTTATGGAGGAAGAGGCAGTTACAGATGAGATGGTCTCTGGAGGTGATAGCCCTATGATTCTTTGAAATTCTTTCATTTTTGAGTGTCTTGATCATTCTTCTTTCTTTTCTGTGTTCATTTTTTTTCCTGTCCTTGGTACTTTCCAAGCCTGAAGTTGTGACTTAAACTTTAGAGCCAGTTACTTCAAAATTGTTTTCTGCTTCTTCAGGTACTTTCTAATAATCTCTTCTAAGTACAACCAAAGTTGAAAAGGCTAAACTTATTTCATGGCCACCTGGAGTAAAAGTGGCTACTCTGGTTTTTTTAGATGTTTGAGAGATTCTGATGGTGTGAATCACTTGTAAGGTACTGAAGTGAGGGAAATAGTGTCTGTGCTGTCCTTTTAAAGAAAACTTATTTCTGTTTCCTTTTCTGTAAAATCTAATTGCTTTTGGTTGACCAAGAATTCATGGTCAATTGCTTTTCTCACTATTACCCATGCTGCAAGTATAGCTTTTGTGTTCAGGGTTGCTGACCTGAATCTGTTTTCTCTCATCATAATCTCATACTGTTTTGGAGCTCAGAAAAGCTGGCAGGAGTTAGGGGAGGCAATATTGATCCATTAGACAGTAGATGTGTCTTACATTGTTTATTTCACATGTGAATACTAAAAATACTGTTAGTATATAACATAAAGGCTAAGTGGGGGAGGGAGGAGGGAATAACCCATTCCAGTGGAGATTCTTTTTTGGGTTAGTCTTTCACTTGTCCATCCATCTCTTCTTCCCCCTGCCCCAACCTGAAATGTACCTGCATGTACAAGTGTGACTTCTGCTTCTTTTCCCTACCCCACAGCTCTTACTATGGCATCTAGATCCCAGTGTCTCATTTATGCTGTAAATAATGTAGAAACTCTAAATGTAACTTAGAGATGGGGGGGAAAAGTCAGACTCAATATAATGTTAAGCCTCCTGAATATTTTTCTTATTTTGGATCTTTATACCCTGTGGAACATACTCTTGAAAGTGTGTAATGCTTGCTTAGCTGAATAGCCTTGTCTGCTCATTGTGGTACCAGAATAAATAAGGACTGTTTATGTAAGTGATGTTTTCCAAGCTGGCATCTGCAGTGTATCACTTCTGGATCTTTGCACAGTCAAAGAAACTGAGTTCAATTAAATCCTCTTTTCCCTGATTTCTCTGCTTTGTGGTTAGAATCTGCTTTCACTGAATTGGAGATGGTACTATATGAACATATTTTGGAACTGAATTTGGAATTATTTTTGACCTTAGCATAGCAAAGCAACAGTCTCCACTTGTAATAATCTTTAGTTTTATATGTGTGTGAAGCAACAGGAAGGAGAATGTGCTAACAATGTAGATAACAGACAGATGTTCATCACAAGATAAATTTAATAACTGTGAAATAAGTGAGTATTTTAACAATGCTTGCTAAATTCTTTGCATGGGGAGCAAATTTATCTGTGGCATGACTGTACAATTACCTGCTGATTGCAGTGGAGTTGTACTTCATGTCTCTAGAGAATTTAGCTACAAGTTGTTTCACTTCTCCTCTGGAACCTCTGTTCCAGCCAAGTAAATTTGAGACAGAATAAAATTGCACAACACATGGGGAAAAATGAAAAAAGAGAAACTGTAGGTGTAGCTCTAAGTCATCATCTTTGTATTTCAGATAGCTTTGTGTGACGATCCATTTATCATGGCAGTTGTTCATTATCCTGCCAGCTACTTGGCATTATCATTTATTCTGACAAGCACATAATAAAGCTGAGAGTTTTAGAACTGATGAACTACTGTATATGTGAATAAATACTTTAGGATTTTTGGGGTTGTGCAACTAATTCAATTTCACCAAAAACATTTTCTTTTGGTTTAATCTAATTTGGTAAGAAAATGGGATGACAAATCAAACAAATCATGAGCAACATAAATGCTATATATCCTATCATGGAATATGGACAGCTTTTTGGAGGTGAAGGATGAAGCTAACAGTAGTTTAGAAAAGTATATGAAAGGTGACAACTTACTGAAATTTTCACAGAAAATTTCAGTTACCCATGCAGAACAGTGCAAACTGAAGTTTGGTCAGTACCTGACTCTTCCCTTGTTTTCTCAAAATTCCTGTGTATTCTTAAATAAACCTTTGTAACATAAGCATGCTGTCTTTATTTTAAAAAAGTTGTCTGACATGCTGCATGCATGCTTTTGTTGTAAAAGCCTAGTTGGGCAGTTAGTGAACTCCAGCACTTCGTAGAGTTCAGTTACTGCATCCCAGGAATTATTCTTTCCACATGCTTTAATCTTAAAATAAATAAGGAAGACTGTTTAAAGAAAAAAGCTTGAACTACCCCTAAATATCCAGTCCCCCGTATTTGTGAAGTTTCAGGTGTACCTAAACATTTTGAAAAGAGAGATGAACAGGTTATAGTGGGAGAGAACTCATGAGGGAGGAGTTGTGCGAGGTTAAATGTGTTCTGATGCGGCTTTGGTTAACAAGAAGTTCTTGAAACGGGGCTACTCTGTCAGTGCAAGTTCTCCTTATTAATTGCTGTATTACTCTCATGCCCTCTTTATGAATGTTCATTTACATAAGCTTTCAAAAATGCAAATACAATGCCAGTGTTTTTCTTTTTTAATAGACATATCAAAGTATCAAGTGGAAAGTGTGTATAGAAACAGCATACTCAAATCTAACCGGATGAAAATACACTATCAGGGTAGCGTTGTGCTCGGGGATTCAGGAGTTGAATACGCTCGAATTGTGGCTCATCGTAGTGAGGTTGTAGTCCAACTGCCTTGCACAACCATTTCTGGCTGACCTGCAGTGCAGTTCATTCTGTCTGTACAGTTGATTGGATATAGCACCTTGAGTTTCGTTTGTCCTTTGTCCTGACACAGGTACTTAGTAACTATCACCTGATTTATTTTATTGGGCTTGTTCCCTTCCAATATCAAACTTCCTGACTTAGTAGTTTTAAGCAGGTCATATTTTTTTGCTCTGTTGGGAGGCCCATATTTCTGTCACCATTTCAAAGGTTTTCTGTGTGGTCATTATTAACCTTATTCAGTACGAACAGGAAACCTGTTAGATTTTTTTTAACTAATAATGGTGAAGAACTGTTGCCTACATAGCATACTATCTTGACAAATGTGCCAGACTCTTAATGACAGCCTAATGCCTATAGCCTAAATTAGTTGATGACTTACACAGCTTTGATGCACTGAGGCATGAGGACAAAGGATGGGTTATTACACTTGTCTAGAAACCACATCAATGTGGCTCATGTCTTACATTATGCACCTTCCTGGGGAAAAGAAAATGAATATAGCCTCTTTGTATGAGAGCAGAGTGACTGGAGGTTGTTCCAGTGCTGTTGCATTGGCATTCCAGTTGAGGGACAGAGTGGCTCTCCTTTCTCCAGCACTGTCTAGAAAGAATCTAGCCACCTTTCTGAAGTCATTTTGCTGCCAATGCAATTCAGGATTGTCTTTCATCCACTGCAATGTCTTTCCTTGCTTTCCTTCTGTGTTTGATCTTGCAAGACGTTAGCATTATCTATGAGGCTCAGTGGTAGGCGGCTTTGGTGGTCCCTAGGACATGGGCCAGAGCGTGTTGCAATCTCCTGTGAAACATATGTCTTCTGCATTGCATTTTATTGCACTACAGCATGATTAAAGCTGGTACAGAAATTCCAGAGAGCGTATGTGAATCACCCAATCTCCTTCCCAGGCCAGGAAGGACTTGTTGCTGCGCCAGCAACTCAAATCTGCAAAGGCAAATGCTAAATGGCATCGTGCCGTCTGGGTTGTTCCTCCCCAGGTCTTTCCTTCCACTATAAAAGATTGTCCTATTCTTGTATTCCTGTTACTCAGCTCTTTGGGATTAATAGATAAGTGCTTCCCTGGAGGAGCTGAGAAATATATAGGCCTTAAAGAATCAACAAGCCTTGTAAAGGAAGCAGTGTACCAACGGATAGAACTGCAGAAGCATTTTTTCTTTATGAGCACTTGCCCCATCTCTGCTTTTGCACAGCCTAGCAGAAGCTATTTGCATTGCATTTGGTCTCTTACTCTCTGTTTGAAGGTTTTGTGTGGCAGGTATTTAGTTATGTTTAAACTCTACATCAGGTTTATTTTATTTTTCTAGAGAAAACAAGCACTTAACCTTTCAACAAATTATATGTAACAAAATTAAATCGAAACTGGTATGTTTTTCTGATTGTTGCAATCTGTAGCCAGCTTTTAGATTGAAAAAAATAGGTCTCTGATCAAAAGTACCATATGCACACATTGACGTGCAGGAAAGTCTGACTCAGTGGCACATCAGGCCTGTGTCAAATGGAGTTGGTGAAGATGCAGTCCAAATGCAATGTGGGAACAGTACGTTGACAGCACTTCTCTGCGAGAAAACACGCTTTATGCTGAGAATCCACAGCTAAAGGGTAAAGAAGATCACTGGGATGGTGTTGCATTTTTGGTTTAGCTCCTGTGTTGTTTTCCACAGGATGATGGGGGATCATAATGGTATTGTGATTTGTTTTTCTAGTTCCTCTAAAAATTAGATAGTTAAGTGTAGAGTGAATGCTTTGGTAGTCATCTAGAGACCTCCGCAAGCAATTTATGGAAAGTCTACATATGTGGGGAAAAAAGTGTCTTCATGTGTCTGGACAGAAGCAGAGCCAGTAGTGCCCAATCGGGCAAAGATTTTCTTAAAGTTGCTTCTTCCTCCAATTTCTCCTACTTCTGCATGCATGGATTGTCATAGAAAGGCTCATGGCTGTGTGTAAGTAACTGAACGTGTAACAAATGTTCTCTCTTGGATTAGTTACTAGGGGTGAGTCTGAGGCACTTCTGCAAGTTTAAGGGCTTTTTACTGTTGGGTGTTTTTGGTTTTTGTTTTTTTCCTGGCCAGGTTTCTTTCTGATTAAAGGCTTTAATGGCCGGGACTAGTGTGCAGTATTCACATTCCTTCATTAGGAGTAATCTACTGCAATGTTGGGGTTTTCTAAATAAAAAGCAAATTTGAAACTAGTGATGGAAATCAGACATCCTTCCCCACAATGAACCCACTGATGAAAATCAACTAGAAATGTTCTGAACCTGTAAATGTGGAGAAGGTAGATTAATATTGCTTCCTTTTCCCGTTTTATTACTGTTTGATGTTGCTAGATGAGCACAATAAACCATTTTGTTAGTTTTAGTCATGCATGTCTTTCTCCCTCTTCCTTCAATATCATGAATCAGACTAATCCTCTCTTCACTTTTTATCATACTGCCTTTAAAAGTCAAAATATAAATTGGTCTTCCTCAAAGTTTCTTTTGACCTTTTCTGCTGAACAGTCTATTCTTGTTTTGGATAAATACAAAGATGTTGGCATGCAAATCTTGCCAAACTTTTCAGATTACTTTCTTTTATCAAATGGCGTAGTTGCACTTCTGGCCACCTCCTGGGGAGAATAGCAATGCCTAGACTAGTAGATTCTCCAGAGTGGCTCAGACACCTGTCTTACCTCTTACTACTGCTAGGAATAGCAGCAAGTAACACTACATCAAGTAACCCCACAAATGGGGTAATAGGGTTTTTCTTGGATGTTGAAAGGAGCACAATGAGCAATCTCCTAGAGCTCTAGCTGAGCTCTCAAAATGCCATTTGAGGATACTGGCTGTTCTAGCCAGAGATGCCCAGCTGTCCTATCTGTGCATTAGGGCATCCTCTCCAGGACCTACTTAGCCTAGTTGTCCTCCTTGGCACTCTGTTGAAGGTGTCGTTAGCTGTTCCGTAGGGTTCTTTCAACATTTCATGAAGAGGTAGCACAAAGGTCCCTGCCTCTGGGCTTACAGGCAGGAATAAATATTACTTAAATGGATGACTGACCATACAAACTGTAGTTCTGGGCACAGGGAATCATTTCAGCCCCTCTAAAACATCTGAGTTTCTTCATGGCTCTGTCCTTGACTTGTTTGTCTTGTTTTCTGTCTGTGGGCAAGCAGCCCCCCGAGTTTTCCTCACCTGACTCATCTATGAGCTAAATGTTCTAAGGTTTGGTTTTTTAAGATTTGCAAAGCTTTTCTGAATCTTGCATACTTACCTTTTTCTCTGTACAGATAATAATTCTTTATAACACTCATTAAAAGCTTATTGTGTTCACAATGAAGTAAGATTCTGTGGCTTAAAAAACCCACTCCTTTCAAAATTCTTTTTAAAGTATTGCAACAACTACATTAAAACTGCAGAGGTCTATTGATTTAATGCACACAACAATATGGTATTGTGCTATGTTGGGTTTCTTCTAGTAGAAATGTATTATTGATTGTTTTCATTTTGACCAGCTGGTAGTGGCTAGCAAAGTAAGTCTATGCAAGTTGCCAATAAAAACAGAAAAAAAAAAAAACCAAAACCCCAAACATTTGAAAACTTTCTTGCCACTTTGAGATCATTACAAGTATACTAGAGTCAAACATTCTTTCTCATACTTAAGTAAATCATTGTCATCATCTTACTGAGAATAGACTTAAGCTTAAGATGCAAGTTTATATAAATGGCAGTACTCTGTAACTTGCTGTTACAATCCATAAGTAGGAAAAAAGTGAATGTTGCAAATTTTGAAGAGACTTTGGCTGAAATTACCCTAACTTATCCACTTTTCAGCCCTGCTGACTTCAAGGGAAGTATGTGAGGCAGCAGAGGACTTGATACATAGTTAGCCTCAATAAAATAGAGGATCTTCTTGATTCTTGGATACTTTCAGCTCCTATTGAAATCTCTGGGAGCTCTTCATGAGAAATAATGCAACTTCAGGTTAAGATGCATGAACTTGAAACAAGCTGTCCCAGCAGAGTTTGGGAGAGCTGGAGCATCATGGTAAAATACCATGTTGTAGATGATGGATCTGTCTGGCAGGGTCCCTCCTGACTGCACGCACCCTAAGCGTGTTTTGAAGCATGAATAGAATTTTGGCAAGTGGTGCCGTTGCCATGGAGTAAATGAGAAATTATCACCTTCTAGAAGAAGTGTGATGCTGGACCTCACAGACAACTTCCGTTCTCATTTGTTTTGCTTCTGGGGAGAAGGCATACTTGAACCTTTCTGTCCAGTGACTCTAAGCTGGTGCTGAGTCAGCATGGCAGAATAAAAGTACATTGTAGTTCAGGTGGAGAGGATAAATAGTTGGATGGAAGGGAAGAGAGGAGTTTTAGCTTAGGTGGATAGCAGTGTTAAGTGATATGGAATGACATTTCTGCAATTACGTGGCTCTGGGACTATGTAGGCAGAGGGAATAGTTCTGGAGCCAGAGGAGAAAACTAGGAATAGGAGCCAGGAGCGTGGATGATTGTTTCATTTTTATTCTTATTATTTATTACATTAATTTTTTAATAGAATTTTTTTCCTGACTGAAGCCAAAAAGTTAGTGGTTTCTGATACAAACTAAGGTTCTGGTCTTGGCAGTGAAGTGCAGCTACAGTCATCTATCTAGGATTTTGGCCGAATGGCTTGCTTAACTCTGCCCATCTGTCACAAGCATGCTTTGTGCTGTGGCAGAGTGAAACTGGGAGTTTGACTTCAGAGATGCTTGTTATGCCTGGCATGTCACTGTTCATGACAGATCTGATGTACTCATGTAGCAATTAATGGTGGTGCAGATTTTCTTTTGGCACCATCATGTTTCATGAGTTTTCATCATCCTGTACTTAGTTTGAAGTGAACAAAACACTGCATACTAGAGACAGCGAGGGCTGAGATTGCAGATGCCTTTGCAAATAACATGAGAGAAAATGTGGCATAGCGTAGGGTTGGCCAGGCAACAATATTTCTGTTCTGTGATTATTCTCAAGATCAGAGTTGTTTTTGTTTTGATCTTGCTCTAATTCAGAATAGAGCACCAAAATTCAAGTCTTTATGGACCTGAAGATCTCCTTCGGGTAGAGTACACGTAGAACTTTAGAAGACACCTGCTTTGGCAGGTGCTGAATAAACCTGAAATGATCTCTGCAACTTCCATTATACTCATCAATAAAATGAAGAGCTGTTCAGCGGCACAGCATGACGTGTGCCTGGCTCTGCACGAGCCTTGCAGCTCGGCTGTTTCAGGGCCCTGGCCAGCACAACTTCAAGACACAGGGGAAATCTGTCTCCCAAGAACATCCCTGCTATGTCACTGAAGGAAAATCCTGTGGTTTCTGGGTCCGTAACCCCTCCAGATGGTCTCTTATGGGTTGTTGGAGACCAGGGATCTCTAGCAGCCATCTGCGTGAGCTGCTGAGAAGCTATGCTCTTCACTAACATATGCCTCCTCCGTGTTTCATCAGAACTAGATTTCAGCTCACATGTTTTCTCTAAGATACTTCTTTCAGTGAATGATCTAAAAACAAGCAAGCTTGTTTTTCTTGGAAAATCCTCAATAGCCTTTAATGTATATTTAATTCTGATGTTTCTGGAAGATCTGACTGGCATGATCCACTGTAGTGGGCCTCTTCTTATAGATAACCAACAGAATGAACTTAGTACAGCATTAAAATCTCTTCTGCTGAGAATATAACTACTTTTTTAAAATGTACAACTAGTAAAATAAAACAGCAAATAAACCACTTTGCCTCAGAGAGAAATTGAGTGTACATATTTAGGCTAAAATATGAAATGTTTTAAAGCAAGATACAGTATTCACACCTATTAATGTAAAAAAATAGTAAAACAACAATAATTTTTATCTTCACCAAATAAAGATCCCCAATGCTAATCTCACTTAAGCCCATATAAATAATTACTCTGAATTAATTTGAGGTTTCTGTTTATTCTGCAACGCAATTGTCAGACAGCTGTTTATATGCAATTGTAGCTTTATAGCCTTTTTCCGCCGCTGTTGATGCGAATGTCAAACTTTGCTTCCTTCAGTAGAAGGAGAATTGAACCCTTAGCTTACATCTTAAGAATGAGAATACATACACAAGCTTTTACTTTATATAAATTGTTACAGAAAACCTTCCTGTCTAGGTTCTCAGTGACTAGAATGTGTTTTCCATATTCAACCGTAATGAGTAACAAGTTGAAACTTGCGTTACTGTTGCTGGTTTTACTGAGTATTACACCATATTTCCAAATGGTTTTATAAGCATAATATTTCAGGATTTTGCTTACTGTAGTCTTTAAACTGAAAAATGGCCTTCTAGAGTTGAGCTGTCCCAAGTCCAGTTTGGCAGCTGTTCCTTCGTAGACTTGTTCGCTTCTCACTTTAAATCTTGTTGATCAAGTTATTCCATGTTCCATTACAGATTTCTTATATAAATAACTTTAAATCTCAAAGGGGCTGAAACAACAGTTGTGGCGGCCAATTCTGGACTGTAATTTTTCTGATCTTTTTATGCCTTTGCTGGCAGTGAATGTGTGTATTGGTCCCGACACAGCTACTGCACTCTTGGCTGCCTTTTTTTTTTTTTTTTTTTTTTTTTTACTTTTCCATTATTAACAGTATCAAAGAATAACTTAGTCACCTCAGCCTAGGTCTGAATACGCTATTTTCTGGTCATTTTTGGTCTTCCAGCCTGGAAGACCTGGATCATCTAGGCTTTAGAAGAGACTTAAAGTAGATTTTTAATATAGGAAAAGATTCCTCGAAGCTTGGATTTTCTTATTTTATTCCCTTTGCCAGTATTGTGTGACAACTGAAATGCCCAGTAATAACAGCTTCAAAGCATCATTATTTAGATAGCTTTTCCCAAATACTACTAAATTCCTTCTCTGTTTTCCTGCTATTAATAGGGATGGAAGGGACAGATGTTAGATGTGTTTTAGTCACTTTACCTTTTGCGCAATAACAAAAAGCTTCTACTAAAAATCAATAACTTAGTATGCAAAAATGAGCAAATGTCTCCAAAATGTCTGTACCTTTTAATTAGCAATGCTACACGTCAGTATTCTTGCAATGAACACCCCCTGTGGAAGAAATTTTTTTAAAATTACTTTTTTTGGGTGTGGGGGAGGGGGTCTTGATATACTTTAGCAAAAACCTTTTCTGAGAGTGTACACATATATATATCTGCAGAAAGGTGCTGAAGCATGTCATTGAACTGAGTGATTGACTGGTGGCTATATGGCCTCAAAATATGTTAGAGAATCTACCTTTTTTTAAAAAAACAAGTCTTCTTGGTTTCAATAAAGGCAGAAGGAACAAGCTCCTTTTAAATGGTGTGAGGAAACTCCTAACAGCTTCTTGACTTATATCTTTTCCCCAAGCCACCTGTGTTACAAGGTGGTAATTCTGTAAGTTTTATTCCAATTTTTAGGATCACCTAATATATTGATATTGTTTGTTCATGGGTCTGACATGTATAGAAATCGTCTTGTAAGGAATATATTATTTTGGGGGGAGTGTGTGCATGTGTATGTACACGTATATATACAAAGGGTAAGAAAGAAGATTGATTTTTGGGAATCTGTAGAATTTTTTTAGTGAAAGATCATAAAGCTAAGTAAATGATGTTTCTCTGCTTTGCTTAGGGAGCTGTTTACATACACATACAAATAAACTCCAAGTCCGAGTTCACTATTACTAAGTAGTGTCTGTGCATCATCCTGTATACATACAGAGAAATTCTTTCCAGCTAGCCTCTTCCCAGCTAACCTTCTGACAAATGCTTACAAAAGAAGACCCTTTCCGAGACAATCTTTTTTCAGAGGACCTGTTCCTCAGCTGAGCGTTCTTTAGGACTAATCCTTCGGCACTAGCCTGGATATTGAAATCTAGGCACCATTAGCTTGACTGTCCCAATTACTTTAATTGACGTGGACGTATCTGAGCAGAGAGGCTGTTTCCAAGGTTACCAGGATTTGAATTACAGCATCGCTTTCAAAAAGAAAAAAGGAAATAAAAGCGCCGCCACCCCTTCCTCTAAACTCCAGTCCTTTTAGAAGTCAAAGAAATTGTAGTACGAGTGGAGTAGGCTCTTCCCAGCACTAGTAAATTTGATCCTAAGCAAAATTATCTAATGTCTTATCTAATGCTGTGGCCACTTTGATTTGCTTTTGATTTATTTGCAAAGTACCAGTGTTATGACTAAATGCTCTTAAAGGATTGGTTTCTGGATCATGCCTGCAGCCATTGGGGAACATTGTGAAGCACTTTTTTCAGTGTCAGACCCATGTGCACGTCTGGCACAAAGAAAACACATCTTCTCTCATTGCCCATTTTCTGGAGACATGTGTGTTATAGTCAATAGGAATGAGAGTTGAGCCTTCAGCTCTGTTCTGTATTAATGTTTAAATGTTCATCTTATAACAAGTTGGCATAATTCTAGAAATACTGTCTTCCAAAGACTTTTAAATAGTTCTTCAAAATAATTTCTGTGCTGTGATGCAACTCTTAGTTCCATTGCTGCATTCCAACATCTGTTTCACTTTAGTGGGAATTTCAAACACTTATCTTCAATGTGGCATGTGAAGTTTTTAGAATATAATTTTATCCAGTTTTCCAGGGGCGGGTACTGGAAATGGCAGCAGAGCGAGTGCAGGTTTTGAGGCTGTCCTGGATTACAAGAGGAGGTACAAGAGAGGTTAATACTTTAAACTGTTTTGTCTCCATTGTCCTCCCGCCCCACTACTGCTGACTTCATTGTGCATACCGCACTGTCATACAAAGACTAGGAGTTTGTTGTGACATCTGGAGCTTCTGTCTGTCAGGTTGGTGGCCTTCTTTCCTCCATAATGTAATTACATATTTGAGTCATCCACCTCTTTGCCTCGCAGGCTCTTCTTTTCCCCAGGTTCACTAGGAGTGGTGGACACCTAAAGGACCTGGCAATGATGGCTGCAAAGGAAGAGAAAACATTGGAAGGGTGGAGGGAGAATGCAGCAGGGACAGGGGAGCATCTATAAAATATACATTAATATAGACATTAATCTCTGTCCTCTGGCAGTCAGTTTTGCATTTAGTTTTGGGGATGATCATTGTGGGAATTGACTCAGCCAGTGCTGGAGCTGAAGACTTGCTGTTATCTCCCCTTCTACTGTCTTGTTGACTAAGTTGTGCTCAAAAGTTCTGAGGATCATTTTGTCCTTAATTCTACATTTTCTGTAACAATCTAATGGAGAAAGACTCTCTGCCTGTAAGTTCAGCCAATTAACTTTCTGTGAACTCTCCTGCTAAATTTTCCTCTATTTCCATCATTGTAAATCAGGAGCAGCTTAACTGGCCCCACTCTGAAGTCACTTTATGTAATTGAAACTGGAGAGTTTGAAAGCCAATCTGCAAAAGGTTTTGTGACAGAAATTGTTTTAAGAAAATTGTTTTAAGAGAAGGAGCTTTATTTCCTGCTGTGGAGATACTACGTCAAGAACCTAGCCTGTATGTTGTGGTACAAGGAAAGGTACCCAGATAAGTTCTACCTCAGCATCTCCTGTAGACATAATACCTGCCACTAATTCAGTTTGCTGGTTGAACAGGGCAGTACCACTTTCCCCAGTGCTCTGACAGACCCATGTTCCCGAAGTCCCTGATTTGTCTGGAGCACAAAGCAGCAAAAGGCAGTGAAAGCCTCATTACTGGTTCAAACCTATTGATAAGCGTCTGGAAGTAAAATAAGAGAAATTCCATGATCTCTCCAGAGCAATTATATAGCTGCGATGAGTTAAATAAAGTTCAGTAAGACACACTGGACTCGCAGCATTTTATGATCATCAGTCATCTGCGTGGATGAGACTGTAATATTGGTTATGGGCATGCTGTCAAGACTCTGCAAGGCTCTAGTGAGGAATAGTTTGCAAGACTGTTTCATCATAAAATTTGTCATGTAAGAGTGAAAACAATTTTTTCTTATTGGACACCACTGAAATATACATGGATCTTATCCAGTGGATATCTTCTTTTAAAGCCTTTCTGGATTATATCTGCTTTATTAAACTAGAACCATTAAAGAAAATAAAAGGCTGTTCTCGGAGCCTGAGATCTTTTAATTAGAGAATCGGAGAATGCCACAATAGGTGGGGAGAGCTTGTGATAAATTTCCTTTCTAGTCCATGGTTCAGGTGTTTACAACAGGAAATGATTTATGAGATTAATCTAGATTTCAGACTGTTTGGCACGAAGACGACACAAGAACACCCTCTGAATAGCATAATGAAACTAAGGCATTTAATTTTTTACTATCTTCCTTCAACAAGTGAAGCCTGCCAGTTCTAAACATATGTGCCATTACTGAGTTAATCATATAAATGATACATACACAGCAATGATGCACAACTTGTATTTGGAATTACTGAGTTGTCTTCATACTATTTCTGTGAAAAATAGCTTTTTTAAATAACCTTTTAGAGCTCTGAATAGAGAATTGCATTCCTTAGTGTTAAACTGGAGTTTTTAGACACTGTGACATGTGCCAGGAGGCTTGTGTTAAGAACTGGACAAATGCTGAGCAAAAAGATAATCCATATAGAGCAGGCTTACAAAGAGAAAATGACAATGAGAAAAGACTTTTTTTTTTGAAACCAAATATACTAAGAACATCTTCTGTTGAACATATTTGTTTCTTCATTTTAAAATTCAGTCATCACTTTCTATACAGAATTGACCACTCTGGATAAATGAATTGTAAATAAGACTTCTTCCTTTAATTGCATAGGTACAGTATTCTCCCAGTATTTTTATGCTGGGACCAGTACTGCTATATATGTATGTTGTGCTGGGACCCAGTACAAGCTATACCGGCACGGAACCATTTCTGAATGTGTCTGAAAGGGTGTTGGATGCAAAATGAGTGTGGCAGCGTAGCCCTGCTCTCCATACTCACCTAGCGCAAAGGCCAAGAAGGTGCAGAAATGCTTTGTAGTGGCGTGGTTAAAGGCCAGCAGAAATCCCATCTGTGAAACCATCACAATCATAACCTCAATTGTGGAGAGGTCACGGGGAGGGAGGGGGAAAAGTATAGTTGCAGCTAGTTTTTACAAAGACTACTAGTAGAGACTTTGTTACAAAAAAAAACCCAAACAAACAAAAAAAACCCCAAAAACAAACCCTAAAAAATTATATATTCTGAAGGAAGTGCTTTGTTTTGACACTGTTTATCTAAATATTGTCTTTTTCTAGCAAATGTGGTTATTTGTAACACACACACACGTACATACTTCACAGACATACTGTAGGAGTTGCTTATAAAACACATTGAGACTGTTTAGTCATCCAGTCAGGCACCTACCTGTACCAAACCATGATTTTCTAGTTCCAGTTTCACCAAAATAACGGGGATGTGGAGTCAGATTACAAACTTTTGTTCCAGCCTATTGAAAAACTGCTTTAACGCATGCTTCATCATTTATCGCCTCATTTATATTCAACTGCTGTTCTGGGATTTGCCAGATTCAAAGATTTTTTTCATTTTACTATTCCTCTGTTGGTTTTGGTTTTTGGTTTTTTTTTTTTAAAGTAGTAGCTGGTTGTACTTCATAACTGTCTGACGGTGAAGTCATGGCTCCCTTAAAATTGATGGAAAAAGTCTCATTGAGTGTAGTGAAACTGAGTTTTCCTACTGAAATCTGTTTTTAATTATGAAAACAAACCTTTCCTTTTTTTTTTTTTTTCTTCGCCTTCTCTCTCCTTGCTTGACTTTTCATCCTTGTTCACTTGCATCACATTCAAATGCTCCTACTTGCACGTTTTAGCAACAACAAACTTTATTTCTTTTGGATAATTGTCTTTCCTCTCCCATCCTTGTGCCTTTTGAAGAGAAGAAATAGCCCAATAGTTTTGATGCTGACAGCAAGTAGAACATGCTGGAGACAAGTCAGAAAAAATATACCGAGGTTGTCTGTTCATGCCTGGAGTTGTTGTTGAAAACCGAAGGAGCTATATTCCTGACTAAAGGTATTGCAGTGTACATAAGTCTTTAAGATCTCACCCTAGATGTCTCACTGAGTGCTCAATCATCCTACTGAAGTTAAAAATTAATTCAGCATATGCCAGAAGTCCTTAAGTAGTTGGTTGAAGCCTGTTTTATAACTGTATAGTATTCTGCTTCCTCAGTTAAACCTTTTTAATGTCTTTGAAGAAGTGATTCTACTTACAATGGCCAACAGGTGTTTGAAGAAACCAGATCGCAGTGTTTTACAAATGCATACACGGTAAATAAAGCACAGTAGTTGCTTTGGTGAGAATTGTTCTGTTGTAAAGCCCTGGCTTTGTAATGCCTTTGTAAAGAGGGAATTGGATGTACAACTTACTCCATTGTTAGGTAACCTCAGCATCCCGTTCCTATGAAAGCGTACATGAGAGAGGCTCGTGGCCCTAGATGTTGCTTTGCCACAATTGTGTTTCTGTAACAACTTGGGGAATCATTAATAAATTTGATACGCAGGTTCTCCCCCCAAGTATTTCTTGCAGCTGAATGGGGGTTTGTACAGGATTTCAGAGAGGCAATTGTGTTTACAGTTTATTTTGAGTGAAATAAATGTCTCTTTTTCAAGCAGAATTGAGCAGATACGTTGTATTAAAAACCCCACCAAAGGCTCTAAAAGTTGTCCAGTGGGTAGCCTGCTTAATAAGTAATTATTTCTAACATTCTGTAAATTAACAACTCTTAAAACATGAAAATATTTGTCTGTTGAACTGTTCTTGTAATGTTCTCTCTTGTTATTTTTCTCTTTTCTTGTATCTGGAGATTTGAAAATAGCTGAAGATATTTCAGGTTTTGTACCCACTTATTTTTATTTTTAGTTTTTGTATTGCTCACCTCTTAGAACAAAGTCTCAAAGGATGCTTCTGAAAGAATTCATTAATGATCCTTTTTTGAGATATGTTTTTCAAGGGATTATAAAAAGCACCTTCTGATCCCATTTCTTACTACCAGTTTCTTCCTGGGGTTGTCAGTTAATTTGGCTGTTCCTCAGTTTCTGAAATAAAACTGAGCTTATCTTGTAGTGAGATGTTTGACAACTGTTATGCAGCTAACCAGAATGAGAAAGGGTAGTCATGGACAGATTTTTAGAAACTCTAGTAACCTTGTGCATAAAATTCATATGTTCTTGTAGTTCTTCAAAGGTTATACCTTTTGTGATTGCCATCTTTAAAAAAAAAATTAAAAAAAAAAAAAGCTAGAAAACAGTTTTCTGCATGCTAGCATTTATTGCATTGCATCTGTAAGTTGCCCACAATTTTAGGAAAAATAAATATCATTAAGCTACGTGCTCAAAGACTTTATATGTATTGCAACATCTTCCTGTTTGTGCTTTGACTTGATAATGCCACATCTGTTCACCAGTTATTGCTTAAAAAAGAACATGAACTAGAACTGTAATAAATATTGGCCAGCACTCGTAGTAACCTGACTTTCAGCTGAAGTTATTCTTCCATTTTAATCCTTAGCAATAGCAGATTTCATTGCAGATACATAGTCTTCCCCAATAACGGCAAAATTTCCTTGGTGAAAAGGTAAAGTTCTGAAGAGTCTGTAATTGTGACAAAGCTTTGATCAATATGTACTTCCCTAAAGATTTACTATTTATTGTTCTTGTTAGGGAGCTGGTGAAATGATTTACCTTCTGGAGGACTGCTGTGTTGAAACACACCGAACACAGCATCACAAAACCAGATAAGACAGTTAATCTAAAAGTCCATAGTAGAATAACAAATATTATTATGGCCTATGCCGAATGGGCTAGTGTGTTCCTGGAGAGCTGCTTAGGTGATTCACGTAGTCCTTGTTTCTGTTACTGCTGTCTGTGATGAGTAACGGTGTGCTCTCCGGAACACAGGGTTTTTACAACTCCTCCTCTTTGTGAAAATCTGTTGCTCCATGCCAGCTATATCAGCTGTTATTTAGATGGCTCAAATATATACTTTCAGAGGACAAAAATATACAGGCGTTGCTGAGTAAAGTTGAGAGGAATTCTTCTACTTTCACTCAGGCTCCTTATTGATACCATCTTGGGATGCAGAGCCCAAGTCAATCCACTTGCCCCTCTGTTCCTGTGGAATATAAAAATGCCAACTTGGAGCTGTCTCTTGTTTGCTGTATAATTTTCAACCATTGACTCTGTTCTAGGATGCCCTCAGGAGGCTATTAAGAAAGTAACTCACTGTGGGAATCCAAAGTGTAGTGATAATAGTTTGCTGTAAACTACGTAAAGGAAGAATTTTATAGATCGTTAAAGCTCATTTTAACATTGTTTATTTCGTCTTCTGCTTTGGATTAGTGCAGATATCATTGCAGACAAAGGATGAATGATTGCTGCTGGATTCATGAACTTTGGATCAGGGTGTGTAGGAGTCAGTGAATAGAAACAGATGGTTCCTATTGGGCAAACAGGTTCTGGGAAATCAAACTAGTGTGTATTTTTTTACTTATATTTTTGCAAGTCACGATTTCAAGGCCTCTAGTGTGCTTTCAGCAGATGCTTCCAATGAGAAATTCTTACTCTTTCTGACAGTAATATTAATGCACACTGCCTGTCCAGCACACTCCATATACTCCATAGTTAGTAACACTAGAAGACTAGAAAATATTGGTAAGTGTGATAAAACCACATTAGCAAAAGCAAGTATACTGTCCTTCCGAGTGTGATAGTGGAGACGGTTGAGATAGGTCACTGGAAAATACAATATTTAATATATCAACATGTGGTAGTGCCAGAGGTTGGGTGGAGGGCAGAAGGAGAAGGGAGAAGAGTGTTCTTGGTGATTTGAAGAAAAAAGTGTGACAAAATGAAGGGATCATCTACCTATATTGAAATTACAGATGCAACATGGCAGACTTGTTTCTTGCTTAACTTGTAGGGATAAGAAGTATTTTATTTTTTTTTTGACAGTATTTCATTTTAACATTATTACTGTGGAGTTAGTTATGGATGAGGTTCTCAGAGTGATGAAAATACAAAGTGGCTTTGCTTATCCCCACCCAAGAATTACACCTGGAATGTGAAAGACAATAGACACTGACAGTCAGGAAAGTAGAAAACCAATGAGAATTTAAACTATTCATTGGTTTAGGTTGTGCTTTTGTCATATCCATGTTGAGCTTGTTAGTAACAAAGTTGTTACAGGGATTTTTGAAGGTAGAGGCAATGATTTAGTTTTGTTCAGGGAGAGTTGTGTCCCCGCCGAGTCCTGCAAGGTGAGGGACAGCATAAGACAATATGCAAGGAGAGATGTTTGCTTTTATTTTTATCATATGGGTAATGAAGTCTGACATCTTGATTGATGGGACAGAGCTGTTGGGACCTTGGAAGTAAGGTAAGGCAAGAAAATGATGTCACAGAGAAGGAGCCAGAACAGCTCTGAGATTTGGCTGCAAATATCATTTAGCTGGACTGGTGGTTTCACAGGTCTGTACGGATACGGGCAAGGGAAACCGCAACACTCAGACTCAAAAAAAAAAAAAAAAGGAGGCAATAAAATCTTTCAGAGTCTCAAAAAAAAAAAAAAAATGAAGCTATCCAGATAAACACTCTGTTTTTGAAGCTGGTAGGCAGAGCAGATCAGGCAGCCGGGATCTGCAGGCAGACTCAGATGATGTGCAGATTAGCAGGTTGTCTGCCAGGATGGCGATGTGGTACCCGGTAGACGAGAGAAGATGTAGCAGCAACTTTTTTTTCCACTCCAAATAGCACCCAGACAGAAAACATGGTAACCCTGTTCTCCCCACTGCAATTAATCCTTAAAGGAGCTGGAGACTACCTCATTAAGACATCAAAACAATTTGTTAATTAGCTTGTCCATTCAAAAGTACATACCTTGGAGTCCAATAAATAATTGGACTGGAATAACTGGCATTCCAATTTCTATGGAAAAGCAGATTTAGAATTTCAAATCTGAGTAAGAGCAAGCAGTAAACTAGCTCCTGTTTTGAGGAAAAACACTTGAGAATTAGAAAAATACAGATGAATCTAGCGATAAACCAAATCTCAAGCAATTTATTTAACTGGAAAATCTAGCTGGGAACTTGAACGGGTCTTAAGCTAGAGTTTTCTTCACTGTCAAGTGTTTACTCCCTGTTGTTATCTGCAGCAGGGTCTGTCCTCACATTTTATATCTCCTTTTAATATTTTGGCGTTTAGTTGCTAATAATTTTTTTGATCTTCATTTTTCCCACCTTGTCAGTCTAAGAAAATTAATCAAATCCTGACAATGATCAGAACTATCAATCTTTTGTGCTTTACCTTTTAAAATTTTTTTCTTCTTTTCTAAAGCTAAAATATATTTAGCTTCAGACCTGTGTGGCTGACACATTCCCCTTCCATAAGGTTTCTCTCTTTTGGAAGTCCACTGAGACTTTCAAATAAATTGAATTGACCTGTGCAGCTCTCTGCGTGTTTGTCTCCTGCCTGACCCTCCTCTCATATGGCAAGCATACAGATTTGAATGAATATGATTACATAGGAAAGCAAATTCTCTGTTTATAATTGCTTTTAATTGCTATTGCTTGGCAGTGGAAAGTGCTAATAGTCTTTTTTCAGAAATTTTTTTTTTGTACAGGAACTCTTGTTTGAATTGATAATGAACTCAGTTGTTTAGTCCAATACCTATGCCATGACTAGTTACTAGATACTGTAATTGGTAGCTAATTGCAAGCTTTGGTTGCATGTTTAATTGTTTACTCAGAAACAAATGGACCAGTTCTAGCTGAGTATGATTCTGGCTTGGGTGAACCTGGTAGCTCAGTGTTTTGTTATTCTGCCCTACGATCATCTGCCCTGCAAAAGTAGCTTTCCCTTTCCCGTGCTATCTGTAGGAAATTTGTCAGCAGCATTCCCTTATTCTGCAGACCCTAGGGTGTGTCTCTCTTCTATAGGTGCTTCAGGATTTTTCAGTGTTGTGTGGTAAGTCCCAGAGGAGGAATTGGCCAAGTCATTTGGGTCAGGGATCTCTTCCCTGTGCAGTATTTTCAATCCAGCTATTGCAATATTATGCAAACACTTGCAAACTGGAAGGTGTACCATGCTGTAAACAAAGGGGATGTTTATTAATATACTTTGCCTGTGCAAGCTGTTGATAACAAACAACAATAATGAAGCAGTGTCTGATCCACGTTTGCCAGTAAACTGTGTGGTTTTGGGTTTTGTTTGTTTTTTGTTTTTTTTTTTTTTCTTTTTTAAAAGATGATCTAGGTGACATCTGACTAAAAAACCAGAAGGTTTTGTTTTTAAATTTATATGTCCTATCTTCCTTGAATTTGAATCACTAGTTAAATCCCTATATTTTTTTTTTTTTTTCTGTCACTACTGATAGTACTACTTTCAGGATAATTTTTATATATGAAACTTAGGAAGCAGTCGTTTTAATGAAAAAAGTTATTTGCTATAATAAGATACAGTTTTGTTCTTTTTCCACATAGAGAACACTGAATTATTTTCCCTTTCAAGCAGCCTACTACAAAGTGAAAGAAAATGTTAAGTACTTCAAATAGCTAGAGCAAAGCTAAAGGTTGAATAGAAATCTCTGCCTTGCTGCTGCCACTGGCACTGACAGTGGTTCTGATTTTTTTGTGGCAGTTTGTTTACCAGATGGAAATATTTCATTCGTCGCTACATTTGTTTTGTTTGTTTGTCACAAAGAACAGAATTGGACTTCATCTCTTTTAATCGTGCTTAGTAGAACTAAGACAAGGGGAGCCAAACAGTGGTGCTCAGAAGGCTGGTAAACTTAACGCTCATTTTTAAAGAAAAATGAACTTACATATGTGAAGATGAAACTTTTTTCTAACCTTATCTTAGTGTTTAATCACAGACCTTGCAACTCCCATTTTCCTTCTCTGGCACTTACCGTTTTGATATGATTACTCATACTGTTCTCCAAATGCAAAAGCTCAAGGGAATGCCTGTAAGCACACATTAATGATCCAGTTTTTCTGGATTAAATTCACTTATATCATTCCTAAAAGAGGAGATAGGTTTGAATTGCTGTATCTGCCCGACTTCTGTGTACTGCAATGTCTGTCTTTATACCTCAGAGGGAAAGTGGGAGATGTGGATTTATTTAAAATAAAATGAATATTTAGTAAAACAGAGGGACGACTAGTTTTCGTATGTCCTCTAGGAGAGGAGCATACTATTTTATTGAAATAACTTGACTGTTACAAGAGCTTGATGGAGGCTTATCTACTCCGATGCTGAATGTACAACGTTAATTTTGACTGTCTACATTTTTGTTCTCGCCAAGTATTGGCTTGAGTGTTAAGCATTTGAACCAGGAAAGTGCTCACAAGTATCTTACTACCATCTTTAAGAGTGCATCTGTTTAATTACCAACAAAAGTGATCCATAAGCAAGATGCAGAATGGTCACAGTATAAATCCTAAATGCGTTTAAAGCCCTGACTCCCCTCAGTCCACATGATATTTTATATTCCTTGTAAGCGTAATTCTTGTGAAAAGAGAAGTGAAACCATGTGAAACGTCAGCTCTGGATCCTTCCATTTGTCCCAGAACAGGAGTAGGGAAGCTGCCTTCCAAGTTACTGGACCACCAATGCCCCTCAATCACGCTGTCCCTGGTGGAAACCCTTCCAAGCAAAGAGTTGTTTGTCTTCGTTCCCACTTCAGGCTTCTAATAAGGGAATTTGTGTACACTGAGGTTGTTTTCAGCGTGGTGAGGTATGAACTGTAATCTGGGTTGAAGCCATTTATGTGTGGAACTAGTATTGGGAGTACAGGACTGACTTGATGAGAAACTGTACTTATTTTCAGTATGTGTAGAATAACCTAACAAATGCTGGTTATCTTTAAGTAATTCTTACTGCTATGTTACAAACAACAGTGCTCTCAGCACTATGCTCATTTGAAAGCTCACAGGCTGTTTCACATTACAGCTTTATTCTCTGAAAATATATTCTTGCACCAAAAGAATTACCGAAATCTCAGACCTCCCTGCTTGGTCATAAGTCCTCTGAGTTTCCATCACCTCTTTGCAATGATGCTTTTAATGAGACTCTGCAGTTCACATCTGGCTTTTACTACTGTGAGTGTGTTACAGCATACAAAGGGTTCATTGTTTAAAAATGAAGACCTGAGGCTTGTAAGAAAGCAGTAGGAGTTGAAAGTGACTCTAAACAAAATCCATTTTAAATGAATTCAAGTCTTCAAGAGCGTTTCTTGTATATTTTACATATCAAAGGCCTTCATTCCTTATTTATGATAGATAAAAACTGTATAGGCCATTGCTTGGTATTGTTTTGTCCTTATTTCACTATATTAATGCTTGCATCATCTATATTCAGTAAATCTACTTATCTTTCCTATCCATAAAGAGCCAGTGAGTCTACGTCCTCGGTTCAGGAAAGTATCTTTATGTTTACACAGTACCAAATACTGTTGGCCTTTGGTGACAAGTCATGAATAATACTTGCAGTGGAAACAGAATAGCCTTCTGTCTTGTGGGCAGACCCTCCAGAAAAGGTTGTGCCTGCTGGAAAGCTCCCAAGCGCTACGGAGAAGGAGGTAGGTAGGGGCAGGTCCAGGAGGGGTTTACTGGCTGATGGATCCAAGCGGTTGTGAGAGAGACTGCCAGTCCTGCAAGCCAAAACCTCTTGTGTTTTGGAAAGAGAAAGAGAGCAGGCATTTTAGAAAGCGCTTTTTCATCTGAAAGCAACATCTGTGGAACGACTTTAATGGTAATCTGTGGCTGTGAAGAGGGCTATGACCTTTTCTGCTGTCCAGCAGAAGGTACTTTCATAATGCCCCTTTTGCGAAATGCATTAACTTCAAGAATCATAATTTTGATAACTTGTTAGTATTCTTGAGAATTTCACCATATGTTATGGGAGTGACATACAGGGCAAGCAAGGGCAGTCAGGAGCCCTGGCTGTGTGTTGGTGTTGCCGTAGGGTGGTTTTGTGTAGTCTGCGTTGGCGGGTTCTTTCTTTTTGCTTTGCTGTATTGCTGCTTTCCACCTCCTCCCCTTTTTTCTGGTTCCTTTGAACCCATTCAGAATGGGGACAGTTTCACCCCGCTATGTGCTCTCAGCTGTGTCAGCTTGGATTTCCCCCCAGACTACCTGTTGCTATTTTTCTGGCTAATTTAGCCACGCTGCATCTAGTAGCTGAGCTATCTTACTCAGAGCTCATAGGAGGTGCTGGAAATGGCAATTTGTTGTGCTGTGTAGGAACTTTGATTGCTTTTGTGCAGGTTGTTACAGCTGAGACCTCTAGATGATACCATAATATTTGTGCTGCTTTTAGGCTGATTAAGATAAAGTCAGGTTGTGTCTCTTTGTACTTCCCTTTGGTCTCTAATGTTACGTACTTCTCAGCATTACTTATTTCGTACAAAGAAATAAAATGTGGTGGTTCAAATTAATGGCATGTGTTCTCTTCTGTAAAGTCATAAGATGTTATTAAACAAATGATGCTTCTGGAGCAATAGAAAACTTGTAATTTTTGAAGTTACGTACACGCCTACTTAAGAGTATGTAGGAAAGTGTAAATGATAAGGCTAACCCATAGATTGCCGGCAATGTTTCTAATTTCTCGTATAGTCATTCGGATTGGAATTTAATTGAAATTGAGTTAGAACTGAATGTGGATTGGAAGAGAACAGAGACTTCTCCCATACCTGGATCTAAATATTGCTTTTTCTTCAAGTTTTTTTTCTATGGTTCCACAGCAGTATTTCATATCTCCATGTGCTATCAAGGCAACCAGAGTTACTCGCTTAACATGACCTAAACAGTATCATCCTTGATATATCATGTAAACATTAGAATTAGACTTTGCATTAGGATATGGGAATAGTCTTTTCATGTATGACTATCGAAAGCAGGCAGAAAGTCTTCCCTTTCCTCCTTTGCCCCAGAAAACACATTTTTAGGGGATGTATTTTACCAAGAGAAAGGCAATGGAGTAGGACTCTAAGTTTGTGTAAAGCTAGGTGAATATTTTTTTTGGTGAAGGACTATGGTCATACACACGCATACTTATTTTTTTTATTTAAAAAAAATAGACTGACATTCTAAGTACTGCACATTAGTTCCAAAACAGATTTACAACAAAGCAGGTGGCCAGGTCTTTTCCCTCACCACTCTGCCTGCAAAAAGCAAGACTCTGGGTTCTCTGGATTTAGCCTTATCTCCTCTACTATGGCGAAGAGAACTTAACACCGAGTATCATAGCTTGACTTGTTCATAAACCATTTTGTACTACTGAAAGACTGTTTACAATTTGTAAAGCTTTTGTTTGTTTTTAAGAATACTACAAATAACTACAAGCTGGATTAGAGGGCTGAAGAGCAGCCACTTCTGTAAAGTCTCATGTGGTCGGTGTGTGTGTGTAGTAGATGATGGAGTGCAGACCTGTAATCACCTCGGAGCTAAGGGTCCCCCAACAGGCAACTGGAGGGTAATTCTGTTTTAAACAGCGATCTGCCCTGCTTTGAGGGCTCATACCTTTTCTTTAGAAATGTGTCGCTACAAAACTGGGCAATGCTATGAACAGTTACGATCTTATGATGAACATTTAATCTGCTGATGTGTATTTGAGTAAAATGACTGTCTTTTTTTAAAAATGAATTTAAGGAATACTGATATCAACCTCCTTGATAAGAATTTAATAAAAAAGTTGGTCTCTGGAGCTGATATGCACATGTGATGCTGTCTCCATGAGATTCATAATATGAAAAAAAGAGCTCTTGGGTCACTTATATGCATTAATTTTACTTAGGATAATTATTGAAGTCCAAAACAAAAAAAACAGTGTGTGTGAAATATTATGACAAAGTTTATACCTTGGTAGATGGTTTTCTTTATTTAAAAGGTACCCTACAGATTTTTTGTGTCTTTGTTGTGGATTGGTAGGAGTCCTGGACCAACTCTAGCTTGCTCTGGCTAACTGAAGCCTTTGCTTTGCTTGCTGTATGGGGTTGGGAAGTGCCTTAGTTGCTGTTGGCATTCAGAAGAGCATCTGTGAGGGCGTTGATGGGGCTTAAGAGACAGGTAAGGTTTTCGGAAATTAATCTTAAGCATAATAAGCTAATCTAGTAGAGCAAAGAAGAAACAATTTGTAGACAGACTCGACTAAAATATGAACAAGTTAACTTCATTTCCGTGATTCTGTTTTTCACCTGCAAACAACTGATGGGCACAGTCCGTAGGTCAGAGTGTGAGCTTTGTTTGGCAGCTTGTTGATGGTACAGTTGGCTGGAGGGTAAGTCTAGTCATCACAGGGACTGCTGCCAGCATGACCTTGGGCTGGTGATCTGCAAGTCAGCCTCATCTGTGAGATAAAGGTTTGTGTGTCTCTGTGGTAGTAGATGCTTACTCTGCTCTTCTTCAGTTTTCTGATATGTGACAGATGAGGTCCTGCAACTTTTGTTTTCTTCGAAATGACATTTTACTTTCTTTTTCTTCTATAGACTTTGATTTACTTTTTGTAATTCTTGCCAGTAAAGGGAAATTTAGAAGACTTGGTTCTCTAGAGTCAAAGCAACCCCTGTGGTTTGGCACGTGAATCTATTCCAAAGCAAGAAAGATCTATCCTTCCCTTTGGAATTGGTCAGAATATTAGGAAAGCTTTCAATCCAGGCAGAGAGAAATATTGTAAGAATAGTTAATACAAACAGATTTCTACAAACACAGCTTGCCCTATTGTTCTGATGCAGGTATGGATTTCCCTGGGTAAACTTCCTTAGGTAATAAGTGGCAGACACCTCCAGTGTCAATAAAATTTTGTATTGCGTTGGTATATTTATCAGCCAGCATGAAGTGCCAGGAAAGGATTTTGATCATTTGTGGCATCCCTGCTCCCGTTGTGTTATATGCTGTAGCACTGGTGTTCTCAGGGACTCTGGTGGTGTATACAGGTTGTATAAAATACCATTCACTGTGAGCAAGGTTAGTGTAATCTGTCCTTAAAATTCAAGATAAGGAGTTTCAGCATCTCCAAGTCCTGAATAGTTGCTTTTGTAACACACAGCACGATAGAGCCAGGCAATCGAATACAGGAAAGATCACCAAGGTCTAAGGGATGCAAATACAAGGAAAAAGTACTATGCTGAACAAGCACAAGCTTTCGCATTGAACAGACACCAGAAACTCTATCTTCTAGGGGCAAATTGTATTATCTCTGACTGTTTTCTGCTTCTGGAACAGTGAACTACTTTGGCCAGGAAGGTTTTTCCCCTTCATTCGGTCTCTCATTATGTGGCCTGATTTTTGCCTGTTAACCTTTCATACTTACACAAGGTTAAAGCTTCAACGATGTTTTGCTTTTCCCACTGAAAGCTCCGGCATGAAGAAAGTACAGAGTGTAGTTTCACTCATTGCAGCTCCTCAGCTTGTACAAACTGCCACAGAGCCACTGAAATTGCTTTTGTCTGCCTCTTCTTTCTTGAGGAGGCTGAGTTGTGGGCATCAAGGCATTAATGCTTTTTTTCATGGCACCCCCCTACCATCTGATCTCTAAGCACAAGGCAGAGTTTGGTTGTATAAACTTTGTGATAAATGAGAGAAACTGAGGCATGTTGTTATTCAGTGTTTGTGGACACACAGTGACTTAATGAAAATAGCTTAATTATTACTAAATTTCCCCATCTCAGGCAATTTTTGTAACTCTTCTGTGCCAGTTAATACAGGATTTAACCCTTGTCATCAAAGGGTATCTATTTTGATGGTAACTTACCTTGTGGAGGAACAGGTAGCTTCTGTAGCTTGATTTCTCAGGAATTCTGGCTATCCAAATAACTTGGGAATTCATTTGGGGTATGTAAGCTTGACACCTTTGACTTCTGGGTTGTAAAATGTTGCCCACAGTCTTCCAAAGTTCAGACAATTCTAGAAAATAGATTTGTATTACTGGTGCTATGGCACTGGTAAATATTCCAGTGTTTAGTCAAAGTGCTTTGCATTGAGTAAAATGCAGCATGGCATAAATGAGATCTTAAAGAACGAACCTGTCCAAAGCTAAAATACAGTTCCTCTCTCCTCAGTCCTCCCTCTCCAGACACCATAAATTTATGGCAATAAATTTATGACACCATAAATTGAAACAAATCTGAAATGTGTATCCAGGTCAGGCCTTCTGTACTCCTCCTGTCTTCAGCTTCATCCAAACACTCTTAAGTCTTTCCATTATCTACTTTGGGAATAGACCAGGCTCTAATTGTCCCTTTAGTGAGAAAGTTGACCTCTTGACTTTTCTTTTGCTGAATTAATTTCTTTTTGTGTTTGAAAAGAGACTTTGGATGCCACTGAAGTGACTGTTATACAGAGGGAGCACAGATTTAATAATAATAATAATAATAAGGATAATGCTTCTCTTGCACGTCCTTTTGATGTACCATATAGGAACATCCTGGTACAATCATGAGTGGAAGTCATTAGAGTCTTCCCATTAACAGACAAAAAATAAATAGAATTTTTCAATAAGCTTAATAAGGATGAACTACATCTACAGGTACTCTTATTTAATCTGTTTTACAGCAGGTTGATAAAGCAACTTTTTATGGAGAGACTAAAATATTTCTTTGTCTATTCCAGCCAGCTTTTTTAAAATGGGAAGTTTTCTAGCTTGTTTTTGTTGAAGCTTGACAGCATGAAAGGTCTTGGAGAACTTGTGTGTGTGTCAATGAATGTATAGTTTTTATAAATGAATAAAATTTTGAGTAATTTTAAATTAGCATTATAAAAACACTCTTAAGAAAAATGTTTTATGAATAACACACCTCCATTGTGAGTGTGTGACATCTTAATACTTTAGGTAATTTTGTTTTAATTGGGAATTCCAATAAACTGAGACCCATATATTTTTTCTGAATCTTTATATCCAAGAAGGATATAGAGGTCACTGAATTCCTTGAAATGTCTTCTCTTTTGCTAAGTCACAAGCATTGCTCTTTTAAAAGAGCAAGTGCAGTAATGAGATGCCTTCTTCCCAAAGAAATTCGGAGCCAGGAAAGAAACTCTGTGGGGACACCAAATGTAACCATCTAATATTTTATGAAGAATGATTTCTCCTCCAGGGTTACTACTTCATGTTTTTATTCTACCAGATCTTGTTAAACAATGAGGCAGGTAACTCTGTCCTTACTTTTAATGACTGGTTTCAAAAAAGTGCTGCTGTTCATCAAGTTGAGTGCTTAATTATTGTTCCCTAGGCCATTTACAAATATGCCCCGAAACAGTCTGTCAGTGTAAAGATTAATTGAAGTCATTTTGTTGTCTGGGGAAAATTTGAAGCAATTTTGTTGTCTAGAGAGAATTTCAGAAACTTTGCTTGATGTTCCCTGGTTTTACGAGTAGGCTCACAGATAAAGTGTTGTGGACTCATGTTGGGGTTCTCATGTGTGAGAACTTTTTTTCAGCTTTAGACAGTCTATCACTGTTCCTAAAACTATACACTTTTGTTCAGGAGCTGATCCAAAACCCAGATCTCAGACTTTCAGTCAACCCACGGCTTGTGTGTTGGCTTCCTGCTGTGACTCAGAGGACCAAAAGAGCATCGACTTCAGTGATCAACAGGCTATGATAATAAGAGAGAATGAAGAGACAGTGATTTTTTCCTTTAACAACTAGCACAAGTTGCTTCATTAAACCAACATCAGTACAAAAAAATATCTGTTCAAATAGGGAGTGCCCACCTGTGAAGAGGTTGGCATCCTGAGTAACGTTTTATATTTGATGTATATTCTGCTTTTCATCAGTGCCTGTCAGCTTTATGAAGTGTTTATGAACTTCTCTGCTTCTCTCATGATGAAAATGCATTAACCTCTAGGCTGGAGCTCCTCGATCATTACATCACATGGAAGTAGCAACAGAGAAGACACAGACAACTTTAAAAATTTTATTCTTCTCTTTTGATAGTGTATAAAGGTCCTGGCCATCCTTGGGTCCCTGTTTTGCCGAGTGATGTACAACTACATAACAGGAAGATAGTTTCTTTCCTAGATACAAGATAAATATAAACTTAACAATAACAGGTGGAAGCAACAGATTGAGAGAGCACAAGTTAATGATGATATTACTATAATTAAAGTATTAGCAGTGGTTATTTTACAGCAGCTGCTTAGTTGTCTAGAACAACCTATCCAGCTAAAGTAACAATGGTATTGTTGAGAATGTAACTTCTAATAATAAAACCCCCCCCCAAACCTCAAGAAGGCCTTACAGTTACCATCTTCTCATTAATGCAAACTCATCTTACTATTTCTTTGCACTTATTAGTGATTTTGAACAATTACTGCACCTCTTCAAAATCTGTTTCATAATATGTTCCTTGTGATGGTCTCAGGGCTTCTAAAGTTGCAGTGAGATGTGGGTTTGCTCCTAACCCATGTTACTTTTGACATGTATTTTTTAAATTCCTGCTGATATTTGTGTTTTGGCTGATATTTGATATTTGGTGTATTTATGACTTTATTAAGGCTCAAATAATGAATTTTTAAAGAATTGTCGATTTCTGGCCATACTCTTGGCATCTATAATTTGAAGAATTGATGGAGAGACAAAGGGAGGTCACACACCTGTGGGACCATGCTGAGTGAAACCCTCACAAACAACAAGTAGAAGGTGAGACTTAGACAGACATCCATTCCATTTTTTGAAAAGCTTGGAGATACGGTGCCTGATGGGGAGGAAAACCAAGCCAAATAATATAGTGACAGATGTCCCTACAAGTATATTCAAGTGTCTCAAATTTGGCCAGACTTCTTTACGTGTTACTTATGAGAGACTGTTTTACATTGAAATAATATCAGCCAGAAGAAGAAAGTTAGGGTTGCTGTGGCCATAAAAACAGGAGCAGCTACAAGGGAAGTATCCCCTTTGAAAGAGATTGGCACTAACTAGGTTTTCTGATCGTGCAAAAACCACAGTAATGTTGTTTTTAGTTTAGATTTCAAAAGATAATAGTCGGGTGTAGGCATCTCAGGCTGAGGAGCACGTGAGCTAAGGCAGGTGAGGTCCATAGTGCTCATTCACTATTGTGGTTCTTTCTGCAGAAGTCTGGCAATAACGTTATGACATGTATGACAATGTTTCTTATTTTAGTCATGGCCCTTGTTAAGGTATGCCTGTGAAGCTAATGTCTTGCCATTAAAAAGACAAGGAATTTCTTAACGTGAAATTGCTGTGTGTGGAAAAACCCAGTTTCAAATAAAATTTGGAAGTCTGTCCCCACCAGAGGTAATTGTTTTAGCCCTCAAGTAGCTGATTTATATGTTTGTTCCAATCATTTGTTACATACCATTAGTAACTGAAATATTTATCATAGCTCTTCCTAAAATAGCGACAACTCCTGGAACAGTATAGGGGAGCTAGAGTTTAATGTACACACTCCTTAGTTTTTGCTTTGCTTCAAAGTGCTGCTATACGCATCCATTGAAGGTGAGTTGAAGAAGCTCCTGGCATCAGTCCATGCCAGCAGAGTCAGCAAGTGCCCATTAATCATCGTGGCCTTTCAGTCCTTGCAACTCTTCTGTGGTTTCCAGTGCTCTGAGCTGTACCCTGCCCCTCTGCAAGTAGAATACAGAAGCAGTTGTTCACTGAACAATTTCCTGGGAAAAGAAATATCTGAAGTCTTGAAATATTTTTTCAGAAAAGATTAGAAAAATACCATATTCAGATAGACATATTCAGATAAGATTTATTAGGAGAAATTTCTCAAAAAGGTAGTCTACTTGGTTTTAAGTGATGTAGCTTTGCAACATACCATTTTGGAATGTAAGCTTACAAGACCTAAAACATGTTGTCTTTGCTCATCACATACATTAATAATTAAAGTTGGATTTCAAGGGACACAACGGGGCTTTGATATGCAACTCCTCTGCTCTGCCTCCTCCTTTTTTGTTCATTAGGGACCTTTGGAGTGAGAGAGAAAACGGGAGAGATTTTCATTGTGTTTTTGCTTTGCACAGTGAAAGGGTAGTTTTTGAACTGCATTTACAAATTTATTTTTTCATTGGACTTGCTGATTGGATTAGCAATACTGCTGGCTGTATTATTACCCCTGATTAAAGTCAGAGCACTGGGGATCTGACAAATGAATTCTGTCTGTAGTTCACCCAACACACACTGTTTAATCCTGTTGATTGCAAGGCTTACCAAAATTGTTTAGTCACCAAGCTAGTTCTGTAAGTCAGCGAGGAGAAAAAAGGGTAAATAAAAGATGTCTCAGGAAGAAATGAGTTTGCAAATGATGTATACTCATATAGCCTCTGTTGAAAGTCCAGAAAATCAGGGTGTTAAAAGTTAGAGCTCTGGATGACCTTTCAGTCATCTGGTCCATTCCTGTACCAATGCAGGATTATTTCCTATGGTATATGTCTTGTAAGTCCTTGTAGAAAGGAGAATTAGGTCTGGGTACTCTGCCCATGAAAACGTACTCAATGGCAAAACAAAAGGAAATGCAGTACGTATTTCACTGTTATTCATTCTTCTATGTTCCTTGGACCTCAAATCTCCTAAATGTGGATGAATGATTAAGTTATTTTGCTTCCATTAAAGACTTTTTTTTGCTCCATAAAACTGAACAGAGTAATGGCTCTTCACAAAGAGTATTAGCAGCAGACAAATTAGTAAGCAACTATTTCCAGTTATAATTATCTTTGAGGTTTGGTGTTGTCATTATTCTCCAAGTGCCTTATGTCTGCAGTCCTCAACTTCTGCCGTATTTTTCAGGCAGCAGCCCTGCTTGTCTCCCACCATGTGCTGTCAAGTAATTAGGCAGACTGTAGCCAGATTTAGTGGTGATCCTTCTACTCTGCCAAGATTTTTGCAGTGCACTATTCAATCTGCCTGCTAGCCACTGCTCCTGGCTTCTCCTGCGCTTTCACCTCAAGTGCAACTGGTTTGGTGGAGTTTTTCAGAGTTCTGGTTTGCCAGCCCTTGGGAGTCATCAGAACAAAAGATGGGTCCTAGTGGGGATGGAAGACTAAAACCTGCACCCAGTAGTTGGTTGCTGAGAGTGTGAGTTATATAGCAGAAATGATGTATTTCATGACCTCTTAAGAAAAACCCTTGTCTTAAAATATCTTGGTGAAGACTAGAAAGACATGATGAGGTTCACCTTGAAAGGTGAATGTCTGGAGCCCCCGCTGTGTGCAAGTGAAGGTCATGACTAGTTGCTCCTGCAAGGGATTGTTTGTGCTCCTGGTGTGAAAACCGGGAGGCACAAATGAACATTTAGACTCTTGTTTGTTGTGCCCTGCTCAACAACGCTGCTTTAGGTGTTGAGAGTTGGCCTTGACATTTCAGGTTTGTTGCTTAATTCAGTACGGTAACATTGGAAATCTTCTGTTGGAAAACACTAAATTAGCTTTAGATTGTAGAAGGAGGTTATATAAATGAGACGTGATAAATCAAAGCTTTTTTTAAGGGTGTAATTTGTACTGAATACTCTTGGAATGAGTTTTGTGGGTTTGGAAGCTGAAGATTACAATTTCAGTGTGGCAGAAATATGTTTTAGTGAGAATTAATTCCTGAGTAACAGAGTTATGTTTATGTCTACTCAGTCTCTATCCTCTCCAAGGCAGCATCTGGCTTATTCTCCTTCCCAATTTTACATTTGGATAAAGTCCGAATAAGACAACCCTGGGCTGTACTGCAGTTCACCAAGTAACTCAGGGCCCCAGTCCTGCTTAGATCCCTTTCTAGTTCTCAGCTCACTGCAGTAACAGGTCCTGGAAAGTCTCCGAGTACCCAAATAGAGGGCTGATGCTTTTGTGTGTCTAATATTTGGACTTTTTGTGAGAATTCACTGCATAGCGTGACCAGATTTGCAGGTGACAGGCCAGGTCTGGACCAAAGATCAAGGAGAGCGTTCACTGCAGCAGCTTCTCCTGGTACTTGGATTTGTGTTGCACTGTGGGGAATGGGCTCTTCTGCCCCTCACTGTTGCCTCACCAGATGAGAGTTATGGGGAAGCTGGTAGGAATGAGCTGCCTTGGCTTCCCATTTTGCCTCTGCTTCATCAGCAGCTACTGTGTGTTTAATAATCCTGCAATAATGAAGCAGGAGAGCTGGGAGCATCTCTGCTTCTGTTAAGGTGGGGAGTTGTGTTGGCCCAACAAGGTTGTTCTCACCACTCCTTTAGGAGTTGGCGTTTTCCACCCTCCCTACCTTGTTAAAAGCCTTTTCCACCACTTCTCCCTCTCGTGTTTGGGGGCTTGGCTTCTGTATTTTTGTTAATAAATTGAAAATATACAGTGGTACTCAAATCTTGTCAAATGATGTTTGGGTTGCCTCGTAAAACAAGATAATTGTGCAATCACAGAATGGTTTAAACATCTGATTTGGATTTGAAACAAAAATGCTGTGTAATTGCTCTCTAAAACTTGTAACTCGCACATGAAATGGATATTATCAGGCAGATGTTCTTTTATTCACCAGCACACTCGGTATCTCTGGCTCTTAAGTAACAGGATAAGCGAAACATGCTCAATTAGCTCAATTGTCTGTGGCTAACCGTTATGCCTAGCTTCTGGTTTCTAGGTACGACTCTGCAATAACTCCTGACAATTTTCTCATGTACTTGACGGTGTTATACCAGTGAACTGAGCCAGTGCTACAGGACATAAAAGAACATAAAAATTGTGGGAACACTGGCATGTACAACTACCCCCTCTGAAAATGGAGGATTTTATGTCAAATAGGCTTAACGCTGCATCAATATGTAAAATAACTCACATCTTGCTACAGAGTTACTTAGATGGAAACCTTTAATCAAGACAGAATGGATTTTAAAATCTTAATTCTTTCAGGAGTAAAATTTTAAAAACTAGCTTAACTTTTTGCTAACCCAAAAGTGAATACTGTCATTTTTTGTGCACTTTTTTCTTCTTGCTCTCACACCCATTTGCATTTTCTGAAGTCATTCCAGTAACATTTCCTGGGACCACAAACCTCCCAAGAAAATGCCATCTCTTCCACCAATCTGTGAGCCAATTTCAAAGAAAACTTAATCTTTAAGTAGTATGCGAGGGGGCTGTTGACAGGTCTGAAAGTGTTATCCTGATAATGTACAATTCCAGTTGTCCTTTTGAAATTTCTCTTCTGAGAGACTCTGGCAGTGCCAAGAAGTTCTCAGGACTGTGGGTAGGTAAAGATGACTGGAAAAAATCCCTGCTAACCAGAATTTCTTTCGCTACTTCTAGTGCATGTAGGTGGCTGTCCCCTCGTCCTGTTTTGTGATTGTTGCCAGGTCTTCAAGTCTTCCTGCACATCCTTTCACTATCTAAATATTTTTTTTTTCCCCTCTGCTGAAATCCATTGCGTTGTCACCAGACTTGCAGCACGTATTGATCTCTAGTCAAGCACATACTCGCCCTGCCTTGAGCAGTCTCTTGCCTGTGGGCTGCTGCTTCTCGTTATTTCTTCACTGGCCGGTGTGCTCTCCAAGATATGTCCATCATCCCGGTAAGTGCATTTGAAAGGCACTGACTCTCTGGTGTTCTGCTAATGGAAAAACAGTAATAAATCTCTTCTCTCCAAAGCAATGTACAATATGTAACTTGAATCTTTCTTCCTTTTGTACCACAACTCAAATTTATCGTTTTTTTTTTTTTTAAACTTACCATGTTACAAAATATTCCAAGACTAGAAAAATTAAATAAAACACGAGGAAGTTTACCATTTAAGATTGGAAGACTTGGTGCAGGCAAATAACTCAACAGTGGCCTCAGTTTTTAAACCTTAATTATGTCAGATCTGGTTTGCAGTTAGATGGGAAAGCACAGGATGAGGCAGATACTGCTGTTAAAGGTGGTGTGGTGAGCAGAAATAGTCTGGTTCTGTATCGAACAAAAGCCTAATCTTGGAAGGAAAAGGCATTGGGCACCTTTAAACCCTAAACTTTATTCTTGTTGCCCTTTTATGCTGTGTTAACCAGCTAAAATCTAAATTGGGATGTTTAATTTGTCTAGCTAAATTTCTCTTGAGGATTCAAATTAGACTCTTCCCCCCCAGTGCTCTGTTGCTGATCACTGGCAGATTTCTCTTGCTATCCCTTTGTCACTAGTGTAAGAGGAAATGAATATCCTCAAACATAAACTCTTTTATTGCATAGATGGGACCATCTTCTTTCAGGTTCATTTTTTTTGTTGTACGTCAGCTCCTAAAGGCATCATACACGATTTTAAAAAATAGAAAGGCAGATATGGTGACTGAGGCATTACTCATCACTCTAAATAAAACACGCTCCTGAGCTGTAGTTATGAGTTGCCGTAGATGCAGTGAACAGCATAAAGCGTGTACATAGGCATCTCTGTCTTCTGCAGGACCGAGAGCTACCAAGAATCCTCCTTCCTCCAGGAGAACTAAAAAATCCTGTTGCTGAATTAATTACTTACTAGGAGAGGGAAGTTTAGGTCTTAAAAGAAAATTAAAATAATAACCACCATACAATAAAGCACCTTCTGATTTTATCAGAAGTACTGATCATACTTAGAGGAGTTTATGGGATAATTTTTCAAGTAAAATTAGGACAAAGGGAGAAAAAATAATTGTGTGCAAGGAAGGCTTCTGAAACAATTTTAGAAGATTAAAACAATGAGCAGATCCCAAGGTGCAGCATAAGACTGTAAAGGGGATGTAACTTGTATAGTTGACACTCTGAGAATCCATGTGCAGTCATCCTGAAATACTGTTAAATTAACTTAAAGTTGCCTCATGATAAAAATTGATATATTTTTCTTTCTCCTTATGAGACGCTTTTCTTCCTTCAGGAGAAAGAAAACCAACATCGTATTTGTTGCATTTAAAGTGTGCCTAGGCACCTTGGTCTAGTCTGTGGATTAAAATGAATTAGGGATAAGCACAGGCTTATTTCTTATCAAAGCAGAACTTGCTAGCTGAAATTTCTGTGGCCTTTTGGGGGCGTCTGCTCTGGCTGTGTGGGACAAGTCTGCTAAAGAAAGCTGTGGCCATGTTCTGCGGGAGTTTCAAATTCATGGTTCCCATTAACCTGAAAGGGACCTCGGGCATGGGCAGTGAGGAGGTGATGGAAATACAGCACTTCCTTGGAAGACTTTTTTAAAAAGCCTATGCACTTCTGCTAACCTAAATAGGGGATTTAACCTTTCTAGCAAATTCAGGTCTACCCAGCAGTGAAAACTGGCCAGCTCTTAAAAATCTCCACCTCTTTATGCACTGTCATAAGAGCATTGCTCCAAGGAGTTGAAGGTGAGTGCTGCAGAGGCCTTTTCCCGGTGTGCGGGCTGCCCTCGGGTGCGAGGAGCGGCGACTGGTTTGCTTTAACATTCCTTGGTGGCAGGAGATGAATTTCTCTGAAGCTCACCGCTTGAATCAGGCTGCAAAACAGAGGAAAGCAGTTATGAATCCTTAGCAGCTGGAGGACTAGATAATTTTGCAGCTATTTTTTCTGCTGTTTTTAATGCCTGATTGATTACCTTACAAAGAGCTTAGAATTAAAATTTAGTTTAAGCCATTCTTCTGCTTCCTATAATGAAACTGGCTTGCTTTGGGGTGGGACAGAAGCAGGTGGCTTTGAGTACAGAACCGGGTATACGTAAGTTCCTATAGGTTGGCCTAGGCTCTTGGGGCTTTGCAAAGCACTGAAGATTTGCGGTTTGAGCTTGGAAACTGAACACTTGCCACTTTTAGCATTATTCTCAGTCTGCTTGTTGATCCCTCTATGAGTGTACCTTTGGAAATGGCAGAGAGATGAGAACAGAGAGAAGAAACCTGAGAGAGCACGACAGTTTTGGCACAACATGAAATGAAAATGAAACCCCTTCAGTATGTTGACATTTAGTATTTTAAGATGAAGGATGCCATTAAATAATGTTGTGGTACATCCTTAACCCAACTGGTGGTGTTTGTGTCTTTAATTGCAAGTAATTAAGACGTGGCTGTAGATTAACCAAAGATCCAGATATTAATCTAAAAAAATGTCCTTTTATGAAAGCTGGGTATTTCAAGATGGTCCTTGCTGTTTTTCTTATTTCTGTTGTTTTTTTGGCAGTACCTGCTTGTTGATCAGTACCCTGTGCACACCAGAAACAGAGCAGCTCACCCTTTACAGACTTAAAAACAATTTATACCATATATTTTATATACATCTATGTTCTTGGATGGATAGAGAAAGAATTTGATTTGGCAAAACTAAACTTTACATTATCTAGCAGTATCTAAAACTCTTCCATCCAGAAGCTTCTGCTGACCTGTTAATAAGAGTGTAAAAGATTCAGGAAATAATTTTGATAGAGTCATATTGTGTGTTATGATAAGAGAGTTACACTAATGAGGGCTGACTGAGATTCATTGATCTTGGAAAAGGTAGGAGAATAGCTAATTATTTCATTGCAGAGAAGATTAAACCGCATAGGGAAAATGAGTGCTGGAATGAGATCCGTGTTCATAGGATCGTGTTGTTATGGGGGTTGGAAGGGGGTTGAAAATGTGCTCGCTCAGGGAAGGGAACAACAAGCAGCTGGTATTTGCTAAAGCGGATGAATACGAAATAGTAATAGGAATGAGTTTGTAAGGCCTGAGAGAACTTGAAAGCATAAGTCTTGAGAGTTTCTAACGCTTAGGAAGACGATGGATAATTCTGAACGCACGCGGCAAGCAGATGTCTAGCAGCAGCCAGTGAAGGTGTGGAATTTGAGACTTCACTGTAGGTAAAAGAATAAAAGAAGTGTTTCAACAAGGAAACATTCAGCAGCATGTGAATGATTGAAATGAGGCCATGTGAGATCGTGGCATGTGTACTCACTGGGGCAGCACATCTCTCCTTCTCCACGAGCCCAGCCAGGGCCCTCAATCTCCCCCATTCTTTGGTAAAATGGGAAGAGTGCTGTTTCTCGCAGGAGAGAGCATTGATGGTAAATGCATTGAAACCTAAGAGATTCCCAGCAAATAATACAGACCTAGGACTGGAAGAAAGCTCTTGGGCCACTGACAGAATTTCCAGCTAGCGTGAGCAGATGTGTCTTATTAATCCCTCTATAAACTTGTTAAACAATTGCTTTAAAAACCTTATGTTCTAGTGTTTGTATCTTTGTTTCAGATCTTACTGTCACTAAATATTTTTTCAGTGCTGTTGTTGTTAAACCATCTGGCAGTGAATGCAGATTTCTAGTTTTTCCAAGGTTTTCCTCATCTCTTCCTGTTGGGTTTTGGTTTCCTGCTTCAGTACCAGACGTAAATCCAAAGAAATGAAGAGCTGAGGGGCTAAAACACTATTAATTATTTTATGACCCATGTGCAGGCAGCTCTCATTTAAAACATAGACTGAACCTTCACTGTTGTGATGGAGACTTTGCATTTTCATTGTCTTTAGTTAAAACAAATATTTCACATTATCGATCTTGGACTTCTTGTGTAAAGTCTGTGTTTTTTTCAGGAACTCAGCAGAAAAAAATGTGAAAAGAAAGAGGGGAAGAAATCTATTCCTTTCCCTGTCCAGTTTGTCCACCTTCATGCCAATAGGAACATTTTTCTCTGCATAGAGTTGGCCATGAAGGAAAATATTTTTGGAAAGACGGGAAAGCAGCCCTCCGATATCAGAGTGGAAAGCTTTATGCAATTACTGTTCCCTTGTAGAACAGGACAAAAAGATGAGAGTCCCTCTTAAACACACCACTCTCCACAAACAAATTTTGCATCTTCATTTCAATTAAAAATTTTAACGGTAACTTCATGCTAATGCAAGCCATGGCAGAACACCTATGGGTGACTGATCAACTTGTGTGGCGCTGGGCGGTGACTGAGGAATGAAGTTGAAGTAAATCTGGGAAGGGGAGAAATGGGAGAGTTGAATCCTGTGACGTTATTTTAGAAGACAAGCAGATGATTGTTAACAGGAGTATCAAATGTAAGCACTGTAACATTAAACAGGAGAGAAGAAAAAGGGATAGAGGACAAATGTAAAATTGTGTTTGAAGATGGTATTTTTGATTACTATAGCATTTCATTTAAAAATTGTAGACATGCTGCTGTAGATTAAGTGCAAAATATTTTAAAAAAATATAGGCAAAACTCTTGATTGCTTTGTACGACATGGATGGACACAAGGTACCGCTTTTCATGTTGTGTTTTGCTATTTTGCTTTTTTTTTTTTTTCCTTACGTGTAGCTAAACCAGAATACATTATTTCTGGTTTTTAGAAAGCAGATTTGTGGCATTAATTAAACATTCCTTGGTACTTTATCAAATGGGTAGTGACCAAAATGCAAAAGACAGAATTCTTTGTTGTTGCATGTTAAAGCCAATTGTATTTGCCCAGGGAAAGATTAGCTACAATAGAAGATGTTTGCTAACATTTTTCCCGATTTGGGGTTGAGTGCAGTTCTTTCCCCTCCTTTTTACTTCCTGGTTCAAGACAAAGAAGAAATGGCTGGTGGACTCTTCCCATTTCTCACCTCCTTTTTTAATTGACTATTGTATTTAGGTTCACTTTTATTTGGGTTACTGAAGGTCACACTCCTCTCTGAGTTAGCTGTGTGACACTTTTTAAATACCTTCATTTCTGTAATAAATCTTAGAAATGTCAACTTGAATGCAGGATAAAGTCCCTTTGTTGTCCTTCTGTATTTGCATGTTGGTCTTTTGTGGACTGAAATTACATTCTCTATTTTCTTACAAGGTCAACGTATGACCCCTATTTCCACCTTGCCATCCTGGTTTGAATTGCAGCTCCAGCAGTTACTGCTGACATTAGATATATCTGCTTCCCCTCCAACAGCTGTAAGAACCGAGAAGTCAACTGAACAGTAATATCAAGTTCTGTTGATGCCACTCTCTTCGGGGCAATTTGAATCACTCTCCAGATAAACATTTCTCACCCAAGCATTTGTACGTGGTTTCTCTCAGCGTATCAAATTTTTGCTTACATTTGTATTCTGTTTTGAAATCTTTATTTGAGGCAGAATTTGCTTCAAGTGAAACTCCACAAAAAACCTTATTTTTGTGCTTAAGGTTGCATCTGTTGGTTAAGCATCCTGTCTACCACTCTGATTTTTGGATCCTTTTCTCACAAGTAACCCGCAGACTTGATACCAGGCTTCCAAGAAAGTCTTGGTAGGAGACACGCAGCCTCCGCCCTGGAGCCGTGATGTGTACAGCTGCACTGATCCTCAGTATTTAGCAAAATGATCAATGTGAAAGAAGAGACATCCCTGTGGCAGCTGCTGCTGTTCTGGGTTCTTGGCCAGGATGGCAGCAGAAGTGCACATCAGCATCCTTGGTGCCATACGGCTTGAGACTGTTGTGTCGCACACCATGTGGAAGATGAGAGAGAATAATTTCAGCTGAGTATTTAGGGAAGGCTGCTGGGTATTTTAGGTGCCTCTGTCTCCTCATATTGACCCTTTCTCTGCAGTGTATCTGCTTAGTTAAATCTTGTCAGCATGAGGGTATGCGGCACATACTTTTCCTTATCACGGATAAATTACCCTGGTGAGAATATTACTCCAATAATAAATTTTACTCTATGTCTCCCTCTCCTCATCCCTCCTTCCTGTTGTGAGCATGCTTTACATCTTGACATTCCCTTTAAGTGTCTTTACAAATGACAGAATTAACTTTCTTTTGTGACTCATATCCTGCACATTAGACCAGATGATTGGTATTGGTGATGGAGCTCATTTTTAGCTAATGACTTGTGTTTGATATCAAATGCCCCATTTTAAATGCAAACAAAACGCATCCTGCCAAAGTGAACACAAAGTATGTTAAGCAAAGACCAGGCACACAGGGCTTGATTGATGTTAAGAAGTTACTTTTTTCTCTGTGAACTCTTGTCAAAGTCTAGAATTCATGAAAGCAAAAAAGAGCCTTGATTCACTTCGTGTGCCCTGAGGGGAATATATATATGGCAAAAAGATTTAAAATTCTGATCCAGCAGCTTCAAAAACATGGCATCTGAAATAAATTATTTTCGCCATATAACAGCAAGCGAACTTTTACACTGAAATTATTCCGTTTGAACTTCCGCGTGGTGTGCAACACGACTGTCTCGAGCCATACGGCACCAAGAAAACACCATGTCTCAGTGCTGTAGCCTTTCTGGCTTGGCTTCGTACCAACAGCTGTCAGACCGCTGTCTCTCCTTTTGTATTGATCATTTGACTGGAAAATGAAAAGATAATTAACAGTCTGATATTTAATAGGGAATTGTTTTAAAAACAAGGTGAAACCTAGATGGAAGGGATTCCTGGTGGAAATCTCCTGGAGATTGTGTATTTCACTTAACTGCAAATTTGCCTCATAAATCTTAATGGTTCTGTTCCATATTAAACGAATTTAGTGTCAGCAAATTTTAAAACTATGTCTGAAGTGTCTAATGAATTTATAAGCCACTAGAGAAGATAGGATGCTTTGCTTGCAGCATGGAGCTTAATTTGATATTCAAGGTCAGCACATCAAACTTCTTAATCAAGACCATAATGAGGAAAACATTTCTACTCAAGCAAAGGAGCAGAAAATAGGAACAGCACAAGGAGGAGCATTTATGCACCTGATTAACATGTTCTTGTTTTAGTCTCCTGTCAAAGTTGAACCAAAACTCTCCTATTAAACTAGTGCATTAAAATGTAAAAAAAAAAAATTACCTTAGTTTCCAAGGGATTGGTAAATGGATGTGAAACCACATCATTCCGTTTTATTAGCAAGGTGACAATGTTCTGATGCCCTACATTTCAAATGGAAAATCTGAAGCCTTCAAGATTTAATGCATTAAATGTCCTCTTAAATTGTGCCACAACAGAAGCAGAGCACAGGGAAAGAACTTCAGGAGCGCTTTGCAAAGGAGCTGGGAGCTGCTTTGGGGAATTAGTGAAGGTATTCTGTCTATATTAGCAAATGAAGATAGGAACTGCTCAGTTCTTTAACAGCAGGGTTAAAATCTCAGTCCTCAGGGCATCTTTTTGATGGAAAAAGAGTCTGATGCTTTAATAATTTTATTTGTACAGTTGATAACAGGAATTACTTCTGTTTTCACTAACTGATGACCAAGGGTTGAAGCAATAGTGTTGTAGTACAGCTGCTTTTTGTGAGTGCTTTAGGCGTTTGACCTTCACTCTGCCCTTCAACTGGGTGGTTTTGGCTCCGTATCTGCAGACTACATAAGCAGAGAGTCCAAAATTATTTCAGTCTGAAATGCTGTCAATATGTCATCAACTACAACCCTACTGGGGAGTTTTAAAATTCTTTCCAACACATAATGGATATATCTGTTTAAACAGATCTTAAAATTCTGAGGAGATAGACAAATCCGGCAGAAAATCAATAGTGTGTTGCTAGTGGCTCTATTATTTATTAATTTCAACGCAGCCCAGTGTACTGTTAGGTGAATATTGAAGGCCAAGGGGTTTTTTTTAGTGCATTATAAAGATAATATCTTAAGGGGGAGGGGGCTAATTTGAAAGTCTTTTGTCAGATAAATATCTCCAGCAAGTCCATCGACTGAACTCCATTCCTTCGGAAGTCGGAGCTCCGTTTGTGTATGTTAGAGCCAAGCGTGGGCATATAGACTGATATTTATATGGATTTCTGTAGAGATACCTTTCTTCATAGTGTTTTTTTCTCTGAAATTATTGTTTAGAATGTGTAGCCCTTAGTGTGATCCTTGTGTCAATGATATTCTGTAATCTTTCTAGGAAATGAAGTGAAAAGTCTGATACATAGAAAAATTTCCTTTCATTTATTGGGCTATCTGATGTGTCTCATAAATAAAGATTTAAGAAAAGCTGTTTCAGTAAGTATAGTTATATTGAGAATAAATCTATTTTATCACAGTACGAGCCATTATTGCTCAGCATGGGTATCCGCTATAAATTGGCAATAGCTTGGGGCAGCTTTTAAATGGTAAATCGTGATTATGAAGATATTAAAGCCTGGCGCTGTCCTGAAAATAAGTATGTAATGATGACACCTTCTTACTTGCAGATCTACTTCCTGCATGTATTTACAGTCCAACCTGCTGATGGAAGAAACTAAAATAGATTCTGTTTGCTGGTAGCTCTGCAGTCAGTATGCTCCTGGAAATGGGAGTTGGGCTTTTCTCAGGGCTAAGCAAATCCACCCGTGCTCATTAGGAAAGCTCTGATAGCAGGATCTTCATGGCCAGCAATACATTCAGCAAGAAAAAAAAAAATCATCAGGGTTTTTAGATTCAAAATGAAATTGCTAGGCTGATGGAAATCAATGGGAGGAAGCCAATAAGCTGATCAAGATAAATCTAAAGATCTCCTGGGAATGGGGCAATCTCTTGGGCATCTCTGAGAGCAGCATATTTATAAAGAGAAATAGCATTTCAGTGTTCAAAAATTTACTGCTAGCAGGGACTATACTTATTTGCTGCAAAAATGTACAATTGTAGGGAAAAAATGTTTTTTGTCTTTTTTTTTTTCTTTCCCAAATGCAAAATGCAAATCTGATTTGCAGAGAATTTTGTGTAGAGCCCAGTCAGCAGTATGCAGGGCTAGAAAAGAAAACTAAGCCTTGAACTAAAAACTTGTTCTTTTGATGTATTCCTAGGAACCGTGCAAGTGTGCTGAGGCAGGACAAAATGGGACCTTTGGGGCCATGATGGCTAACCAGAAGTGCCTGTTCTGCGAGAATTTAGGGAGGCTGGATCAGCCTGGGTAATCGGGTCCAATTTTCTGCTGCCGTAGGCCAGCCATGCCACACATGTACTTACATATTTTTGTTTTCAGACTACTGTACAATTTCATTCTCTTTGCTTTCCTGTTTTGTGAAGAGGTGACCAGAGAACAGGACGTACTTTCAGTCCTTGTGCCGGGCCACCGCACAGTTCCCTTCTCTGGTCGTCAGGAGCTTCCCGAGAAGCCTCTCAAGTATGAGATTTGTTTCTCATTTCCAATAGAACTGATTGAAGCAGGCACATGAAGCTGATGTCCTAGGCAATGCCAAACTTCTATCTCCCTGTTTAAATTAATAAAGTAACGTAGCCCAGGCGGCTGAAATCAGCTCAAGGTGCACAGACATCTCTCATGGCTGCTGCTAACCTCCTGAACGGTGTGATTCCCTTGACCTCTGGTTTTTATTTAACCCAAGTTGCTGGTAGGTGCCTATTGGTGTTTAGAAACTGGTGACTAGTTTTTTACGTTGGATTTTTTAAATGTTTCTTTGTGGCTCTCTGAGGACTTTGCAGAGAGGTGTGTAAAGCTTTCACAGCAAGTTTCACACCCCCACACTGGTTGAGACTCAAGCCTTATGGTTAATTCTCACATTGTGTTTGGGAAACTACTTGTCACAGGTACAGAAATGGTAACTTGCCTTTAGCAGTAACAAAATGGTTAACTTACTGGTTTTAAGAGAATTAAATACTGGAACTATCCTACTGCAGCCATCTCATAACCTTTGTCTTATACTATCATCTTCCTTCTGTATATCGACAGTGAAAACAAATTTTAAAGAGTTTTAGACAGTATAACAGACTGAAGCTTTTTATAATAAAACCATAGCACAAGTTTTTAAGACTTTGTAATTTAGAAGAAACTGCCCATGAGGTTTCTGTATTACAGTATTTCAATATTATGTCATTCCTGTTGTTGGGAAAACGCTGTTCTCATTTTGGCTTCCATGCTTGATGTGTTATTTGCGTAATGTGGGTATAAATTCCATTTGTACAGTTATATGGACATTATAGGTACTGCGACATAAAGATACAGAAGTAGTTTAAACTGTCTAAAACCAGCTTAAGTTGATTCTAAACTGTCTAGTCAAAGTCAACTGCCAGTGCAGTGAAAATGGTTTTATTGTCATTTAAAATGAAAACATAAGCAACAGACAACAGTAGTTTTTAGAACCGTATTTGGAGTTTGAATCTCAAGAGGTTTTTTCTAGTATAATGAATCTGAGTGGTATAGCTTCATAATCTGTTTATGTGTTTGTGTACATAAAATTATCTTAAAACCAAGTACGAATTAGGCCAAGTTTGGTCAAGGAAGGGTCCTGGTGAAACACAGTAAGGCAGGAATCCACGCATGATAAATAAGCTTTAATCCACTTATAGCTTTGCTACAGAGATGCTGCTGTCCGTTTTATGAACAGAGTGCTGGGGTGTGGATGTAGGACTCCTGTGGGAAAATTATGAAGTGGGTATTTGACAGAAGGTATGTGCTACAAAGGCAGGAAATCTTTTAGTATTTCCTCTTGTTCTTTTAACAATAATATGCATGTGTTGTGGGGTATTTTTAATTAAATCTTTAAGTGGATTCTCTTTGCCAACTGGACTATGTAGCTATAAGTCTGTAGTGCAGTTTGTTGTTTTATCTGGAATTCCAATTCACAATAGTAAGTCATTTCTTAATGTAGGATTTGAATTAGCATATTTTTTGTAATATATTTGAGCATGCAAATATTACATTCTAGTTTATGGTATCAGAATACCTGTTAAATACACTTTTATCTTCCTCTTCAATAGAACAGTCATTGTTATCTGAAATATACTACTTCTTTTGCTGAAGACAGAACTTATTTAAGACCTTTTTCATTTTCAATAATTTATTACGTATAAATCTTTGCTTATAACTTCATGAAGCCTTCAGGCTGGAGGCATTGTTAGAAGAAGAGTTACAGAAAGCAATCATTTTTTATGTGCTCCTAATAAATAGAACTAGGCCAGGTAAGGGTATAAAAAAGTCAATATTAAGAAGTAAAAAGACATGAAGCCGGTGGGTTGCATTTGTGTTCTAATCCAAGTAAGAAGCAGTGCACACGCAACAGAGATCAAGTAAGGTTTGCCATGCGTCTGGGTACACGATAAATTCAGTGAAAGGAAAATACTTATTCTGGGCGAGTTCTTATTTCTTCTAAGTAGCCCAAGTAGGATATGTGTGTCAAGTGGTTATGCTCCAGTGCAATTGGTTATCTTATATTTCAGATAGATAAATACCTCTTTGATCTAAGTTTGCAGGAAACTCAATTCAATGCACAGTTGAATTGTGGATGTAATTTTTTCGCCAACTACACTTGAAATTATATTGGCTGTATGAAGTTGATTTTCCTCATACGAATCAGTGCACAAGTGCACAGGGATAGTTTTCACGTCCAGTTTTGCTGCACCGATGCCAGTTCCAGTGTTTGCAATTCAGTTACTGCTGATGGCAGGTGACAAAGAGGTGACTGCAGGAAGGGTGGCCTAAAAACAGCCAGGATCGTAGAGCTGTGAGACTATAAAATATGAATCAGATCCCATGTCCATATATTTGTATGTGAAAAACCACATGGAGAACAATGACAACAATTTCCCCCGCCAAACCTCTTCCCCCAGCAGTGTGGCCATCTTCCTGACTGCTTCTCCCACCACTTATAATCCTAAAAAAGTTATCGACTGCATATTCTGACACCACCTTGGTGGTCTAAGAGCAGCAATGAAGAGACTTGGATGCCTGTGCAGCTGTGTCAGATTTAAAATTTGACTCCTAGAGAGCACACAAATCACCTGAACTATGGTGCTGGTGTAAATCGTAGAATCATAGAATGGTTTGGGTGGGCAGGGACCTCCCAGCCCATCCAGTCCCACCCCCCTGCCATGGGCAGGGACACCCTCCACCAGCCCAGGTTGCCCAAAGCCCCATCCAACCTGGCCTTGAACACTGCCAGGGAGCCAGGGGCAGCCACAGCTTCTCTGGGCACCCTGTGCCAGGGCCTCAGCACCCTCACAGGGAAGGATTTTTTCAATATATCTAAACATCCTGTGGGAGAGCTGGAGTCAACGCAGTGTCCTTGTGCGTCATGTTGCTATGTAACATTGGGAAGATACTCCTCTCCTGTAAATCCTCCTGGTTGTGTTTGTTGAGATTTACTTACTGTTTGCACCACTTGAGGATGTGTCCCCGTTGTACCCGCTGCTGACACTGTCGGTGCAACTGTTCCATTCGTGTATCCTGTGGTTCAACAGCAGCTTCTGCTCGACACCTGTGACACAACAGAAATCTGGCTTTGGTTTTAATGAGAATGAAAGGAGTTTAAAAAAATCACAATTCTCAGAATTCTTGCTAGTAGATATTGCATATCCTGTGAAACATGTGTTTGTGTATGTTTGTATATGCAAAAGAGTGCAGGCATTGGGGACAGCCTCCACAAAAATGCAGTTAGTAGCTGTGCGAGAGTTCAAGACTTGTGGTGCTCAGGTATGGAAACAGCACAGAAAAAAAACCACAAATAAATGTCAATTTGAATCCTTCTGTCTTGCAAAGTGGTAGGAAAAAAAAAAGGAAAAAAAAGAGTTGTACCAAATCGGAGACCTGTTAGACTGAAACAATGCGAGTAGTCATTTCTTTGACCTTCCCCGGTGTCACCCTGCAAAGAGTGTCAGGACGCCTGACCGGTCTGTGCGTCCCCAAGCCAGGGCTGCATTCAGTCTGGGACGCTACCTGGAGAGAGATTAATGTGTCAGTGCTGGCTTAAATTGTCAAGCAGGTAATATTTCTTTTTTCTAAAAAAGTAATTACTAGTGAAGTAAAGGATGGGTTCAGGCATCCAGAGGTTTAAAATGACATGAAGTATTTGGTGCTACTATTATAAGAGGTGATTTATCCCGGTGGATCCAGAAGGCTGGTGCAATGAAAATATTTCTGGTTACTGTTACTGCTTACCGTGCATAAAATCCCTGAAAGAGAAATATCTGAACCATCCCAAAGAGTAATACTAGAAAGAAACCCAGTATGTGTGGTTCCTTGCAGTTTATGTATTCTTCATTTCATTCTGGTTCTTTTTTTTTTTTTCCTTTGAAAATTCCAGTAAACTACAAATAATATTTGCTGTTGGAAAAAAAAAACCCACCACTTTCACTCAGTTGTTAGACCTGTAAACTGCAGACCTGTAATTGAAGTGAATGCAAGATTATTTGGCTGATTACCCATTTTCACAATGATAGGTTTCCTTGTTGTGTGTGAAAACTAAATGATAATGTTTAAGTCACGACTGCACCTTGGCAGCCTTTGAATTTGGATGTGCAGAGCTTTCCTTAAGGTAATATCAGAGCCTCATAGCGTAAAGCGGTAATTGATGTGACTGATCCGCGAGTGAACTCTGCAAGGTGTAAGATGAATAGCAATGAAATTGCAAAAGCTACAGTAATGAGGCAGGCTGTATTTTAGGCTGTTTTACTAGATGTGCACGGCTGCAGATTACACCGACTTAACGCTGCGCTGCATAGTAAAGGGCATCCCAGTGTAAACTCAACATTTTATTTTGTTTCAAATAGACCTCTAAATTGTAAAGTATTTGGAGCCGAGATTTTATTGGAAGTACAAATTCTCTTGTACTAACTACTAAACATTATGCTAAAAAGGGAAATTTTTCTTTTCATAAATCTTCCCTCTAAGCAAAAACCCTGTAGTATTTGGACCATCGTTTTTGTGTTGTTGTTTCTGACCAAGTTGCAGGATGGCTTCTTGTACACAGCAGAACAGGTTTTTTGACTTATTCCAGTTCTTAAAAGAAAGAACAGTTTCCTTCTGTGAAGTAGTCCTTAAACTAATAAAAGTATAACCTGTTATGCCTTTTTTTAGTAGTAATACACTCATTTCTGAATTTGACCATAATATTTCTTCTAGCAAAAGAAAACTCTGCTCGTCTTAAACAAGGGCTGTAAAGCATCAGTCTCAGAATTTCACGTTCAATTATTCTGTTCCCTAAGCAATATATTTCAGATTTGAAGTTACAGTTTTGCTTACTTCTTGACGTAAAACACTTCACTTGAAAAGCACCTTTCCTTGGCGGTAACTGCTGAAATGCTTCCCTGGTTCCACTTTGGCAGCGCTGGCCTTTAGCAAATAGTTCGTCGTTCCAGTCTGGTAATTGTGGTGCTATGGTAGAATATTTTGGAAAACCACCAAGTCACATAGGCCATGTCGAACAGGACTTTCTCTTCTGGCTTTATCAATTCTTACTGGTGAAATTGCATGTGAAGCCACAATTTGAAAGCAAAAAATTGAGAAGGATTAATAAAATTGTTAGCAGTCAAACCAAACAAGCCCACCTCAGCATGCACATTGAGTATCACACAAAACAATGGTTTTGGGCAGGGTTTTGACAATATAAGCAAACTGGGTATTTCGTCCTTAATTTCTTTTGTTTCTCCATGTTTCTCTGTGTAGCTTCAGCCCTGGCGGCATCACCGAGTTTGAATTTCTTTGTTTGTAAAAATTAAAGTGAGGGGAAGGAGACTTTCTGTTGCTGGAGATCAATGACACCTCTCTCATTGACTTCCATGGGGGTGAGAAAACAGCAATCACGGGTGGGGGGAAGGAGTGATGGGCTATTATGGTTTGGATCTGAGGGGTGGTAGGAGTTAAAAGGGTCATGAAGTTTATGCATTATTGACAGAATACCCATAATGACTCCTTAGGAGCTATTATACAATGATATGTGAAGGCCTTAGTTGGGGATGATTTAATTTATGAATCATTTCTGTGATGGATTGCCTGCTATGTCAGACTGGCTGCTGCACTAACTCGGTGTTCTTAATTCATTATGAAAGATTTTATGCAAAGTAATTGCCGTACAACAGCCACTCTTCAGAATGAAATAATATGGATGCTTTTTCACCCCTCCTACCAGTGAAAGCTTTTGTTCACATTATGAGCAATGTTCAGTTTGTGAAGTATCATCTGGAAAAGCTTTGCTAGGAAGCAGCGCTGCTAAAGAACGGAGGTTCTGAAATGGCAAATGTTTTTGCAGTTTAAGGTCTAATCTTTCAGGTTTCGGGTTTACTTCTGTTTAATGAAGTCTCATGTTAATTCAGGCATAGGCAACATATTGAAATTCTTCATTCGCAAATCCTCCAGAGGAATTCAGGAATTGGTTCTAAAATATCAGAGGTGAAATTTAAAATGGTCTTTTTTTTTTTTTTTTTTTTTTGGTGGTTTCCCCATACAGTCTTGAGTGAGGCTTGTAACCTTTCTCTGCCTTTCTCTTCTTACTGCAGAACAAAGCCACCCACGTGTCCATTTTAGAGAAAGTGAAAAACTACTTTTTTTCAAGCAATGCAAAATGAGAGAACTCAGTTCCACAGTATGTGGAGGCTAAAAAAAGTACAAATGAATTCAGAAGGGCTAGACGAATTCTGTGCCCATCAGTAACGGTTGTATCCTGTGGCCCAGACGTAACTTTTGTCTTGGGAAATCCCAACAGAACATGAGGAGAGGAGTGAACTTCTTCTGTTCCCTCCTGATGTGCTGATTTCCCAGACATCGGCCAGCCAGGATGCTGAACCAGGTCAGGCTCTGACCATCAGGGACACTTCAAGTACCCCCCTCCCCTTTTTTTTTTTTTTTGTAGTCTTGTTTCAATTGTAAGCTCTTCGCAGCAGAGACTGCCTTTCTCGCAGGGCGTGCTGGCAGCGTGTGGTTAGAGCCCTGTTCTTCAAGGCATCAAGGAGATCATCTCCATGTGGCGCTGGGGCATGCAGGAATATTGAAGTCAGTCCCGGAATGGGAAGCTGTGTTAATGTGGTACATGCTTAATTTATTCTGCTCCTCAGGGGGTGAGTTGCTAGTCATTATTGAGAGAGAGCACAAACACAGAAATCCAAAGTGTGGTTTTGATAGTTATTTTAAAAAAAATCTTAATTCCTTCATTCTGCTTTCTTAATTCAAAGCAGGGATGAAATTGTAATATATTCTTCTGGGAAACACAAAAATGGATTCCTCTGGGTTAAAAAATTCAAGTGTGAGTTTAAAAATAACTCCAGCGATCCTTTTTTCTTTCTGTTAATATGTCCTATTTTTGAAGTCTAGAGATGAAATCTTTAAGTTTTTGGGTTTGGGTTTTTTTTTTTCCCAAATAAATGGATGAATAACTTAAAAGTGCAATCCCAGAAATACTGTAAGAGGGTACAATCTCCTCTGCCTCGGACAAGATTGATGAGGTTACCCTGACTGGCAAGTGTGCAGTTTACATGCTAATAGCAAGTAGGCTGTCTTGCAGGGAGAAAATACATTGCGGAGTAAGTGTGGAATGTTTATTAGTCCCAGTAAGTGCAGTGGAGACAGTACAAATGATGTAAGTGGAATGCTGTGCAGGAAATATAAGTCATTAGATCAGGCATATGTGTTTCTTGGCCAAACCCCCTTTGTTTTATAATCAATCCATAAGGACTTGGTGCAGGCAGATGTCACACTCATGATCTTCACCCCATGCTGAGTTCCACAGAGGTGCAGCAGCTCACCCGAAGCTGCCCCGTGGCTCCAGAAATCAAGGGTGGGTAAGACCTCGTAAAGCAAACTTGAAGGCGACCCATACTTGGTTTCAGGGGCTGCGTGGCTATCGTCACCGCGTGTGTGCGTGTGCTTTGCTTTCTTACACAAAATACTGTATGTGTAGCAAGCAGAGAACAATTTTGCTTTTCCCCTTCTTGCAACAAAGTTTACGAAAGTAAAAAGTTGAATTGAATCATAATAAGAAGCCCTCTTGCATTAACAATATCAAGCTTACTTTTTGTTGGTGAAGAAGGACAGCAGGAAGGGTTTAAACTCTTGCACTCCTTCTTATCGTACTTGTCCTAAATCTGAGGGAGATTTTAAGGCACAGCGATTGGAAACTAAATGAAATTTATCCCTGCTGCTTCATGGATGGTGCATATTTTTGTGCAAAGCTTCTTTGTAAAAATAGGAAAAATGTTGTTTCCTTCACAATTTTACATAACCTACTACTTAAAATCAAACCATGATGAATTTATAATGTGACTCTAGCTTTGGGAGGTGGAAGGGAGTTGTTACATTTTTTTTATGCTTTTACTTTTCCCTACATTTTCGTCTTGAAGAGTTGACAATTCAAATTGGTTCTCTTGGGAATAGTGGTTTTATACAAGAAGTCCATCAAGAAATGTCTTACAATAATGACTGTAACTTTTTTAATCTTCCAGTACCAAAACTTCTTCATTGTTTAAGTTTGCTGGACAAATCGTATGAGCTTTCATTCACCACAGCTAGACACTTACTCAAATTCCCATTTATCAAATGAGAATGGGAATTTCCAATAAATTGTTGTGTTATCAACTACAAAAAAACCAAGGGTAAAACTGGCAGGAAGCAGTAGGAGCTTGTGATGCCTGTCTAGTGTTATCAAAAGGGATTTTTTTCCCCAGTGAATGTGACTTCTTTTTCTGGTTTCCTCTGGAATACAGTAAATCCATGGTACCATTTCTCTAGGTGGTGGATCTGATTGTATTTGCCTGTGCAGATGTACTGCTCTGAATTAATTATTCCAGTAGATCTTGGATTTGATGCCCCAAAGCAGTTGGGAAACATGGTGGACCAAATGGTGGACCACTTTGCTACAGAAAATCCGCTCTGCAGCTTTGGGGTTTGGTCTGCCTCTGGGTACAGACAGAAACATATACATAAAGGAAGTATGGACAAATATAAGCATCTGTTATATAATCAATGGCTGACAATAATCTTAAAGAAAACAAACCACCTGTTCTCTAAGTGTGCCCCAAAAGTCACTATCAGGGGTTTTCTAAACTCAAATGCTTAGAAAATAAAGAAATAAGAAAAACCCTAAAATGATACTTTATGATATAACGAGAAAGTTGATTTATTGGAAGGCTCTGGCAAGATTTAAAAAATAAAAATTAAAAATCACATCCCTGTATGCCATTTATCTATATCCTTCCCCATCTGCATACTGGCAATCGAAATAACCTACTCCCCTATTCTTTGTATAGGCTTTTCAAGCCTCTCTCTTTTTTTTTTTAATTGCTCTATTTCCTTCTGGTCTACATGATAGGGTCTTTATTTTTTTCTTCATATTTGCAGTGTAATAATTTTCAGATACATGCTCTTCTAGGAATATAAAGCTTTTGGTAGTATATTTTTAAAGCTGATTTACTGTTTTTCTTTTATTAGCTTAAAGGTTAGAAGCTTTGGGCGGATTTTAAAGTTTGTGTTTGATCTTTTTTTCTTTTTCTTCTGAAGATGACAGTTCACAGCAATCAGTAAGCTTTATCTCTGGGTTTTCTGCAAAATAAGTATCTCTCTATGTGAAAGTATATTTTTTTTTACATTTTAAACAAGGACCATTTCAGAAAAGGCCATCCGTTTAAAAAATTTAAAATCTTTTCTATAATGGTAAAAAAAAATCCTTAAAAAAATTAAAAATCTAAATTTTATTCTCAACATTTTCTCAATGTAGTTTTTGCAATTCATAAGGAGGAAGCCGGCACAGTATCTGGGATCTGTAAATCCAACCGTGAGCGCAGGCATGCTCAGCAATGCGTGTGGGTGCTGGTCATGAAGCTCAGTCCTGCCCTGGCTCGTTTAGTCCAGGAGCCTATTGACTGTAATACCGTGGGGGATTTCTTGAACTGGGCCCACAAAAGGAAAATGTTATTTACAGAGAGAACACATATCCTAGGCATCCTTCGTTCTTCTTTTGTATGTTGACATCCCTTTCATCTTCTATTTAGACATCTCGTATTTAGAGAATATATCTGCTGTACAGTTTATGCAGGTTATAGCCTTTCATTTGGACATGCAGTGATGTCCTACTCTGGGTACAGCCTTGAGAACTCCAGAGCTGCCCTTGCTCCCAGCACTGCCCCATCAAAGAAAAAGGGCAGGACCTGCAGGTGGAGGCTTGGACAGTCCAAAGTGGAACATCTGGAAGTGCACTGCTTCAAATTCTGCAAGAAAAACCAACTCTCCTTTTATTTAAAAATTAATTTTCTTGCAGTTGCCTGCTTTGCTTCAGTGCCATGTCTGCCGATGTAATATCTAGTGCTGCTTGCCCTCCAACTATCTTCTCTTGGTCTTTTATGCTGGAACATCACCGCTGCTTCTTTACTGAGCCCCTCTTCCCTCTTTTACACTTCTCCTTCAGAGAAACATCCCTTACTGTTTTCTGTCTGCTTAGTCTTCCCTGAATATGTGTTGTTCTTGTTATCCATTACGCTGGATGGAAGTGCCGTAGTAGTTGTTAATTGTAAATGAACTACAAGGCAACATGTCGCATCTTTTGGGTATGGATAAATTACATCACATCAATAGCTCTTGGTATCTATGAAACTTAAGAGGCATGGTTAAACTGCAAAACATTGGAAAGTGCTGGAGGTATTATTCTGGTTTAAAAGATTTTGATTGTGGTGAAGAATTATTTGTAAGAGTTAATCCCATTCTCTTTTCCCAGTGAAAAGAGGGAGAATCTCTATCTTGCCTCCGTGGAAAGCATTTAACCATTCAATTAGCAAGTTCATCTGGAAGCATGTGAAGACAGACACAAGAATCCTCCTGGGCATGCTGTATGAATACCAATGTATTAATTAAAATCTATCTAAATACGTCAGTATTCTGCAGTTAGGGCCATATCTAAGATATCATGGGACCCTCTTTTTTCGTAAAGTTACAGTGTACACATACAGCATTAGACATCTTTTAAAACCCACTTTCTGGGACACATGAAAGTCTGGAAGGCTCCTGGGTTTATACAAATGTCTCATAGCTGCGAAGAACCATATTGTCCTTACCACAGGATCTGCTGAGATGCCCGTGTGTTGGACCCTGTAAAAGCAAGCTCTGTTTGGGTTGTCCGTCTGCTCTCCTTTCTTTGTTGAAACTACTAAACGCGCAATGTAAACACACAGTGCAAATAGCCAAACCCAAATGTAATCTATAAACGTTGTTGCTTTGGGCTTAGGGTTTTTTAAAATGCTCTGAAGTGCAAGTTCCCAGGCTCCTTAAACTTTGTGCTGAATCAGCAAATGTGCGTGTCTCATCTCACTACAGTGACTTGTTCCACCAGGCTCAGGTCTTGTTGTCATCTTACCTGCTTTCTGTCCACTTTTTTACTTTGTCCTGCTCTTTTTAGTTATTCTTCTCTCTTCTCCAGTACTTCCTACCCAGATTCTCAAAATTACTCCTTTGGTACCCCTAAGCAACGTGAAGTTACAGTAGGGACAGATGATAGGTGCCTTGGAGTCCGTATCTCTTCTGGCCACTGTTACAAAAAGGACTAGAAACCAGGATTCGACTGTTGGGTAGTGGCATGAATCCAGGAGAGAGGTTTTTTGGGGAAAATTAGCAGCTATTGCAAGACTCATGCTAAATCTCAAGGGTGAGACACCTCACATAATACTCTCAGTTGTGGCTTACGGTAAGTAGGAGGGTATCATTCAGGATGAAATCAGGTGCTGTGCCGGAAAATATTTAATAGCCATACGTGCTGGATTTTATATTAATTTAATATGTGCTGGAGGTATTTAAAAGATGTGTAGATGTGGTGCTTAGGGACATGGTTTAGTGGTGGACTTGGCAGTGCTAGGTTTACGGTTGGACTCGATGATCTTAAAGGTCTTTTCCAACGTAAATTATTCTGTGATTCTATGAAAATCCAGTGACTTGTACGGGCAGGAGAATCAGCGCCGCTGTGAAAGCAGCAGGATGGTGGGAGCCTGGCGGGACCGGGGTCCGTTTGCACCCGGAGGCACGTTCACCCAGCAGTACCTGTAACCAGTGCCACGTCCCTTCGCTCCGTTGTCCTTTTGCTGGGCTTAGCTCGGTGCCCGCAGCTGAGTGAGCGGGGGCATGGACACAATGTCACCTCTTGATGGACTGAGCTTACCCTGGCGGTGTCCCTTTAAGTGACCCCTTCATGCCTCCTATGTTGCTTTAAAAAGTTCATAAAGTTTTCCCATTCGATTTGCTGTTGCTAGGTGCTGGGTGGTTTGTTTTATTTTTTTTCATTGTGCTTGTTATGAAGAAGCCTTCAGCAGGCTAAGAATATTTTATAAGGTTAGAAAATGGTGTTAAATGTTAATTAGCAGTTGCATAATCCCAGGTGGCATCCTCTCACATGCACTCGTCAATTTTTAATGAGTGTCACTCGTGCACATCAAACTCAAAATTAGCTTTCTTTCCCAAGCGTTCTGTTTGATTTTCACACTCACTTCCCCTCCCCTTCTCCTTTGATGTTACTGACACAATATATCATGCTGGCATTTGCTTTGGTTTCATCTCCAATGCATATTGTCATGTAGCTAGTTAGTTATCTGCAACATATACACATACTCATATCCGTAGAAGCACATCTTCATAGAATCACAGATGAATCTTGACTTTTTTTTTTTTTCCTTCTTGGGCGTAGCCTCTAGTAACTTGAATAAGGAAAACTTGATGCAAGGGCATTTTCAGGTTGCGATCTGTGAATTTGGAGCAGTAGAGCCGCTCTCCGAGCTTAGCTGGAGGTGACCCTCACGATACTGCATTGCATCTGTTGGGGTCCTGGCGTGGTTCCTCCAAATTAAAATTTGGAGCAAAAGTCTCAGTATCTCCGTGAAATTTGTCACAAGTTAAAAACTAACAAGGAGTGTTGTACACATGTGTATCTGCTGACTGGTGGGATACTTCAGATAACAGCTACTGTTATCTGTGCATTGTACTGGTGTAAAAACATGCCTAGTCAGAGATGGAAAGGATGTTTACCATGCTTAACCCTGTACGGGAATGCCCTCTGTGGGTTGGTTTTGCTTTTGAAAGGTGTCATAAATGAAAGTTGCCAAACCCAGGGATGATTTGCAGATCTGTACATGCAGTGGAGTAACTTGATTGTTGCAACCCTTGCATATGGAACCTTTGGCCGCTCTCAGATGAGCTAGCTGTGATAGTGTTACCCAGACAGCTGGTGTCGGAGAAAGTGCACACTTATGAAATGGAGCAAATAAAGGGAATCTCAGGCTGGGTAAGATCATCTCGACTCCTACGGAGTCTTTCTCTTGCCTTTCTCAGTTTGAGCAGAGCTGTAGAATCAAATCTGTTAAAGTAACTTCTTGGTAAATCATGGAACAGCTGAACAGAAGCTCGGATAACTGAATTTTCACTGTTGATCATTTCCATTAGTCTTTTTGCCTGTTAAAAGCAAAACTCCCCCACACATACTCCTCTTCCCTCGACACATGCAGTTTGGTCCTTAGCTTCTGAGTTGATCATGGAAGTAATTTTACTTTGGTCTGCGTTTTGCTTTGATTTTTATTTGTTAAGGAAAGAGTTCTTCTAAGCATCAGGATGATTTTGTTTTGTTAAATGGAGTTGTTAGCTCACTTGGCAGGAGTCTCTGTACAGACTTTGCTTTGATTTCCCCTAAGAATACCATGTGTTTGAAAAATATTGGCTTCTTGACACTGTAGTGCCAATGACCTCTCTTTCCAATAGAACAAACTCAGCTTTAAATTATTTTTATTAATCAAGATTTTATCTCTTACCAGAGATTGACAGTTTTCCAAAATCTTTTTGACAGCTACTGTTATCTGCAAGAGGTGAACCAGAATTAATGATCAAGGGTTACAGGCCTGATTCCTGCGGTTACTTACCAAAATGTAAATGGGGGGAAAGCTCGCTGATCCTCCTGCAGTTACCCCAGCACAAATGAGATTAGAAGAATCCAGTCATGTATCCAGGAAAATGAAAATGTCATGGCAATGACTTGTGTCCAACTTCTGAAATAAACAGATCAAGCAGGAGTAATTACATTTCTCTTTCACCCTCTCTGCATGCAATTTTCACTATCCTTTGATGATCTGTATGAAAAATATATACAATAATAAATACTTCCACACCCTTTGCTAGTTTGCAAGAGTAATGTAGCCACTTAGTAAGGAGGTAGCAAGATGATACACACGGTGTTCAAACGCCAAAAGGCCAATGTATTTTCTGAAAGCTTCCTATTTAAAATGTGGGATTTGTTTGTCTGGGTTTTAACCGACAGTAGCAAAGGGGGGGGGGGAATGTGCTGGGTATTTTTTTTTGTATCCCAGCACTACATAGAAGCCCCAGTCATGGACAGACACCAGTGCAGGCAGGAGGGATAAAATCGAACGGCGCAACAGCTGTCAGCTCCCTCTCCTGTGTTCTCTAGTGCAAGCAAAGATACAAAATATTCAGATGTGCTAATTGAAACATATTGTGCTTTCATTTCAAAATTCTTACTGCATGGGAGAACTTAAAAGGTAGTTCTAATATTAATTAACCTGGTTTTGATCCTTTATAAGAAAAAGCAAGCTGTTCTAATAGGAATCCAGCCCTTGCTGCCCCTGAACTTGCATCTGCTCTAGACCCATCTGGAAACTCAAATGTGGGAGATGACTCGAAGAGAGAAATAATTACTGAGTTTTTCTCAGTCTGGATCAGAAGTTGAATGTTAAAAAATTAATGAGTGAGCTTGCTATTGTGGGATTTGACACCCCAATGGAGTTTAAAAGCTTTGAATAGTACGTAGTATTTATTAAGACGGAGTTTGGGCCTGTTTTGACTCTGTCAACCTTCAGATTTTCATCCTTTGTCTTGGATTTGGACTGTCCATTGAAGCTTTGAAGAGATAGGTACCATTAAAGAGGATGTGTTTTTCAGACTATTTTTGATGGTAGCTTATTAAACAAAATATCAGCTCCTTCTAGAAGATCTCCAGTCATTTCACGTACATTTGTGACCAAGCATGTACTGCCAGGCATTTGCCTCCTAAAAGCAGGCTTGTTCTTCTGTGTCTGTTAAACCATGTGCATCAGCCCTAACATGCTGTCTGAACGCTGACTCAGCCTGGGAGAAAGGAGCAGAAAGATGTTTTCAGTGCATTACTTCATCTTCTGTTTCCTGACATATAATTACGTATTTTCAAGCACACATACTATAAGTGAAACCTATTCATTTGGAGGGCAGGAGTTTTTTTCTCTTCCCCTCCTTTTGAATTATGATTTACTTAATGTAAGATATTCTGCTTTCCAAGAGACAGAAAATTGGTTGCTTCTGCCAATATTTGGAGTTATAAACGATTGCTTGAACTTTATGATAGCATTAATCCTAGTGTATAGATTGTTACTACAGTTAAGGACTGTCTTATCAGCTCTAACAGCCCTTGGTATTGCTTCAGGCCATTAAGCAACAAATTGACTGTAAGGAATAATTTGTTGCATTTCTCCTACCTTGTTTTATAATGAAAGGTATTATATTTAATGTTATGCTTCCTTGGGTTCAGTTGTCACCCCCAGACAGTGCCACCAGCTCCTCAGTCTATATAACGGCCCAGTTACTCCCTCTCTTGCAAAATACACCTTGGAGGAGATGGGATCAAGTTAACAGCATTTTGAAGTAACGGCAGAGTTTTACTTGTTGAAATTGTGGAATTCAGCAATCCCATGAAATCTGTGTTCTAATCTTTGTGTTTGGTTTTTAGTCCATGACAATTTCTAGGACAGACAGATACAGACTTCCGTCTGTTTTGATCATCTATTTGCACGTCAGTATTAAGGTTTATGGATTCATGTGCTGGCTTACAGAAAGTTGTGACAGAAGAAGAATGTCAAAAAAATTAGTGAGGAAATGTAATTATTGACTAAAATTATTAAATAATATTGGTGGTGTGTCAAAATTAGAGGATGACTGTTTTGAATGGAGACTATGGAGATGTTTCCCGTCATCTTCTCACTTGCATTGTGTTTAAGTCTGGTTTATTCAAACTCTGATTCTAAGCTGTGTCACGGAAAGGAGAATCAATCCATTGTTCTTGATGGATTCATTCTCTGTTTACGGCTTTTTTTTGCTGAAGAGAGTAGTAAGGACTTTTTTAGCGTTTATAACTTTCATTGCAGTTTAAAGGAAAAAGAAGCAAAGATGCAAGTTCTCAAGACGCAACAGGATGGATAGCGCTTTGAGTTGACTCACTGTGTGCACTATTGACACGCAAGGTCCCTCCTGCACGTAAACAACGTCCCTGTCTCCACCTCTGCATGGGCAATGGTGGAGCAAACACACTTGTCCTTAGCCGGTGGGCCCCGCTCACTGTCCTCTTGTTTCATTCTGTTGCTTTGTTAGAATTCATTTTGTTTCTCTAGAAATCAACTGAGAACTGGCCCAAATGCATCTCTGAAAATAGTCTGAGCAGCCTGGAGTAATAAGCAGTTGCATTGTGTTATATCAAGAATCCACCTAGAACTGGGAGTTAACAGGTGTGGAAAATGTTGTGAGAAAAGGTAAGAAGTGTGTTTGGAGGATCTTTCTTTCTTTCTTTCTTCCTGCACCATCCTCTTTGTATGGTTCACTTTGAAACCGATGCTGAATTCCAGCCATTCCTCATGATCTGCTCCAGACAGGTATTAGTGTTTCACAGTTACTGATTTGGGCAGGGTGATTTAAAAACCTCCTAAATGCCTTTTCCCCTTCTGCTGGGAGACTTGAAGAGCCAACAAAGCCAAGAGACAGCTCTACAGAGAAAGAGATACCTTAGTGAACTCCACTGATTTTGATGGAGTGGCGCTGACTGACACCACCCAAGGAATTTGCCTGAAGTGAGAGGTGGATTGTGGTTTGTTTTCCTTATTATTGAGACACTTGGGGTTTTTACATTCCAGTTAGCTTAGAAACGTGTAGATTTGTTGAGAGCTTTTTGTGGCACAGTGAGCAACCAGGACATAATTTGGCTCTGCAGAACTTTAAGCAGGAAGGTGACATACTGGGGGGGGTTGATTTTCTTTTAGGGTAATGTAAATCAGAAATAACTGCTGAAATCAGTGAGCTACACAAATGTAAAAATTGGAGAAAGCAAAAAGCAAATCTGTCCCATTACCATTTTACTTGTAAACTCAATGTATCTGATAAAGAAATCATTTAGAAATAATAAACATGCCATTTTTACAGTCACATTTCAGAGCAGAACCACACTTCAAGGGCTATAATCGTGACCTACATTTTGAATTATTTGATAAGGCTGACCCCCCATGATGATCTCAAATTAAAATCTTATAAATTACCACTTTCTGGCAAATAGGCTGCTGTTATCACTTCACTCTGACATTTATTCTTTGCTATGGGTCACTGCTTTATTACTGTAAGAGCTTTTGGCCAAGTGCCGTTCCCAAAGCACAGGAAAGACGTTAAAGGTTAATTTCTTGCAAACTGTGAGAAAATGTTACTTCTCATTCATTTAGACTTGCATTACTGAATTTGCATTCTTTTTATAGTGTGTGTATTAGTATGTAGCTAAAATCCCTCACAGCAAATCAACCAATAAATTGCACTGAATTACAGTGCAATAATGAATTGCTTGTCATTTGGTTTCCAACAACAATAACAAGAACATTTTTTTTTTTATGCTCTTGGCCAGACAATTAACATATTCTCTCTTGGTGTAACTCTGAAGTCTTTGGAGCTCTGCCTGCAGAGTACTTCATCCAAAAGTCACAAGTGCCATAAAAGTTGATTGTCGTTTCTTCGTCTGAATGTGTCTTGGGCTATAGCCTTTCTATAAAAAATTATGATGATGATAGCTAATGTTTGGGTCCTACTGTGCACCGGGTCTTCAAATGGACAGGCAATTCCCCTGGAAATTTGCAGCTATACCTCAAAGGTAAATCAGTTCTTGGTCAGCCAGCACAAGACCAGATGGGCTAATTTCCCCCAGGAAGAGCCCTGTGAAGTTTGTTCTGCACATAAACAAAATGCATTTGGGGTTTGACAAGGGGACTGTATCTGGAGGACTTACCGGAATTTATCAGAGCCAGCCTTCAGATGGTGACAAGGCCAGAAGGCGACAGGAGTGATGTGAATGCATAATTGGCCTCTGAATATATTGTATTTGGTGTGATTTTTCAGGTATTAATGTCTGCCTTCCCAGTGGGAAATTCTGTAGAGGGAACTGTTAATTATCTCCATATTCAGTTGAGATCGAGGCGAAGGAGCTGAACAAATACGTGATACCTGCTTGTTGCCTGTGTCAGTACTTCTTCCCTGGGGGATCAGGGTTGCCCTTAAAAAGAAGTGGGGTACAGTATGGGATCGGTGATAGTAAAGGCACTGCGCTCCCCAGATCCCTTTGGTATTGCTCAGGGGAATTCGGCTATGTAGAGGAGGAGGGAGGGAAACATTGACACAGCTCTTTACCAGACAGAAATGATTAAAAAATGAATCATGGTCTACACTGTGTGAGCTATCACCGGTAGTTCCCTGAAGAAATAGGTTAATAAAGTTGTGGCCTAATTAAATCACAGATCTTGTTTGTCTTCTTGCCCATTTGAGACGGACATCTTCCAGACTTTGCTGTGACACCAACCCAGGGGCTTGCATGCCTTGTGCAGGACAGTGCAAGCAGGTGAGAAGCTTTACACATCGAGTCACTAAACTATTGCCCTTTAGCACTGGGTGGGGACTTGTATCAATTAGTTTATTGCTTACTAGTTGGGGTTGCAGATAGTTTATGCTTAGCATCAGGAAACATCTGTGTGATCTCTCCTGGGGCTTTTGTCATTACTATACTGTCTAGTCTTAATTCTCTCCAATTATTCTGGCGATCGTGCAGTCTCCCTCTACTGCCAAGTTTGGAGGCTTTAGTAAATAGAAAATCTAATGTGTAACCTGGGTGTATGAAAAACCTATATATCATAAAGGCAGCGCTTTGCTTTGCACTGCTTGACTCATTCTTACAGTAAGAGGAAGATTAGCGAGGATTATGCAAGGTTTACTTTGGTGCCAGCTGCTAGTTATTTGTAATTGTGGGTTCTCGGGAAAAGCAGGCAGGTTGCACACCCCGTGCCTGGTACCATCCCAGGTTTGACACTGGTGGAGGCTGGAGCTGGCTCCCAATAACATCGTGTGACAGTTTGGTGCCAGAAACCAAAGTAGGTCCTCATTCCTGGCTCTAAATGAGGTTTGCTTGCAAAATAAGAGCGGTAAAATATTCTCGATCATGCTGTTTTGTGAACTGTTGATATACTATAGGGAATACAAATATATAATATTTGAGCTTCACATCTTACCCTTTTAAGACTTCGCTAGGGTTGAGATACAAATCAGAGTGTTATGTGTGTCCCTATTGAGTATATATTCACCATAAAGTGAACTTGACCTGAGATTTTATTTTCTTCCTCAGTTTGTAAGCATATTGTGTGTATGCTTTCATCCTGGTTTAGGTTTTTATTTTGAGTTAAGCTCACTGATAGTTGTCAGTGAAGAATGTATAGCTGTGGCTATGAAATTCAACAAGCCACTGATACGATTATAACAGCCTTAACAAAGAGCTGGGACGTTCATTCCTCACAGACCTGGTTTTTTTGATTCTCATTCATACCTAAAGAGCTAATGAGAACATTTTGGAGTAACTTCTATAACTTTTCACTGCTTTTTTATAAGAGTTGGAGGTTTTGTTTGGATTTGTAAGCCAGTTTTTTTTTTTTTATAGCTCCAAGTGGATGAGATATTTTTTCTTCTATAAGTAAATATCAGGGCTGCAAGGAGAAGAATGACAAAAACATGTTGTAGATGAAAATAGATCATTGATACTTCATGCTGTTTAGGAAAACATTTAGTTCTTTTTAATTTAATTATTTGGTTGATGTAAAGAACTTTAAGGATTTTGCCATTAAAGATCTCATTTTACATCAATATACACATTGACTTTTGGATTCATTTGACATCACGCATGTTTTCTCCAATGTGTTCCTAGTGCGGATCCACAAGACGTAATGTCTGTGCTAGGCTATTTGACAGAGGGATCAACTGGTGGGACCTTCTGACTCAAGGAAATCTAGCCCCTTGTTGGTAGACTACTTCCTTAAACTGTCTTAGCAACTGAGTAAGGAAATACGTTTGGTGAAGGGTCATCCAGTCTTAGTGCCAGAATACAAAGTGTGTTAAAGAATTTACAGAAGTGTCTTGGGCTTAGAATTTTATCACTTGGATGACAAACTTCTCGGTGCATTCTGAGTTGCCTGTAGATGTGATGTCTTAATTCTAAATTTGGAACTTGCTGTGTTTAAGTGTCAATACCAACCAATCCTTTTTTAACCTAAGGGGTAATTAAGTCTCTATGTGACTTAATTCTGGTGGGTTTAAAACTTTATCATAGAAATGTTACTGCAAATTAACCAATTCCATTTTTTTTCTTGCTAATATGATACCCAATTGTCTTAGACCTTGAAGGAGGAGAGTTTCCTTATTTTGCTGGAGTCCTCTGCCCAAACTTGCCATAACAGAAATGCTGTTTGGATTTAATTTTAAAAAACAAATGATGAAGGAAAAAAACCATTCAGTTGCTTTAATAAGTCAAAATAATACAGATTTGCAAACTCCTGACTTGAAGATTTAAAGAGATATTCTCAAAACTTGTATGACAAAAGAGCTGTACCTTCTTATCCCTTATACTGTCCCTTGCGTCACAACTCAGATCAGGTCTCTTGCCAGCAAGGACAACTGTGTCTCCAATATCCTGCAAAGAGAGGATACCACACATATATGGGTGAAGTGGCAGTACTTGTATTTATTATTACGTGTATGGCGAGAAGAAACAAAATTGTTTCAGAAATGAAATATGATCCTTTCAGAATCTTATGCCAGGAGAGAAAATGAGTGTTTCTCTGCGCTGTAGAAGTAGGACTGGTGACAATTGTCAATTGAGTGGATTAAGGAGAATAATGAGTGTCTCTCTCCTCGTATTGTTCTGCTACCCTGCTCTCCTGCTTCTTTCAGCCCCTCGCTCTGGATGTCTATTATATATTTCATTGATAGAAGACTATGAATTTGTTCTCTGGGTAAACACATTTCTATTTTAAAGTGTGGTGAAATTGCTCCAAGATACAAGTAAATGATCAAAATGTGCTATCAGCTCCAGGTGTAATTTTTGGCTTATTGATTTTATCTGTGGTTAGCTACAGTATATTTAAAACCAGACAAGTGATGCAATGGAAAATAGGGGAATATCCCACAGTGGCATGGGCTGGCCAGATGATGTAACTTTTTTTTTTCTGCTGTAAATCCTGGTCTTGTACAAGTTTAAATTAAAAGGGAGATTTAATTTAATGTAAGTAGCAAGGATACAATGTACAATTTCAAAATAAGAAGGCGGAAATACAGCAGGTATTCAGTGTTAAGGCTCCTGAGATGCTGTTTGACTAGGTTATTCTTCTTCTAAATTTAAATACACAGTAGTACTTTTGGAAAATCACTTGTACAGACTTGCTCTATCTCTTTGAGTAATAATGACTTACCACCTTGTATTTTATCTTTTGAGGGTCCAGAGTTAGGAGCATTACCACACTGAAACTAAATCATATTTCTTATGTCTTATTTAATTCTCTTTACCAGCAGTTGACAGGAGAAAGAAGAATATTAAGTTTCCAAACTGCGGAATACTCATACTTCTTTATGAGAATATTATAAAATCTAAGTTATGAGGCACATTTTAATATCTTCAGTCACATGTACTCAAAGCAGGCATAAGCAAAATATTAACTAATGTAATATATAAATGTTGGTATTTACTGTATAGCAAGGACTTACGACCATTTTATGAAGATTTCTAGACCCTGAGATTTAATAATCTTTTTGATTTGTCAGTCTGATGGAATGAAAGTGCTCGTGAGTTTACTCTAAATAGAATTTTCTAATCATCCTTCGGAAAATTAGAAATATATGGCAGATTAACAAACCAGCCATTCATCTGTTGGGCTAAACGTACTAACGTGATCTTAACAAGCCATGTCGTCTTTTAACACATGCAAAGGACCAAATTATCTGCTGAAAGACTGACATTATGTAAATGTAACATTTGCTGGACCTCTAAACCCTGTGATTAAATTACTGTCTAAATTATTCTGCAGTATGAGTGTCGCCTACAAAAAGAAAAGCTGTAAAAGAAATGACTGTGACATCTTCTGGGTTTGCAGTATTTCCATAATGAGTATTTGAAATGAACAGTTTGTATATATAACTCAAAATCTTAATGGAATAAGAAAGTAAGTGGAGGATATGATGTGAGGAAAAGCTCTACAAAGAAGCAAATCTATCCCAGGGTTTCGGCAAGACTTTGTTAGCGGAAGAAGCATGGCTCAATTAAGAGGGGAATTTCATCCACAAATCAAAACTTGTCACTAGAGAGATGCTTCCCCTACCTTCCCTCTGTGGATGTGTTGGGTAATCAGTGGCAGGTAATCTGCTTTCACTTAGGACTTTGAGAGAGGCACATCTGTAAAATATCAAAAAATAAAAATAGAAGAGTATGCTGAGAGTCTGCTATTGTAAGTAATACATGTCCCCGAAAGGCTGTGTGTAAATTGTTCCCTGCAAATAGGTCTCTCCTCATGCAGAATAACAGATCAGTTAACTTGTACTGTACCATTAACTCCTGTAAATTATCTTACTTGTATTTCACTCATTCAAAAAATTAAAATCTAGCAGAACAAATGTGCTTCAGCAAATGGAGGAATTGAATGTTTTATTAATTGGCTACTTAGTAAGCTATAACAACAACTGCGGAGAGAGGCAGCACTTCACAAAGAGTCATTAACTGAGCCTGATGGTACACCTGCAAGGAGAAATGATGGGCTGATATCCCTCTTCCGATTACGTGGCACTAGAGTCCACAGCGATGGAGAGTTACAGTTCCCCTGAAAACCCATAAAGGCCAGGGTTTTTTCCTTTTGTGTCTCCATGGAGCCCCAGGTGGAAATTCAGCACAGGTAGAAAGCAGCAGAACCAAGATGCTCAGAGAAACCACCTGATATCCCCCTTCACTGGAAAGTTAGAGTTCTGTAAAGCTCAACTTTTTCCATCTTTGGAGCTTTTACTGTTTGCCGGAGACCTTGTTCTCTCTCTTTTCTGTGCCTCTTTCTTGGGGGAAGGATTTGGGGAGGACGAGGGAGGCTGCAGGAGGGACAGGCAGCTCTGAGGCCTCAGCGAGGGAGCGCTCCTGCTCCCCTTCCTAGGCACTCATTGGTAAATGTGTAACAATAGCTAAAAGGAGGGAAATTCGTGTTCAGTTAACTAAGGCAAGATGCTGCATTACTGTTTTTAGAGTGGTTAATTCGAGCTCATGATAAGGTAGACTGACGGAGAAATGAAGATTTAAAAAGGGTAGTGGGGGGAGAAAGGACAGGTATAAATGCAAACCAGCATCAAGCAGACAGGATTTTTGGGTGTTTTCATGCCTTCCTAACCAACTGAAACACCCAATTCAGACTTTCTCGCCAAGAACATCTTGTAGTTTTAGACACCTTCTTTCATTTGTGCTGCTAGCTATTCTTTGTGTCTTTCTTCCAGAAAATAGGCACTGTGAATTTAGTTTTACCCAGTAATACTAACCCCTTTCTACAGAGACTTTTTGGAGTATTTATTCACAAGTCTTGATTAGAAAAGACAGCCAGTGTGGCCAGTGCTGGTTCTCAGCAGATGGATTTACAGGGTCCTTTTTTTGCATGAACCTTGCATTCTTCAAGGTTTGTTGTTACCCTGAGGGAAGCTGATCTCCACCATCCCCAGTGAGGTTCTGTAATCAAGAAGACTGATTCCAACACCAGTGAATCCCTCCTTGTTTTCTCAGCATCTTGATGGGATTTCTTGACTCTTTTTTATAAATTTTTGTGGTTGTAAATTGTAATGACCAGAAATTTTAGTCTGAACTTTTTACCTGCAATGCATATATGTTACTCTTTCACAGAGAGCAGCAAAGTTTCCTCTGAGGCAGCGACGTTTTCCTGAGCCTTATTCGCTTGCTTGCCTCGTGTGTCAAATCCTATAATAGGAGAATCAGTTGTATGTTTTAGATATAACCAGCTTATTCAAATTCTGGGAAAATCCAGATGTAATTTCCAGATTAGTTCATGTTTCCACAAGCCGAGCGATCGTGATACTATTTTCAGATGAAGCAAATCTCTCAGTGCTACAGACCGTTCATAAAAACTCACCTGTCCCCTCGTGAGATTTCCTTCGGTGAGAATGAAAAGGAATTTAAATCAGGTGATTTTTGCAGTAATGTTACCTGTTTCAGTGTACTGCTCTCTGCTACTTAAATGGGATGTGATTGTTTATTTCAATAATAAAAAAGCCTGCAGGGGTCCTACTGGTTTCCCTTCACCTGAACCCTTCCTGTGGTGCAGGAAGAAAAGCAGAAAAATACAGGGAGGGGAAATAATAATAATAAAACATTAAACCCTCTAAACCAACGGCCCTCCCCGAACTATTTACAGATTCAACCAAAACGGCATCTTAATGTTTAAAACTTCCTTTTTATTTATGCCTTGTCCTCACTGTCACTAATGTACCATGGCCCCTGTACAACTGAGACAAGACTCCACAGAGCGACTTACTGGTTTGTAGTATTTTCTCTTCTGAGGTGGAAATAGGATGTTCTGTGCCACTGTGCCAAAGTTACCTCCAAGTTTCGCTTCACTTTTTGATCGAAAAACAAATATTTCTGTTTTTCCTTTTCCCTGTCCCTGTTTGGTCAGTGGCCCATAAATGCATCTGAAAATAGCCCCTGCCCTGAGCAGTCCAGCTTATAATTGAAACTATGAGGAGGATGGGAAGCGGGAGAATCAATAGCATCTAATGCTCCCTGTTTTCCAACTTAATCCAATTCTGGAGGGAATGAGATGCACAGGAAAATAGATGAGTTTAAATGCTTTGAGGGTGAGGGCTGGTCCTGTATCTGATTAGCTCTGAAATGTATATTGCTCTTAGTTATACCTAAATCCATGGTAATTGAGTAATTTTGTCATTTCTGGCACAAACATGAGTAGTTTTTTTCAATACCTTGCTACTGAGCTTAAATTACCACAGGTTTACACTTGTGTAACTATAAACTGAACTTTATCATTAATTTTTCAGCATTAAAAAGAAAAAGTAGGCTAAATTTCAGCTATAGATGAAGTACTTAAAATAATTTCCCAAAGCCCTTCATAAATATGACATTGATTCATTGATATACAGACCATTAGCAGTTAGTCTCCTCTGTTCATCTATCATTTCAATTATCTCTAGACTTCCCCAGGGTCTTTGACAAATGGGAGACAATTTGCATTTTGTACATTAATGACCTTGGTGGAATTTGTAATTTTATTCCCCCCATTTTATAATTATACTTTAGCATTTGAGGGGAAAACCCCACCAAACTATAGTCAGCCAGTTTGTAATTTAATCAGAAGCGTATGGATGCTGAGATGGGGGGAAAGGAATGAATCAGGACAAAATTGCATAAAAGTATTTTGTACTTTGCAAAGAACTTTTACCTGAGGATGCAGAAGATGATTGTATGTTAAGTGTGAGGAATGTTACCACTCCAGGTCACAGGCTTAGGAGACCAGTGAAAAAACCAGCCTAAACCTTAGCCTCACAAGAATTATTGATCTCCTAAACCAACTGATTGCTCCCTAGAAGCGCTATCTCTTGGTCCCTGCTCTGACAACGATACATAAGAGGGATTTCAGAAAATGATCCCTTAAAATAAGAGGAAAACGAGCCATGTCCCATCGTGCCACATCTATCCCTGGTTTGCTGGTTTCAGCTCCTGTTCTCAGTGCAATTCTTACGCACAGATTAAAGCCTTACTTTTTCTTTTCATTTTTTTTCATCATTTAAAGTGTGAAATTATTTTCAACAATACCAAAGCATTCATTAAAGGTATCCATGATAAGCGTGTTTATTAACATTTATTTTCTGAGTTTTCCTACTTGGACTATGCAAGTCAGAAGAGGCAGGGCTGCCTCTGAGTGTTAATATTTTCACATTACATCAGGCACAGGTATCTTTTAAGTATTGCTTTTCATCCAGAAGTGTCACAAAGCTCTTCTTGCATAGTACATAGGCTTACCCGGATTTCTGGAATACCACTGATCCGGTTGCAGGGAGGCCACGCGGCAGCGTTTAGTGCAGAGGACAGAAGTGACAGTGGGGCTGGGCTGTGCCTCGCCAGACATTGGCAGTCCTCACCACAGAATATTTCACTAAAACCCCTGTAATATCTAGTGGAAAGGTGAACTGTGGGCTATCGTAGCACCATGGTTGGCTACTAGGTAAAAAGGCCAGTTGCTAAAACAATTTCCATTAATAATTTTGGTTGTCTATAACTCCCAAATAATCCTTTTTGGCTTTATGTTATAGATAAGATTGCCTATTAAGTCAAACTATTAATTTTGTCTTCTCCTGTCTTTGTACCTGTGTTCTTTTGGTCTAGTGATGTAGTAACCAGGTTTTAGTGTTATGTGTTGGTCACTGTTCACACCTTTCCTGCATTAAAAAAACCAACAAAAAATGAGCAGAAGTATCCACATGCTGTCAGTTCTTTTCACTGTTTGTTAATGTTCGTAATATACCCTGGAGAACAGGTATAATAAGTAGTTAGTAGAATTAAGCCTTTTAAGTTTCTAGGTGGGCTAAGAAGTGGTACAGTATACACAGAAAAAGTAAAATTCCCAACTTAAGTATCCCGTAATTGAAGATCAGCTTGATGGCCTCACTGCATCAGTTCCTTCCTCGGAAAGCTTCATGGCCAACTTTCAGCGTTTTGGGGTGGTGTGTTTTTTAAGTAACACAGGGAGATGTATGCAGTGAACGCAGCCCCCATGGTGAAGATGATCGCTGCCTTCTCTAGGAATGTTCTCCAGTTGTTAAAAATTCACCGTTGCCATCAGTAACGGCAGCATGGAATCTGAGATACCAGAGTCTTTGCCTTTTGCTTTGAACATGAAATCACTGCAGTCTCTCAGACAACATTAGGTGGTAACTGTTGGCAACAGCTACGATGTTAGGAGCGACGTATGTTTCTGGCTAGATTTTCAGAACCATCCATAACATTATACTACATGTACTTTGCTCATATATCACACTTTCCTTTTGTGCGTCAGAATGAATTTGGCTGTCTCTTCCATGCAAAAAAGTAATTAGACTGGGTTGAATGTGAGGAATTTATTTTTTGATTGCAACTGAAGGGTGAAATTCCAAATGTGGAAACCTGAGCTGTGAATTGGCATCGACCTACAGCCCCGGCCCTGCCATCTCCCACAGAGGTGCCCACGCTCAGGAGGGATGTATGCACGTAGCAAGAAAGGTCTTGGTTTTACATAGTGCTCAACCCAGTCTGGAGTAAGTTCAGGCCAGGCTGTTCAGCCTTGGATTCTTCTGACGTACGTTGTACAACTGTTTTCCCACATGCTGAAGAGCTGGCAGCACTTGGATTGAAGAGGTTTGGTTAAATTAGATGTTCTGAGTGGTCTGGAAGAGTGAGCTAAAGATCAAGATAAACATATTTATTGATTTATTTCCTCACTCTTCTGAAAACAGGACTAGGACTCCAAATAATACACACGTCTGTGGAATGTACTTGTCTTTGCCTGAGTTACGTGCGCTGCACACAAGTGCCGGGTGGATACGTCTTTATTTCCACACAGCCTGTATGGCCAAGTTTGGATTTTCTGCCCCTAATGATCTTTGCCCTTTGATGTCTGGTTTTAATTTATTGAACATCTACAATAGATCTTAAGAGCTGTAAATTCATTTCTAATACATGTCCTGTTTAAGAGTGTTAAATTTAATACTTTGACCTTACTGCTGCTCAAAAAATATAGTTGGTTATCCTAAATCAAAAAATTTTATAGGAATGTGTTGTTGTTTAAGATTTTACAACAGTATACCCTTTGTTAATACTGAGGAACATAAAAAAATGTCTGCTGTTTGTGGGGAGAGAGGTAGAGGAACGCATGTTTTAGAGTGTAAAACGATCATGTTTGAAAAGACCAACTGATGCAGTAACTTTGAAGTTTTAAATTATTTATGCCACCTCACTGATGCCTTGCTGAAAACACAAATGCAAATTTCTTTTTGGTTATAGTCCCTGAAAAAATTAGGTATGGCTCTCTATCAAAACCAGATGCCTGACATGCAGATAGATTTAAAAGGCAAATTTAGTTTCTATTGGGAACCAGAGTGTAAAGTTTGGGTTACATAAAACTGGCTCTGGCATGAATCAGTTTTAGCAGTGCAGGATTAACAGTTTCAGCCCTCTAATTTCTGCCTGTGATCACCTTTGACATTTGACAGTTTAAAAACCTTGAGATCACATATTTTTATAACCAGAACTCCCAGGCTGTAAAACTAAGTCTGCTACCTCTGCTAACGACAGCCGCTACGCGTGGTGAACACATGTGCTGCAGAAGTGGTGAAGGTCCCGGGTTCAAATGCCGGTGTCAGGCCGAGGTAACTTTCTGCCAAATTGTGCTTTCTGCAGAGTGCCTGACTTACACCATCACGCTGAGCCTGATTTATTTGTTTTAAAGGAGATCTCTGTGCTGTTCTGCTAGGAAAGGCCCTGAGAAATCCCAGCTGTTCTTTGCTACTCATTGTTCATTTAACTGCAAAAAGAAAATCTGATTTCTTCCGTCCTTTGCTTTGAGCTTGTCGCTGGTAAAAACTTGATGCAAGTTAATGTTCTGTACATGTCTTTTTTTCAAGCTTGATATAACTCTATACCCAAGTTCACGTGTCCTGCTTGAATTCCTTAGTGGGAATTTCCTTCCAGTTAAAGGATGCTCACCTCACTGCTGTTTCTGGCGAGAGGGATCCAGACCTCTCTGAACTATTTCGTTCCTGCTTAGCACTAAACAAAACAGCTGGCCATTCCCTTCCATGGAAGTGCTCGGCACCAAACAATTCTGCTCTTTGTGTGTGTAGGCTGTTGCACACTGCGCTCTTCAACAAAGCTGCCCTGTAGTCACACCAAGCGATAGTTAACAAGCACCCATTGGTGTCAGGTAAGTTAGAAGAATTCAGAAGACAAATTAGGCAATGAAGTCTCTGGGAATAATGACTTCCCTTGGGTTTCTTTACAAATTAAACTGATGAAGATTTAATCTTTTTTTTTTTTTTTCATGGGTTCCTTTGCCCTTGACACAGAAGATCAGTTACTAGGAGGCACGGTGACTGAGTGCAGCTAAGTGGTAGTGGCATATGTCTGTGTAAACCAAATAACGAGTTCTCATTTATGTCTGTTAAAAACAAGTGACCTGGTTGTATGATTGGGTTTCAGCCATGCGGGGAATGATTACAAAAAAGTGATTTTCTGTAGTAGAAAGTGAGATGACTTTACAACTATAGTTAGCGGAGGATTTTTGTCAGGGCAATGAGTAATTCAGCCCACGTAACTGTTAGGAAGATCTTCTAGAAATGAAAAACAAAAGATGGGAGAGAATATTCAGGAGTATATAGGAAGAAAGAAATATTTAACCCGTTTAAGTCGGTAGCGGAGGTGTGCCATTCGTTGCTGTTCAATCTAATCCCAGGCTGTATCTGACGATGAGTAAAGTCTGTTCTACTGGTGATTGACATTGACTGGCAAGGACAACTATTAAGAAAAATAAGAAAAGAAAATAGGAGCTTCCACTTAAATCTCAATAATGAATTCCTTTTCTAAACCAGAAGCCGGGCACACATCATCCTGTCTTTGCTGAGAAATCTTTTACATTCATTTCAGTTCGTAATGGTTGGGGGAAAAAAAAGAAAAAAAATTCATTATTCGTGTGAAAAATGAACTAATTTGCTCATGCGCTTAGTCCTGGGGTTAATTATATTATGAAAAAGAATAGTTCATAAGGAACTAGCTTATTACAATAGGAGTGCCCTGAAATTTAAGCTTCTTAATTTGTTAGCTTCCTCAGACTGTACTATTGTAATAATCAGCCTGTTCGTATGTTAGGCAGCATCTCCTGGACTTGTGGCTTTGGTCCCGCAACGGGGGCTGTAGGCAGGCGGTGTGGCTTGACCCGTGCTCTGCGGGGGGGGGTTCCTTCTGCAGCAGCACCCACCGCTTTGCACGTACGGGTCTGGTCACACTGCTGGCGTGACATCGAATCGTGGTTTGCACCAGGTGAGAGCCTGCCCCAACGTGAGTTGAAGTACCAAAATTTACTGTGAAACGCTTCAAGTGTCCCTTTTCCATAGTGTTGCAGCGGAAGCAAGGATGCTCCTGGATTCAAGACATTTATTTTACAGGCTTAGAGAAAAGCAGCTGTACACTTGCTTATATTGATCAGTTCTTTTTCCAAATACAGAACAAAGATGGAGACAAATCTCAAATAAACACTTACTTTATACTACATTATAATAGCACTTTGTTGTCTTTTCTCTATCTAGAATCTAAAACCGTGATTTCAGTTTCCTTTACATGAATGTTTGGAAGCCGGTTTCCAAATAAGCTGTTCTTGTAGCGCCCAATTCCCTGTTCCTGCTGGCTGGAGCTCTTCCCGCTCGGACTCCTGCTGTCATAAACTCATTGCTGCTGTGTATGGATTTCCGAGTAATAGTGTAGCAGAGCTTTTAAGCATCCCACGTTGCACACGGGTACCAAAGTATGCCACCACTGATTTGGTAGAATCTGACCCATCATTACAGGTTTTAGCTGGAGCAAGCGTATTTATTGCTGTTTGAAATTGTTCGTTCAAGTTTTATCCTGGTGAGACTGAAAGGCATCAACAACGTACAGCTCTGTCTTTATCTCTGCTTTTGTTGTTTATGTGTTGGACTATTGCAGCGCTCTTCATAGGAGGTGACATCTTAAATCTCTTAAAAATACATGTTGAGTAGAATGCACGAGCTGCTGCCTTTGTTTCCTTGCTGTGCTCTTTTGATGTCTCTGAGCTTGTATTTGGTCCTGAAGATGTTGGCACTAGCTAACCCATGGGTACCTTCAGGTTATTTACACGTGTATATACTGGCTGTCACTCTCCAGCTATTTTGGCCTGAGAACCTCCATAATTTTGCATAGCCTTGATTTTTTTAAAACATGGAAGCAGCTGTTTCTCATGGAGATGTATAAAACTTAAGCTTTTAGAAATGACTTAGCATACCTGTTTTTTCTATATCATTTCTCAGTTCAGTTCTGTAGATCTGGTTTATAGGAGATCATGGGAAGCTGGAGGAAAGGCAGAAGTTCTGCGTGTAAATTTTCTTGAAATACAGCAGCAGGAGAGAGAAGTTGTTGGGAATAATAGAAAATACTGGGAAAGAAGCAGCCTTAGTTGGTGACCAAGTGCCTGACGTTTTCTCATTTTCTTACCCAGGAAAGCAGAATGCAGGAAGCCCCAAACCTGTCTGGGGTTCAGGGTGTGCTTTGTGAACTCCCCTTTAGGCACCAGGACTTGGCTTGGCTGGAGTCGCCTGCCTGGCTTGTGCTCCCCATTCCTGCTTGGGATTTAGCACCTCAAACCTTGAAAGAAATCCAGTTGCTAAGAGTCTTGAAGTCTTGCTAATAATGATCTTTAAAGAATGTTTACTTACCTGTAAAATATGTAAGGGCTTATATTGTGAAATCAAACTTTCAAAGTTCAAAGTCTTTTCTTCTGTTTGTGTGTGCATAACCAGCACTTGTTGGTACTGGAATTAGATATAACCCGAAGAGATTTGTCCTGTTTTCGCTGGGATGGCATTAATTTTCAGGGCAAAAGCACTTTTAGACAGAAGCAAGGGCATTTAAGATGTTGCTGCAGAGTCCTGAATTCTTTCTAAAAAAGGTACCATTTTTGTAGCATTAAAAGTCAAAGCAGAAACATGTCTCGGCAGAGCTCTGATGTAAGGAAAGTTGCATTGCAGCAAACGAGGCTTTCTTTTATGTTTTGCTCATAACCATCATAGCAGGCAAAGGCAAACACTTGTCTAATTTGATAAAATATCTTTAATTGCAGCAACGGTACTTGAGGTTTGGGCTGGATGCATAAGCTCTGTTTGTAATCATAGTTCTAGCCGTACTCCACAATCATCTCCAATCATTGCCAATTAGCATCCGTTAGTCTGTTGTTGCTTAATTCAGATGTTCTGGGATGTTTAGTTGAATTATTCATACCTTGTCTGGGAAAATGTATTTTAAAAGTGAGTACTATTATGGGATTTCATTGTACTGTGATAGATTCTCCCCCCCCCCCGCCCCCTCGTTTTATTTACTCTAGTTGGTGTAGAAAGGAAAATGCATGATTTAGGTCCTGTATTTCACTTTTAGGAAATGGTTGTTCCTGCTTGATAGAGAAATTTAAAGAGGGATTTAAAAAAAAAATATATTCAAAGTTAGTAGTTTTTCACATAACAGTTTGATTTTGGAAGTCATTGTTGCAAAATGTAATTTATGCTCAGGACATTAGGAATGAAAAGAAAAAAAAAAAAAAAAGAGAGCAGCCCTGTATATAGTTAGGGAGGACTGCCATAACCCATGATACAGATTGTCAAAGGACTTTTAAATGGTGATTTTCAGAATTGAGTCTGGTCTTTAGTTAGCAGAGAGCAGGAGGAGGAGAGCTTGGGGCGGAACAGGCCACCTCCGTACCTGGGCACGGAACGCGCTCTGCCATGGCACTAGGTTAGCTACAGGCCTGGTCTAACACACCAGTTCTTGCCAGCATCTTGGTTTTGAAGAGCTTGTTGTTTCACTTATTTAAACTTTGAGCCTGTTTTTCCCCTCTACCAAGTTTTCTTCTGACTTCAAAGGAGTTATTCTTAATGTGAGCAAGTGCAAATGATTGATGAATCTGTTTTTTTCTTCAGATGATGATTTTAATAATGAAAAATTAATACTAGCAAAGTATGTTTAACAAGGAGCTTTGTTTGATGTTTGGTTTTGCATCTAAGTTTCATGAAATGGGATTTTTTGGTGCCTCGGTAACAACAGAAAGCAAACCACGGCAGAGCCCCACGTGCCCGGGGAGCGCGGGCCGTGCACGCGTTCGTTATGTGACTGACAGTCTCCGCCTGTACGCCCATGACACGGGGATAAAGAGGAAGGAGTGCAGCAGTAATCTCTTGGAAAAGAGGAGGTGATAACTTGTGAAAGCACGAGTACAACAGCTGCCAATGGAGAGAGTGGCAATGACGGGTGTTTTCTGGGAGTTCACGCACAAAGAGTCTGTGCCAAACTCTCAGAGAAGTTTGCTCCACTAATCAGACTCTTGTTAATAGCAGCTCAGATTTACGATACTTCATAACGGCACAAGAAGAAATATTCATCCTGTTATTGACTTTGTGGAGGAAGAAAACCTAATAAAACATTAAGAGTGCTTAATCAATACACGTGTAGGACTGCGCTTGACTATCAGAATGAGCAGCTTTGTTTTCTATTCAGGCAGATAATTTATGGTTAGCGCTGGAAGTGATGGATGTAATTTATGTTTTAGAGACAATTACTGTTCAAAGACAACTGTTACAAAGCTCTTGCACAAAATGCAGAAAAAGACAAATGCAGTCTCTGGGGTGTGAGCGTTGTGCTCTGCAGCCTGTCCAGTATATTTACTCATTATGTTATATTTACGTATAATGATGCTATGATGTGTGTGCGTATGCATTCGTGTGAACTACGTTGTGTCATAGCAGTGAGTGGCCTTTAAAGTTCAAATCAACTTTCTCAGGTTTCAGGATTTTTTAGACATATGGTTTTGGTTGCAGACCATCTGGGCCATAATTCTAAAAAGCGGTGTCCGAAACTGTAAGTTAGTTAAGCAGCTACCTATTCTCTGGATCTTTAGCACTTTTTAAAAAATGAATCAAATTATTTAGATCTGTAAATGAGAAGTTGTCAAGTGTGCGCTATGATTCGCAGACATTTGCCTATAACACCTCCTTATAAAAGCGAACTGTAATACAGTTGCACACATACTCCTTTGTTCGTGTACCAGACATTCAGATAGATTAAGGTACACATATAGGTGCATTTAAATTGCACATTACAAACTATATTTAGGTTTTGATTCTAACCACTGTGAGGGTGTTGTAGCTGAAAGTGTTTGAGTTATGTTTTCTGAGTTAGGAATTTACATCTCTAAATGGCTATTAAAGTCAATATAACCTGCCAGTGCCTGTTAGAGAGAGCAATCAAACCTCTTTCTTAGATAAATATATTTAACATTTGGACTCCTGAAATTAGACCATCTTCCTCATAGCCTTCAGGAGAAAATCCCAACTGGGAAGAAGTGTTTATTAGTGAAATGCCGTCTTCCTCCTAAATAAATATGTTCTCGTTACTTTGACCCCTAATTGATGCACGGTGTGTTAGCCTAACACTTTTAAACTAATCAAAATAACCTCCCCTCTCTGTCGTGGTGGGCTTTTTTCATGTGGTATTGCAATAACAATGTGAATGATTTTACAGATTTTATTCCACCTCAGTGATTTATTACAAGTCCAGCGAGCTCTGACATGCACTGAAGTCAGCGGCTTCCGGGTCAGAGCACAGGTTAGCCCCAAAGCTGGTCACTGAAATGGCAAGTTTGCATGCGTTGCATTAAAGAAATAAAGTTGTTGCTCATATACAGCTGATAAATATAGAAACCTTGGAAAATAGGTTTTAAATAGTGGGCTGCAGATATGAGATTCTCTTTTGTTACCTTAACAATGACTTTTTTTATATTAATACCTATTGCATGAAGTTGTTATACAGGTAAAATATACTTAAAAATACTTTAACCTCTAGGCAATGGGTTAGCTGGTGTGTCCCATAGATCTCAATGTACCAATTGTTGCCAAAATTAAACGATGGTTCAGTCCCTTGTTTTTCTGCTGCAGAACATCGCTCTCTCCTTGCAGGGTCGTTCCTGCTCGGTGCAGACACCTTCTCCTTCAGCCAGTCTGTCCGGCCGTGCGGTCAGGGCAGGCTTAATCCCGTGCTGGGTTTTAAAGATGCTGAATTCAGCTCCATGCAGAGGACCTGCAGAGCTGCAGCCCCCACCAATAGCTCAGTGTAGAGCAGACTCTGCCCTAATGTATTTCTGCTTTTCAGACTGATTTTTTTTTTTTTTTTTCTTCATCTGCTTGCTACATTTGAAAGCTAGTAATAGTGCAGGTCACTTCTGTTAGATTTAAAATGGGAATTACCAATGAAAACCACTTTGTCCAGTGTCTGCTTTTATTTAAGTTTTCATTTACTTGTAGGAAATCTGAAATCACCTAGACTTGCATAAAAACTTGGTGAAAGGTGGTTTTGCCTGGAGCTGGGGTTGTCTCCGGACTTGCTAGGTGGTATGATATTTTCAGACAGAGAGTAGGTAGCACTAAACAAGAATACAGAAGTAAAGGGATTGGAGTCAGTCCTTCTCCATTTAGCACATAGCTCCTAGGCATATTTAATGGGGCAAAGGTAATCCGTTGCATGAAAAAAAAAGGCATGCTCCCCTACATATCAAATATTTGATGAGATTTTTAGAGAAAAGACTACCTTGTTATGTAGCACACTTCTATAAGAACACGTGTGCAGGGAGCGTGGGACGGACATAGGCACGTGTCTACAACCCACATTTTGGAGTACTGGTGGATTTAAAATAGGCTGTGGATTTTTTTCCCACACGTGTGGTAGAAAGATCATGTGTAACATTAATATTAAGTTAATCCAGATGAAGAAGTTTTCAGGGTTTTTTTCTTTAAGACTCCACATGGCAGGATTGAAAGCTCACATAGAGTATGTCCCATGGATAACGTTTTTGTGTTGCAACATTGGCTCTATAAATAAATGTGAAGCATTGCAGTAGCAAACATCGCATTTATTTTTTTGAAGCATCTACAACATGTCATTACAAATGGATTGATAGTCTTGATAACATTGAACTTTTGTCAGACCTAACCTGGCAGACTTGTTACGTGTCAGAAATTTTCTGTCATTTTTCTTGCTATTCAAAAGGCAAATATATTTGCAACCTTGAGTGACATTGAATATGGAAAGCAGACAGAAATTTATCATTTGACAGAATTGCTTTTGCTGGGTTTTTCCCCTTTTTTTACAGTGGCAAAGCTATAATCGGATTTTAAAATTCTAACTACTCTGTGTTTTAGGAATATAGAACAGCTGTTTGTGGCTTATAAGAGCTATATGAACCGTCTCTTTACAAATGTAAAACACATTCTTTATTACTTCACATTCAGATCATTTTTTTGCTGTGCTTCTTGGACTGAGGCAACTTCTGACCTTTATTACTGGGTTGTACAAAACAACTTGGCAGGGTGCAGGCAGTGGAGAAGGTCTTGTACAGGAGACAGCACAGATGCTTAGAGAGCAAATTTTCCTAACATTAAGGTTAAAACTAGTACGGTTTATACCTAGTGAGGGTATGCCTTCAAATGCAAATGCTGTTGAATAGGGATAAAGCTGTATCAAAAAGCTTATTTTGCTGTCTTACAATAAACTATAAGTTAATTTCTGATTAGCTTTAAATGAGGTGTTTGGGTTTGAGCTGTGTGGAAGAAAAGTCAGGGTTTCTGAATATAATGGAAAAACCAGTGGATTTCTGTGTAAGAAGCAGCAAAGAAATAGATGAAAACATTTCATCAAAGGATGAAAACAAGTATTAAGGCAGAGACAAGGAAATCCTGGACAGAGCGTTAAGAAGACAGAGTTGGAAGAAGATGATGAGGTTATCGGTCATATAGCACCAGTACTTTGGGGGGGGGGGGGGGGGGGGGGCAAAACTCATAGGTAGACCACAGCATTTTATGCTGAACAAGAAAGAAAAAGATTTCCGATTGCAAATAGAAACATGCTGCAATCAAAAGGAAAAATGTTCTATACATTAGTATGCAGTAGCACTGTACGCTTCCGAATGTATTATACCCTAGTGAAATCAAGAGGATAATGATGAGCTCCTCAGCTAGAAAGGTTTTCTTCCAATATTTAGGTTCAAAATACAGACACTGGTGTTAATCAATTGAGCTCTGTATTGTAGACCACATCATTTAGTCAATATTTTATGCTAGGAGGTCGTGTAGCACGGTAGGTGCTAAACTCAGTGAAGAAGAATAAAGTAGCTCTTCCCATTATTTTGTTTAAAAAAGAAAAAGAGCAAGAGATTTTATTAGTTTTCAATACTGTTAGTATAAATAGAAGTTGAAGCCGTGGAGCAGGGTTATTATGTGGCTCATTACTGTTTATTACCACAAGGCACATCAAGATGTCTGCTAGTTAGAGGGAGTAAATCATTTGGAACATGTCCGTTTTGTCGATCTTCTGCACGATGCTCAGCGCTAGCGTGCCTTCTTCCAGTGCTTTGAGGAATATGTCTAAAATCTGTCGCTTGTCATATGTTCTCTCTGTCGTCTTGCTGAAGAGAAGCGAACAGACGAATGTCTTATTTTGGTACGATTTGTTTTTGCATTTTGGAGCGGGGGGGCGGGGGGGGGGAAGTGTTTTTCTTCGGAAAAGTTTCTGTCTAAATTACGTTCCCATGAAATTGAGAGGAGCCTTGCTGACTTCACGCAAGTTAGGATTGGGTTTGTTGTGTAGCTCTGAGATAACTGAATATATATTTTTTTATATAGCTTACCAGTGTTTCAGTATTACTGAGGACAAAGAAAGTTTTGTTGTGTCAGTCATTAGGCTGGATTTAGAAATGAGATTGTTTTAGTGAGTTTGTGCCTCTTCAGTAGCACTTTACTGAGTGTTTTATGATACACTTTTCTTTTAGCTTTTTAATAGTCTGAAACCTCCTCAAAAATTTCTTTTAACCTGTGGGTTTTAGGCAGGATCAGAAATGAACTAGTAAAGTTAAGCTCAAGCTCATCAAAGAACTAACAAACCTTGGTAAATCGTAGTCATTAACAGCTAAGGATTGCAGTTGAAAGGCTCTCGCCTCTCTTGCAGGAATGTGAAATTCTTTCTTTTTTTGATTTCTCTTTACAGCACTTTGTATTTCTTTTGACCAGAATCTAATTAGAAGTTTTCAAAAAGCCACATTTCCCCATTGGAGACGTGGAGTGTCGCTAATATGAAGTAACTGCCTGAGATTTTTACAGTCGTGATGATGTTTATCTTCTGTTGCTTAATCTTCTGCCTCCTGCTCCTCTTGCTTCCTAGCCTGAATGCACCGTGTGATCTCTACCAGTGCCAAAGGCCTTGTGGATGTGAGATCTGTCCCCTGTGTCCTCATGCCAGAGTTTCAGAACGTGGTGTGTCCCCTTAGCCCTGGCTTTGCCCTTACCAATATGCCGAGGAGGTCTGTTCTGCCAGCAAGCCAGTTCAAGGCATTTGTCAAAAAACTGAGAAAGACACCCAGAGCCCGTTATTCTTTAGCAGGTTCGTTGCTGTCCCTGCTTGCCCCTGCACTGATTAATTCCGTGTCTGTGTGACATTAACACTTCAGAGAGAACAAAGCAAGCAGGAAAGCATTGCACACGTATGCATTCCAGAATATATGAAATTAGTGCAGCAAATACTTGCTGGTTTTGTTACATTTACTATCCCATTTGACAAATTTTCTAGTTTGGAAATACTTCCATACCATCTGTTGTTTCTGATTCTGTTCAACAGAGCAGTATTACTGGTCTGATGACTTCCATCACATTTCTTCAGAAATTCTTATGTAGGGTATACATGTACACGGGTTAAAAAGCAAATGTCTTCACTATTGATTTTTCTCTGCCATTGGCAGAGGACATTTATTTATGCATGTGGTTCTTTAATGTTCTTTGTTCATAATGTGTAAAGTTCCATTTTTGCATGCAGGCAAGCACTAACTTGATCAGGTGAATAAGTAAGGTGTGTAGATACTAGTGCACACATATCTGAAAGAAAGAAGGACCTTGATTGATTTAAAAATACTACCATCTTTCAGAGATTTCTCATCTCTGCCCTGACTGCTAGAAGCAACCTAATGCACAGACGAGCTGGCGGAAATGATGGTATAAAGCAAGTTCCTGATCTTGCTGCAGAGAAGTGGGAAGTGGGCGAGTTGGGTATAGCCAGGAGCTGGAGCTGGGTGGACTCTGCAGCTCACCTTGTGCAGAAGTGGGAGAGGAACAATCCCACCGTTGCACCTCTTGGTTGAGTTGGGGTGACTCCCATCAACGTAGCCGGGAGTCGCTGCTCCTGTGGTTGCCTTCAGGGTCCTTAGCTCTATGTCTCAGTAACTTTCTCACTTTGTAACATCAGAATCATGCACGATTGTCCTCAGATAACGAGGTAATGTGGTCAATGCCCTCTCTTTACCAGCTGCCATGTACTTTCTTCCGACAGACGTAAATGAGTGCACCACTGAGAATGGTGGCTGTCATGACCAGTGCTGTAACACCATCGGCAGCTACCATTGCAAATGTCCAGCTGGCCAGAAACTAGAGGAGGATGGAAAATCATGTGGAGGTAACATTTTGTACTGTGTCTCCTTGCTATTAAGAAATGAGAAAAGACATTGGAAAGGAAAAGGAAATGTTAGCTTTTATCTGGAGCCAGCTGAAGAGCGTATACTCAGAGTTGTCAAGGGTGCAGATCTTCTCATGTCTGGATTATGAAGATGTAACTGTAAGAACACTTCAAAGGGTTGGGGTTTTGTTTCTTTTCTTTGAAAAAATGTTATCACTTAACCTGGATTGACTGTGTCATGTTCTGATTATGGAATTTCCATCATCAATTTAAAAACCTGAAGAAAGTGTATATGTTTGATAACATTTTGTCTGTCTCTAAAACAAAATGGTTCTTATCAGAAAATACACATACATTTTTGCATTTCAATCACAATTCCACAGCTAGAGATTAACCGAATAAAAAAGGATTTAAAACCACATGCTACATAAACCCATTTGTCTTCTTCCTAAGGGAACTGTAAGTCTAGTTAGTGCATTATGGGGTAAAATTTGTTCTTATGCATAAGCTTGACTTTCTGTAGAAGCAAAACATCACATAAGCTTATGTTAGAACACATAATGAATGATGGTTAGACTTCTTAAAAATGCATTGGTAAACATAGCTTGGGTGTAAACAAGCCCGTCTGATCTGTTGACCTACAGCCACTATTTTTTTTGCATCATCAGAGTCTAAAGGTAGAGGAGATCAGGTGTAAAGTAGCCAAGGTGTACTGTATTGCGGGCCAGAGCAGTTCCTTCCTGAACTCTCCTCTAACACAAGTAATGAATGCTCGCTGCTATATGATCTTGTGTGCCCTGGCTGTGTGCCTGGATTGCACCCTCGACTGCATTTCATTGCTGCAGTAAGTATATCGTTGATGTTTTTTGATTACCTCAAGTTGAAAGGTGCTAGGTAGGTTTTCATGAACTGTATTATCATCTTTTCACAAGAAACCACCTTCTCTGGCTTTTCTTGTGGCATAGTATCTCACAAATTCCTTTCTTCCAAGATTTCATTTTACCATTGTCCTTCAACTCCTTTCATAAGGTTTGTACAAAACAATGTCTTTCTCAGCTGTGGTCATATTCTTTATCCTAACTTTATAATTTATTTGGCTGCACTCCTATTTTCATGAGAAGATTGTAGAATTATTTTCCACAGCAAGCTATCATTTGCTATCCAACTTGACAGTGTAAATAAGCTGTAGATGGTTATTTTGGTTTGATTGAAGTTTTTCATTATGGTCCTCCATGCTTTCATTTTGGTCTTTTGAGAGATCAAGGCAGCAATCCTATGCATGATTCACAGATTCCTGCTATTTCACCTCAGTCTTCTCTTTCCTCTTAAGGTTTTCAAAATCTCAAGTTTTTGAAAGCAGAGGTCCTACTGATTGTAATCCTAAATTTGCTTAGCATGCAGGAGTCCCGTTTCCATTAAAATAGTTTTGTGTTAATAAGTTAGTTAAATTAGTGTTCCTTCTGCACAATTCTGCTATTCCTAAAATATACTTTAAATTCTAGTATTTTGACATTCCTTAAAAACTCAAACAGAACAGATTTGATTCTTGTACTACACATTACGTAATCAGGAATTATAGGAGAATGCATTATTAGCCATTTTGAAGCTGCTTTTTGAAACCTTCAGAGAAAAATGGAAACGTACAATAAACCAGAAACGCTCAAGTCATAAAACAAAGTGAACACAGCGGTGACACGAATTACACCTGAACTCTTGTGGAGATGATGACCATGAGCATATAAGCTATATTGACTTGCAAGATGGCTTCTTCAGCCAAAGTCTAACCATCAGATGTCACAATATAAGTAACTTAGTGCTTGATTCCTACATATGGGAAAAGAGAGCTTCCAGACAAAACTCTGTGTGCTGCTGGAAGGTGCTGGGCTTTCAGGACGTGACACTGAATTGGTGTTTTATTGATGCCTCTGCGTTGCTCAAAGGGCTCATTTTGCAGATGAGAGTAAAACAGCTTCTCATTCAGGTTAGCCAGCGTTTTTGGAGGAATAAGGCTTATAGTTGTTCTGGGTAGTTATGTTCGTTCTTTCTTTATAGCATCATTGTGCTTTATGTTACCCCTTAGTCTAAACTCAAGTGTTTAAATAGATGTGTACTATTGTTCTGCTCCCATTATCTGTCTTGTGGTTGGTTTTATTTCGCTGGTGACTGAAATGATCAATTGGTGTACAGGGGCTTTTTTATAAGCTAAGGTACAAATAAGGCGTATCGTTAGAAAAGCACCATGGAAGTAGTACAGATTTTATTCAGTAAGTCATTATTAGTGCAAAGATTGATCTTGTTTTTCAGAAACAAAATAGATAAAAAGAAAAGATGTCAGGAAATAACTGGATTTTAATAAATAAAAAAATAAATATGGTTTTAGCCATTTGTAGCTGTTTAATGCTAAAGAAGGGAAAGTGGATAAAAATTCACTAATCCAACAACACAATGAAGTGTACTGCTGATTTGATCAATAATAGCTGGGGGTTTTGTGAGCATTTTTAGGAGACCAAGGGCCTAATTCCCTTCCGAGGCCTGTAAAGGGTCTTTTCTAACTCACCAGGGGCTCTTATGATGGGATATGTCGTTTGGAGTTACGTGGTATGTAAAGTCTTACTTCACTTCAGCGAGGGGTACTTCCATCAAGAGGCAAGTTGTAGTAAGGTGAAGGCACGTGCATCTGTATAGACATACCAGCCAGAGCAGTGAACTGATTAGCCTTTCAAAAGTAATTACCTACATGTTGTACTGCGGATTTTACTCTCCAGTGTTCATGGACAGAACTTCAGTTTTCTTATCTGACAGAGAAATATTTTCTGGCAGATAGTCATGTAGGCATTACAGATTTTGACATAAAGCTCACGCTTACCTTTCGCTCTTCGTGTGTCTGATGGAAATTAATGATGGAGAAGGGTTTGGATGTAAATCGCTGCACAAATAATACAGCAAATTAACATTTGACATTTATTAGTATATGACTGTCGGCCTGATTCTGTTCTCTATGCATCCGTACTGGCGTTCAGTGTTCGTGGGGCAGTCTGGTTCCTGTCTGTGGGCGAACTCAGAAAACTGTAATTTCATCTAAGGGAGAGGAAGCGTGTGTGTGTGTGTGTGCGCGCGTGCGCAATACCTCCTTATTTGTTAAGCAGAGGTACCACTGACTTCTTGTTGGTGATAATTCTACTCGAACATCACAAAAAGTAGAAATGGTATTTTCTGGACATAAATACCATTTTAAAACATAATTACTGGCATAAGTTGAGATCTGTAAGGCATGCTGAGGCTACAGCTACGAAAGTGCGTTTTCACACGTGAATGAGCTCCCAAAGTCCGGTAAAAAAAGGTTGTGATCTTATGTTAACCTTCTTTGGTAAACTGTCATTTCTTATTTATATTATTGTGCTCTCAATCTGTCAAGGCAAGTGAAGGAAGTTAGAGACAAATGAAGTCCTACGATTAGCTGTTGATGAAAAGAAGCTTTTATTTTACTGATTAGAGTAATATTGCAATCACCGCAACCCCGTCCCCGGGGGTTTCGGTCAATCCTTGGAGCCCTGGCAGGTCTCCTGACCTTTGCCAGAGGGACTTTTGGAGCGGCTGGCTCCGGAGCCGGTGTGTGACTTTGCAAGGCCACCGCTGTTTTCCCCGGTAATGTAATAGTCACCGCTGTCACTGGTTTAGCCTGATCCGGGGTCAGAGGGGAACTCTCCAAACACTGCTGCCACGGAAGAGTTAGTAGCTGTACTAAAAGGAATACTGAGGGATTTGTCTAAGAGGAAGAAAATGTTTATTAAAATGACCTCAACATTTATTTAGTCTGCGAGGTTCGAGGTGTCAATCGTAACTTATTCTTGTCAAATTCTGTGGGTTTTGCCAAAAAGTAATGGACATGCTAATTCTGTGTTTGGACTGCTTTCCTTGCCCAACAAATCACTGCACCAGGCTTCTGCTATGTTCTGTGAAAAAACTTGAAGGACTTAATACCATGCACCTCTAGGGAAATGCCAAGGAATCTTTTTTCTAATTTTTTAAAATTTATTTAATTTTTTAATAGAAGAAGAGAAATTAGTCCGTTGGAGAGATTCAGGATGCTTTTGCATTGTCTTATCTCAGAACGTTGCATGTGGCTCACAACACTATGGCATGCCATGACACAGAGTTAGTTATTTTCAGGAACATTTCAATAGAAGGAGAATACGGAATGTAAATTATATTTCACAAAAATAAAAATATACCAGTTCCGATTACAGGTGCAACAAATACTGCTCCATGCGAGCTCAAATCTTAGAGCAGTAGAGTGAAGGCAGTCCTAGGTGAGGTGAAGCCACTCGGTCTTCTTCATCTTCCTCTATTTCAAGACCTTGTTTTGAGATATGGAAGTAAAACCAGTTGCAGGAATTGTGTAACAGTTATCTAATTATTTGTGACAGAATTACTGTGCCCACATAATATCCACCTCGGAGAATTAGGGGAACAGACAACTCCATCTTGTGACCTTAACAGACCCTGGGTGAATAATCTCAATAACTAAGATATTTTAACATATTGGGGTTTTTTACAGCATTTCAAAAAGGAAGAGAAAAAGAATTGTGAGAGAAAAGAAGACAAAACCTAATTTCTGGTATTTCAACCCTGTTAGGTGCTCTCGGGTACCCTGAGACACCAACATGGGTTCTTATAGCTGAGTCAGAAAACTACAATTAAAGTTTCAAAATATAAAAAAGCTGCGAAGGACTCTGACAGAGGCTGAAAAATGCACATTTTCTTCTCCATTAGTTTGTACATCCAGAATACTGGTAGATGTCTGATCATCTGAAGTGAATTTAACAAGAAGCAATACCTGTTTTTACATTTAAATATTGTTTATTTATGCTTGCTCCTAACTGTCAAATTAGTATCTTTAGTCACAAATGAAAAGCATAATTACTGCTTTTAATTTCAGATCCCAGTTGATAAAATTCAAGGGTTCCTTTACTCCTCTTATAAAGGGAACGATGTTAACTAAGATTAAGGATTAATTGTGCATTTTAAATGCTATTTAGCATTATGCAGTCAGACTTCCGTGGTTTTCCGGAGACTATTGAATTTAGACAGGAGCACTGCGTGATGTTTGTGCACGGCTGCAGAGAAGATCCAGGCAGAAACTCTCCTAAGCCGTTCATAGCTATATTTGCAAACCTTATTGGGAATTTAATTTTATTTCTACTCTTGAGTAATTCTTTTGGAAATTCCTGATTTTCATTTTTAAGCATTTGTCTCGGGCTCTTGAGAAGAAATGAAGGCTGGGGGTCATTTGTCTGACCTTACGCATTCCCCTGCCGCATTCGGAGCCAGCTGGGATCAATAGCTGCGAGTAGCTGTTGCACTCTCCTAGGCAAATAGTGTCATCTTTCTGCATTTGTCTCTTCGTGGTAGTACTGCAGCAAGAAATGTGCTCAAAATAAGTAGTAAAAATTACAACAGATTCATAGTAAAGGTACCGTTAACTATAGGTTATTGGACTTTTTAAAGGAATTACCTGAATCCTGATTAATGGCAAGCCGCCCAAGGCAGGCAGGAACCTGAGCTGAATTTTGGCAGGCTCATTTCAGGCTCGCGGGAGCTGCCAGCACGTAGCGGATGCCGTGGGTGGGTTGGTTTGGTCAGTCCCCTCTCATTTTGTGTGCCCTCCCCAGCCTAATCCGCTCAATTACATGCCGGAGACCCACAAACCCTTTCAATCTTATTAAAATGTGTCATATACTAAACTCAGCAAAATCAGAGTCGTTTTGGGTCTGACCTGTTTCTCTTCAGTCAGGGAAGGGTAGGCACATCACTCGGGCCAGAACAAGCACTTGCAACCTATTTTTTGAGTACTTATGTGGCAGTTCTAGCCAAGAACATAATCTGATGCTCTGATAATTGATTTAATTTTGAATTTTAATTGCACTTGTTTAGATTTTTCCTGATTCATGCTTGACTATTGCTAAAGTCCCCCCGCTCCTCTCTTACACACTGAACAAAGACGGCTGCGAGCTAAACCATATAATTTCTCACATCTGATATGCCTCAGGGTAGATGAACTAGCAGTTGTGACAGCTTCCTCCAAAGTGAATATTGCCATTGAAGAGTGAGCTCGTTTATCCTGGATGCATATTTTTATTGATTGAGGCTGAGGACAGGCACAGTCAGTTTTCAGTCACTTTTTAAGCAGAAGTTTTACGCAGACCAGTTGGGTAGAAATGGCAACGTCCTAATCCGAGGCTCCAGAGCAACAGCTGAAGGCGTCCTACCTGCGTTTGCAGCCTTGGCTCTCTGGACAGACTGGGACCACTTCTATTTCAAGAATTCAATGATTATTTCAAGATAATATTGGTAAATCTCTTTTTTCCATGAAGGAAATATCTCTTTCTCATGGAAGTGGGTTTGGTTTTTTTTTGTGTGTGTGTGTGTGTATAGATTTTTCTTTTTGAATGTTTAATTCGACTGCAGCACTTTAATAGCAGCCTTTTGCATAAACAAGCCATGCAAGTGGCAGTTTAATTTTCAGGTTATGTAAGGATTACACAGGGTTGGGTGTAGCGCGGCGTATCGGCATGTCATACGTTTCCTGCAGCACATCATCTGCTGTGTTCCAAAGCAGCGTGTTTTTTAAAAAAGCATGGTATTATTCATAAACCACAGAAAACTGGTACCCTGTTCTGCATTTCAGTTATCAGATGAATTATTGATCACTGATCTGACATGAACTGAAAGGGAAAAATTGTTTCTAGATGTCACAGGCCTCCCAGGTAACAAACGAAGAGTCTCATCTCTACGGCGTCTGCTGGTCTGGACCATATGGCGCTTGAAAGCTCACCGTGCGTCACAGCTGATTATAGACTCGGCACATGGGCTGCTTCCCCAAGGCTTCCAGCTCCCGTGTCTTCCTCCGGGATCTGCAAAGCCTCCCATGGGCTTTACCAGCTGGAAGGAAATACTAAGTGAGAACCATAACTTGCTATTATCTTTGGAAAGGAGCGATTGTGTGAAGTGCAGGGAGAACGACAGTTGTCCCTTTGCAGTTTCTCTGTGTGTGACTCCAGTTCTTGGCAATTGTGAGTTTCTGTGCAAAGTTGGGCATGAGCAAACGTACTGGCCTGAAAAGTTTGCTTTGTCCAAACTGCTTGATGCATAAAGCTTTCTCGGTCAGCTTTTGACAGTGAAAACATTTAAGGTTTGGAAATAGAGTATTTGCTACACCAGTCAGGGATTTAATGTGGTTTAATTAATGCAAGAGCTTTGACTAGTTAGATGAACAGTACTATATAACTATAGGAAAGGACTATTATTGTCCAGGCAAAATATAATATTTAGAAATAATACGACAAAAATGATAGACTGCAGTACAAATATGTTTTGAGATATTTCTAGGGCTCTGATTAGTTTATATTAGCTAGTTTCTAGCATTTATGACTACCTCTGAAAGGCAGGTTATGGAGGATGTTAACATTCCACTGGGCTGATTGACAATAATTAGTTTATTTTAAAGGAAAGGAAAGAAGCATGGTATTGTTGCAGCTGACTAATGTGAATTAAAAGCTAGGTAATCTTTTCTGCAATTACGGAGATACAACGATTGCCATTGTCAGAGAAGAAAATACAGTTGTACTTTTAACAATCATTGTGTAGGAAGAGCTTTGCGAGCCTGAAATTGAAGCTCTGGTCATCGTCTCCAAAATTATGGTTAGTAGTAATTTTATGCAGAAACAAGACTTTTGAATACTTAAATTATAGCTTGTTTGTAGCAAGGTATTTACCAGCAAATGTAAGCATCTTATAAACAGCACATGAGTCATCTTGGTGTTCATTTTGAGCACATCGAAAATGTAAATTGCAACTGAATTACTCTTGTGTAGAGGCAAGGCTTAGAAACGTTCAATTCATACTTTAAATGGAAATTGTGAGAGGAAAAATGTGTACATTTGCCTTTCAGTGGAAACTATTGTGCAGGGTAACTACTGCTTTTTCTGTAGCTTTGCCTACAGGCTGTGTAAACAAGGGGTAACGGCAGATACAGAGACAGGACGAAGTACAACTCCTGAGTGGTGGTTATACTCCTCTTTAGAAGCATTTAATGCTAGTCTTCACTGAGACAACTAATAGAAATCCCATTTTTTATTGAAATACCCGTGGATTTTACGAGCCATCTGATATATCCTTAAAAAGCTTTAAAACAATTTGTGATAAAATCTAAACCAAACAGAAATCTGTGAGCTTCTCTGTTCAAAGCGTTGGCCCAAAGGAAGTGATCCAGACATGACTGTCAGCAAGATAGCAACTGCTGGGAGGGCTACAGTTCGTTATTAAAAGATCAGTAGTTTGATCAACATCATATTGGATTACTCAGACTTCAATTACATGAGTACCTGAGGGCTTTAACTGGGATTTATTAGAAGACAAACTTGAAATAAACCTGCTGTTGTTGCATGCTGCATCTTTGAAAGACCCACCTGAGAACCTTAACAGTTACTGTCCCAAAAGAGATTCAATGTCAGCCAAGGAGTTCAAAAGCAACTAATAAAAATGGAGCAATCAAGTGATTAATTTGATGTCATTTTTAATCTCAGGAAGAGCGAGGGAAAAAAAACAGAAGGGAATCTTCTGTGCTCGGTGATGTTCATTAGGATCCAGCTCTGGAAGATGGTGGGGACAAGTGTGGGATGTGTTGATGACACGTCTCTCTTCTCATGGATGAATCTCTGCTGAGTCGCGACTAATATGTCGTAAGGAAGCAGAGCAAGACAATCTGTGTAACACGCTGTCTTTCGCTTGCTGGCAGTTTATGTTGTGGATCAGCCCGGAGTTGTGGTAGCTCCAGTGGGGGATCGATGCTTGTGGAGGCTTCTTGAGGAGGTGCCATGTGACCTCATGGCTGTAGAGTGATGTCAGTGAGCCAGTTTTTACAGAAATGGGGTGGGTTGTGCTGTGGTCTCGTCTAGGTGGTGTTGGCAGGGAGATGGAGCGTAGTGGCTGAATGGTGGGGTTTTTCCCCTCCCTATTTTCCTAGTCCCACACAGTCTTGTAAGTGCAAGAGCAGTGCCTGCACTGCACACGTGTCACGTGTTGGACAACACAGTTCTGACTGGCGATTTCTCCTCCCAAACCAATTAGTACCAAGATGGGCTTATGTTCAGTTTGCGAGATGAGTCTATCCATGTGATGTCTTAAAGCTTTTTGCCAACCCAAGTAGGACATTCGTCACAAATAGCAGCCATGTTTCCGACCAGCAGAGCGTATGTACTGTAACAGGAAACATCAGATTATGAAGGTATTTGCAGGATTATCATTTTCTTTTGCATATTTTACCTACTGTGTGTGGAAAAGACATTTCTCTATGCATCCTACTGTAGTAAAGACACTTACAGAGCTCAGCAAGTGGGCATTAATATTGCTGCTAACAAAAGCCAGATGTTCTCATCAGATCAGTCATTTCTCTCTTTTCATTCCATAACTTTCTTCAAATTGTCATATCCTGCCGAGAGAAGATGCTGATGGCCCAATGTATAACCCTCCTTGGTACGTCTCAGATTTGAATCTGCCCAAGGAGTTTGGGCTGTATCATGCTGTCGCTTATTAAGTACATCTCTCCTCATAGAGATTCGTTCCTCCTTTGGCACCCTCCCGCCTCCCAGCATGGCCTAACTGAATTGTGCTGAGGAACCGTATTTAAAAATTGATAGCCCCATAACAAATTTTCCTTCTGCTATTATGCCCCACATCAGAAATACTTGCAGGAGCGTTGCGGTGAAGCTGCTGATGCTAGTGATCTCAAAGCCTCTTTCCTAAGCAGAAATTACATAAAACTTTAATTATTGTGTTTCAGCCCACGCTGCTGTGGTGCACAGGCAAAACGTCCTCTTCCAACTTCACTGTTTACAGTCAGTATATTCACTTTGTTTCTGCAGGAAACAGTAAAATTAGTGAGGCTGTTTTCTTCAGTATATAAACACTTTTAAAGATCATAAGTTATGCGTTTGTCTGGATTGTCATTCTTCAGCTGGTTATTTCATCTGGTCATTCACTTCTGGCACCAGATTTCCACTGAGAGTCCATGTCCATCTGTGTGGGTTTTGTATTGATGTGAATCAGAGTCACCAAGTTGCCGAAATATCTATTAATATAACCCCACTGTGGAGGCTGGTAACCCATCAGTCTTCCCTTTTGGCTTTACCTTGCTGAGATGCTGTGTACTGCGTCGAGATTCAGAAATGGATCATTCTGTTTTGTTTTAAAGAGTGGAGAAAAATGTACAGATCTACTTTGTGAAAAGATGGGGAAAAGTATTTCTTCATGGCTGTGTGAAAACATCACGGAGTTGTCTGAGGTCCGTCCATGAAATTACCATGCTCCTTACTTGAATTCTATACCCTGATTTTTTCTTTCAAATTATGTGGCCCCAATAATTGCTTAAAAATTTTATATATATATATGCATGTGTGTATATTTAATGAAGAATGCCTTGAAACTCTAATTAGGGCTGCTTGACTCCAAAGCAGTTTACATATCACAGGCTTACACAGCTATCAAACAGATGCTTCTCTTTTTTTTCATTCAACTGACATTTTCATTTTCTCTGCATATTTTGAGGACTGAACAGTGATGTGTTTTGACTCCTGAGGCTACAGACGATATCAAAATGAGGATTAGAAATGAAGCTTTACCTGTCAATTAAGTTGTTAAGCTTGTCCTCCACAGCGTCTACACTTTCAAATGGCCTGTTTATTGAATTTGAAATAGTTTTCATTCTTGACCTTGTTTAAATTGAATGGACAGTTCTAATTATAATCTTCAGAGTTTTCAGCTGCAGCATATGGTTTGCATATAGAGTTGTGGATGAGGGGCTCTTGTCTGTTTATTGAGCTAAACCGCTGTTAAATATCTCAGGAGGGATTGGCATGTCAGGCATTGAAAGTAAGCAGAAATCGGCAGTACAGATACTAGCCACTTTTGTCTTTTCAAATCACCCTGTCCAGGATATCTGCTCTTGAGAGACATCTGAGGAATCAACTGTGATTGCAGGATCCAGCCATCGGTGAGGAACAAGTCTCCGCTTTGAATGGTTGCATTGTGCCAATCTTCACATGAAAGCAATATATCTCTCTCTCAAAAAAAAAAAGTGTCCTAGAGCATCTTTTCCCTGATAAATTCCTCCCCCATCCCAACCATGAATTCAAATTACCAGGATCTTTGGCAAATCAATGTCATTCTTTCAAATCATCTGTGGCCCCCACTGACAGGGTTGTGTGACATCTCACAGCAATTTATTTGTGTATTTATTCTCCAATAAGGCCAGTGACAGATCAGGAAATTAAATACAAGTCTTTAAGACTTGATTGGGTGGATCGTCCCTTTCAGTGCTTATTGAAGTCTTCTCCCCAACAGCTGATTGCAGGACACTGGGCGTGTGTGCTGGAAGCAGCTCCCTGCCTCTCCTCCACAGCTGCTCCATTGTCCTGGTTTCGGCTGGGATAGAGTTAATTTTCTTCCTAGCAGCTGGTAGAGTGTTGTGGTTGGGACTCAGGATGAGAATAATGTTGATAACACACTGCTGTTTTAGTTGGTGCCAACTGGTCAAGGACTTTCCAGCTTCTTATATTGCCTGCCGATGAGAAGGTAAGGGGCACCCAAGAAGCTGGGAGGGGACACAGCCGGGGCAGCTGACCGCAGCTGGCCAAAGGGATATTCCATACCATGTGATGTCATGCTCCGTATATAACTGGGGGGTTGGCTGAAAGGTGGTGTGGCTCAAGAACTAGCTGAGCAATGGTTTTGGGTGGAGAGCAGTTGTGCTGTGCATCACTTGTTTTGTATGTTCTATTATTATTATTCTTTGTTCTCTTCCTTTTCTGTCCTATTAAACTGTCTTTTTCTCAACCCGAGAGTTTTACCTTTTTCTTTTCGATTCTCTCCCCCATCCCACTGCGGGGGGTAGCGAGCGAAAGGCTGTGCGGTTATTTTAGCTACCTGCCAAGTTAAACCACGGCATCCATGAATCTCCCAAAAAAGCCATACCTCAGAGACGCCTCTGTCCTCTTCCCTCCTTGAAAACAGTCATCAGAAAATGCATCTCCCTTCAGACCTGGACATAAATATTTATTACCTAACACAGACATAGTCCCATGGATGACTCTGCTATTCAGCATTTCACAGTGTCACGGTCCCTCTCCTTTGGTGCTCTCAGTATAAAAATAGATAAACCGGGGGTGAGAGAAAGGAAACCCAACCTAGACACAGCCAGAAGTGATTGGAGCTACCTGGAAAACATTTGAAATCCAGGGCATGGTACCAACTACAGGGCGGAAGATTCCTCTCCACAAGGTGACCGAATCACCGGGGAGGTCTAAAGGAAGGTGATGGACTGAAAGACAGTGAATGCAGTACAAAAAAAAAAAAAAAAGCTTTGGTTTTCAATGCCATTGATTTTCAGGGGAAGGTAAATAATCAGCTAACTTGGAAAGCCTGTTTCAGTGCATGGCTAATTGGATAGCCCTCCCGAAATAGGTGCTGGTTAAAGCTGCTTTGTCCTTAATCCTGGGCAAAGAAGAAACGTAGTGGAAAACTCACTGCTCTAACAAGGGTCTTCTTTCATTGTCGGTTCCCAGGGACTAAATTGGGTAAGGAATCTCTTAGCCATGCCTTTTAACCACTCTCTTATCAGACGTGACATGCTCCTTTCAGTACGGTTTGCTGAGGCTATTCCATTAATTAATTTTGTTGTAGCAGGCTTGCCTCAGACACCTGTGACTTACTGAAATTCAAGTAAGCTTCAGCAGCAATTGGAGCTAACCTGCCTGACTTTGAACCGGAGCAGACAATGGATCCTCATATAATCCATCGGAGGGGCCAGGAAAGGGCAGAAACAAATAGCTGAGGAGCAAAAATAAAAGCCTAGGAGCGCTAACAGTTCGAAATGACCCAGCTGGCTCCGCAGGAGCACATTTATCTATGCTGAAAGCTGTTTCACGAAGGTGTTTTAACATCAGGTTCTAGTAGACCACTCAAAAAAGCTTGCAGCATATTTATGGTTTTTTGTGAAGCATAAAAAAGCCCTGGACTAAGGGTTTTGCAATTTAAAATCCCACAGCTAGCAAAAACTGCCCTTTCCCTCTTTGCTGCTCAGTTTGGTTCACTGAAACAGAAATATGTTTTTTATTAATGTGAATAGAAATTCTGCTTTTTCTTGTTGAATTCTAGGCTTTGTTTTTGACCAGGCTTTAAACTTGTATTTTTCTTCCTAGAGTCAATACTAATGTCAAACTCCCTTTATTGTGGAAAAAATGGACAAATATTTTTCTAGCAACAGGAATTTCAAAACTCCTCCAATCAAACTTTCAAACCCTGAAAACCACTTTAGTGTTAGTAAAGCAGGAGAGATCCTTTCAAAAATCTTCTGCTGTAAGAGCAAATTATGTCATGTGCAATAGTATATTTGTGAGTGGGTTCACACTGGTTGTCAAATTACAGACATTTTCAAACTCGAGACTTGGGGAGACTGACTTAAAGGAAGCTGTGAGTTGAATCTGTCACAAACGTATCTACTTCTAGGAATAGCGGGTCTTATTTTATGTTTCACTTCTATAGAAATAATTTCTGACTTTTGTGATCAGCTTTTGAATGGCTGGGAACCAAGCCTCTTTCCCTTCCTTCCCTTAAGTATATAAATTATTTAATTTAGCAACACAGTAAATTAATGTGTAAAATCCGCCATGTAAATTAGTGGGGAAAGACCATATGATATTTTCACTTCATAACTTGTGTAAGGCTTAAACATCCTTTGGAATCTATAAAAGAGACTAATCACAGCGCCGCTACAAACAACAGAAGGGAAAGCACTGTCATACATCTTTGTTGATTTTAAATATCGTGTTAAATGGCAAACAATAAGGGAGTTTTCCTGTCAGATGTACTAAATGATCTGCAGCTGAAGAGACTAGGAGAGCTAGTCGGGGCAAGGAGTGGTAAGCCAGATTTTTGTTAACTTATTTCCAAATAGATGTTTGAATTGAACATTTTATCCACTTGCAATTATTTTAAATATAGCCACTTACGCTTTCTCGTTGTGGTTCTTTACATAAGATCAAATTGTCTTTTTCCTGTTTCTCTGTCACCACCGTTACTGACTGTTTAATCCTCGCAATATTGCGTGGGGACCAACGACCCACAGAGCTCCCTGGGTAAAGAGGAGACAAACCCCTGAATTTTAAGATAAAGCTGCAAGGAGTATAACATACTTCCTCTTTCTGGTCATGATTTTATTTTATAACTAATTACTATAATTATTTTTAATTACAATCTTGACTTTAAAGCCGTCAGCATAAACTATTCTCTAAGTAAATGTACGTAGGGTTTTGTGTTGCCCTGCTTCTGCTGGTCGCATCCTTTCTGCAGCGAGCTGGGGGGATTGCGGCGACTGAAAAATGGAAACGTGCACGTGTCACTCATTCCAATTTAATGCAGTATTTCTGGGGCATCTGATGAAAAGGGTGTGGTTATGCTCCTGTGGAAGTCATTTGGACCAGATCCACAGATGGCGTTGTGGTGGTTTGGGTCCCTGCGTGCAGGCGACTGTGCTAGCAGGTACCCAGAACGTGGGTCTGGCATCAGTTCCCAGCCGGGCAGAAATCTTTTCATGCATGTTAAGTCTCGAGTTTGTGGCGTGAGTGATGTTCACAACTATTTGGTCTCTGCCTCTCTTCGTGTTGTTCTTTACTTGCTAAAATAAAGAGTTTTTGCCAAAACTAAAAAAAAATAAAATGTATGCATATATATAAAAATCCTCAACTGATGAGGTCGGTACTGTCAAGTACTGGTTTCTTTCTCCAGCAGTGCCTGGGCACTGTGAAGAGGGAATTTTTGCTCTTATCTATCAGAAAGTACTGGCTTCGAACAGTTGTCAATCTGTGCGTGGTTTTACAGTCAAGGGAGAGAAAGCCTGTTTGTTTGTCATCCAGAAGAAATGCCACTGGCTCCGTGAAGCCAGCTGAGAGGCAAACCTTGCCCTGCCACCCTGTGCGTGCTTAGACCTCACATGGCGCTCTTGACAAAGCATCCTCCACGCAAATGCCCTCCCTGGGGTACCCTTGGTGCATCATCTGCCTTTCCATTCGGGATTCTCAAAATGTTTGTGCTGTCGTTGGCTTGGCCAGCCCAAAGAAGAGAACTCAGGTCTGCAGTACAGGCTGTATTTTAAATAACCCAATACCTTTCAATTTACTAAGAACGTGCAATAAACTTAATATTAGAAGACCGTTTCATCTTGTAGTTTCAGAGCAGCTGCACACACGTGCACAGAAGGAAGGCATGTGAAAAGCGATAAAAGTTGCAAATAATGACCTTGTGAGGAATGCAGTGCTTTAAAAAATAAATTGAACTGGAAAGAAAAGCAGACCTGCCTTTCAGTGTTTCTGCAGGGACTTTGAGATCTGAAGGGGCCCTTGTCCTGCACCACAGCCCAAATACAGGCACGTGCCTACGGGGTTAGTGCAGTGCAGGCAGGGGGGCTTGCGGCACCACCAGCTCCCCGCCGATCGGAGCCAGGGAGCTGTGGCTGCAGGCGGCTCTTCACCTGCAAGTGGTGCTGGGGCGTTGCAAATGGAGAACTTCACAACTGGGAGTTGAAAAATAGCCCACCCACTCATGGTATAGCCAGAGAAGAGGGGAAAGATCAGACAAATGCAGAGGATACAGCAAACGCTCGGTCCTGCTGCCATCAGAACTGGTTGGGTTTTTTCTTCTTTCGAGGTTTAGTTTTGCATGTTGTTTGCCTTTCTTAGTGGTTTAAAAAACTAAGCTGTCTGTTAGCAGGGAAGTGATCTGGAGACATCTTGCTTTTTTTTTTTCTTTATAAAAATATGATTGCAGGTTCACTAGTTTTCTGTGTTTAACACTGCTGTCAGTTTATTTTTAAGGAACTGATTGATCATAGCAGTTCCGAAATATTTTAGTAACGATTTGAGAAAAGCCACTGACATGATGACCCTGAATTCCTAACTAGCAATCACCCAGCTCTGGATTTAAACAGGTTTCGGGCAGAGAGATTGCACCGTTGCCGAAGTGACTCATCAAATCAATCGGGGACAAACTTCCTTGAAGATTAGCAGAGCCCCATTCAGGGTATAGTGGACTTCAAAATCTGTAAATTTATCAGCAGGATGTGCCCTTGGAAAGGGCATGGTGCTGGCAGCACCTTGCACATTTGTAGGCTGCGTCCTCTTTTCCCATGTTTGGGACGTGAGATGCGCATCCTCTTGGGATGGAGGAGAGGTTGGTGTGCAGTTGTGAGGCACCAGTCTCACAAAAAAAAAAAATAAAAAAATCCTCAACTGATGAGGTCGGTACTGTCAGGTTCTGGTTTCTTTCTCCAGCAGTGCCCGGGCACTGTGAAGAGCAAATTCACCGTGAAGAGGCACCAGAGCTCAGTCCAAATGCACAGACCTCAGAAGCATGAGGAACTAAAAAAGCTTTATGTCATGGTGGCTAAAATACTTTATATCACGGAAACACGCAGGATTGACTTTTGGCTTGTATGACTGACCATGAGCTTATTCCTGCCAGCTGGTTCCCAGTGAAAAGTGGGTAAATGGGGACACAATCCCTTCGTGCCCTGGGGTAAGTGGTGGGGCATGTGCTGCGTACAGACAGCATGGAAAGCAGAGATGCCTTTGGTGGGGAATCCCACTGGAATGCGTTTCCGTGGAAATCTTTTCACAGGTGAGGAGGAGGGTATTCGCACCCCAGCTCCGCTTTATCCACCTGGCAGTATAATCCCCTTTGCAAGATGTCCCTGGGACAGCACACCGTTCTCATTTCACTTCTCGCCTCTCGTCTCAGCGGATTGCCCTCCCTCTGTTTTGTGGGAATGCAGTTCCTTTCAACACAGTCTGACTTGTGATAAGCAAGCCATAAATGGCTTGAAATTCGGGTTATTCAGATAAGCGTCCTGAATTGCAGCTGTAGAAAGTTGAGCATGTAGGTGTTTCAGTTTGATCTGCAGTGGAAACTAATCCAAATTTAATTATAGTGTATTGTTAAACAGATAAAATCTTCCATAATCCCATAATATTCTAGAATTACAATAGAATGACTTTATATTTCTAAATTTTTTTTTATATTTTTGTAACTTCATAGTTATTCCCATATAGAAAAATAAAAGGCTGCTTCTGTACCTATAACAGCATAAGCTGTTGTTTTCCTGGTATGTATGTCCTTTACTAGTATGTGATTTAAATATAAAAGTCCAAATAGGTCAGACTTTCAAAACTTTCAAGTGCAGTTCAAGCATTTAGATCAGTGTCTACTTTGCAGATTGTTCCCCAGACAAAATAATGAAGGCATTTTTCTTCTGTAACTGGGGGCAAAGTTGTTTCCTGGCCTCGACATGTAGGAGACATTGAAAGGCGACTACATGTTGCATTTTTCTTGATTATATCTGTAGTACGTGAGGAATCTTTCACCATATAATCCTTAAAATATCGATCTTGCAGAGAAGGCCTGACACTAGAAGGGATCGTCTGCCATCAAACTTGCCGCTCACGTGGCATCCTGGGAAGACAGCCGTGGAGTTGCGTTGCAGGCTCGTCGATCTCACCTCTGATTTTTCCCCGCTTGCTGCAGGGAGTCTCAGGGTGGAGTTAGGTACAACTCGTATATACAAGTATTTTAGAGGGGTTTTTTTTTATTTTATTTCTTATTTTTCATTTTGTTATATTGTCTTTCAGCAATATAATTGCCTTATGGCCTTCTGGGATGTGCCAGCACAAGGGAAATGCCGTTGAAAGAAGAGCTGCTGGGTGCAGAGCTCCCCTGTAAACCAAGTCACTTAAAGAAGTGCTCTAACAGAGACTAACAAATAGAGCTAACTCCAAGTGTGCTTTTTTATTAGCTGGACTATTTTTTCTCCTTTATAAGTGCTGATATCCTAACTTAAAACTGTATTTGGTATATTAGAGAAATTCTGCAGCTGATCCTAGCCTATAAAATTAATATATTGAAGCTCACAGTATTTGAATTTATTGACGTATAAATAGTAGAATGCGATGTACTATATAGTTCAGCTGCTTCCTTGTTAAATTTTTCTGAGCCTTGTTGCTTATTTTATTTCTGTGATACTCAGGATAAATAGTTTCCTGGGTTTGATTTCATCCTGGCATTTTTCAGCAGGCTATTTCTTAACAGTATAGAATTCAACAAGATGAATAACATTTTCTGTTTACTGTTTACATTAAAAAAAGCAAACCTTCTGTTTAAAAAAAGAGTATTCCAGATGTCTCCAGGCAGTAGGAAATGTATGTAGTATACAGTCTAATAAAACAGCAAATATAGCAGAAGGATTAAAAAAATGGCACATGTTAGCAAATGGTCTGAATTTAAACACTAGTCAGCACCAGGACTTCATTTTAGGTGAGTGAAATTCGCATGTGAAGTATTAAAATTGAACTTTATAAATACATTTCCTTAGGACCAGGGTGTAGTGTGTTTCCAAGTCATCTTTAAAATTTCCCTTTTCATTTAATTTTGATTAGATTTTCTAAAACGGAATAAACATAAAAGCATAAAAAAAAAAAGTAAACCATGAAAACTAAATGCAAAACAGATCTATCAACAGCAAAATATGAGACCCAGACCCTTTGTTCCTCAAGTGCAATATATGGGGGGGGGGGGGGGAACCCCTCTTTGTGTTGCTGAGTTTTGCTCCACTGCCAGATCTCTACCTGCAGCAGCAATTGCAGACTTGCCTCTGGTTGCAGCCACTCTTTTATTTCTTTAAATTTCAACCTCCTCATCTAAACCTGCTTGGGTGGGTAAATCCCTTAGATGATTTCAGAACTTGATCTAAAGAGCAATTAAGTCAATGGGAGTCTTTAATGTTGAGACCGGGGTTCTTTGTAGATGTCTATTGCAGGAGGGAGGTTTGGCTTTGGCAAGAGGAGAACGTCTTCGGCGGTCAGGATAATTTGGTACCAGCATCGCCCCGGGTGAGATGGAGGGAGGTGGAGTTGCCGTCCCTGGGGGCTGATAAGGAAAGGACAGACAAACTCTAGGGAAACATCTACCAAGTGAAATTTTGTCAGGGAATGGACTAACTGACCGTTATTTCCCATGACTTCTGTGTTGATTTTTAAGGCAATGGTGTCAGCATGTCAATCAAATGCTATTTACAGTAGCCCAGTGCTGCTGAAAAGATGCAGAAACTGCTTACGTGGTGCTTTTGGAAGTGCAGTTTTGTGGATCTGTTTTAAACCTTCACCTGTTTACTTCAACTGTTCTTGATCTCTTTTGTCCACCATTGTCCATCATTTTCAGATGAAACGATTCAATTTCAGCGGCATTCTCAAGCTTGTTTAATGCTAATTTCCTACTTCATTTGACTGAATGTAATCCCCTAAAATGTGAAATATGGAAAGATACCTGCTTAAGTTCAGAATAGGTATCATCAGTTAATCACAGTTTTTCAGGGAGGTCATCTGAGAAGATGATTTGGAAAGCTCAGGTGAACACGAGGAAACCCAAGGGACAAGAGTCACAGAAAATGCGGCACAAAACCATCATTCTTTTAAAATGTGATGTCTAGGCTGTCTGTGTATTCAGTGGTTGAAAACGTAATGTTGACCGAGAGCTTGGGCTCTGCTCTTGCGTGGTTTTTTTCCATTTATGTCAGTTGTACATGCTTCTACCCTCAAGAGCACCTGCTAGTACGATTAAAGGCCTGATGCAAAAGGAAATCTTCATACAGCAAATTTTTACAAAAGCCAAACGTTTGACTAGTGGTACCTACGAGCTCAGATGTGTTTACTTACCCTAATGCTTTCCCTGTATTTTTCTCCTGGCCTGGAGGAAACAGCTGTATCACAGATCACTCTAATTAACAAGGGCTTCAGAAGTAGAGACTACAGAGGCAGTGCCTGCGGGAACTTTGAAAAACACCATAAAATTTCAATTTTCTTTGCTCTGTTGACAGCGCAGAAGCAAAGTAAACAAAGCCCCAGTCTGAGTGTCACGGTTGCATTATGCATGAGCTATGTGCCGTCCAGGAGAACCAGGGTATGTCTTTGCTGAGGGCTGTCTTGTAATTCTCATCATCTGCCTGCCTTCTCTAGACGTGGATGAGTGCGCGGTGGTGAATGGTGGCTGCCAGCAAGGCTGCGTCAACACGCACGGCTCCTTCCACTGCCAGTGCCAGGCGGGATACAGGCTCCATGCCGATGGGCGCACTTGCATAGGTAAGTAAACGTTAACAAGCACTTCACATACTTCAGGATGTGTTTTTCTCAGCTAAACCTGACTTTGTCTAAGTGCAAATGTTTGTAGACTTCCCCAGTCTGAGTTTTGACTGATTCACAAAGGATATCATTATCCCTTCCAGTTCAAGCAGTTTGCAGGAATTCATGTATTTCCAAATTTGATCCTTTTTTTGGGGGAGGGGGAACAAAGCAGTGATGGCGTTCCCTGTTTCTGTGATGCAATCTGGTGAAAATTTCTTTTGTTTTTCAGCAGGCATCAAAGAAATAGGGGTCTTAATTACCAATTCTGACCATTTTTAATTTGTGTCACGTTCCCCTTGCATCTTCCAGCGCTGCCCTGGGCTTCTCTGACCCCATCACTCTTCCTTTTTCTTAGCCTTTTTGCCTGTTTTTGCTGAAGAGGTAGAAACAGCGGATAGTGAAATCTCCTTCCCATGGGTGCCTGGCAGAACACTGCTTTTCTGACCAAGCAGTCCCAAAGCGCAGTTTGTGTCTTCAGTGATGAAGCAAAATAAAAGATTGAGGTTGCCACCCTGAAGTTGGTTTTAACCCAATCTATAGTAGGTAAGCATCTCCATCAGACTGCCCTGGCTGGGACCCCATGATCTTTCCCAGGTGGTGGCAGGAGCAGAGGTAGGAGGATATCATTAACGGGGTCAAGGGGTGAGATAACGAAGTAAAATCTCTGCGACTGTGTTAGAGTGAGCAGAGCAGAAAATCCCCTTGGGAGGATCCAGAGCAGAGGCCAGATTTTTGAATTACTAGGATACATTTGAGAATAGGGTGCTGTGGGACTGGTAGCTGGAGAGGGAGCTCTAAAAGGCTAATGAAATATTCAAGTATGCGCTCAGAGGTCTTATCTGGTTTTCAGAGAGTGCATGAAGAGAAGCAGCCCTACCTCCTTCTCTTCCGTCTTTGCTGTATGTTGAATTTTTTAAGTAAAACAGTAACACAGATTTTTCTGAGTCTGGTTTACATTTTAGTTATTAGGCACGGTAAGAAGTATGCGTGGGGTGGGCTGCAAACTCTCCTCCAAGGCATATTACATGAATGTTTAGTTTGTGCTAATCCTTTTAGCTCATGCCAGAGGTGCCCATGCATGTGAAGCTGAGAGTTTTGAGCACTTTTCCTGAAATTCTGCTCGTGCTGTGGGCTGATAATTAGGGTGCTAGAGATTTGCAAAATCTCCTTGTTCCCACAGTGGTCCTATGCCCTTTGATCCATTCATTTATCTACACCAGTCTTTAAATGGTTGCACTGCTCCTGTACATCAGAGGTACCTCTTAATCCACTGCAGTCCTGTTTGTAACAACGGGTACCAAATTTTCCTGCTCAGCCAGCAAAACCTGTGCTGTACTCCTCCCTGGCACACCCAAGCCACAGATACCATGTGAAAGCCGATAACAAAAGAAGTTGCAAACCAAACTGATTGCCTTTCTTGGAATGAGTTTTAAAGCTCCTATATTGAAGATCTTCAGTTCATGAATGTTTGCTTGTAGATGAGTCCCGCTTTCTGCTGACATTAAATTTAGAGCATGGGCTGGCCGCGGGTCTGATCTCGGCAACTGCTCTGCTAATCTGAACGACGCTCCCAGTCGCACTGACAGACGTCTACTGTTGGACAGAGGAATCCCATTCCAAGCAACAGGCATTAGAAAACAGTAGGAAGAGGGTGGATATGATCCCAAAGGCTATACCCTGTTTTTTCAGATTTGGGTGAAAAGCCACTGCATTACAGTATGGAGTTACCCTCATGTAGATGAGAGCACCGCGGAGCTCGGCAGTTCAGCCCATGACACGATGCCTGTTTATGGAGAAGCTTGTGGAAAGGATTAGCAGCTCTGCCATTAAAAACCAACCCTGTGTTTCTTAGGTTGGACTCTGAGCCCTGAAACAAGACATACAGAGTTAATTCTGCATGTTGCTGCTAATAATAATAATAATAAATATACTGTCCTTTTATTGCATTTAAAACAGTACAGAAGTCAAGTTGTTGAATTCTGCAAAAAGGATTAAAATGTTCTGTCATTTGGGAAGAAGAGAAGGATGTAATTTGTTTAAATTTTTAAGCCTGATTGTAGGTAATATGAGAAGAACAGTCAAGTATGGTCTGACCACATCTGCAAAATAAGTTCACTCACAGTTTGGTCATTGTCTCTGGTTCTTGCACGAAGTCCCTTGGTTGTGCTTAACATCAGCCAAATATGTCATCAGTCATTTCTGGTATTATCACAGCAATAAATTTACTGATGCAACTAGAACACAAGATGTACCAGTGCTCAAGCTGTGGGAATAATGTTTTTTATTTAAAGAACTCACCCTTTTAGGTTTGTTGGGTTTACCACATACAGAGATTTTCCACGTTTTGGTAATTAACTGCAATTAAAAATACAGTAATGTTTCAATCTTTTCTTGATTATCTTAGTTGGAGAAGGAATGGGTAAGGAAACACTGGTGTGAGAAAAAAAATGAATGTAAAAGCAGAGTGGTTCATATTTAACTAGAAACACTAGTGTTTTTCTGTGAATTAAAAGAAAAGAGAGAAATTGATCTCTCTCTGATCAGATCTCACCAGGGAAGACCCAGAAGTGAAAGATGTGATGTTTGAGTTATGTCACTCTGAATAGTCTCATTTTCAGCTGCAGTGGAGAGGGAATTTTATACAAAAAAGGACTAAAGTGGCTTTGGGGGGAAAAGAGAGAGGGAACTGAATGATAAGTACAAAAAAGTAGATACTGTGGCAATTAAATGAATTAACCTGTGTAATATGTAAAACCTTCTGCGGACATAGAATAGTGAAGTTTTCTCATGGCACAAACAATCAAGAAGCTCAGTTTGGAGTTGTCCTAGCTATGAACGTTATCAGAAAGTGAGTTTTCATTCCACAAATAGAAGTATTCACAAGAAGTTATTAAAAATACTTAATACAATGTTCAGTTCTGTTTGCAGTATCTCAGAAATTATCAAAGAGAAACAGAAATAAATCCTAAGATGAGAGACAGGAGTAAGTTTCAGAGAGAACTGCTGTCATGATAACGGATATACACAATACTGAGCAGAGGATATTGAGTTCTGTTTCAGCTGTTTAGACAAGACACCAAAATAAATGGATATAATAATGCTCTCATGCATTGGAGTGCAAGACAGTTACTAATTGATGAGGACAGAGAGAAGCAATTCATATAAACCAGTTATCTAGGAGCACCTAGCACTGGGATTTGGGTGCTAACTGCTTGCACTGACCATTGGGGATGGAAAGTTCACCTCTTCTGCTGCACCAGGTTATCCGTTCAGGTTGGAGCACTCATCCGATCAAGAAGTAAACACGATAACGCACATCGCTCTTGACCTAGTGCAGCTAAGCAGAACATCTAGCGTTTCAAATAGGGCTTGCATTAGCAATAATATTTCTTCTGTGGATACTTTAGAGGATGTAACAATCTCTCCCACATACTAAGAATAAAAAGGGACTATGTTCTGGAAATGAGCTGTTTATGGAAGGTGATTATCTCAGCTGCAGAAATAAGAAACAAGCAACCCTTTAGACAGGCTTTTCAGATGAACCCAGCCCAGATTTCTGTTATATTCATTCTTTCCCTGTCTTTTTTCTTTTTGGCAACCTTATGCTTCTGGGAGCAAAAGTGCCAAAATCACTTGAGAGGAAGCAGATTTTGCAGACTAGATGGCTTGGAAATCTCCCATACATGAGGAAGTGGATCTATCTTCTTGTAAGATATTCAGCCTACATCTGAAGAGTCAAAAATCTGGAAGAACCTACTTTTTCATATAATTGCATGGAAGAGTATTGAACTTCTGTCACAAGCTCTTTCTAGCGAGTCCGGTCATCCTACCATGTCATCACAGTGTGTTTGGGATCCTGACTAACCACTGGTGGTCCATCCCTCCACCACTAATATGATACTCAAAGTACGTGGCTTGAAGAACTCTGTTTGCTGTTTGTCATTCTTCCTGTTAAAAATTTCTGCTCGTCCTCTAAGGCAAACAACCTCTAAAAAGGGTCGATACGTTCAGTGAAAGTAAAATACTTTCTTCTTGAATCTTTTGATGATCTCTGATACTTTGTGCCATGCCAGAATCCCATCTTCTTCAATGCTCTTTTTCTTCTTAGCTTTTTAGTCCCTCAAATTCTGCTCAATATTGAACTCATTTTTAGATACATGTGCCAGACGTTCTGGTGAACGTTCACTAGAAATTAGGTAATTAGAATAACCAAAGGTAATAGTGTCCATTTTTTTAATGCCTTGATTATGTTAATGTAATGAAGTTAACTTCATTAAAGTTTAACCAACTGGTGTCTGGAAAACAGAAACTCAGACAGCAAATGTTTATTGTAGTATCGGGCTTTGGTTTTGAATTGATGTAAATTCATTGTCTTCACTGGAATTTATTCTTATTTGAACTTCTAGAAGGGAAAGCAGTGTGCAGTCTTTAGAGCCCGATTCATCTCTGGTGCCAGCTGTTATCGTTGATGTCTACCTTATGTAGAAAAACTGTTGAGATGTGTTGCAGAGACTTTCACACACTAAAGCTCTTAATAGAGGAAATAACAAAGAAAATATCTCTACAAATCAATAATCTTTGTTCTTCCACATAAGTAAAAGCACAATATGTCTCAAGTTACATTTCTTGTCATTGATAAGGTTGGATTTAAGGTGATGGAAAACTTAGGCTTAAAGAGCCTGCATGTTCTAACCCCAGGGCTGCTATGCATACATCCAACTATGGCTTCATACTGAAGGTTTTTTTGTAAAAATATGACCATTATTATAAAAAATAATGGGTTGAGAGATGTATACTCCTCAACCATCAGCAGATCCTTGTCTTTCCCACGTGATGTCTCCTGCTGCCATCCCCCTTCTGCGATGCTGCTGCCTCCCTCCCTCTGCATCACCTGGTGTAATCCCCTGCTGCCCTGGCAAAGAGCCGGGGCCGGTCCATACCGCAGGGCTGGTTTTCTACCAAACTTCAAGAGTAACTCTTTGAAAGTGGAGGGCATGCCGTATTTCTGCCGGAACCCCACGCACGTGCTCAGACCTCCAGCCACAAGCCCCTTTACAAGAGCTGGAATTAGACTCATGACATGCCAAATCTCTCCCTTTTTCTCATCAAAGATGCGATACCGGTGCCTGGCAGCACAACTGCAACTCGTTCTGTTCCTTCAGTCTGGCACCTCCTCTCTTGCAGCCCGCACGATGCCTCGGCAGCAGGCGCGATAAACCTGGCTGCGGCCGCCCTGGAGTAATCCCTGGCTGCCCCGCCGCCGGCAGAGCCCCACGCTGCGCTGGGCTGCACAGCCCCAACGGTGCAAGCTTTCGGTGCAGGAGTTCACGCCCGTCCCCTTCTGGCTTCAAAGCCTCCAAAATTCTTGGTACGGCGGGTTGCTTCTGATGTCCCCTTATATCCAAATTGGCTTCTGTCCAGAAAAGGGGGGAGAAAAGGGCATTTTAAAAAATCGAGATGTATATTCTGTTGCTTGGAGCCGATTGAAGGCGTTTTTCATGTTCTGAAATATTTTCATCTTATTTGAATATTCTTGCTGAAAAACAGGTCTTTGGATACAAATGTGCAGCAAGCAGGAAGCTTTGTCGGGTCTGCTGTCTCCCGTGTAGAAATCGAGTTATGTTGCTAACCAGGTGGGAAGTTTGCAGACACAGGCAGATATCAGAAACCAGGGTCAGGTCCAGTGTGCAGCAAGGTGTCGCCCGGCTCCTGCTGTGTATGCACCCATGATAATGTAAAAATTTGCTTTTCTTTTTGTCTTTTTAACACATACTTAACTGCACATACTAAGTATTTGCTAGTTGGTAGCTTAGGGTGAAATGCCTCCTACAGCATTTTCTTCATATCTATTACAGATAAATGAATTAATATTAATATTCCTAAAATAAATATCAAAGCTCTTTACTGACTTCATTGGGTCCAACGTTTCTTGCCTTCCGTGAAGGACCAAATAGTCTTCCCAGCTTCTCATGGAGAATATAATACATCCCTGCTGTTAAAATATGTATAGATGCAGCCATGCACGCGCTCACGCTTACATACGTACAGCACAATAACAGGTTCAAATTATCCATCTTATTTTTATATGCAGTGTGTGAATAGGTGTGGGTGTGTGTTAATGTATTTTGGCAGGAGGAGAAATGTTTCTCCAGAGGCCGAGGATATATATTGAACAAAAAAGAATATTAATTTGCCTGGGTAAAAGAAGAAGCATCTTTAGAGATGTACTAAAGAGCTTCTTGTTCCTTGTGGTTTACTTTGTAAGTCCGTTGTGCGGATCTCGTGACTCCTGTTGTTTGCAGCTTCCTATGCACGAGGCTGAGGAAATCAGCCTGAAAGGCAATGTCTTTTTTTTAAAAATCAATAATAGCAGGGACATTAAAAAAAAAAACAAAACCATTGGGCAAATTCAGTGGGGCTGCTCTTTTTTTTCCCCCCTCCTGCTTACCTCAGTGGATTCCTGAGTGCTTTGCTGCTGTCAGATCAAAGGGTGGCTGTAGTTCAGTCAGCATTGCAGCTCGTAGATCTCATCTGCCTCTCGCTGAAATCACGGACTTTCGCTGACGTGGGACGCAATGTCGAACAAGTACCATGAATGCAAGGGAGAATAATCACGCAGGGGATGGGGATGGGCGCGTTTATGCAAGCTGATCGGCGAGGTTTGCATATTTTTACTGTCATTTATGTATTTAAAATAGGAAATAAGTTTCTTGGGTTGTTGACACACACTCTTTCAATGCTTCCTTGGCTCTAGCCGTTAATTCTTGCAGTGTTAACAAGGGGGGCTGTGAGCAGGAGTGCGTTCAGCTCAGTGAAGACCGATACAAGTGCCAGTGCCAGCCGGGCTACCAGCTGAAGAGGGACGCCAAATCCTGTGAAGGTAAGTCCTGCTTTACCTCCCTGGAGACACACATTAAAGGCAATTTTAAAGATCCCAGGATAGTGTTTCAGGTCGCTGTATTCATTCATGTTTTACCCTGCTTGCCAAAAGCAGTTTTAGGAATCACTTATTAACAGGATTAAAATGACACGTGTTTGAGGTGCGAAGTTCACATTGATTCACAGCTTCGAACAAGATTTTGGCCTTGTAGACCCCTGGCTGTTCGTTGCACACAGACGATGATGACATAGGTTAGGAACTAAATCGTGGTTTAATTCTAATATTTTATTGCTCATCGAGTTATATATAGAGTTAGCCTGTAGAACATGTTTTATTCTACATAAAGTCTTTTCTTTATCTGCTTTTGGCTTATGTTGCTCCTAATCGCTGTCTGATTCATTCATCCTCCTCTTCAGGTTTCTGAGCAAACACTCTCACAAGCAGAACAGAAATGCTACCTTTGGGTTTGATTGGCTTTTTTTCTTTCACGTATATCTTAGCAAATTCATCAGCTTTTAAGGCAGTGTCCCCCCCCTTTCCCCAACACAAGCACACACACATGGTACCCTTGAATATGCCAGAGAAAGATAGGGCCAAATTTATGGATTTATTGCGCTAAAATTCCTGTCACAAAACCGTTTCCATATGGCTCCTCTTCTGCTCGGAGATTTTATATGCTGTGTATAAAGTGTAAGTAAATCCTGCTGTTCAGCTTTCTTCCAACTCATGCTGTGTGCAACGAGCGCTTGGCCTTTGGTTTTGGCCTCCCCAAGTCCTGCCCTCCGCAGAGACTACACACACTGCGCTTCAGCGAGCAGCCGCAGCCAGCTCGCCTCCCCTCCGTCTCTTGTGGGGTGGCTGCGTTTTGTCCCTGAGATTGTCAGAAAGAGTTGGAAAAGGAGAGCAGTAGTGGGGACAGGACATCAGAGACCTGCCTCCGCTGTTCTCCAGGCCATTTCCAAACCTCTTGCGGCTCCTCTGCTGCCTCTGGCTCTCGAGGTGTCCTTGGCCAAGCCAGCTGGGTGCGTGGACCCCTGCATAAAACATTTTGGTGGGTTTTATGGTACTGTGGTGGGACAGAGGTTTGGTCAGCAGGGTCTGAGCGTGGCAATGCCTGGGCGGGTGGGAGTTGTCCCTTGGGCGGCCATGGAGCAGTTCAAACCTTTGTGTGTCACTTCATGCTCTGTCTCAGCAACTGGTTCAGTTGAGCAGCAAGACGAGCGAGCTCGGTCCCCTAATTGGTGAGGTTTTACCTGTGCGCCGGCAGCTGTGGCCATTCACTCCCTCACACCATGGGGCTGATGAGGGTCAGCCACCCACTGAAGGCAGCAGTTCGTCACCAGCCAGTAATTACTGAACAATGGAGAAGGGACAAGGTCGGCTTTGTCTGCGGGTCAGACCTTATCTGGAGTTCGTGATATGCCTGGTTACCTGTGTTTAGGGTGGTGTAAATCAAAATGTAATAGTGCACATCCCCCAGGAGAACAGCTGTGGTCAGAGGAAGGAGGATCTGTCTTGCAAGGGGAGCTCAGCTGGCAAAATGAAGACCAGGATGCTTTTCTCCCATAAATACCTTAGCGAATAAGCGCCTGGGAGAGAAAAGTGCTAGCTAAGCCAATGGACAAGATTTTTACAGGAACAAATGAGCATAATGTGGCCATGACTACATTTGGCTTGGCAATTAGAGATGTTTTAAGAAGAAAAGGTGGGAGGAAGTGAGCCTGACTGCTTTTAATTTCCAGAAAGGATGACTGCTGTAGTGCTAGTTTGGATGGAGAAACTGCAGCATCATGAGGGTATTTACTACAGCAGATGTAGCTGTGCTGCAGGTGTGGAGTCATCCCTGCTGACTCCTTGGGAGCTAATGCACCCTGTAGCCCAGAAACACCCAAGCCTAGCAGTGTGGTGCAGCCTTCAGCATGGGATGGAGTGGTGGGGTGTCAGACAAAGCGGTGAGATAGCTGCTCCAGGTGAGGCATGGACGGATGTGGTCAGCAGTGGCCGTGATACTCGTATAAGAGGATGGGCTATACAGGCTGTGTGCTAGAGTGAATTCTCTGCTGGATTGTCCAGGGGTGGCAAGAACAAATACCTTTCTCAAGCCACTTTGAGTTTCCCTTCTATAAGTCAGTGTAAAGTCCTGGTTGCTGTGAGCGAGAAAATTAACTTGATAAGGCCCAATTCTCTTTCTTTAGGTGCTCTAGAGGTCACGGCAGATAGGACTGGAGAATTAGACCCTGTTCTTTACAGCCTTGCAGTGAAGGTCTGGAAGGTCCACAGCACATGCAGAGCCCGTGCTCACACTTCACCAAGAACGTTGCTGCCATCCCAGGTCAATGCATCACCACGACTTTTTCAGATGACGCTCCTGGATGTTCTGGGACATCTAGGGAATGAAATTGTTACAGTAAATTTTTTGCTATAGTGTTTAACAGCTTGGAATAGAGCTCCATAGGATGGAGTCTGCTGTCCACTAAAGTTATTAAGTCAAACAATAAGAGCCAAATGTGTAGAAAAAAGAACACAAATGAGTTATTTTTAGCTTTTCCTGAAACCTGCCTATAACAGGAACAGATATGTTGGTGGAAAACAAGTCAATCAGTGGTTGCCTTATGTCCTGAAGTTCTTTCCTTTACAAACTTTTATCTTGTCTAAGGACTTCCAAGGCTGCTATCTTTATTCAAATTACTATGTTTACTAACATCCACCCTATAATTTGTTGTTTGCTTGTTGTCATGTCACAGGGTATTACAAGTTTTACTCTATGCTGTAATCGTTCTCAAATTAAAGCTTTAGATGCTCTGAAAACCTTTATAATGTGCAGGTTTAACAGATGCTGTTTGGTAGTGATTTCATTTAATTTATCCAAATAGAAAAAGAATCAGCAAATAACTCAATATTTCATAGCGGCAAGGAAAGAGTTCTTGCTTGAAGCTAAATCCTTTGTAGACTGCAAATGTCGAACTGCAAAGCCATGTTGTCAGCCTTGAAAGCGTCACGTAGGATGAAGTGCTGCTATCCCTTGGAAACCTATTTGCAACCTATCGTGTTGAAAGTCCAACAGAAAATTTCAATTCTACATCCTTAACAGTGATTTTTTTTTTTTTTTTTTTTTTAAATACTGTCAAGTTAAACTCTCAGCCTGCAGTTTTGAATGGTTATGTCCTTGAGATGGCAGGAGGTGAAACGAGGGAACTCAAAGGTGTTCTGGGACAACACCCTCCTTTGCCAAATGGTGGCACAAAATGCTCCTGGCTATGCAGAAAAGTAAAAATTGGATGAAATGAAAAAACCCACCCCATGCTTAAATGTATCTACACATGGAAAATTTTGAGGTGGAGCCTTCTGCAGACAGTTTATAAATAGTGTTTCTAAGTACTTGCCACTTAGGGCAGCTTATCCTTGAAATGATTAAAACAAAGAAAAAGACGTTGATGTACAAGATGAATGGCATATGTTTTCGACTGAAGGAGGTCCTTTGGGGCTCTTCAGCATTTATTTCCTCTAGAGACATTTACATACACATTGTTCTGTGGCGAACTCTGCCATTGTATGTGTTTATGGGTTCAGACATATTGGGGTGCTAATTGCTATTGTTTAGAGCAACTCTCAAAATCTGCTCAGTTATGGCAAAATAAGGAGAAATTGTACTTTTCTTGTCCTGTTTCCAGGTGTACTACAAGCCCAGTCTCCTGCTGTTTAAAGCATTGTTGCTGCTCTATGAAAAATGCTGTCCAGCAACCAAGAAAATAGCATACAGAAAAACAACAGCTTTACTATATACCAAATTCTGTCAAATATTTTTTTTTCAGTCTTTACAGCTACAGTAATCTTTGTTGTTAGCTGTAACGATGGCAGGTAAGACCATTTTCAGACAAACATGTGACCTTTAAGTTGACAGTGTGCTCTAATTGGTTTCAGTGATAGACCCCTGCACAAGTGGGAATGGAGGATGCTCACAAATCTGTCAAAATGAGAGAGGAATTGCAAAATGCGAGTGTCATCCTGGGCATTATCTTTCTGCAGACAAAAAGTCCTGTTTAGGTAAGAAACTAGAGACTGTTTATTGGGAAGAAAGGTATTAATCAGTGCTCCGACTTACTGAGCTTTGAATGGAAAGGAATATGTTATACAAATATATGTATGCATTTTGAAAAAGCAGTTCTCTTGGATATTTATGTCAGCCGATAGTCTTGAAGGACCATTTTAGTAATGAAAATTACTCTGTGATCTCTTAAATCATGCTTTCTAGAAACTGGATTTGTAGATGCTGTAGTGTTATTCTTGTAGGGTCCCTTTAAAATAATGCCCCAGATACAGCTCCTGGAAAATTGGTTCAAGTAACACTCTGAACCAGGTCACCGAAAATCTATTTAGAATTCAAAATGCTTTTTAGCTGGAGAACTGTTTCCATATTAATAGAGAAAGTACTGTGAAGGAAGAAATCACAAAGTCTTAGATTTCCAAAAAGAGCTTAAAAAGTTGAATTCCAAAGTCCTGTATTTAGTCTGGGATTTTCAAAAGGATCTAAAGCATTTCTCACCCAAAATGCGGAGGAAGTAGAGGCCAAAGTACCTGCTTTTCTCTTTCAGTATGGTGCTTGGAAGCTAGGCAGTTTATCCATTTCATGAAGTGCAGAGCACCTGTGGACTTCATGGCGCACAGCTTTTCGACAGCCTTGTCAGGATCAGGGTACATATTCAGACACTAATTCTAAACTCCTCCATTTGAAAACTTGGCCAAAATTTTGCCAATATTTAAATTGTTGTCTTATCTATACAGAGTAGTGGCTGTCTTGCACTTCCTACCCTGAGTATTTCACTCATGCCCGTAAGCCCTTCTGCAAGTAGCGTTGCACACCTCGGTGATTCTCCTCTCTTACTGGGATTACTCGTGAGTAAGGTTACTGAAAAAGCAAAGTATTTTCAAGTAGCACAGACACTTCTGATGATTAATAGATGGAAACATGCTAGGGTCAGCATGTTACTCGTTTTACCTCAGATACACGTTGACAATGCTGTTAATTTACGTATAAACTAAAGCACTAGGTAACTTGCAACATTATATATTGGAACAAATTTTCTCCCAACCTCATGGCAACAGTCTTCTGAATCGTTAAGCATCATGTCTTACCATGGATATACAATTAACGTCTCTTCTCCTAGAAATTATTCAACGTCTTTTGCAAAATTCAAGCTGGTATTTGACTCTTTGGAAGCCAAGCTAGGAGGAGACAAAGGGCAACTAAAGTGTCATACCTTAGCTATTAGTTGTATTTACAAGATACGGAGAAATACGCGCAGGATGGTGGCTGTGGTTCAGTTTTCCAACTCTTTATTTTTCTATTTGAAAAAAGCAGAAAAAGAGAGAGGAACATTTACAGCGTTTGCCAACATCCTCTATTTGCAAAGTGACAATTAATTACAGAAAAAGGAGAAATAACCCATTTTATTCTAAACAGCAGCCACTCATGTTGCTGTTTCAGAGAAGCTGTCATTTATCCTGAAATTTTCATGAGTCGGTGTGTGGTGTTTGCACTGCCTGGGGCCTCTTTTTGCAAGTAGGCTGATTGCACTCATAAAGCTACTTGTGTTCAAGTACAAGGGGCCGTGAGTACGGCACTGATTACAGCACACGTGGAGGAAAAAAAAAAACCTGTTAGAAAGTGATTTGCTGTGGTAAAAGGTGAGGAGCTGCACACCGGACTGTTCTCTCCTGTGTGCAAGATGCTGACCCAGGATCGGTGCAATAAATAATCTGTATTTCGCAAGTGAAATGTCAGAACAAGAGAAGGAGCGGGAGGTGGGTTAGGGGTTTGCCACGTGCAAGATAATACCAGTCTTTGCAGAGAGGTTGGTGTTTTCTGCAGCTGTGCTCCACAGCAGCAGCCCTAAGTATAAGTTTTTGCTTTGCTTTTCTTTTCCCAACAATTATTCCTTAAAAGTATTTTTATGCCTCACTGAGACTTTAGGAAAATGGATGCCTTTGGTGGCATTTAACGTCAAAATACGAACTAGTGAGTGTAAAGCTGAGGAATGGAGCGTTTGACAGAGAACTGGGTGCAAAACAGCCTCCCTACTTTTTGTCTTTTCTTACAAGTGGGGTGAAACTCCTGATTAGAGTAGGTGCCTCCCGGCTGGACTTCTGTAGAGGAAGCTGCAGGATTCAGGGATGGGACAGAGAAAATCTGTCTCCATCTGCCGTTTCCCTGCTGACACCCAGCCACCACTTAATCCAAATCATTTGGCATTCAGGAGATAATCAGATATTTCCTGCTCCATTAATTTAAATATCGTGGCTGCAAGGAGCTAGTGATAATTTTAGGGTACTGGGAGACAGGACTGGTTTTTTCTGGGTTCTTCATGCGGCTTCTTTTGGCATTGCTTTTGTTGTAGGAATAATAAACTGGCTACTTCAGCTGGTACTGTAAACATGATGTCTGATATTGTAAATACTCATGTTGAAAGGTTCAAGATCAGCGGTGTTTAAAAAAAAATAGTATTTTGGAGAATAGCTTTGTGAGTTCAGCGTTACTACACTCATCAGATGCTGTCATTTGTAGACTAACGTCAGGATGCTCTTTTCAGTGGATGTTTGGAAAGACACCCATGTGCACGTAGAGCAGTTTTCTTTTTATTTTAATATCCAAAAGAACATCTCCGCCTTTCTCTCTGCTTCGTAGACATTGATGAGTGTGCAGAAGGAAGAGCCAGGTGTGCTCATCGTTGTGTGAACTCTCTGGGATCCTTCACCTGTGTCTGTAATCCCGGCTTCGAGCTGGGGGCTGATGGAAAGCAGTGCTACCGTAAGTGACATTTTTACAGCTATGCGTTTCAGGCTATCTTATCTGCAAACTGCTATGCTTCATTTTTAATTCAGTTGGATTAGCACTCCCAGCAAAATAAATGTATGCAAAAGCTCAAGCTTAATACTATTTTCTTCATCTTCTGCTACTGCTGGTTTTGCAGGTTGATACATTCCTAAGCCTGTGTTCGCAGACCTTAATTACTGCATTTCAAAGAGCAAATAGCGCTGTTGGTTTATCTTCAGAGTCTGGTGAATTCTGTTGCAGCACTACCAAAATATTGCTATTCTATGAAATATATTCAGTCCTGCCCTCCTCCTCCCAAATTTTTTTATATGCTACATCTGATGCAAAAGAAAACCAACATGATGTTCTGCTCGTGTCTTTGTCTGGATTTACTTATGTTTCTCCTGAGATTATTGACACAGTTAAGTAGATGCTTTAAAAAAGAAAACAAAAAGGAAAAAAGCAAGATTGGGCATGAAAAAACTATTTGAACAACTGAAATTTCCCAAACTTAAAATTATGCTGAGCCCTTTTGTCTCACATACTTACCTCTTGCCAGCGCGGTTTCTTAGTCAACACTGCTTTTCTTGAGAAGGGGGCTGACTCCCAGCGCTGTTAGTTGATAGGTGATCCCTGGGCTGTCCTTGAGGGCAAATTTAGATTAATAAAGGAGGTGATGTGGAAGAGTCGGTGTTGTTATGGACCTGGAATGCAGACAAAAGCATGACCTGCTTTAGCGAAGAGGTGGGCAGACATCATTCAATCTAATAATACTGTGCAAGAACTTTCTGCAGAATTTCCTTAGGAAAATATGCTGAATGCCAGAGAATGAATGCTTTCTTTAAGAATGTGTGTGTAAGAAATGCTTAATAAGGATGAAAATCAGTTTCAAAACATTAACATACACTAAAGCCAAAAACCAGTTATGTGAGAGACATCCTGGAGAATTATTTCCTACATGATGGGGAACTGTGAGTAGTGCAATGGCAGAGGAAACGCAATTAATATATAGACATGAAATGATCTGTTATGGGGATAAAAAAGTGGTTTAGACCACTTAGATTTCATTGTGATTTTCTGATAATATTTTTTTCTCTATGTTCAGCAAACCTCAGGGGATGGTGATTCTCTGCGCCTTCTGTACAATATTACAAATATTGCAAACAATAAAAATAAAAACAGTCTGCATATATTTATGATCAGGATTATCCCAGTGTTTGAGCCATTTACAATCTTTGTTTATTCTTGCATTTCCCCAGTGGCATGGGGAAGAGCTGTTATTCCAGTTTTACTGGAATGAAGAACTGAGACACAGTAAATGATGATAGTGTATAAAATCAGATTCTGCGTTTAATCACTGAGTTTCCTAAATCCCAGCGTAACACACAGGACAGGAGACGAGATTTCTTCTCCCTGGCATGAGATGTAGCCCTCATATATGCTCTCCTGATTTACACCCTCTTCCAGCTGACTTGCGTTTCTCGTGGTCAGGCAGGTTGCTCCCTGGGCACACAAGGAGGGGTAGGATCAGCTGCGTCTGTGAGCCGCGGCAGTGGGGAAACGCCGTCCTTCTGTACCGGATCTGATGGCCACCGCTCTGAGCTGGGTGTCACTGGAAGTACGGTGGCTCCTTTAGGGAGGGTGTTTCTCAGTTTTCCTACCTATTATGGGAAATTAATTCCTCTCTAAATAGCTCTGTAACAAGACAAGCTGGCTAATTCTTCAAGACCAACTTTATAACTGACCTTATATTTTCTTTTCATCCTAAAGAAATCATTTAATGAAGTACCTCAGTGGGAATGAGATGGCCAGATGTTCCCATTCCTACATGAGTGTTTCCACTGGACCTGGCCAAAACATTGTGAGGACAGTCCAGCACGACCAAGTGCAGGAGGGTGGGTGGTCTGTCAGGGCGAAGGGGGCTGGCAACGGCATCGTACCACCGCCCTTTCTTAGGGGCAAAGTCTCCGCAGAGGAGCTGCCCTGTGCCCTCTTGAAGGGACATCCAAGGGTCAAAACCCACAGATTGTTTTGCTTTGTGGTTAGGTGTCGGGCTCGCAACAGGACTCCACTATGAGAAGTTAAGGCATTTAAGTTTGGTGGGTGTTTCAGAACCCAACTCTTTCTCATTCACCTACAAAACTAAAAGCTGCTTTTTGGAAAGTGTAAGCAGACTTGGATGCGATGAACCAGCTGGGCTTCTCAGATGGTTCCTTTCCTCCTTTGGGGCAAGGGCAGAACTCGCTGTTGTGTTCAAACAAAGCGTAAATCTCAGGAAACCCCTGAACGCTCCCATAACAGGCAGACTGCTGAAACAATGAGCTGGCTTCACGTTACTGAAGTCACGAGCATCCTCTTGTTATGACACAAGGAGACAAATACCTGGAGTTCAGTGACTCCAAAACATGCTCTTCTCGGGTGTGTGTGGGAGCTGAGTTTATATTTCCTGCTACAGCAGTCGGCTTATGGATGCTTTTTTATGGAAGGCTTATTCTCTGGTGACTCTCCCCTGTGCTTGCTTTTTAACATTCTTTTGATTTATTTCTCCACAAGGCATCGAAATGGAAATTGTCGATAGCTGCCAGAACAACAACGGTGGCTGCTCTCACCACTGCGAGCACACGACTGCGGGGCCGCGCTGCTCCTGCGACAATGGCTATCGCCTCGATTTTGATGGCAAAACGTGCGCAGGTAATTCACGGCGAGTGCTGCACCTCGGCAGGAGGAGGGAGGAGGTGCGGCGGGTCTCTCTGCAAGGGGAGCCTGCAGGAGAGCTGTCGTTCAAGGAAATGCCTTCCCGTCTTCTGCCCTTCTACAAGTTTTAATTAATACCATCCTCTGGTGCTTCCTCAGCTGCTGCTCCAGCTTGCCTGGCTCTGCGTGTTTGCTGGGATCATTAAGTAACGAGGGGAAGGAGTTCTGCCTCCCAAATGGAAGATGACACGTTGGTGCATCACCAGTTGCGGTACCTCATTGAGTCCAGCCCAAGCATCACTCAGCTGAATCTTTTTCCTTCCCAAGCTCAGCTGGCGGCTGGGGAGAGGGTCGGCTCTGGCTGGGAGCAGTAGCACTGCTGTTCTGGAGTGCTTCATGTGCAAACTCCACTTTGTGTTGTGGAAGTTGCTCTATTTCCATCAGATTTGCTCAGTGATGAGATTGCACTTCTGGCTGCGAGAAGTCTCACTTAGGAAGTGAAAGCAATAGAGCTAGATTTGTTTTTATTTCGAGAAAAGAGCTTAAAAATTCCTTCATGTTTTATACAATTTTATGATGTGATTTTTTTTGTTTACTGCTTTTGCTGTGCAAACTGTAGCTCATTCTAGTTTAGACTTACTGTCACTATGCCATTAAAATTTTAAGAATAGCCAAGAAGGGGGCGGGGGGGGAGAGCAGGCATCACAGAGCAGTATAGTGAGACATGAGGAGCAGTAGAGTGCAGGAGCTCTGGTGAATGCGAGAGGCATTACAGACCAGAAGGGTCTTGCAAAAGAAAAAGCCAAGTGCAGGAGGGAGGAAGGGTAAGGGGAGGAGGGAAGCACCGAGCTCTGCAAGGGCAGTTGATGCTGGAGCTTAAAAAATGAAAGGGAGGGGAGGGAGGCAGATTTGGACTCGGACCCTCACAGGGGTGGGATGGGTTACGCAGTCTCGTTTGTGTACAGATGAGAGGAGGAAAAGCAGCCTCCCCCCAACGCCTCAGCTCAGGGACCTGCTGATGGAGATTTCAGCGGGAAGCGGTTAGTCTGGCCACAGCGAGGGAAGTGAGAGCTCAGGGGAGGGGTTTGGCAAGGTTGAGGACATGAAAAGCTGCTCTTAACAGCAAAAATCTCCTTTTTGTGGGATGCACATTTCGTATTCCTACACAGACAAGGGGCTGTTGCTAGACCCCAGAGCAAGGCATCCTCTGACGTGCTGCAGAGGAGCTCGGCTTGTAACATTTCTGGAAAACAGTCTGTGTTCAAATAACCTGCATTAATCATTTTCATGCTGACCTCCTCACCTCAATTGATTAATTACATTTTCTTTCTCCTCTTTCTCCTGTCGGTGTTTCCTAATAATGTTGGTACTCCTTCCAAGGTTAATTGAGACACTGACCTTTCCCATCTGCGACTGCTCGTCTGGGTAACGTTCAAAAGCATTTTGCAGACTCAGCATTGACAAGGTGGCCCTTGAATGGCCACCGACCTGCTCAGCAGGCTGCAAGGGCTGAGATCAGCTGAAAGCCTGCAGTGAAAAGATAAGAGCTCAATTCTTGTATCTAATCACCAGAACAGCGGTGTCGACGATACCAATTTCCGGATGGACACAGGGCAGGATAAGGCGATGGGCAATTAGTTATCCAAAACTACAGTTGCACCTAGCAGGCTGCTGATGTCCAGCAAATGAGGTGTTGGATCAGAGCTTGGTTTTGCTGTTAGCTTGCGTGGAAAAAGGTTGAACCTACAAAAATGTGAACGGTTAAATACAGATTGCTGTTAAATAGATGGTATTTGTGGGCTGGTGAGACCTAGTTTGTTTTGTAAATCACCTCATGGCACCTAAGACTTGCAGAAAAAATGCCTTTCCCTAGACATGGAGAATATTGGCTGCAGTGGGAGAAAGATTCAGACAGTGTCTTATGCGGGTGAAGGGAGAGGAAGATGTAGAAAGGCATGGGCTGGAAAGCCCAGTAGCTACTGAGCAAAACTGTGGCAGCAGCTCAGACTGTGTCCAAGGGCTGAACGAGCCGCCCCTTCCTTGCAGAGCTGGACGAGTGCAAGACCGGAGAGTCCTGCTGCTCCCAGTTCTGCATCAACTACGCAGGCGGCTACGAGTGTGCTTGCAAAGCGGGGTTCCAGCTGAACGCCGACGGCTGCGCTTGTGACGGTGAGTCCTTTGCTATCAGTGGCTCAGTCTAACCAAGCACAACAGTGGGAAGCAGAAATGCTGTCAAAGCTCACCCAGGGCTTTGTGGGCATTTCCCTAATAAGAGAATCAGTGACCGTATGCCAGCTTTGCTGATAAGGTTTGACAAATGTGTAGTTTCCACTTAGTGAGACTGGAATGTAGTAATAACCCAGCATCCAGCATGGGCAAGTGGGGCTGTGGAACACGAGCCAGCAGAGAGGAACTTTTCCTCCTCTCTCCATGGACACTGTATATTGATGTGTGTTAAAGACTACTTCTACAAAAGGAGAGCCCTCAAAATAACCAAAGGATCAACTGAGCTTAGCAGCTTAAAGTAGCTGTTTCACTGGAGACAAAAACAGGTGAAATAACTTATTCCATGTTGACCTGAAATGTTTTACTATCTCAAATATATAGTGAGAAACGGAGAGCCCCAAAGTACAAAGAAAATCAGGTTTTCTTATGTGCCGAGTAATTTTTCAGATGCAGCCAGGCACAGAGTACACTCTCCAAGCAGAGGCACTTGCACCTAATCAGCATTTGTATCTGTTTTTTCTAGATGTGGATGAATGTCGTCTTGATAATGGCAACTGTGACCATTTCTGTGTTAATTCTCTGGGGTCATACGAATGTGCCTGTAAGGAAGGTTACAGGCTTGGTGTTAACAGGTGGTCCTGCATCGGTAAGTTATTTTTACATCTTGAAGGCCATTAAAGTATTTCCCACTGATTTAAAATGTGAATTCAACTGAGATTTTGACAGATCCTGGGATTCTGGGAACCCAACTTAAGCCACGTCTGAATGCCGGCCAGGGTAGATCTACGTGCACCATGTGGTTTGCAAGTTCGTCTCCAAGTAACAGGCTTTGCCAAAGATTAATGGGACACGAACAGTTAAATCCCCTGGACATGTTTGAAAACCTAAACCTCGTGTTTTAGAAATAAATACTATTTTGACAGTTTTCTTGCACTATTTGATGAAGTTTAACATCCTGTGGAAAAAAGGTAGCCAGATTCTGCTTTGATGAATCAAGGTTAGTTTTCCACTAAAGTCAGTGGTGTGATTCTGGATTTCTGCCAGTGTAACCAGTACTGAGTTTAGCCTAGCAACTTAATTTTATAACCAAGTTTAGCACCTGCTAAACCTTGGGCAGAGTTTGACATTTTAACCAACTCCAAAAAGAAAGCCAACTGATTTCCCATCATATTAAGGCTCAAATTTTAGTTTTTCTGAAAATAAATTGGACAGCCAGCCTTGCTCTATATTTGTCATGTCCAAAATGAGCTAGAGTAATGACCTTCATTAACTAAAAATAATCTCAAACTTCAAGTAAGGAAAATTAAACTCCCCTTTTAATTTTTTTTTTTTTTTTTTTTTTTTGGACTCTCTGGGACCAGAGTTTATTTCCAGAAGAAAGGAAAGAGAATGATTTTAATTTTTTTTCCCCCCCTCACCCTTTTCTCTTTTGTGGATAGCAGGAATTCTGTTTATAAATACAGATGAGAAAATGAATCAGCTGTGACTGCTGTGCAGACTGCACAGGGGTGTAGCTGGAAAAATCTACCAGCATAATAAAAGCAAATGTAAATGAGAGGAAAATGTCACAGAGGAAGACTCGGGGCCAGGTCCTGATGGCGTTTGTGTGTGTGTGTGTGTCAGCCCTAGGTGGGGAGGAGACGGATGCGGAGGAGGCAGCGGGGTTTGCTGAGGCTCCGGGGCTGCATTTCAGAGGCCCCCCCCCAGCTCCTTCACTATGCGCTTGGTGCCCTCTACGAGGATGAAGACCCGCGAGGAGAACTCACCCTGGTGCACAGGGTCGGTGAGTGAACGAGCATTGCTTTTAGCCATCGCAGCAAATGGGGGAAATAGTCTCAGAAAGAGGATTTGGGATGAGAATGATGCTGGGCTGGCTGGGCTTAAGCTATCAGGAGGAGCAGAGAAGGGGGGAGCATTAGTCCTGCTTTCTGCCTGTCCTCCACGCCAGCAGGGAGGAGGCATCGCCACGTGTCCCATCCCAAATGGGACATGTCTGAGGAACAGGGAGGCTCCTCAGTCGAGGCTGCTGCTGCCTGGATGCGGCAGGGAGGGATGCGGAGGGAGGCATGGGAAAAGTGAGCAGCGCAGCAAGCAAGGGATGGGAGGCTTCTTGGAAAAACTTCTTTGTGTGTGTGCACAAAGCCCCAGAGGCAACAGGCAGAAAGATCCTGTTCATTCCGGGGGCGAGACGACTGCGTGGATTACTGCAATGCACAACATCCACCAAAGCTGGTCTACTGAGAACAAGCCCTTGGGAAATGCTCCCTTTCTCCTGTGGCCAGGAAAGGGGGGTGTGGGGGCGTGTGTGTTTACAAGTCCTTTTATAATAATTGCAGAGATTTTTGCTTAAGATATGTGCATTCTTGTTTGAGGGGAAAAAAAAAAAACCTGTGGAAATTCAGATCCCTTTTGATGCTTTGGGCACATTCTCCAGGAAAAGCACAGACCGATGCATGGGCTGGCCAAGGGCTTGGCACAACTGGTGGCAAAGAGCACGTGAGGGCACACAGTCATGGGAGTTGGGTGCAAAGCAGCACGTCCGTGTGGCTTCTAGCAAGCTGCTTTGCACCCCACCTGGACTTTGCCATGACTTCAGTCCTTCCACCTGAAAGGCGGAAACTTCACCACGTAAAAGTATCGTGAGTTGAAACCCTGTGCTTGCTTTCCAATGGGAGCAGTAAGTGCTGGCGGGTCACCAGGGAGGGATGAGATTTCTTATTTTCGTTATGTATGTCCTGTGATTTTTGTATGAGCTAATTACTCATCCGAGCACTGTGCCCTACAGGCAAAAATCAGGAGCTGGTCTTGGCTTTAATAAAAAATTAACTTATTTCTATGAACAAAACTGTTAAGACCTCCCAAATCACATAGCATCCAGACGGACTCAATGACACTGATAACCAATTGGGAAACTGATAAATGAGATAACCACAGGCAAAATTATCAGGCCTAGAAACCACAATCAAATATTTATTGACCAGTTTTTGCATGTTTTATTTATGTTTAGCCACATAAATTTGGGTGTTATCAGTCATAGGTGAGCATCTGCGCTTTTTCTAAAGCTGAAGCTTTGCAGCATGTGATGGTTTGTAGGAAAAGGTGGTGGAAAAATGAAACTTGTAATGGTTTACCTCCCAAATATTAATTTATTCCTTATACTTTCAGACATATTTTTGTGCTGCTATCTATAATATAAAAATACAGCTTTAAACAATAAGCTGGTGTAAGTAATTAACTATTTTCTATAGCTTGAATGACTTTTTAATGTAGAAGCATGATGTTTTCAAGGGTAATTTGTATTCTTCTCCTGAAGTAGGACTTTGTAACCTGTTCCAAGTGGGAGCACTGGGATTCTGAATGTGTCTGAAAGCTTGGGCATTTGTTCAGCTTCAGAAAAAGAACAGTTGGGTGCTGAGACCTAGAGGAAATCTGGCCTCACATAGAAAATTGCTGGTGAAAAGCAACCAGCCTGCTGACTTACTGTTAGCTAAAATAATCTGCCAGCTCGCTTTCAGGTGTTGTTCAAAATCCCCTTCCAAAAAGCCTCCAGCCATGGCCATAAAGCCTCGAAGGCAATAAACAGACCGTGTGTACAGCATCTTAATGTCTCCAGGATATTTTAGCAGAGAGTAACGTTTGTGTTCTATGCCTTTCTTAGTAGACCCCACAAAGAGAGAGCGTGAGGGTGTGCGAGTCCACACATGTATTTGGGTGCAAGGGAGAAAAGGAGGGTGCGGAAGGTGATGGAGGAATGCATTTCCATATTTTTTTGTTGTTCTATATAGACTAACCCTTTTCTTTATATCCATGAAGAAGAAAGGAAGTGATAAATGTGTATTATGCTTTGTTTTCCTAAAATAAGACTTGAACTATGCTGTTAAAATTCACCGACTATGCTTAAATAGCACTGCATCCACTGCAACAGAAGAACATCAAGGAGAGCCTAGCCAGGAGAAAAGGAGATTCTCTCCCACAAAATACTTATAATTATATACAATTATAATTAGATTAGGTGCAAATTCACTTTTTCTGAAGGCAAAATATTTGCTCTTAAAAAGTAGTTTTAAGTGCTCTTTTGGGAATTACAGCATTTAAGGGAGTAAATTCCAGTTAAAGTCCCACCTTTCCCTTTATTTATACTCTACAATTTGAAGAGAAATTTGGGAACCTCCATTTGCATCCCTCTTTTGGGACGACTCAGTGATATTTGCAGTGCTATCAGCATTAACGCTACCAACATGAGTACTTTTTTTTCAGATTGACAATGTTGTGCAGGTTCCTTTTTATACTTGCGCATCTGGAACAGTAGGTAAGAGCTTGCGGGAGCATTTTGTCTGGATGCTCACTAAGCCTTCTCTGGTTTGGTTTTTTGTTTGTTTTTTTTTATTTCAGTTTGCCTTGATAACACTTTTGGCAATGACTGTAGCTTGAGCTGTGAGGATTGTCTGAATGGAGGCAGATGTAACAGTGACCACAGCGGCTGTGTTTGCTCACCTGGGTGGACCGGCGTTATCTGTAATGAAAGTGAGTACGGAGTGTTCGAAAGGTGGGGACATTGTCCTGGTGCTGTGACACTGCAGATAGGGAGGAAAGAAGAATAACCTGTTGTATTTTTAATGTCTAAAGCTCTAAAGCTCTCTAAGGAGCGCACAGTTGCTTCATAGGTGGATCGAATTAAATAGAAATTGTGAGGGATGCTACAGTATACAAAACGAACCCTCCGACAGCGAGGTCTCTGCCCTCCAGTGCGGTACAATGCCCCTTCCTAAGTATTTGTGTTGGTGCTCATTCCTGTTCGCTCTGCTGCTGAACAGTGCCAAGGTTTGCCTGCCATGCTTTGCTGCACAACTTGCCTCGCTGACTTTGAGAAGTCTGTCCTGGCAGGTGGTGTGACAATCTGGGTGGACATAGATGCTAAACTTGATTTTTCCTTTATAGCATTCCAAGACATTGCTTTTTGTTTCGTTGGTTTTTTCTCTCTAGTATTGGTAAATTTTTTCTCTGGTATTGGGCCTGGTTGGTTTTTTCCATATCATTCTTTTTATTATTAACATAATTTTCTTGGGATGGTTGATTTTTAATATTGGCAATTGTATTCTTCAGAATCCTCTTGCCAAATTGACCACTGCCCTTTGTAGTCGCTTCCTACTCTCCTCATTCCTGCCTCCTGGCAGAAGATCTTTCTGGTTCAGAAGTATGTGTCGAAACCAACTGGAAAGATAGAAGCAGTGATTTCTTGACATACCACGCGCCGTTCTTCGTGTGCAGTTCGGCAACACTTGTGTTGCTTGTCTGAGTCTACGCGCAGCATTCTCTCTGCGTGTTTGAGATGGGTCCCTCCATTTCGTGGTGGGATGGCCCATCACATTCAGAAAGTCTGGGCTCTCACTGATGAGACAAATAGATGATGAAGAATTATTACTTAGCATGGGCAGACAGCAATCTTTGGGTTAGTCACTGTCAAGATTGTTTAGGAGGCATCATCACAAGGACAGAAATATAGGAAAAACAGCAAATGATTGAAACCAACAGTCTGCCCATAGTTATTCTGGGAGACTGATCGTGGGTTTGGTTTGTAAGCACTGGGGACAGCTGAATAGGAATGAAGAGGATTAAAATGATAATTTCTAGTCTACCTAAGACAGCTCAAGTTATCAAGTTAGGATATTCTTACTTCTATTCATGGTGCTCTGGTGGTTCAGGATAGACTATAAAAAATTCAAGACAGGATACAAATTCTTTAGTTTGCTGCATAAATAACAAAATTTTCGCTCTGTAATTACAGTAGATATCCTGCTTGTAATCTGGTGGAATTTGCCGCTAGAATTTAAAGAACTTTAATGGGACTCCATTATTGAGCCAAACCTGCAGTCTGATGAAGTAGGCATTGACAGTGATAAATACAACATATAACCTGTGTGACTTAGCCATATGTGATTGCTTTCACTCTTTTCTCTCACTTTCTTAATATGCAGCATAGTCCATGGGTTTAGGGTAAGCCAAACCATTGAGAAAACTGCAACTAAATTTCTGGAGCAATGCACGAAAGAAAGCGAATGGAAATTGATGTGAAATGTCAAGTTTCTTAATGTACATTGATAAAATGTCAGTTAAGTCAGATGACTCCAGCAACTGTATTTACTCAGCTAGCTCAGGCTGCAAATAGTGGAGCAAGGCTTTATTTCACAATTTGTTTTGCGTTGGAGCGATGAGAGCTTTAGGAAGGAATCCCACGCTGATGTGGATCCCTTTCTGCCACGATCATCTAGGGAATTTCAGGGACTATGTTGGGAAAACACAATGTTATATTTATAATAGTGTTTGGGAGAGCAAAAAATGTTTAAAATACTTATTTTCAAATATTCAAAACTGTGCGCTGGTTTTTAAGCTTTGTACTTAACAGGCAGTGGTTTTTGAGCCCCATGCGTTGTGTGGAGGGGAGAATTTGGATATATCGCGTAGTACTTCACATAAGTAAGCTTGGTTAATTCAGGCCTCCTTTTAAAATTATCTAGCAAATAATAGATGGATGTGTCTTATATAGAAAGAATAGGACTTTGTTTAGAGCCCGCTTGACTAAAAGGACTCTCTCCTTTGCTCAGTTTTGATGACTGGGGTCTTATTTCGCTTCATTTCTAGCGGAGGGAAAGGATGTCTGGGCCCATTCATCTTCCCTGCTCTCTCCACAGCTTGCTCCCCCGGGACGTACGGCAGAGGCTGCGCCAGCGTTTGCAGGTGCCAGAACGGAGGCGACTGCCACCCTGTCACGGGGCAGTGCCGCTGCCCGCCCGGCGTCCACGGCAAGCTTTGCGAAGATGGTACGGCTCCCCTTGCCTTGCCGGCCGTAACGCGTGCCTGAAACCTCACCGCTGCCGTCCCCTTCTTTCCGTCTAGATGCAATTGTGCGTGGTAAATCTTAGGGGCCCGAATGACAACAGTCTCCATTGTGCGAGTCGCTAGCCTTGCAGCGAACTTTTGTTTAAATAATGAGTAAGACAGAGGGGGAGAAAAAGCAAGCGCCTGGTAAAGACGGGCTGCGCAGAGCCCCGGGTCAGCGACAAGTCAGCCGAGTTTTTTCCGTAGTGTCAACTAAACGAGAGCTGATTTGGTGTTCACGTTTTAACGCTTAACAGCTGATGCCTTGCTGTGTTTGTGCACTCGAAAGGTTGCCCGAAAGGCCTCTTTGGGAAGAACTGTAACAAACCGTGCAACTGTGCCAACAACGGCTATTGCCACAGACTCTACGGAGCCTGCCTGTGTGACCCCGGGCTCTACGGGCGCTTCTGCCATCTTAGTAAGTCCCTGTAATTTTTGAGATCTGTTTATTTAACACATGCACACCAGAACGCTCTTAAAAAGATTCCGCATCACGTACAAAATGAGCGAGGCTTTGGGTTCTGCCCTGAGCTGGGAGCAGCGGGAGGACGTGACTTTTGATGTGTGCCAGGAAGCCCCAGAAACTTCATTAATCTTTTCCTCAAGCAAATAATCTTTGCCATAAGGACTGAGATTTCCTGATGCACAAAGGTGAGCACTCTAGGCAGGGACAGGCAGGTTAACTCTGGGGTTCTTGGTGAGGTTAAAGTCTGGTTGGAGCTGGTTAGTTAGTGGCTGTCGATAGGGTTGGAGTGGGAGCTGAGGGGCAGGGCTGGTTGGGGCAGGATGAGGGCGAAATGTTAAATGGGAATAAAAGAAATCAAAACAAAAACATTACAAAAGAGATGGTCAAGTTTCTTTGCGCTTAGAGGTTTTGTTTGTAAAAGAAGGTTGAAAAATAGTTGTGATTTTTTAATTTATTTTTCATGAAAGCTTTTGTCTTGGCATGTATCCAAATATTTTTTCATTCAGAAACTTAACTAAGTTTGCTTTGAAACATTTCTAGTTCTTGCATTCCCCACATATTGCTTGAAATGAAATGAATTACTTAATAAAGGAATCATGTAAACTATATTTTACACACCCACACATTAATAGGCACTGTCATAGGAATGTGGATGTATTTTGCTGAAAGTAAAATGAACGTTTTCCTTTTTGCAGCAGTTGCATTCTGCAGCACTGTGCAATTTCAGATAACTCATGCATAATTCCAGAGCTAATGATTCTTTTTCATGTGGCTGCAGCCTGTCCCAGGTGGGCCTTCGGACCTGGTTGCTCGGAGGAGTGTCAGTGCGTGAAAGAGCACACGCTGGAATGCAACGCGAGGAACGGGACTTGCACCTGCAAGCCTGGCTATCACGGCAAAAAGTGTCAGAAAGGTATAATAGAAAGCCAGATTCCCTATGTCTGCTTATTTCTTTGTCCTAGCATTATTTCTCATTCTTCCTCCCATCTGCTTTGTTCGGCTGCTGCTGCTACTAATATATTCATTTCTACTAATTATTTTGTCTGTGGTTTTTCATACAGCAAATGCCACGAGTGCCTGAAACCGCAGGGCTTACAGGGACATCAAGGGGAACACAGCTTAAGAATGCAGGAGATTTAGCCTGATCAAATGACAACAGAAATCTAGAAACCACATTCTAATACAACCCTAAATAATCAAGATTGTGGGAGTTTTCACTTTTGTTCTTTCCTTTTTCCACACAGACAGCAAATAAGTGGCAAAACCTGTGTTTTATGGCAGCAGGGTTATTTGTAAATGGTTTCAGTAACGCTACTTTTCCTTCAGATTTGCAGGTCTTTGAATTCAACTTATTCTTTGTAGTTTTTGGGTGTAGTTCAAAGAGAATTGTATTCCACATTCATGTTTGCATGTCTCAGTAGCCCTCTCCAGACAGTAACGCAATAAAGATTCTCCCTTCAGATTCCTCTCTGGGCAGGCAGGAACGTGTCGGATTTCTGACACTAGTTCTGCGGGATTTGGTGGAGAATAACAGTGGCGGTATTTAATATCTTTAGCATTCTTGGTGATGTGCTCACTGCTGGGGGAGAGCATCCCTTGCCCAGCGCTGGCTTTGCACCATGGCAAAGAGCAGCAGAAGGTATAGACAGATGAGAAGAGTAACTCCGTGATGGCTGTAAATGGAATATATCCTTAAGTATTCTGCCACTCTGTTTCCGGGTTGCATTTAAGCAGTAACCTCTTCGAAATGTCCGTACACGCGTTTAATAAGTATTTACACTTTGTTATCAGCACCTTTAAAATGTACATTATAATATGTTATCTGCCAAATTATTTTCTGACTTGTGTTCAGTTTTCTTAGCTCTTCCTTTTTCTTATGCGTGTTCTGTGTCTACTTGCGTTTTGCAGTGTGCACACCTGGCTTTTACGGAGCTGGTTGCAAACTGAGGTGCAGCTGTCCTCCTGATGTTCTGTGTGATCATGAGACAGGAGTCTGCAAGCATCCATGTCCACCTGGGTTTCATGGAGAAAAATGCCATTTATGTAGGTACTCACTGCATGTTTCCCTGGGAGGTACGCTTTGGATGGGAAAGCTTACTCGGGAAACTTATGTTCAGATATGGAAGCTGCAAATAAAAGTTACATTTGCTGTCGTTGATAATGAGTTGGCAGTTCCCCACTGAAGCCAAACTGATGTTTGGAGCCTGGCAACTGCTGTGTCGCTCTGCTTGCAAAGGGCGAGGCACAAGGCTGAGGCCGGTTACTAAAACTGACGTTTGTCCAGGTAACTACAGGACCTTTTAAAGCTTCAGGCACAGATTGTCTAGAGCTCTGCTGCAGCTAATTACAGACCACCGGTCGCTGAGACGCTGACGCTAACGTAGAGCACTTGGTACCAGCACAGCTCAGTTGAAAATTGCTGGTGGTAGTGTCTCCTAACGTCTTCACAACGCTTCCTTATCCTAACCGTGTCTTTGGGTTTCTTTTGACCAGCTTGTCAGCCTGGGAGCTTTGGGGTGAACTGCCGGCAGAGGTGCAGCTGCGGAGAAGCACCGTGCGATACGAAGACAGGGCAGTGTATTTGCCCAGCTGGGAAGACTGGTGCTACGTGTGAGCAAGGTGTGTTTGGTGCTGCGCTAGGGTAGTGAGTGTCTTGCTTTGGCAGATGCGATAAGAAGTGGAATTATTCTGTTTCCCACCAAAACTGCTGCAACGCAATAGGCTTCATTTGTGGGATGGGTAAAGGGTAAGTCTTGGTGCAGAGCATATGACATCCGTCACATGGGATTGCTTGGGAGGGAGGGAGAAAATGATTCAGTTACCCTGCTCCCTCTCTCTGCTCCAATTACTAATAGTGATTTGTATGCTGGGCTGGGATATACCAGTTGGGCAGAGATATTGGGGCATTGGAGCAGCTCTGAGTCCCAGAGCCGAGCTTGGGACTGTGCTCCGTATGTGCTCGATGTGCCTCAGAAACTGCTGAAGGGCCTTGGCCAAAGATAGCTATTGTGGGACCAGCATGTGAAGGACCTGGAACAAAGGGAGGAATTAAAAAAGGTAATTGTGGGTAATTAAGTAAGCTGAATGGAGACCTGGGCTCCACCTCACGTGCTTCTAAACTGGATGACCATCCTGTCCCCCACTCAGCCCAGCAAAAATACAAAAGCAGCCTTCCCCTCCTGCATCCGTCTGCCTATTACTGTCCTCCGCAGGTTTGATTTGCTGAGTGCAGTAATTAATTTTTCAGATATGTCCAAGTGCTCCCGACATTACTGTATCAGAAACCAAACAAAAAACCAGGCACACCAGGACAGACGTCGGAAGAGAGCTTTTGGGTCTGTCTTTCGATGTGTTCTTGTGTGCTGCAGTATGGAGGTGTGTGGAGAGATAGCATAACAATTTTTTATCCAGCTTAGTTTTACTGTTATTTTTAAATTCTTCAAGGTAACAGCAGAAATCTGTAATTGCCTTGAAACAGAAAATGGCCTTGGGAGCATCTCACCTGCTGGTTTTTTCCTAGACTGCCCGGCTGGCCGGTGGGGACCAGACTGCCAGTCCTCCTGTGAGCCCTGCGCCAACGGGGGACAGTGCAACAGAGAAACCGGAGCCTGCGACTGTCCCCCCGGCTACACCGGGGCGTCCTGCTCTGCGGGTAAGTCCCCCGTGAAAAGAAAGTCAGTTTGAAAATTCGACTTATGGTTTGATTTTAAGCTTCTGGCTGTTTTGTGAGATGCTTGTTGTGTTAGACACACTGATCCAAGATAAAGGACCCTTCAGCTTCAGGAATTCCCCAGCTTGGATTTGACATTATTTAACAGAGGGAGATTACAGATAAATGCAAATGACAAGCTAAACTGCATCCCAAATCGATGTTATCGTTAGACCTAATTTATGGCAATGTATACTTGCAAACACGATGTTTAATAGCCACAACACATTGTAATTCTGGTTGCTTGGCAAGAGGCGCCAACCAATTGGCCTGTATGGCATCACTCTGGGGTCATGTTTGCAGCAATACTCCTTGATGTCGCTAGCTCAGGATTTACTAGCAGTGAGGAGGAGTATCAGTGCTGGCTCTGCAGATCCACCAGAGACCACCTCTGCTACCATGGCATGGCTCCTCACCTCGCCTAGGAGTATTAAAGGCTGCCTTGGTATGGCTGTCCTGCTGGCATAGATAGGCTCTCAGGGACGGCACTGCTTCATGCAAGACCTCACTGGTGGCATATTTTTTCTCCTTGTTAGTCACAAAATCGCTTTTGACAAAGGTTTGCTTAGCATTTTTTTCTTCCTCTGATTGATCCTGATGTGTATGAGAAGTACCTAAAAGTCACTCAGGCTATTCCCGCTTTACAGGACTCAGCCCCAGACACCTAGTATACTAATTACAGATGTTTCTTTCATTTTGTCCTTTTGATTTCTGGATTCCACTAATGCATGTTTGAGGGGACAAGCTGTTGCTGTCTTGTTTGAAAAGATCAGTCTGTGCCTGAGTTGTTATCTAGGTGAAATTGCAGTCTGTTCATTTGTTTTCAGCCTGCCCCGATGGTTACTATGGACAAAATTGCCTGCTGTTATGCAGCTGTAGCAGCGGTGCTCAGTGTCACCACGTCACCGGAGAGTGCACATGTCCTCCTGGCTGGACTGGCCACGGCTGCAAACACCGTAAGTCAAATGCGTATTCGCTCCACAGGGCCCGCGGTATCTCCCGGGGACTTAGCTGCAAAAGTAAGAACCGGCTCTGTTTGTTCTTAGTCTATTACGGTTTTTTAATATACTTTTGCTAATCTTATTGCTTCTGAAATTGTGTGTTTATGGGTTTGCACAGCCTGGGTGGTTATAATCCTTAATTATTTAGGTTCAAAGTATTGAAATAGATGGCTGATGAAGTGCAAAGTATTGATATAAGCTCTTATTTCAACACTATGGATCCCTTTGCCCAATACCATCTGTCCTGTCAGCATTTTGACTGACAGTTTTGGTTTTCATTTTCAGCACAGATTAGTTCTAAGATTAATTCTCCATTTTTCATTTTGTTTAGGGGAGATTTATTCAACAAGTGAGTGTCATGTACAGTCGTGTGTCTTAAGGTCACTTCTTAACTTGTGAATATAAATGCTGGGAGAAATTCTGTTCTCTGGAAGAGCAGAGCATCCTTCTGTTGACTTTAGCATCGCTCTCCATATTGATGCCTGTGTAAAAGTGCAGATTTGCCCTTTTTGGATAGCACCATATAAATGTTAAGCCATCCTACCTGATTCTTTCCTTTTCCTGTTTCACATCTTTTCTGCTTGATTTGTTATGATCCCTCTTGCAAAAAGCCAACAGAATACAAAACTCATTCTAAACTTGGTCTTAAACATAAAATCATATAAGTTCATTGCCACTGTTGACAGCAGTAAGTTTTGGACCTCGCTCCGGGCTCAGTACTGAAGAAAACTCTGGGAAAATCTGAAGTTTCCACCAATAGGCATATTTAAAAAATCAAACCAGTTGATAAGATGTAGAGCCATTTACATAGCTTTCCATAACTCCCTAGGTTGTCTAAAGAATTAAGAGACCATGGCAAAGAAAAGCTTTTATTTCTGTTCAAGCTAAAACATGAGAAAAGTTATTTTGCAGAGATGCCTCAGTAAGGCAACTCTTCCAACTATTGCAGACTGGGCATGAAACAGATGCCCAACTCCAAAACCAGGTTTCTGTTGCCCTAATTAGCATTTTCATCCTTATCCTTACAAGAAAGGAAGGAGATGCTGTGATACATTGCCGTAATCATGTCAGTGTTATGTGATTATTTTTTTTCTTTTTTTAGAATGAAAGCAGTAAGGTGTTTTAACTAAGAATGTGAGATTTCTCTGCCTGTGTCCATGTTACATTTCCCAGTAATTTGAGGAAAATATGGAGGCTACTCACAAATCTGTCTGGTTTACCCATTAGCTATTCTGGTTATGCAGATTTTTGCTAAGTGAGTCAATAGCTGATATTTTATTTCCATGAGACTATGCGTTTGTGACTGTGGATTGATTGACATGGATTGACTATGAATGATTAGGTTTATGTGGATGGCATAATATCTGCCTACAAACCCCTACCTTCAGCTGAAATAAATCAGCAAAAATTGTATTTATTTCCTTGATTTGTGCCCCACGCTGCAGCTGAGAGTCTTGTCCAAAGTGCCTGTATCTTAAGAAGCCATTTTGCATCTTCTCTGTTCTCTCATTTAGATGTAAAATAACCCGTTAGCCAAGCTCAGGTTGATTCTCAATATAAATACCGCTTTACATTGCAGCCTGCAGTAGTGGCCGTTGGGGACAGCGCTGCGAAAACACATGTGTCTGCAATAACAGTGACGGTAGCTGCGATCCAGTCACCGGCTCCTGCTTCTGTGAGCCAGGATTCACCGGAAAACACTGCGAATGGAGTAAGTTGCCACTTTATCGACACCGGGAACTTGCAAAACTGAGCAGCGGAAATTGTGTTTTTCCTGATATTTCCCTCCAGGAAGACCTCCAGGCTGTACCGCCTCCGCTCTGCCCAGCACGTCGCAGGGCTCTCAGGTTTCATCGGTGTTAGATAGTTTCCCTAATTTGGATTCCAGAAAAGTTATTTTCAGACTTGTTTTGGACTCAAGGGCTATTTATAAGGTTAAGTCCTCATGTGAGTGATAGGGTTGATGTATGTTTGGCTTGTGGTATAAAAGTTTCCATATTGGTTTTATTTATCCAGTTTTAGGTCTGCACTTTTTCTTCGTAAATCTTTTTGTAAGGCCAGGCATACAGAAATGCTTCACATGTACATAGCAGAAGCAAAATCAGGAAGATTTAGGGTCCTCTATTGATTAACAACAAAAATGCGCAATGGTCTTACCAGAGGCCCATGATCTCCACTAATCTGTCTCTAATAGAGGTCAATAGCAGACGCCTTGAGAGGATGAAAACAGGCATATAGATAATTCCTGACATGTTTCTCCAGGTTTCATCATTTTGTCACTCAGGAGCTTCTTGAGACAGAAACAATATCTCTATATTTAATACAACTTGATTTTTTTTTTTTCCCCAATTAATATGCCTGTTTCCTTTTTGGTTCCATGCCAACATTTGGTATCCACTTCATCTTGTGGCAATAAGTTGCACAGTTAAGCTGCTGCTGCTATCATCATCATTATTATTATTATTAATTATATTGATGTTGTTAAATAAAATAAATATTTTATCTATTAGTTTAACAGTCTTACAGTAGCACAGATGTAGCTACCAGAGTCTCAGTCGTGCAGGCAGAATTAACTGCCGGTGTCACACAGAAATGTCAAAACAATTAATCTGGAGCGGTGACCTAAGACAAAGACCCTGGGAAGCTGATCTTACAGCTCTCGTTGCTGTTGGCACAGAGGGAATGGGAGGACACTTAGTTGGGAAGACCAGCTCCCGGAGTAAGAGCTGCCTGCTCCACTTCTCTTTTGCTCTTGACCTCTCCCAAAACAGCATCTCTGCAGACAGAAAGTAGCCAAATAGCTGGTTGTAATCTCCTCTGGCAAGGTAATCAGTGAAGCCACCAACAAAACATCTGGCAACCGCTAATGTTCTGTCTATGGGTTTTCTATTTTTTTCAGTCTGCTTTTTTACCCCACTTCAATTGTGTGTGTATATATGTATAAAAATGCATATATATATATATATGTGTGTGTGTGTGTGTGCATGCAAGATTATAAAAGCCGTAATTCTTCCCTAATACATTTTATGCTGCCTCGGCGGTGAGATCTATGCTATCCCCGGAGAGCTCCTCTGCTCCCAAGACACCTCTGGCCTCTTGCGGCAGGTCGGGCTCTTTCCCTTTGCGGCTTTGCAGGCGGCTCAGGTTCTCCGGCGGGCTGGATGTATCTGGGCATGCGTTGCAGCAGCCTGCTCGAGCAGGGGACAGGTTGTCTGTGATGTGGACTGCGAAATCATTTGTGAAGTGTACTGACCTGTTGCCATCACCCTGAAAGTCTCAGCTCCAGGTTTAAACGCTGTAGGTTTGCAGGACGCTCAGCTGAGAGCCCCACACCTGTTACTGCGCTGGAATACTCTTTTCCTTGCATAGATCACCTGGACTCTTGACTGAAATTTCAAGTGAAAAGTAAACGCTGTAGAGGATCAAGCTTTTAAGGCACAAGTGCACTCGTATTTACTCGTTAAACTAGTGTAGGAGGTGTGCACAATGATCTGCGGCTCTGGGAATAGGAGGTGATGCAAACAGGATTTTGCACTGGTTCAACCCCGGGACTGAATTTCAACTGTAATTGCAAAAAATACATTCAAACAAGTCCGCATTTAAACCACGGCCCGTTTTCTGACACAGATGATTGAAAGCAAGGAAATACTTAAGGTCCCTTGCTATCCTCCTGTCTCCCATCCCAACCTATAGCCTCTATAAGAGACCCAGGGGCTGGCGCTAGTTAGTAGAGAGTCACCTGCGGGAGCGACCGAATTCACACCGGTTCCTCTCGCTGCCCACTAAACCTCCGCGCAGGCAGCACCAAACCCACCACTTTATTCCAGACGCAGAGCTGTCTTTGAAGATGCTCGTTGTTTTCTGTTCTCTCTGTTTCTTTCCAGATTGCCTGAAAATCACTTTGTTGATGTAAATGCTGAAATCATACACTTTCAAAAGAGATCTGGCAATAATCTACCTAACCTATTTAGAGGGGAGTTCACAAGCCCTTCAAACATGAGTGGAAGCCCTGTAACATTGTGTTTAGCCAAGTGTATCTCTGTATTTTAGCCTGTCCAAAGTACCTAATATGAATTAGGCAATTGGCCCTATTCTTAATTGATTTTCCTATAATCCTGGACAAAATTATTTTTGTTCTCAAGTGTTGTTTTCTTTTTTCAGATAGTTGAGTACCATGCAAATCTTTGAAAACGCCTCACATTAACTGCTGTGGCAATGTAATTGTTAATCTGTCCCCCAGATGTAATGTTTTCGCTTGAATTTTTCGAAGCAGAGCCTGAAAGTGAAATATGCAGCTTTCAATTTGGAGCTTTCTAAAGGAAGCCACCACATTTCATATTTTCTCCAGCTTTCTGGGGAAGGAGGACTTGCAAGAAAACAGAGGATAGGGCCTCAAAAGGAGGCGCAGAAGCTGGGAGCTTCCCCGCTCCTGGCTGATGAAGTCCCGGAGGAGATGTGCACGTAAGCAATTCCAGACTAGCGTGCAAAGTGTCATCACGCAGAACCTGCGAAGTCACAGGCTTTGCAACTCTCAGAGGATATTAGTTTTCTGTGCAGAATTTAGTCTTTCAACACCTTAGCATTTTTCTAAAATAGACCTTAATAAAAACAGCCCAACTTACCTGGACCCCAAGGAGAACACTTAATCACAATCAGTTTACCATTGCCTTTATTCTGCTTTTGGAAATAGTAAGAATTCCCATGTATCTAAAAATTCCCCGCTGATCCCTGATCTGCTCCAGAATTAACCCGTCATCTGGTTTTGATTCCTCCGCTGCAGGATGCCCCGAGGGAAGCTTTGGCCCGAGCTGCGAGTACAGCTGCCAGTGCCAGAACGGAGCTGCCTGCGACCACGTGAGCGGAGCCTGTACTTGTGCGGCGGGCTGGACAGGAACGTTTTGTGGAAGAGGTACTGCTGCTCCCTCCGGTCCCTTTTGGGTTTATGCAGATGTTTTGTGGGTTTGTTTTTGGGTTTTTTTTAAATGCAGAGAGCTGGTTTTACAATTTACAGCACCTGATGTAAGTAAATGATTGAACTAGAATTGGAAGGCGATACTGAAATGTGCGCTTCCATCCCGACTCAGCAAAGCATTTTGCTGTGTCCCTCGTGTTGGGCACATGTTTTAACGTGGTTAAAATTAGATACATGCTTAAGATCCCTGCTATATCACATCTTTAGGAAGACTCTTTTTAACCAGAATCCTGCTATTTGAACACTGAGCAGAAAGATGCTTGTCCTGCCTTACGCTTGCTTGTTCCTAGTGCGTCTCTGAAATGTTTTAGGGAAAAACATGGATCTGTGCATGTCGTCAAAGGAACTTTTTAAGAAGAACAAATATACTTTTAACTTTAATAAATCCAGCAGATCATCTTCTTTTACCCGATCATTTGGTAAAGTGTTGGAAGGGTTAGACTGGATTCCTTAGATGCATTATTGTGAGTCAGCCTGTGGCATCGTCTGGGGAGGGTTGCCGTCATGCTGCATCATTGTGCACATCATAAAAAAACCAGTCTTGAATACAACAGAAACAGCACGAAGTCAGGCATTACGAAAGTTATTTAAGTGTAAATGATTGAAGATCCTACAAATGGTGATCATTAAACCAAAGTCACAATTATTTTGTTTCGAAAGCAGCTTTATCAGCCCATTGCTGACAGCAGCTGTACAGCTACAATAGAGGGAAGCAGTAGCACTCGCGGGCAGCTGCTGCCCTCTGATGGGAAGGGAGATGCTCCACAGCCTGACCAGTAATTGCGGCACAGCACCCATCTGACTGCAGTTCAGTTTCCCTCTCCTTCTAACCAGGAATTATTATATAAAATAAATACTCTTCAAAAATCTGCTCCAAAGCGTGCCTCCTAATTTATGGTATCTCCGCTATGTCCTTCTTTAAAATGATTTACTTGAACTCTGCTTTCATAAGTCTGTCTTTTTTTTTTTTTTTTAAATTGGAAAAGGAATATGGTTAACTGTGTTGTGGTGTAAATCTGTTCATTCCAGCAGGAATCAAAATGGGGACAGAGAGGCTAAATATCCTTCTCCAAAGTAGGTGTGAGGAATATGTCTATTGGAAAAAAAACACAAGTCTCAGCTTCCAAATCAGTCATGTTGGACATTTTTATCTTTTTAAATTCCTGAAAGAAGATTGTGGAGGGGAGAGTAGAATTTAGCGCTTATCATTCGTAAGCCCCAGTTTTCTGCATGTTTTCTCTGAAGCAGGCAGGGTGTTTGCTCTGAGCTGACCTGTGTTACCTTTCCACATAGAAAGTTTCAACCAGAATGGTTTGGCTGCTTCCAAAAGATGAAGAAGGAGGAAAATGTGTGGGTGGTTTGCCCTTGGTAGGACCTTCTTGGCACCTTTTCTCTGAAGAGCTGTAGCACTTCTGTTTTTTAGGGACTCCGAGACCAGCAGGGTTTCCTTCTGGCAGGGATGTGCCTTTTGCCGTCCTCTTGGCAAGCCACCCACGTCAGCCAAGCTCTGCGCCTTGCAGACGAGAACGAGGGGATTGAGACTCGGCACGGCTGAGTTGCCTTGGACTTCTCACACGGCGCCGATGCTTCATCCCGGGGCTCGGAAGGACTTTTCCATCATCACAGAAACATTGAACCTGAAACTTTTGCAGCCTTCTAAGTTCAGAGCCCTAAGAGAAGACAACACCTTACACAATCTAATATTGATTAATAATAATTAATATTAATATCACCCCTGCACAATGAGCGCATTTGACCCTGCAATCGTTGCTTCTGGTCTTTTGCATTGTTTCAGCACAGGATCCAGATTCAAGCTGAAATAGCAGAAGTCCCAAAATTTGCCTTTGGGTTTTTTTGGGAATGATTTTCTTTTTTCAGATAGGAAGAAAATACTGCTGTTCCTTTCATGAATTTGCTACCTTCAGTGTGAAGTAGGGCTTCATAGGTTTTCATGCCAGTCCCCTGTTGCAAAACACCACTTCAGTGTCCATTTCCAAATTCTTTATTGGCCACAAATTTCCATAATCTCTTCTTATTGTTGTTAATGTAGTCTTAGCCCTGGCTAATTCTCAGCATTGGGCTTTTATAGCATATCTCTTTATGGTGAAGTTAACCAGGCTTATCCAGCTTACTCTGCCCCTGTGGATGCACACTAGCAACTGTAGAAAGCTCTTGGAGGATTCATGGCACTATGGTCAAGCGAGCTGGTATTTGTTATTTCAAACATTTGTGTTACCAGCTAACTTGCTGCAGTGTCTTCACCAGAAATGGCTGTTCATCCTCTGGTGACACAGCCAACCTAGGGGAAAAGCACCATCGTGCCTGAGCGTGCCACGGTGTTTGTGGCAGGGGCGATGCTTCAGTCATATTTCAATTTTAACTGAGTCAAGGCAAGCCTTTTGACTTGCCAAAACAGAGTATTTTGGAGGTAAGACCCAAGATCTTGTATGTGATCCAGTGCTCTCTGAAGAGAGTACAAAGAGTGAGGACAGTGTGGTGGCTCAGAAGATATTTGCACTATTCAGTGCAAATTGGTACATACCTACCTGTATCACCCGTATCTGTATACAGATAACAGCCAAAGCCACATCACACCAGCATGGGACAGTTTCCAAGCTAACCAGTAGCAGGAGATACCGTTGCTCCAGGTTGCTGTTTTGTGAGACCTTGCTGTGAATTATTCTGGAGTTGACTGGACTCCTGTGCTCCCAGCCACAGGATGCTGCCAAGAGACACTGCGCTCTTCAAAGTTCTTTTGTCTGGCCATCAGCATCTCAGTTCTCCTTTGCTCTGAGTCAGCTTCAGTTAGCTGTTCTGCATCTCCACTGGTATTGTTCAGTGGTACTGCTGCCTCTCCAGTAGTGATGTGATGGCATATAAAAATAATGGCTAAGAATATAGTTATTGAGACACTTTCTGAAAGAAAATCAGGCATTTTGGAAGGTGGTACATGCCTGCTTCATCTTTCAGCTCTGCTGAGTCCATTGGAAAATTGAACCTTGTGAATCTTGTAGCTCTTTCAAAATAACTGCAAAATGAGTGGAACAGTTTCACTTGCAAAGTAGCTAACATTTGCAAATAAGGCTGAAACAAAATAATCTACAAAGAAATGTTTGCAGTCCATATGAACAACCTAGGAAAGGCTTCCTTTGCATTTTCTTGAAAGCAGCGATACAACCAGAACACTGAAGAAGTAATGTACGTTTCTTCACAAAGTCTACGTTACCAAAGGAAAATGAATCATTTTTGGTGGTTCCTGGAGAGTGATGCTACTAACAATGCCAGTAGGTATCATTCCTGCCTGAGAGGAGAATGTTACGCACCTGGGGAGAAGGTACCCCAGGCACACGTGGAGTTCTGGCTGTTCCTGAACTGAAGCAGCAATTAATGCCTCTGTGTTCTGGGACTGTGCAAAGGCAGTAACCACAGCAAAAGGTGGCTTTGTAAGTCCTTTCTCTATCCTGTTAAAGCATAGATGCTCTAAGTAGTATTATCTCCAGATAATAAGATGCCTACCATGATCACCCACTGCTGCAGGGTTTTGGTTTGAACGCATTTACAGCTAAACAGGCAAGTAATAAAACAAACAAAACAAAAAAACCAGCACCCACCCCTGACCTCAAAACCTAAAAACAATCTTTCTTGTAATAAATAGCTAAATATAGCAATGCTTTCTTGTAATAAATAGCTAAATATAGCAATGCTTTCTTGTAATAAATAGCTAAATATAGCAATGCTTTCTACCAATGAATGTTAACATCTAACATGCAGGAAACCTGGGCCATGGGCTCCTGCTGTCAGGCAGCCCAACTGCCCAGGCAGCAAAAGGGATCAAGGTGTGCCTGCATCCCCCGTCCCTGCTCGCAGCTCTGTTACAAGCGAGCTGGGTCACCCTGCCCTGCACCGGGGTTGCTCTGCTCCTGTTTGGGAAGCAATTGTTATAATTGAGTTAATTCGGTGAAGCGCTGAGCATCTGCTGCTCCCACTTTGAAGGTTGCGATTGTCTTCACCGCAACATAATTGTGTTTAACTTCATTCCCCGCTGCTCTGGTATGTGTTGCATGACCCAAGGCATGTGTCCAGTGACAGGATCAGGCCCACAGAAGAATTATCCAAGTTTGCTGCTTGATCTGACCGAATATCCCAAAATACCACACAATTAGCCCACAAATTGGAGGCAGCAGGACTCTCGGACTTTTCCTACAGTGCGTTTATTAATTGATGCATTAATAACAGGAACGTATAGCCCTTGTGAAGCGCAGTACGCAAAGTTTGAGTTTGAACTGCTGTCTAAATCGGCACTACCTCAGGACAGGCTGACTGCGCTTCTGGGGATTTCAGCAGTTAATCGTTACCATAAGATAGCCTAGCAAGAGGTCTGTTTTAATAAGATAAAAGGGACAAGTAAATACGGTGCATTTCTAGGAATAGCTGACGATGCTGTGTAGTCCCTGCATTGAACAAAGAAAATCTTTTGTCAGGCTTTGAAGTCACCTAGGGTTTAGTAGGAGAAGTCTTTTCTTGTATGCTGCGCCATACACGCTACTGAAGCATAATAACTAAGGACATAAAGATTGAAACCACATGCTGGTGTCTCTTCCTTACAACTTGACAACAGCTCTCTCCCCAGTACGAACTGAACAGAGGCTGTCGGATGCGTTACGGTTTTGTATCGGTATGAGGCATTTTTCTGTTTTTCTGAGACAACACATGCTTGGAAAGTGGCGTAAGCCTGAAATCTTTCATATGCCAAAGAAGAAGCTGCAGGCTGGGCAGGATGAAGGGAAGAGCAGGCTTTTGATTTTGAGTAGATGTCATACGCAGTCACAAGCTGAGCTCTGAGAATAGAGGAGCCAAAGCAGATGTGTTACACTACTGCCGTCGCTGTCTGAAGGTCCAGGTTTGCCTATATCTGCGGATACTGAATTTCCCCCTTGTAGCCAAAGCAGACAGCAGTTCTTTCTGTTAGAGGACTGAGTTTACATTTGTGGAAGAGGCAGTACGAGTAGACTGGGACAAAGAGCCTGGGCGTGAAGAAGAGACAGGGCAAGAAACGGGCGAGGAGAGTCCATCAGTGGAAGATGCATGTGGATAACGGTGTTACTCTGACCTGGGAGAGAGCTGTGAAACTGGTGTGGGGGGTCGCTGGGTAGTGTGCGTGATGATAATCGTCATAAGACCCTCTTGGGAAGCCACTCGTTCTGATTTCATGGTAGAAGTAAGTGAATTGGGTTGTAAATAGTAGTTTATATTGAACAGGGAGGACAGAGAGCTAAGTTTTATTGAGTAACTGCGTACTTAGTGAGCACCGTCACGCCTGAGACTGAGTGATTCTGGGGTTCTGTGGAAGGAATGACGTACAATTGTGTATCTACAGATTTATTATCATTTAGTATAACATAATTATACATGTAGTGGTATAATCTAAAAACACACACATATATATATGTAGACAGAGAGGTTAAATTAAGGCTATATAGGCAACATAATTCCTAATTTATTTATTTTTTTACTCTGCACAGCAGCCTTAATGTTCTTGCAATGCAGCATTTTGGGTACGATGTGGCCCACTGACAGGCACTGATGGCTTATTTTCATCGCTGTCAACACTGGTACAGATGTAAATTGAATCCATGGGGCTTCTCTTCCTTACGTGTCCTAGATGATGTAGGTACTGAGCTCCTTAAGCTCCCTGGAGTTGTTCTGCTACACTTAATTTGTCTTGGTTTTTTCTACTCATTCTCTTTGCCAGGTTTTCATTTTCAGCACTGAACTGCAACACTATGGCTTATGTTCACTGTTAAAAAATCTTTAGAAATGTGTCAGGAGAGTAAATTGGAGCATAAGTTTTGCATTTCAAAAGACAGGGAGATCAGCAGGGATGCGCCCCTGGTCTTGCATTATGTTGAATTATTTCTTTTTTCCTCTGTCCATTATAGCAGTGCAAGTACTGGCTTGTGCAAATCCAGATCATTCTCTCTTCTCTTTTATGGCTTTTTAATATTCTCAGCCATATTTTTCTACACAGAAATCTGTTGCTTGTGTAAAACGGGTCATGTTTTGCTGAGATACATGTAGCAGAATTGCGCAGGCGTAACCTTTGAAGCACTTTTGGCTCTTAAGCGTAGTCACAGAGTGACGTGTGACAAAGCATCCATGAAAAGATGAGCAGCGCCCCGTGTTTTCAGATCTCTGAGCTAGAGTTTATACAAAAAAGAAACAAGAACTTGGCTTAAAAAGGATGTTTTGCATTTTCAGCTTGTCCGGATGGATTCTTTGGGCTTGACTGCCACCAGGTGTGCAAGTGCAAGAATGCTGCCGGCTGCGACCACGTCCTGGGAACATGCCGCTGCCTCCCCGGCTGGCTGGGAGAGACCTGCGAGCAGCGTACGTACAGGCTATGCTCACCATCCCTCTTCTCAAACCCTTTCAGCACTAACATGGATTTCTTCTAGGAATGTAGGATGACCTACCACGGTACAATTTTAGATAGGTCACATTCCTTTCCAAAGATGCCAAAAAAGGGAACAATTTTTTGTAGCTGTGTAAATAATCAACTACTTTATGTTTTTTTAAACTGCTGTTGGCACTTGTCAAACATTATAAGCATCAGTTTTTAAATAGCAGAGCTGTCTCCTGCCATATGACGAATCTCTGCTTTTTTAGTTTTGAGTTTAAGAGATGAAATGTTGTATCTCTGTTTCTAGTGTATCTCAATATCAATTATAAAGTGACCGATTACAAATGCACAAAATGGAAAAATCAAAGCTGGGACTATTTTGTTAAGTGAGCATGAGAAAATAGTTTTTTAATTCCTAGAAAAATTATTTGTTCTAAAAAAAGTCAACTTCTTAGATTTTCAGAAGTATGGATTATCCTACAATCTTTGAGCTAATAAGGGAATTTTGTATGTTTGTGCGTATACATATATAAAATTGACTCTTCTGAGAAATTGTTCACTAAATTTCATGGGAAATTAAATTGTTTTCTTTAGCTACGTGGCATTACATATGGAGATCACTGAGCCCATTTGCAAAATTTAGCAAATATGTTTTCTTTTAAGATTTTCAGGTTTTAGCTTCTCAACTTCCTAGTTTCGCCTTACGATGATGTCATGGTCTAGACTTCCTTTTGAAAATATGACTGCTGTCTGCAGGACTGTGTTGTAGAGCTGGGGTCCAAAGCAGCAGTGTACAGGGAGCCAACTTTTGTTGTTAGTGAACACTTTCCAAAGACTTCTTTAATCTATAGGTTGCAGATTTCTGCAACAGAAGATCAGTTGAATTTAGAAAATAGAGAGAAAGGGTACTTGCATTGAAATAATCGTGTTTCATGGACATGCGCCATGATAGAATCATCCCAGTTTGAGGGCTGCGCTTGATAACATATTTCTGTCGTTTGCCCTGCACCACGCAGCCTGTCTTCTAAAAGGGCTTCTGCTGTAAAATGCCCTGCTCTTTTGGTTTACAAGAGGGTCAATGTTGGTGAATCTTCCCACTTTTTAGATATTTCTGCAAACATCCCACCATTGCAGGCCTTTTTGCCTCCTTGTGGCCCCCCCATAGGAACGCTTGGTTCTCTCTCTCCCACTGCCTGAAGATGGTGATGGTAATACTCCACCATGGATGTAGGTTAGTGAGCTGACCACGAAATAAATGCAGAGCCAGAGCCATGTAGCCATGCTACAGAGCAGAAAAGATGCTGCTGAACAGGTACAGTGTTTGCTTCTTGGTCACAGCCCACTTTTACTGCCCTTCAGCCCAGCCATGGCATTAGCGATGTGTCACCTTGGCCCTTCCCCACTCTTTACACTGCATTAGGGATGGGAAGCTTTGTTCCTACATATTTTATTAAATTCAATTAAGAAATTGAGCTCTTTGTCACCAGCTTTCTGTGCCCCCCTCTATTCGCATGAGAAAAAATATTTATTCTCTTGCACCGCAGCCATTAGAGCTTTATGCTGGGTTGATTTATTCCTCATGGTGGTGAAGATGCCAAAGCCTCTGAGGTCTCCTTTGCCTGTAAGCAAAAGAGCAAGGTCAGTTGACGGTGCAAAGAGTAACCTGTTTTTCTCTTGGCTAAACAATGAAACTTTATTTTGATTTTAAGACCTCAGCCACCACTCCAAAGCTGCTCTGATAGGCAGCACAGGTTGGAGACACCGGCTCACCACTCCCCATCCATGTTGGGTGTTTAATATTCACCTTGCCGGTTCCTGGGACTCGCCAGCTCTAGCAGCTGGAAGGACAGCACTCGTGTTCAAGTAATCAGATTGCAGCCAATGTGCTGGAGGATATTGAGGAATAATTTTGACATCATGGGATTTGAATTGATCTTAAGCTGGCCATGCAGTGCATTTTATACACTGCTATCTAATTATGGGCGATACGGTCAGTAATGCCTTTTGTTGAAGCTGCCTAACACTTTCCATTACAAGACTGTGCGTTTCAATTGCTTGTAAATGAATTATATTAATCTGGGATGAAATCTGCCAAGCAAACTCTGCCTCAACTTAAGGCTGTGTTTGGTGATTTATTTTTTTTTTTTTATTTTGAGGTGGGTTTTTTGAGTTTCTGCCTAAGATATTTTAGATTTCCAAGAAAGAGGTTTAGAAAAGGTGCATTGCCTATGTTTAAAATAAACTTTTCGTTGAATGTCATGATGCCTCAGTGATATAGAAGTGAGGACTTCACATTTGGCGTCTCTTTGTGCCAGAGATGTAACCTTCCTTTCTGTCTACAAACTCGTCCAAATTTTGCAGTTTCCAAAAACAATCAAACAAAAAAACATCAAAAAAAATCTCATGTTGTGTATAGACTGTAGAAGATGAACACAATTCAGCATCTGCATTTTGCCCTGATTCTATTACTACTAAAAATGTCTCTTTCTGGAGCTGTTGGGGCTCAGCAGGATTTCACAGAAGCAGTTCCTTGTGGTAGAACGAGACCACATTGGTTTACAAAATAAATGAGTACGGAAAGATCAGCTCTGCCAGACTCTCTGCTCAGGGGCACTGATAACCAGGGGTTTGACATTTTGTGGTGCGTGAGCACTTGACTTTGCAAATTCCCTGTTCTTTTAAAGCTGAAGCTTCATTTTGGGGAGAACAGTCCATGGGAGCTGCATGAAATCAAAGCTTCTGGGCACCCTGTTGAGCCTTAGCGCCCATCGTTTCCATGGGATCCCTGATGTTTTTGATGGCTGTTGACTTCCAGTCTGGATGTTTTGGTCTCCAGTTTCATGTGTTCGTTACTCTGCGTGCAAAAAGATTTTGCAAGACTGCAAATGAATAATCCCTCCTCTTGCAGAGGAAAGGCCCTGAGAGGAAAATTTTTGAAGCAAGAAGTTGTCTAAGAATTTAAACCTTTCTATTACTTCTTCCCTTTGCACTCATCATGCAGGAAGGAGAAAAGTCCCATGGTTATTTGTACATTCCGTTGTGGAACCTGATAAAATAGCTTCAATATATCACTTGTTATCTTATTCTTCAGAAAAGTAGTTTGATAATCAGGATGGTCCTACAGAGAAGCTATAAAAAAGTTTGTATCCACCCAATAGAATAATAAAAATTTTCTTCTCCAAAAATTTCTGCTTTCTTACCAGAATTTTCACTGGAAAACTCTTTTGTCTTCTCAGTAAGCATAACAAGAGCTTTGCACGCATACTCCAAAAACCTCCCACAAACCACTAGTAACCAGTCAGGGGACCTGGTTATGAGCTGGTTTTTCCTTTGGCTTGGTTATGATATAGTTCTGGTCTGTATTGTGGAAATATTTAGTTCTGCTCCCAAAACTGAGCCAGAGCTCTGTAGGATGGGCTGAACCTTTAACTTGGCAACCAAGGCTCATTTGCAGAACAAACTTTTAACTGTGATGGGACTGAGCTCCTGCACTTTCTTGTGGTTTCAACGTGGATGGAGTCCAAGCGATGACAAAAATTAACACTGTTGAAAAGTCCTGGGAGAAATGGTGTCTGTGAGAACCACACCAGGAAGCTGGAAGTCCTCAGATGGGAAGGGCTGAGAACGGGTCAGATACTGTCAACCAAGTTCACCCCTGAGGTCAAGATGGTTTCCCTACTCCCTTCAGTCCCCAGGGACATGTTTTCCTGCAGCACTGCATCTTGTTCTGCACACTGACACCCTCAAAGGCATAGAGGTTTTGGTGAAAGGTCATCGTTTTGGGCTGATCCTGGGGAATGTCATATACAACAAATGCAGGACACTCTTGAAACTTCTGGATCAGGAATCAGGGCTTCTTTTGCCTCTCCCAGCGCGTGCCAGCAGCGCTTCAGGGATGAGAGGCTCTGACAGCTTCGTACAAGTGAAGGGGAACCTCTGCAAGGCAGGCACAGAAACCGTGCAAGGAGGCTATCCAACTTCATCAACTTGTTTTGTATTCTGTGAGTGATATCTGAAGAAAACGGAGTTAGCAGCACTGTCTGTTTTCCACCATTTAAAGCTATCCAAATCTCCAGTGCAATGGAGACTACCGGAATTTTATCACTGCCATTTTTCATAGACAGCAGCACTGAAAACGGAGCTGCAGCAAGTGTAGGTTTGCGAGGTGACTGTGTTAAGTTTTCACCTGGGAGCCAGTTCCTTAACCGAAGGCATTGAAAATATCACCTCTCTCTGACCAAAGAATGAGACTCTGGGTGAACAAAGGCATCCAGCTGTGAAAAATGAACACTGAAAACAATGAAGTTGTCAGTTCTCTTACCAGGATGCAAATAAATACCCAGGCTGTCGAGCTGGCGGTTCTGCTGGACCATTAGTTTAGCACAAAGACATTCTGCAGGGCAGGGGATGACAGCTGATCCATCAGCAGAGCAATCCTGCCCTTCAATAAAAACCTCTTCAGAACGTGCTATGATGCATATTTTTAAGCCACGTTATTTAGCGTCAAGCATAGTTAGACACCCTTATGATGTGAAAAGTGTGTCGTCGGAAGCCAGTTGCAAACTGATTTCCCCGGCGTTGGGTTGTGTCTCAGGTTTTCTCTGTGCAATGCCTCCTTTGATACTTCCTGATGGGGTTTTATGGACTTCTCTCGTTGCAGCCTGCCAGGGGGACAGCTACGGGCCAGGTTGCAGCCACACTTGTCACTGTCACAACGGAGCGCTCTGTCATCACGTAACCGGGACGTGCCTTTGTAGCCCAGGGTGGAAAGGAGCCACCTGCCAAGAAGGTACGGTCGGAAACTCAAACCCCTGCCAGAGGATTATAGGAGGGGGAAAAAAAAAAAAAAAAAAAAAAAAAAAAAAAACTTCTGCTCATGGGAGATTCGTTGGTATTTTAATTATCAGCTCATTGCCACGTGTTCTCATTGGGTTTGTATCTGCAAAGTAACACAGCTCGGTCCATTAAATAAATCTGTGGTGCCGTGTTGCAGGGGCTGGGTGTAGGAGCTCGGCGTACGTGGGGCAGAGGGGGCTGAAACAGAGTCATAAACTGGAAAGAGAACTGGTTTTGAAAGCTGGCTGATTAAGGGAGCAAAGGTCCATAAAACTCTCATTTATGACACTGAAACAAAACTGTTTCTTTTCTGTGGCCCGCTTTACCGTCCCGTGCACCCGACTGATCCACGTCATTACCGTACGCTGTTCCAGACATAGGCTAAATCCAGAACATGTGAAAGGCATTGGGACTTCCAGCCTTGGCAACTAGACAAATACGTGTGACTCAAACACAAGCCCAGCTCCAAGGAGTCTTAAGAAAAGAGGCTGGCAAAGAAAGGCTGTACTGAGGCTTACATTACACCTCCTAATCCCCTGCACCCAAGCTGTTAGAAAAACTCTGTCCATCCCTGTTGTGCAGGGCTCCTTTTTCTGTGCCTTCCCCGCAAGGTATCTGGCCCTGTAAGCTATTCTGTGGAGCTGGGGTTGCGAGGCTGTAGGGCTCTTGCTGCTGCAGATGCTTCTGGGTGAGCTGGGGTTTGGAGTCAGCATCTCCACGCAAGCAGTGGCTGCCCTTCGGTGTACCGAGAGGATGCTTAGGGAAAGGGGATGAAAGCTAATAGGGCTAGAGGAATATATAAATTGAGTTGGTCCCCCTTTAAAACCTAATATGAAGAGCTCTTTCTATGAAGGAAAAAAAAGTTGAGAATGCACCAAACCATTCTTCACAATGACATGTAGAACACAACCTAAAATTTTCTGGTTGTGAACATTGTGACATTGTCAAACATACTCTTTTTCTTTAACGATACTTTTGGGGATTTCTTTTCTCTGTGGAAATGAGGTAGAATAAGTGTGCGCGGCTGGGTGAGCCATCCTCTGGTGACTGTGCTTTTGCAGAGTGAGTAATTGCTTCTGTTAACATCTTAAAAAGGTGCCACTCTGGCACATGACAGAGGTGTGTATTTTTTTCTGCCAAAAAAAAGAAGAGGTTCTATCCATAGGATCTGGTTGTGATGGGAATTAATAAACTTGCTTAATTAAAATTAGGTAAACTGTAAAATATCATCAGCTAGCTGTGGGTAGCAAGACCAATTAGAAAGAGTTGTGATTTTAAGAGGACTGTACAAAGAAATGCTGAAAACAGGGAAATCAATAACTCTACTTCATGTTGAGAAAGCTGATAGAAACCAAGAGATATTTTTCATAGGTGCAAAGAGAACATCTCGAGGTCATTTGGTGGGTCACAGCTAATTCTCTTTATCACCTACATGGCTCCCAGACCAGTTTTACACTAGTCTGTGTAATTGCTTTTCAGTCACAGCCCTGTTGTACCTCCCACAGCACCTCCACGATCACCAGGGTGAGAGGGGATGTAAGCTGGGAAAGGTTTGTTTAACCTGCGTCCTCCTCCTGCACTTCTTAATGGAAGGCTTTTGTCCTGCCTCCTCTTTGAAGCATGTCCTCCTGGATGGTACGGTGCAAACTGTCTACAGCGCTGCATCTGCCACGGCCAGGCTGCCTGTGACCGTGTGACGGGCGAGTGCCGGTGTCCCCAGGGTTGGACGGGGATAGCATGTGAAGTGGGTGAGTCTCATCATGTCCTCCAAGAGGAAAATTATGTATTTCTAGAGAATTTTGCCAAGGGAGACTTCAAAATCTCCCTCACTGAAGGTTTTTAGGACCAGCTTAGGTGATTCACCATATTTCAGAGGCATAAGTGTGTTTCCCCTCCAGCCTGGCCCCCCATCAGTCTCCCCCATCTCGTTTCAGAGTGTGGGGATGGGAGGCACGGAGAGGGCTGCGAGCAGAACTGTAGCTGCCACCATGGGGTTTGTGACCAGCACTCGGGGAAATGCATCTGCCGCGCTGGCTGGACTGGGGATCGTTGTGATGTTGGTAAGGGCAGTTCCTTCTGCACATGCTTTATTTTAACGCTTTCTTCTACCATCAGCCATTTCTGCTGAACCACAAACATATATCCTTGTCCAAATCATTTTTTCTTTTCCCACTTTGGTTCCCTACGTGCTAACAAAATGAAGGTATTTCTCTACTTTATGGGTACAAGGAAGAACACACGAAAGGGAGTGAGTTGTAAGGAGGGTTTGCCAGATCAGCCACGTACTGCTGCGTCTCTGTAAGTCATCAAGGGGAGCTCAGAAAATTTGCCCGTAATGGTTCAGATTGCACCTACCTTGCATGTGGTCCAGATTACCCAGATTTGACGTAGCTGTCTGTTTAGATCTGTGTAAATCTCTGAAATAGAAATCTCATAAGCAATAGGCATCAGATGAAACGTGCCACCAGCTTGGCCACTGAGCTGCTGCGATTTTTGCAAGCCGCAAGCAATTTTCTGTTGTCTCCTGAGGTGTTGAGGACTCACAAAGCCTCAGCCACCAGCGTGACGCTGTGCCCACCTTCCTCTTCTTCAGTCCTCACTGTCTCTTTGATCACTTGCAGAGACCTGTGAAGTGGAAAGCAGTACGTGAACACGGTGCTTTGTCACTGTTCCTACAGCTGTCCCTCTGTCTACGCATAATTGTGTAAATGTGAATGGCATCACCATCTCTATAGACACCATCTGGATTTGTACTCTAGATTATGACTAAGTCTTGGCAGACTTTCATGTGCGGGCTCATTAATAGCCAATGTTAAATGCTTTTAATATTTTTAATATATTCTCTTTCAATGATATTTTCTGGGCATGCAGTCTTCTAAATATCCATCATCATGTGCAAGAACAATGATATTGGCTCGTTTGTCAGTGGCGGATGCTTCGCGTGCAACGGGAAGAACTGTTGTGTTCTCTGCTTCTCCTCGCAGTGTGCCCTCCGGGATATTTTGGCAAGCGGTGCGAGGAGCAATGTGACTGCGTGCACGGCTTCTCCTGCCACCATCAAACTGGAGTGTGTCACTGTGAAAAGGGATGGCGAGGGAGGCACTGTGACAAACGTGAGTGTCTGCTGGGCGTTTATGGAGGACAGTTTAGGTCGGTGTGTATGTTCCTCCCAAATCCAGAGTCGGTGGCAGGTTCCTCTCACCCCCGCGTTGCTCTGTGGGGTTGGTCTGGAGGTGCTCATGGGGATGGGTGCAGCAGATCCATGGAGGGGGGGAGATTTGCACCATCCTCCCTGGCCCGTGCCCCGTGCCCTAACGAGGATCGGTTGCACCATTGCAGCTTGCTTGCCCGGCCACTACGGCGCAGGCTGTGCCCAGCGGTGCCGGTGTCCCGCGGGTACCCCCTGCCATCACCTGACAGGCGAGTGCGGCTGTCCTCCAGGATTCACCGGCCTCAGCTGTGAGAAAAGTAAGTTTGTTCTAAGATTTCAAATACTTCCCTTGTAAATTAATGAAGAAATTAATTTCTTAAAAACCTGATGACATAATGCCTGAAGAGGTAGGAGACAATGACCTCCTGGCAATGAAGATGGACAAGGGCGGCTTGTCACTCACCCAAATGGTTTGGCCGGTTCTGACCTCTGTGCCTGGCGCAGTTTGGGCTGTCAGGGTTTACCCTCTCTGGGTTCACAGGTCTCAGGCTGGCAGGGAGAGGCCGGGAGCTAAACTGGAGCAAAACAGACTGAGGAGGTGGGAGCTGAGCCCGACTCCTGCCGCAGCCATCGCTGTGCCGTGGGTAAAGCAGCAGCTCAGCTTTCTGTTGGCCTTGTCCCCGTGAGGGACCGTCTATTCCTACTGTCAGAGCTCATGGAAATGTCATTATCTGGTTTTTCCTCAGTGTTGAGTTTGGCAGTCTGGAGCTGTCTTTGAAAGCAGGCTCGTTCTGTGACCCCGGCTGCATAATTTTGACTTTGTTCTTCCTTGCCTGAGCACTGCTTTAGCAAAAAGAAAAACAACAAAAAAGAATTAAAGGAATTGACATTGGTGTTCCATATCCTCCACTAAAGGACTCTAAATCCTGACCAAGGGCAACTTAATGGAAGTGAGATGTAAGAATTAGAGGTGGAAAATCCAAAACCTGTAGGCAATGTGGCTGTCAACAGGCAAAATGAAACCTGTGAAGATGTTGGTGCTACAGCAGCTTTGCAAGTTTAAACTCCCTGCAAAAGGTAGAATGTCTTTATCCACGCGCCTGGTCCCTTGTGAATTATACTGTTATTTTAGTCAATTTTACCTGACATTTCCCTATGATTTTTTCTAGTGACAAGAAAATTGTATCTGGCCCTTGACAGTTGGGCACAAATTGACTGAACGAAACAAAATCAAGCAGTGAAGTAACCCCCAAGTAAATGTAATAAATCCAAAGTCCCAGAGGAGAGCGTCGTTCTGTAGGCAGGGATTTTATTTAATAAATTTGAACTCGCTCTTTGTTTGAGTGCTATATTTACCAAGACAAATTTAATTTATTGGTTTACATTTCCTCTTCCCCAAGCTTGTCCACCGGGCACGTATGGTAAGAACTGTAACCGAGTATGTCAGTGCTCTGCCGAGAATGAGGAATGTCACCCGGTGACTGGCGACTGTGCGTGCCGCCCAGGGTACTACGGGGCCCGCTGCAACCTCCGTGAGTATCGGGTTTGGGCTGCCCGCTTTCTGAGCGAGGACCGAGTTATGCAGCAGTATGTGCTGGCGCTTTGAGTTCATCTGTGTCTGTACCTTCGGTGTTGACTGAGATAAAGGTTGGGTTGGGTTAATTTACAATAATAAAAATACCTGTATTATTGCAAGGAATTAATTTCATTTTTTTAAATTAATTAAAAAAAAAAAAAGATTCATTTCTTAACTAAATTCTTTCCGATTTCATGCCGCTCTGAAGAATATCAATATCATTCTCTACATTTACACCTCTCATCTTCAGCTACACCTGGATATTGCGTAGCTCTCTCATTTCCAAATACCTAGGCCAAAATACTTCCTGAAATCTCAGCATGCTCAAGTAAGGACAAATGGTTAGAAAACAACAAGCTGCAATTGGCAATAAATCTAAGTGATTCATAAAGTTACTTAAGTTGTAGGGCCTTCTGAGGAACAATCAAATTAAACAAATTGTTACTCTGGATTGAAAAATGGTGACTAGTGTAGAGGACAAAATGCCAATTGGCCAAACACTCCATCATAAAAAATATTCCCAGATCCACATGCCTCATGCCGGTATTTTAGGAGATCTGTAAAGTTGCTCCTGGTGGAATGTGGCAACTGATAAGAAACATATACCAATGTATCCAGAAAAGGAGACAGTTAATTACCTTTTTATTTACAACTTTAATTTTGTTTTTACTCCATGGCTTGTAATAGTCTTATTTAAAAAAAAAAAAAAAAAAAAAAGAAAACAAGAAAAAAAAGCTTTCTTTTTGGCAAATGCTGATTTTTCCTTTCCTAGGAAGAATGCTGTGAGGCTCTGGTTTTTTGGGCGGCAATTTGGATACAAAGGCCAGCTGCCATGTGTGTGGCTCTAGTAAGGGTTAAACCTGTGTTTTATGCCTTGAGTAGAAATAGGAATGAGTCTCGTTTTAGAGATGGGCATTTGTATTACTGTCATGTCATCACAAGTTATTCTTTTAAATATAAATGTAAATGTAAGGATTGATTCTATCTTCCTTCGTACATCAATTCTCACCGTAAGTGGGATTGAAATCCAGCCTTCAAAATCTAGGCTAGAGCCATCTGAATCCATTATACATTAGATCATTATAAATATTATAGTAGAGCAGTAGTGGAGATCAACTATTTAACAGTATCGTTTTAAAAGGCTTAATCATGGTTAGCCTATTACTTTTATGTAGCAATCTTTCAGTAGTCATTACCTGTGCATATAGTACTAAATCTCTGTAGCTTATAGTAAATGTCCTCGAGCTTGCTTAGATCCTTAAGATTTTACTTCAGAATTTAAAAATTAAAATATTAATAATTACACTGAAGTTCTGACATAAAAGAAATTACAAAATGAAATCCATGTTTTGTTGCATTCAGAGAGGATTTTGCCATGGGCTCCTGTGTAGCTAGGATTAAATCTGTAGCTCATGACACATGAGCTTTCATGGTGGTGTGTTCTCTTGGATTCCAAAAACACATAGTATCTTGCACAGCAATTTCTCACTTAATAAATATAGTTTTGTTAAATGTTTACTGGAGAGATAATGGTATGGTGGATAACCGTTGTCTGATGATACCTGATAACCAGGGATAGCTAGCTTGACTTTGGTGGAAATACTCCTTGTTCCCGCCATCCTCACTATAGAGAGAACTGGGGCTGCTCCAGGATGAAGAAGCTTTTGATAGAATATTAAAAACAGCATAGGGAGCTGCTCCCAAAGACGTGAAATGGGCTTCAGTCCAGTCAACATGTGGTTGGATGCTGCTGGAAATGGTTTCTGGCAACTGTTGCTATATTTATAGTACTGTGAAGAAAGGTTCAAGAAGTATCTATAAAAGGTGTAGTTGGCTGGGAAGTCAAATTTCCAGGAGCCAAAAGCAACGATGCTTTCATGTTCTCAAATTTTGGAGTGAAGAGCTGAAACAGTCTCTTGGCAGGATCCAGAGGAAGCAGACAAACTAGCAATAAGGTTCCCATCAATTGTCCATAACTTGGTGGACAGGCAGATCTACTTGAGTGGTTATGAATAAAAAGCATTAAGTGGTGGTCTAACGGATAAAAAAACCCCATGGTACGTCTCTGTGACGTTTACTGGGTTGGGTGAATGCTGAGCCAGAAATACCTCACCAGCTTCACCTTCAAGCTGTAGGTAACAGGATGCTTCAGAAGTGATATTTTGACAATGCAATTAATAATATTGGTAAGAGAAGCCCTAGTGTATGCAGTTGGTATGAAAAGATTTAGGAGCTCTTGGTCATGGCAAACCCACCCAAACCAAAAGGAAAAAAATCAGGAAATGAGTTAGAAATCTGGCTGCTGCTCCTGCTGTTCTCAGAAAAAACATAAGTCAGATGCACAGGAAACTCTTAAATTAGAAAATGTCTTTATGAGATAACTGGTGGCTAAAGGCTAACCCTCTTTATAAAGGCAGCACCTACTTAAATGGCAGGACACTGGTAAGTTGCCCTAGCTATCTGCATGGAAGTGCTTCTGCAAAGTAGTAACAGAGGAGATGGCCTTGTTCATAATCACGTGAACGTAACAGCTAATGCGTTTGCCCTGCTTGTGTTGCTCCCCGTTGAACTGAAGTAAATATAATGCTGCAAGGGTACATTGTTAAGGTGGGAATTGCTGCACTCATTTCAGTAATGGACCTGCTCTTGCTAGTCTTGAGCTGAGGAACAACTCTGAAAGCTTTGCCAGGGAGAAACAGCGTATTTAGGAGTGTGGGAAACAGAATTAAAAAAAAAGAGAAAAGCCAAATGATGACCAAAAGGGAAGGGAGGAGGAAAAGAGAAACTCACTTAGAGTCCAGTTGAATCATTGAATCTGGGTGTGCCCTTAACTTCATGTCTTGGTGGAAATGAAATAGATGTTGCAGGGCTCACTCCTTGATGCCGGGTTTGCATATGAAACAGATTTTCTGTACTGACAGATGGAAGCACTGATGACGAAATATTCATTGAGAAGAAGCCATGGTTGAGAAGGGCTGGGGAGTATCTGCATGTTATAAAAGTGTGTATCTGTTTAGTCCTGATGATCTGCTATCCTGATTTGAGCAGAAGCCAATTTTCAGTTTTATATTAAAAGTTATCCCTTTAAAGCTTCACCATAAGCTCTACCTCTCTATTGAATAGTTAAAAAAATCCCAAGATTTCTCCAGCCTCTCAGACCATGCTTTCATGCCTTCAGAAAAGAGAGAAAATGCATAAAGTTATTGATGCGTAGATTGTGAGAGCGCTGTTACTTGGAGACATGTGCAAATATATATTCAACCAGATTTCCAAAGTAGCCATAGGCTTTGCTTTTGCCAGCAGAAGAGAAGGAAGGAAGCAAAGAAATGACATGTAGAGGTAGTAGCCCTAATGTAACTGTTCAATGATGATTATGTTGCTCTAAAAGCAGTACGCCTCCTCCAGTACACTGGAAAATTAGGAGAGTAACCTGCATCTCCAGAGTTCAGTGCTGGCATGCTGGAGACAACCCTGACAGATAGAGGCACGTGCCTAGCAGCTCTGTCCAGCTCTTTTCCTCAGTTCCAGCCTCCATCACTCTAAAGAGTATCTTGGAGACATGAGCTAAGTGTGGCAGATGCATTCATGTCTTCCTGATCTTGTATTCGGTGTTCCTTCAACATTAGCTGTCCAAAAAGAAACCAGAAATACTACCACCTGGAAAAACCTCTTCATGGAGAGCTCGTTGCCATGTAACACTGGCTCTGCAATCCATCCAGGTCTAATGTTTCTTTTGGTTATTACAAAATACAGCTGCTTTGGTTTTTTCCTCAGATAATTTTCTGGCCTTGCATTTAAACCATCTCTCTCCTGCACCTATCTTCTCAGAAGGTGTCTTCTGAAATGTCACGTTATTTCCATGTGCACGTTTTCATAATCTTCCATCCACAGCCCACTAGATGTGCCAGAGAAATGCCAGCTCCAGGTTGGATGGAAAGAGTAGATTATAGAGGAAAAATTTTCTCCAATGTAAACATTTTTTAAAAGATGAGACCTGCCCCAGTATCCACAACTGGTCAGTTGAAATGACTGCTAAAAGGGGCAGAGGTGGCTCACGGCTTCTCCCTGTCTCAGGCAAGCCAGGCTGGTGCTGCCCAAAGGAAGAGGGACCAGGGCCCCATCTCTCCATCTCAGGGCCACAGGAGGGAAAGGGGAAACAGGTTGATTTGGAACAGAAATCCAAGAGGAAAACCTCTGAAGAACTGGGCTTGCATTTCTTGCTACCGTCATGTATGAGGAACGGGAGGACAAGGCAGAGCCAGGAGCAATGGGACCAGGCTTGGCAGCAGCAGTTGGTCTGGCTCTCCGGGGTCTGACATTGCAAGTCAGCACTGCCTGGCATTGCCCAAGGCAAGCATCTGCTTGTCAATGCCTACTCCTGGCCCTCTAGAAGTGAACAGAGTTAGAAAATGAAAATCTAATTTTGGTTGAAAGCAACAAAGTGCTTATGACATGAAATGCAACGGGCCAGGTAGCAACGTAGCCTAATTGCTATTTTGTTCTTTTAAAACAGGGTGTCCAAAAGGTACTTATGGTTCAAACTGCCAAAACGCCTGTAAATGTATGAATGGAGGCCGTTGCGACCCTGCGTCGGGAACTTGTGATTGCGCGCCTGGTTTCATTGGAGCCGACTGCAGTACAAGTAAGCCAACATTCATGTTCTGCTTCTTGCAAAAAACAGCAGAGAGAATAATCTGCATAAGAGCTCGTCAGTAGAAAAACAGACAGATCCCAGCTACCTCCTCCTTGAATTGTAAATCAGGATTCCAGCTTTGTAAAAAAATCTCTTGCAAAATATTTTCCCTCTCTTCTGCGTGCGTAGAAGAAAGGACACTCATCCCAGGATTACAACCTGCTTGCCCAAATTTATTTCTAGAGCCAGCTCAGCATGAATTGCTCAAGTTCCTTCTTCCTGTCCAAAATTTCTAGGTTGAGAAATTATCTCAATATTTTGCTTCACACTGTGGTGCCATTAGTTTCAATAAATGGGAAAAAGATCAAGTTTTGTCATGGCAAAACTGGTAAAGACTCCATGGCAACCCTATTCTTACTTCTCTATTTCAGAGCTAAATTGTGTGGCTGAATTCCTGTGCTGTTTCCAAAGCTATGATCTCTACGAAGTTCTCTCCAGTTTATTCACAGAAAGGCAATGCTTTAATGTTTACTAGCCTATAGCTTTGCTCTTCAGCATAGGACAGCATCAATATTAAGGAAGGAAAGATGTCTTCAGCTGGAAGGATGTGCAGCTGATATTTCAATTGCACACTCAGCCTTTTGGTAGGAAACCTGCTAAACGTTCCATGTGAAACCATGGATTATATTTATAACCTCAAGTAAAGTTTCAGAGGATGAAGAGGTCATGTCTTTGGATGGGTTTTGGTTTCATAGTTGCTGCTTTGAAGCACATTAGTTGGGATAAAAACAAAGCCAACTCTACCTGTAAGATCCTGCCTATATTAAAAATGAAAACTGGCATTGGATACCCAGCGTGTTTAACAAAGGCTGCGTTTCCTTCAGCTTGCCCTGAAAATCGCTACGGGAAGGACTGCACCCTGTTCTGTGCATGCGGTAAAGGTCAGTGTGACCCACGGACTGGCAAGTGTACCTGTCCTCCCGGCCAAATGGGACCCAGCTGTCAGCAAGGTAACAAAGCAGGACCCAAGGTCATCCCTTTGGCTGGGCACGTACTTAAAACAACCAGCAAATAAAACTCGGTGCCAAACATTGTTTATAGCTGTGTTTCCCAATGCCTTTGCTTGATAACACTGCAGTTTGCTGTGTACTCAGCCCTTGTCCCTCTCCGCTCCATCACCCTGCCTTTAGCCTACCCTTGTCTCCTGTCCACATCTCACTGTTTTGCTCCACCACCCTCGGTACCGTTGCACTGGCTTCTCCACAAAGTTAAAGTTGCTGTTTTCAGAGAATTGCAGTCCAAACACCACAAAGGTGGAGATGGGGAAAAAGGTAGTTTGTACCACACAGCATGAGCAGCGTGAGGGTGCTGTGGGTGCACGGGACTGAATTTGGAAGCAAATTGCTTGAGCTGAAAAAAGTAAAGGGAGGGGATTTGCTGAGCAGGAGTTGAGATGAGAGTAAGAATGTGGAGTGAAGCCAAGTGAGGAGATACAGTGAGACAGGGAGTGTTTGGATGGAACTGCTAATACGCGTGGAGAGTAGAGTGTCTCACAGCCCTTAGGAGACACCAGGCACTTGGGACACTCTGTGGGAAGCATGTGTTTGTCTTTATTCCCTGTCACCTTCATTCTTTTTGGGGATGCTAATTTTTATTTTCTTTCAAACTTTGTTAATTCTCTGTAGTGTGTCCCCAGGGACAATACGGCCCCAACTGCCACCTGACATGTACCTGTCAGAACGGTGGCATCTGTGACCACGTGGATGGCAACTGCACGTGTGGGCTCGGCTGGACAGGAAGGTCATGTGAGAAAGGTAATTTTCTGCTTTGAAGATAGTGGTTGTGTACATTCAAACAAGGGTTCACAGTGTCTACAGACCCACAAAAGGGGACAAGTTTTGCTTAAGACAATGCCCTCCCAGCTGCATGCATCTCTGCAGCTTTTCTCACACAGAACTGCCACTAGTTAGAGCATTAGGTCTTTTTTAGAGAGTTTCCTCGTGAGTCCTGCTCTATAACTCATAAATTCCTTTGCATGGACTCTGATTTCTTCTCCTGTCCAACTTCTGTGTTCTTTTGTTCATGGGACCATTGTTTTGTATCTTCTTTCATTCATGTGCTCCTCCGAGGTTAGCAGAAGCCCACATCTCCCTCCTCTCGTTTTGTTCTCTCTTGTTACTCTCTTCCCTTTGACACTGGACTGCAGTTGAACATCCCGCGCATTGACTTCCCTGTTAGTGTAGTTCTGACAACATCTGTCCAAAGCAATTGAGATTGCTTTGCTATCTCGCCCTTGCTTCTGCATGACAGCTCTCCCGTACACAAGACAAAGCACACTTAAATAGAATAAGATCAGTTTTCACTCCGGAAACTCTCCCACCAGCCCAGAGTAGAGTTTTTCCACATCCTTCTGTCCGTCTCCCAAAAGTCATTCTGCCTTTCTGTGTTCCAATTTATCTCTCCAGAGAAGAGCTATCTTACAGTTATGGACTTAAATGTTCAGGAGACCATGAGGTTACAAGTGTGATGTCAAATAAGTAGTAAGTTCCAAGTTCACATTCAAGACAATGTCATCGTTCCATCGTAACTGCCACGATGTAATCTCCCCAACACACTGCAGGGCCTTCATTTGCAGCCTCTGTGCCTCACATCTACAGAAGATCCACCTCAAACTCCACACATATCTTGATGAACAACTGGTCATTATAGGGGAGTGCCCTTATATAAAAGTGTCATATAGAAATGGCACTTTTGTAGCTGAATTCTTCTATGCAATTGTTTCACTCTGCACCTGAGAAGACTCAGACACCCACTTCATGCACATGTGCAGAGAAGGAGCTGGGTAGACGTGCACACAGCGCATAAAGAACTGTGTTGTATCGCTAGAAAGAGCTTTGCTGTTCGTCTTTCGACAGAGATAGCCAAGTTATTGGAAATTTGAGTCTTGATTTCCACAGCAGTGTGGGTTTGAGTGTGTTTTGACTAGAAATCAAAGACAGCTAATCAGGCATCCTTTTTCTAGTGATTAGATACAATGTTCTTGAAAGATCTTGTCTGACATTTGCTGAGTTATGAATCTGATTATTTGGACGGCCACGCTCATTTAAGTTGGTCTGCCCAGATTCACATTATCATAGCAGCGGGAAGTTAACTTATGCAGAAATGATGCTGAAGTTAATTATATTGGCACAGTCACTTTTTCATGACTTGGCCTTCAGTAATTTGAGAGGTGTTTAGTTCTGTAAAAGCAGATATCTCATTATACATGGAAAGTCTGTTGCTATGCATGAAAAAGAGATCTTCCCAATTTTATTAGGAATTGGAATAGTGTGAACTCCAATGATAACAGAGGAGGAAAAACTTCGTGGTTTCTTTCACACTTTTGAAGTGCCTATAGGAAAATATTGCTGTAGAGATAGAAAAATAAATAATATACCATTTATACCATTTACTATGTGGCTTTACAACACGTGAAAATGAGGGAATTTTATTTGGATTAAATGTTCCTGCGGGTTCAACACTGACTACGTAGAGAGACCAATTAAAAAAGGTAGACTCTAAAAAGTATGAGGAAATTGCTGTTTGAACATCTATATAATATAAAAGATTTCTCATCAAAGTATGTAGATACAACATAGTTGTGCAGAAATGCTGTGTCTTTGTGACAAATGTTCTCCTTGGCTCTGCAAGTTATTGTATGGGCATCATGTCTCATCTATAGAAGCTATCACATAAGAGCTTTTCTGGGTGAGGTCAGCGGGTTTTTTCTTTTTTGTTTGTCTGTTTTTCTGTCCGTGTCCTGCCAGCAGAATGTCTCCCAGGGAAGTACGGGTCTGGCTGCGGCTTGGACTGCTCGTGCCAGCACAACGGCACCTGCGACAGGTTCACGGGCTGCTGCCAGTGCCCCGAGGGTTACTACGGCCGCTCCTGCGAGCACAGTAAGTGGAGGTACCCTGGGCAGCCCTGGCTTCCGACAGGGACGGGATGTGGGGCTTCAGAGTAGCCACATAAACACCTTGCCAGCTCCGTGAAAATTTTTGGGGTGTCCCAGATCACCCAGCTGCTTCCAGATCTGAGTGACTTTGGTGCTGGGGTGGTACAAGGTTAAAAGCACATGACATTATTAGAGTTAATGATAAATATAATTTTTGTTGATTCCCAGGGAATGTAGCTGAGAATACAGAGGGTTTTAGGGGGATGTATTTTTTCTTCATAAACCTTCCTCATTTTCGTTTCTTTCATTTTTCAGGGTGCCCCCCTGGATTTTATGGACTAAGCTGTGTTCATGCATGTGCCTGTAAAAATGGAGCGAGCTGCGATGCAGTGACAGGACAGTGCATTTGTCCTTTGGGTTATCAAGGTGTCTACTGCGAGAAAGGTACTTGCACTCCTCTGATGTAAATGAAAAAAACCAACCAAACAAAAAATCAAAATAACCCCCCCAAAAATGCATGTCATTATTCAAACCTTTGTTGAGAGCAACTTCTTCCATATTTTGAGCTTTATGAATATCCTGGAACACTAGATTTGGGATTGTTTACCTGTTATATAGCTGGGTGTTCTCATTTCCTTGTAAATTAACTAATCTGGTTCTGATTAATATAGCGAAAGTTCTGGTCTCCGTGATGTCTTGCAGCAATGAGTTCCACATGTTGTTTATTAAAAATAAGTTCCTTTTACTGATTTTAAATTTGCTTCTAAAACCACAAATAAGATTATTAAATACGTGAATGTCAGACCTGTTGAGTGTTATAGAATGGTCTTCTAGAGAGTTCTAATTAAAAACGAAAATAAGTGCCAGTTACGTTTCTGGGACAGCTTTACAGATAGCTTTGATAGGTTAGATTAGACGAACCTAACATAAAGAGAATTCATATAAATATTGTGCCTATTCCACTATGTTTGATTCTTCATTAAACTTGGCATTTATGCTACCTTCAGTGCAGAGTTTATGAGCTTTCCTCTGAGACATCCTGGAAAAACTCCTCTGGCTTAGTGTACGTTTTGCCATTCAAACGTGCGTCTAACAAAGCGCTCTCGCTCTCAGGCTGCGACAGGGGCTGGTTCGGAGAGAGGTGCCAGCGTCGGTGCGACTGCGGAAGAGCTCCTTGTGATCCAGAGACTGGGAAGTGCCTTTGCCCACCTGGGAAAACTGGAGACAAATGTGACATTGGTAAGGGTAATAACTTCTAAGGGCTGGACCGTGGAGAGTTAAACCAGTATGACCTGTTGGTCTAAGTGTAACTAAAAGGACATTTGCTGGTATTCAAGAACACATTGTTTGCAGCAAATTACTCTTACAGGTTATCAACAGCTTTATCAACAGGCTGTACCTCTTGAGTTAACCAATATTTAAATTGATATATCGATGAGGGTAGCGGAGCTGCAGCAGCTATGTATGCCTCTGGGCTTCAGCAGTAGTCCAGGAACATTTAATCCAAATAAAATTCCCTCATTTGCAGCACAGGCACTTGGGCTGTGTGTTTGGGAAATGGTTGGCCCACAAGAGCAGAATTATTTTGTAACAAGGGTATAAAAACAAGTGAGAAAATTCTCCTGTAGGCAAAACCAGTCCCACCGCTGTACCCTGATGAGATGATTGCAGGGTCGAGAGGCAGCAATGGCAGGCAAGGTTCTTGAGCCAGACTCTGATCACAGTGATCATGGAGTAAATTTAGGGTGATCACTGCAGTAAAGGGAATTGCAGTGGCTTAAAAAAGTGTAAGAAGACATTTGTGATCCTAATGTTGTGGCAAACAAGATAAAAGGAGTGAACATCCGTGTGCTACTTTTGGAGGTTCACACCAGGAACCATAATCCTCCTGAGCCCCAGAATCACGGTGGGGGAATATTATTTCTCTTTTTGTTCTAGGAAAGGGCAGGAAATGGCTTTAAACAGCCTGTTATTAATGCAAAGTAATTGCTGGGAGCTTAACTGCTAGTGCAACCTGCAAAACTAAAATGGAAAATTATTTGCTTCCCTCTCCGCACTGTCCTGTGGTCAGAAACTGAAGCCACCCCATCTGCAGGCGCTGGTCTGATGGGGGACGTCAGCCACCCCCGGAGCCAGCACGGCGCTGGGCATCCAGAGGCTTTCCAGCGAAATTTTAGGTAGAATTGGAACGCAAGGGGGAAGCTCAGCACCAAAAATGTGAACCGAGGTTTTGCTTCTCGCAAACTCTAGGAGTAATTTTTATTTTTCTTAAATCAGCTAGGGTAGCCCCCATCCATGAAAAGCTGTTATGGGGTAGGTTTTATTTGCATTTTTATTTTCAATTAGGCTCAGTTCATCTGTGATATAACTGTGAGCAGCTGTGACTGTGCAGCAGCCATAAAGATAAAAGGCCTGATTTTAATTTGAACTCTGGTAAAGCACCCATTAAACAGGCAAAATGTTAATTAAAAAAAAAAAAAAGAGAGAGAGAATATAACAGACTTTTATGGGCGCTCTTTTTCTGTAGTAAATTAACATTGCAGACTTTCAAACAGATGTCTTAAATACACATTGTTATTAACATGAAAATGTGGTATTACATAAATTAAAATCAGGTCCAGAGGTGTTTGAGGAGACCTTTTCTCATAACATTTCCTAACTGAAAAGGCCAAGCTCTGAGCACATGGGGAGAGTTCTCCCACGTGTTGGGGCTGCAGCTGATGCAGGGCTCAGCAGCACCTTGACTTACCTGAGGGTGCTTGTGTGAGAAAGCAAGCGCCTTCGTTATTTCTTCAGTATTTTCTAGCGAGGTGAAGGAGAGAGGGCTATTGTTTACAGTGTATTTAGCACCCTGCCTTGTGACCTGCTGCTAACTTTTTCTTCATGCCTGTAATCTGGATAAAAAAATTGCGATGAGGATTTATCAGCCTAGATATGAAATGTATTTGTATTTGGAAGCGAGACATTCAGTGAGTTTAATTTGCCAGGAGGCAGCAGAGTTGGGCAATTGGAGTAAGACATAAGAGTATATATAAAATGGATTAGGTTTCAATTTCGCATTCTTTGAGGGAAGGATCTTTGCTGGCGCACGCAGACAGCCAAGCCGTGCAGTGGAGAGCTGCCGGAGATAGTGTGGATCCAGGATGCTGACAGTAACTTTCCTGAGCAAATCCCAAGATCTTTTCTGTCGGGCTGTCAGCCCCTGATATTACACCAGTAATGATTTCCATTCTGGGAACTTCTTTAGGACAGCTGGGCCACGGTTTGGGCGGACCATGCAGTAGATGAAACTTGAAGATTGCAAGGCTTTCCAAAATGTTATGTTTTAATGTTAGCAGATGTAGTTGTCTGAGCCGCTTCCTGATCGCAGAGAACAGGGAGACTACTAGGGAGCATTGACCCTCTTCCAAACACTTCTGTCCTTCCAGAATGCAGGTCAGACCAGTACGGCCCTGACTGCTCCCTGCGATGCCAGTGTGCCAGCAAATCCCAGTGCAACCCATACAACGGGAACTGCGTATGTCCAGCCACGTGGATGGGGCCAACCTGCAAAGAAGGTAACACAAGCTGGAGATGTGCAGGCTTTCTTAGTAGAAGAAATCATGCTCAGGCCATGGTGGTGGTCAGCGGATCATTTGGACAGGAGTATTAACCCACCATGCAAACATGGTGCTCAGCATCAGCCACCGCAGTTTCTGCGTCGAGCTGTGCGAGGCAGAAGTTGTCCTGTACTTCCAGCTCTGGTGAAAAACTCAGAGCCTGTGATAGCAGCAGCTTTGCTTGGAAGGGTTCTGGTGGTGTGTGCTCCCCTCCTAACGGTCCAGGAGCCTGATGGTGCGAATGCCAGGAGTCATTCCGGTGTTTGTGAGGTCTTGGCCAAGCTGAACTGACTCAGTGCAGTGGTTTCCCCTCAGAGCAGGCTGTGGAGATCCTGCACAGCCTGCTGAAGGATTCCCGTGGCTGCCTCCAGCACAGCTGTACACTCTTCTATGCCTGCCAGTGTGAAATCTTGCCCTGAAATAGTGGATATCCACAGCCTCTGTAAGATGAATAAGGAGGTTTACTTGCTGTGCGTGCCATCACATTCACTTACTTTTTGTAGAGGTGTCAAGTTTTGAAGAGCATGGTCAAACGTGATAAGCCAGATAAGTAGCTAAAACATTGGAAAATAGATTTGGATTGATTTGCGAGTGTGCTAAAGCACTCATCACACTCTCACAAAAGGGTTTGGGGGTTTGGTTTTCTTTTTATTTAGATAATTTCTCGTCTTAATGAGATATAGAACTAAGTGAAATTTTCCTCCCACTTGTAGTCTAATCACAACTGGCTTGATGGTGATACCATACAATTCTGTATTTAGTTTAGGAACCACTCTGGGATCCTTCCGTTTGAGAGATGTTTTATTTTGCCTGCTCTCTGCCTCTGTGAGGAGGTCAGTGTAACTCAGTCGTCTACCTTCTTTTGAAGAGTACCGTTTATTGAATTATTTAAGTGTAAATTGCATAATCTATATAATATTTCAATATTATGTTATATAGACCTGAAACCGTGTTTCTACTTAATTCTCTAGGTGGCCCTCCAAAGCTTCCTTTTTATGAAGAACAAACTCAGGAAAGAGGGAATATTTTTCCAAGAGCTCTACAACAGTAACATTTGGACTAATAAATGAACTGTTTTATATGCACAGACGGTATTTGAATTTGGATATGAAAACAGCTATTCAATTCAGCTTGAATTGTACTGAAGTATTCACACTTCTTATGGAAGACTACAGAGGCCATTTAGTAGCTGGATCCTTTTAAAAAGTTGAATCTGTTCATGTATTTAATCCTAGCCTCTTACCCCTTCATTAATCTGCTCTGGACATTCTTTCTGATATATAATTCACTGTTTGAAAGATTGGATGTGTTTTCAATAAGACCAGCTCCAAAGAGTATCAGGATAAGCGGTATGTAACATGCAGACCACGTAGAAGTGACTTTCTAAACCCGCTTGACATCCAGCAAGAAGTTTAACAAGTGTTTCACGGATTATTATGTCAATATGAATTCACTGCAAAATCACATTGCACGGAAACTAGTGGAATTCACCAAATTAACTCCTCTTTGAATAATATTGTGTTCTAGAAAAACATTCAGTCTAATTTTAAACTTGCAACTGAAGAAGAATCCACCACAGTCCTCAATAAGTTGTTAATTAATTTAAGAATATGTACCGCACTTCTAGAGTGGATTGACTGACTGGAAATTCTCCATCTATATCTTGCTTACGTCTGACTCAGTCTTCCGAAGAGCATGGTGTCATCTGTCAGACTCTTCTGGCTTTCTGCATTCTCCCATCTTGTCAGTTGATTTTCTCGGTGGTTTGTCAAGTTGAACTGTGCAGCAGTTCTTGTCAAACAGTACTTTCTAATGCAGAATAGAGTTTTATCTTAGATGGAGACAGCAGATAATAAGCAAGAATAGATGTTTAAAGATAATCTCAGTGTTCTTTACATAAAGGATTATAATGTACTTTTACTGCACAATAGTTGGTCAACTTTAGCAAGTCCTGATACCATTCAACAGCTGCTGTTGGTCACTTAATAGAACAAAGACATTTTGGTGCTATTTTGTCTCTTTAGACAGCTTGTTCTTTAATATAGAACTATGTCATGATAAAGAAATAATGTTCTCTATTTTAATGTTCTGAGTTAACCAGACTAAAAGATTTTAGAGTGCCTCGTTATACTTCTCTTTAGGTTAGGTTAGGAGTTACAAAATCTGTGTAGTAAGTAACCTCTTGAGTCTGACTATATCAAAAGTGCACTTATTAAAGGCCATCCGGACCATGGGCTCAGTAGGCATGGGAGTACAGGCAGTTCCAGGTCTTGTGCTCACACTACCGTGCACACACCATAACAAATTGCAACTCTGCAAGAGAAGATTTTTGTCTTAGAAGAGATGAAGTGACAATAATTGATGCTAACTTGTGATTTTTAAAGATGATGTTTGTTGTTGCGGTTGGATAATGAGTTGGTGAAGTAAAGGTTTTACCCCATGGTTCACCTCATGTCTTAAACACATCTGCAGTCATTAACTGTCCAGTACAAAGCACAGGACACTTCCTCACCTGGGAGTTTAATTCACACTGTGATCTACTGGAAGCAATACAGGTTTGGTAGCTTTTTCAAGCTTCGTGGAAGTCTTACTGTTGTTATTCATCACTTCATAAGTATTGAAAGTCATCCTAAGCACAGTAAAGATATTTGTCAATGTGTCAACATTAATTAACCAACTGCACTTTTGGCCAGAAAATCACAACGGCTGATGCTGATCCCTTGTAATTTCTTCTTTAGAGCTCTGTGAATGTTGCTGGAAAGTTTACCTGATGTAGATGTAACAAAATTGTTGTCCCAAACCTAGACAGAAGTGTGTGGCTCTCAGAGGGCTTTACTGTCAGCTGTGACATTTTAAATGTTCTTTTGTTGATGTGATCTGGGTCTGAGCCTACAATTATGTGAATTTGGGGCAATTTCACTGAACTAGAACTGATAAGGTAAATCTCATGTCAGACAATTAGCTATAATCTTAGCAACTGCTGGAGAAGAACGATCCAAGTTAAGCAATTGACATATTTTGATCTTAACTATGTATTTACCACAGAGCCAAACTACAATAGTAATGCAAGCACCACATTATATTCAAGATTGTTCGCAGAATCGTAGAGTACGTTACGTTGTAAGAGATCTTTGGAGATCCAGGCTTTTCTTCAAAGCCTGGCCAACTTCAAAGTTAAATGGGGCTGCTTGGAGATTGATCCAGTCTAGTTCTGAATATCTCCAAGGATGGACATCCCACCACCTCTTTGAGCTCCTGTCTCAGTGAAAATTTCATGCTCATGATTTTTTTTCCCCTAGTTTCTAACCAGAATTTCCTAAGTTTCAACTTTGGTCCGCTGCTTCTCATCCTTTCAGCGTGCATCTCAGAAGTGTTTGGCTTCATCTCATCTACAGCCCCCATGGGGCAGTTGAAGACAGCAGCAACCTCCCCTTGGTCTTCTCTTCTGAAGACTGGGCAAACCCTGCTCCCTCAGACCCAACTGCATCAGCCCCGAATACCTCGGTGACCCCGTTCCAGTACGTTGGACACTTCAGTGTAGGGAAAGGTGCCCGATGTCTGGAATGGTAACGCAGCAGCTACTGCCTAAAACCCAAGAACTTATCTTTTGCTGTTTGGCAGCAGTTTATGAAATGTACTGGTGTTTCCTTATCTATGTATACTGATATGTGATCAGAGCAGCTAATCAAAGGGGAAACCTTTCTCAAGCCATATTATTTACACCCGTGTATGCTTGTTTACGTTTTCCACAGTACCTTGATAATAGAATTGTAAATATGTAGTATAAAGGAAATAAAAGGGGTTTGTATTAAGTATTTCTAAAGAATGTCACAATTTTAGGTACATGATGAAACACATATTTTAAGTGATACTGAGCCTGTGCCAATGAATTAGAGGCCCAAGTAGATCTGCCTGGGAAATATTTCAGCAAACTTTTTTTAAAATCAGAAAATTCCAATTCATACAAAACCATCCACATGCAATAGGTTTTTTTTTTTATTCATTCCTCCTTCAAAATACTTCTTTGTTATTGCCTTGGGGAAAGAAGTTCACTTCAGTGCCATTAAACAGGTCATTCTGATCTGGGGCTCAATATGACTTTTTTGTTCCAAAACAAAGTACAATCATATAAAGATAAAAATCAAAATTAACTATTTTTAAAATATTAAAAGATTAATTTTGATTGGGGTAGTTTTGAATGTCTTTTCTTGGATCTCTGTTTGTGCAGGTTTTCACTTTTTTCACAAGGCAAGGAAAATGTTTACAGGATGCTGTTGTCTAGAAGAGCCAAAACTTTGCATCATTAGCTATTAATTAAGGAAGTTTACTTGCTTGTGATGTCATTAGTATGTTTTGATTCTGCTCCTTACTGCAGATTAGCAAATTTACCTAATTCTGTGCCTACAAAATAGTCTTCATTAGACAGCATAGACTTTTTTAATGGAAAAACTACTAAATCAGCTTTTCCATAGATTAGTTTTGTGGCAAGTGAGTGTAATTGTTACTAAAATAATATAACTCTGCTTATTTGCTTCATCGGATTCCAGTGAAAGGCTGTGAGGCTGATACTGTCCTGAACATAGCACTGGAGCTTGTTGAAAATGAAAGTGAAAACTTCAGTGAAAATGGTTTTTATATTTAAATTTATGTCCATCTTCCACTTGGTAAATGCCTTTCTTGGCTCTCCATTTCCCCAAAGGCTGAAATTAATTACGCTTTCTTGCAAAGAGCGCTCTGTGTATTCCGCTGTAACACACTTGCATGCACAGATAACTCCTTTCAGAAAGACATTTAAATTATTTTGACCGTGCAGTTTCTGTGCCAAATCCCGCTCTCTCACCTTGTTGTGTATTCCAGATAACTTCAGTTTGAGAAGAGTGGAAATGAGTTGAGTGTAACTCAGTGGGTTCAGCAGAATCTTACTCAATGTGAATTCATGAAACCAGAACAACATGTTTTAAGTTAGACTTCAGTATTTATAACACTATTCTCATAGGAAAACAATCAGAATTTTAAAAATTCCCCGCTTCTCCTGCCAAAAATTATTATTCTACTTTTATCCTTTTTATGTTGAAGAACCATAGCTATTAAAGTTTGCCCAGATTTCTTGCCAACCATATTATTTTGATTGGCTGCAGATTTCTGTTTGTGTAAGTAATAACCATCATAGTATCAGGAGTTGCCAACGGGACAAACATGGAAATTATACCTTTATGTCCTTCCCAGAAGAGCCAAAGAGACATTTTGGAGCTATCGTGGCTTCATACTGTTGATCTAACAATGACAAATAACAATGTTTTGGTTAGAGTTTAGCTTCTTATCAGAGCAAAGAAAAGCTTAGGAAGGGTCCTTGAGAGAACTGGTGGACCAAGAATCCTCCATCCTCCCATCCCATGTTAATTTTTTTAATAGTTAGGCCAGAAACCTTCTCGGTCCCCAGTTCTTGAAGGACTTTTCCTGCACGCTGACCTGTGGCTGACTGCAGCAGCTCCGTGCGTGAGCTGTGACTGTGCCCAGTAATTCTTTTGCGGGGTCAAAGCTTTAAATTTTAACACTGTGTAAAGCAATTTCCAGCGGTAAACAACAAATCTCAGACTTGTAGAGCATAAATTGTTTATCCTGTTCTTTTTATTGCTTTTAATACGCACTTGCATAGCAAGATTATTTCTTCGTGAATCTGTAACCCCCTTCAAAGAATATGCGGGATGTATCAAACCTGTACTGTACTTTGTTGTACACGTATCATAGTGAAAGGATGCTAATTTTTTTATATAAACACGTCGTTAAAACTTATTCTTGTTTTCTCCTTATTGATAGTCTTAAAGCAGTAAGCCTGTGTTGTGGATGAAACTTTATTCTGTTAAACCAATTCACATTCAGAGCAAACACGCTGAAATCACACCTGCTTTTAATAGTTTGTATAGAATAAATAATGGCCTGTACATAAATGGGTTTATATATGATCCCTGACCAGAGCAACTTGTCCGGTGACCGAGCCTGATAAATAGAGGTTTCTGGCACTCAGACTCCAGAGTATTAGAAATATTCAAAACACAGCATAAATCTTGCTGGAAGAGGATGGTTATGAAGTGTAACATTTCTGGAAGACTTGGGCATGAAGCACTTTGAAGGCATTTGACACCGCACACCTGCGGGGCTCCATCAGCCTTCTTGGACACTTCCCAGAGCCTAATACTCGCTGAACAAATAGCCCGGTTCACCTTAAGGGTATTGTCTTCTCACATTGGCAGGAGCTAAAGGAACACATGTGCCTGTTTAATGCCAAATAATGCAATAAGTGTGTGCTGGTTAATTGGAAGTAGCATGCTAAATTGAATTCAAAATGTGTAACAAAGGGGGGACAGTATATCAAGCTGTCAGAGAAAAAGTGGACAGATACGGCTAGCTAGCTTCTGGGAGAACTGCTCTACAGGCTTGGACTTATTTTTAAATCTTAGAGCAAACACTTTTAAATTTAGCTCTGTAGTACTGCAGGACTTTGTCATATGTGATTTACTTCATTGTTCATAGAGTTTTCAACAAGGAGTAGAATAATTAAGTTCATTTGGTTTGTCATCTTTTTAACATATGCTATAAAGATAGCTCTATAATGACCGCAACTTATTCAATAACTTCTTTCTTAATAGCAATATTTATACTCTTCAAAAAAATTGTAGAAGTTATTGCACTAGCCTTTCGGTCTCAATGATTGCCATTAAGAGCTGATCATAAAGTAAATGTGGTGGGTTAATATTCACAACCTGTGCAGAGTTAGCATTGGTCTATGTCTCAAACCTTTAAAAAAGCCATCTCTTTGCAGCGCTTGAAAAGTTCACGTATGCCTGCAATAGAAATATGGCACTGGAATAAGGGTGATCTTGTGGCCGTGCTCCAGGAAGCACTGCTCCATGGTATGGTCCCCTCGGCATCTTCGGACACTGTTAAACTGATCTGTAGCCAGCACTGCTTATCTCTTATTTTAGTCAGCACTAAAAGTTCACAGGGTGCTAATAGAGTATTCTGTATGCACACAGTATAAAAAAAAAAAAAGCTGTCCAAAGCCCATAAATGATTTAAAAATTACTTAAAAGTTCTGTATGATAAGGCACTGCTTTGTTGATTTCTTCAAGCATGGTAGTTAAAAAAAAATACAACTCAGTTGTGTTGTTTTATATATGAATAAAGATGTCAGCAACTAGTCATCTAACTGTCCATGCCATTTGGCAGTATCTAGCTTCCTTTTCAGTAATAGCCCAATAAATCTTTATCTTTTAGTAAGCTGATGACAGCAAAACATCTTGAGAAGCTGCATGTGGTGTAGATATTATAGTTAATGTTTAAAATGCTTCATGCCATCATCTACTGGGTGTTTTTTCCAGCCCAGATGTAACATCTTGGCTTAAGGCATGTGCTCGTGTCTCCCTCTAGTGACCCCAAGGACCTAATGATAATTAAACTAATTAATATATTAAGGTCTGTGATTTCTTGGTGTAAGAGATCAAAGAGTTAGGCTTGCTGCTCCTCAGAGGTCAAATTTGGCTAATTCATTAATACAATAAAGCATGAATTACTAGCATCAGGCGTAGACCATGGCCCGTCTGAGCAAAGGCTGCACAAACGTAGCAAGGTGATGGTCCTTCCCCGAGACCACCATGTCTGTCCACAGCAAGTGAGATCCATCTCTGCTCACGTGGCCTTAGCACAGAGCTCTTACCAAAAGTAATACAAAATTTGCAGATTTCCAGTTTGCAGAAGTTTCTGTACTTCACATCGATGTGTTCTTCCTACCTACAACTCCTACTTCGTTCAGCCAGAAACATGAAGGAAACCTATTGTGAAATTCAAGGGTTGTGTCATCTCTGTCCCCTGCTTTGAAGACAGCATGGAGGCTTTCCAACGTGGGAGTGCCAGAGCTAACCGAGTGCACGCCGCCTGGTTGAGTGGAGCTATATTTGGGGTGGAAATGTTCCATGGTCCCACCCATTCTGCCCCATTGTGCCCGCTCTCATTAACGAGAAACCGCCCTGTCTTTGATATTTAGTAAGTCTTAGCGTGCTATACATTACTTACAAAGTGACTTAATGAAAATTCTCTGCTTTTCGCAGCTGGAGGTATTTTTCAACCAGAAATTCAATTTTAAATTATTTTTATGTCCTGTAAAATAGGCAGTAAGATTCCTTGCTGTATGTCATCAGCAAAGAATAAGATCGGCGGGAGCAGAGGCTGCGGGGGGCAATTCCTGCCTGTTGCTTTTTTTCCTTTTTCTACTTGACATTTATGTTGCGGTAGCCATTGTGGATCTTGGCCTTGCACTACTAGGCATATAAGAAGGCTGCTCTTTTAATTATTGTTTTAACCTTAAGGGTATATAAGAAGTACAGAATAGCAAGCCTAATAGCGTCACATTAAATATGGGCCGTATTCCTGGGTAATGGGGGTGGGAGTGCTGCAGGAGCAGCCTCACAACGAACCAATCTGGCTGGGGCATCGCTCTGTGCGAGCCTTTTGCAGAGCCCTTCTCCACCCTCTCAAAAGCAAGAGGTTTGACCAGACACCTTGAAGAACTATTAGAACTGTGCACAGTCATATTTAGCATGTTAAATTTTTTACAAGAACTAGTGAATTTGATCAGAAAATAGTTATTTTTGGCTGCCAATGTGGCAAAACCACTTAAAATACAAACTCTAGAATGTGTTGAAAGGAGACGGTTTGCCAGTGCAGCTATTGTTGTAGCAAAGTCTCCCCTCTGATCCAACGGGGATCTTCCTTCCAAGATATGTTACTTGGAAAGGTAAGATGGAAGTCAAGCGCCTGGACAATCTTTACACCTTTGAAAAGAGTGTTAGCGGGGGTTGTTTTGATTTGGTTTGTTGTTGCAAACTCTTTTGCTGTGGAGTGGTAGCTGGAGTTTTCCTTCTCTTGGGAAGCTCTGCAGATTAATTCAGTAGTCCAGTGTCCCTGGTTTGATAATGTGCTAGCTACAAGGGCTAATGGAGAAGCATGACTTGGGGCAGCGCATCCAGCCCTTTGAGCCCACTTTTTTACCCTAAAAAACTACGTATAGCATCATGATGAATTTGCAGTGAACTTTCCCTTATTTCTGATCTCTAGCTCCAAAAAAGAACCTTCGCTTTTTTTTTTTTTTTCTTTTAATATATAAAAAAAACCAGTGCTGCTCCCAGAGGTGCAGTCCTCACCACTGTCATACAGTGTCCTCTGGAGAGCCAGGTCTGTCTCCCCTGGGAAAAATAAAAAAAAAAAGGTGTGTAAGGATTTGGGACAGAATGATTGCAGTGGTAAAAATCCATTTTAATGCATATCTCAGTGAGTGCTTGTGCAAGCAGAAAACAGCCCCTGAACACTTCAGGAACCGAAAAAGGGATGAAACCACGGCACCTGTTATCTTGAATACATAACTGGTGCTTCAGTGCCCTGCACTAAAGCTATCACGTGGTAAGTGTGTGCCAAGTCACGGGAGACGTGAAAAACATTACAGCCGATAAATGAATCGTTGATTTTGAGTGGGCATGAAGGAGGATGTTGAAAACTGGGTTTCTTCCTCACTCTGCTGCCAGGAATACAAAGCACCACACAAGAGACTTTTGAAGGTCCCTCTGGGAAAAATGCCATTGCCAACTCAACTGCGGTGTGCTGTCCAAGTTGCCCTGAAGGAATCCCTGCCAGAAACACCTGTTAACAATAAGGACTTGTTAATGTTTCACAATTATTTCCCCAAGTATGTTATTGCTACACCAGTCCCCGACGCAAGAAATGTTGGCAAACATTAAATACACGATATGTGTGAAAACCTTTGGTCTGGCTGCATCTGCAAAGACCAAGATAAAGCTGCATCTGCAGGTCTGGTGAGGGCTCCGTGGAGCTGAGCTTGCTCTCAGCAGGGAGGGATTAATGGGATGTGTTGGGCATGCGTTTGGGATCCTTTGGGAACCAGCATTAAGGAAGAGAAGGTGGTCAGTAAATGAAAAATAACCTGCTCCAGTGCCTCTTTACCATAGTATTAAAAGTCTTATTTGTTGTTGAGTTGTTTGCCCAGTCTTGTGATTCTTCATTTTTAATCTAAACTTTCTCAGCCCCAAAGCTGACCCTCTTCATTAGAGAGGAAAAAAAATCTCTGGCTTTTGCTTTTCATGCCATTTCCCTGACACAGGGCACACCTGGTATCATGCAGTATCTCCCCCCAGCTCTATATGAAATCAGGAAGAGTAAAAAACTGTGGGTCTAGCAGTCATGCCTACAACTTTTTCAAAGAAAAGCAGCATAAGTACCTCATGGGGAAGAAAGTTAAGCAACAGCAACTGGCACATCCTAACTTTTCAGTGCAAAAGGGAATGGAGGAGAGCTGCATTGGTGGCCAGTCTGGGGGAATTTCCTGTATTTGCCCCATCCCTCCAAAGATGTTGCTGCATCACCGGCTTCAGTTCACACCAGATGATACAAACTCATGATATATCAGAGAAGTGAGGCTTCTGCTTCAAGGTGTATTTACAAGGTGTATTGATAGGCATGGTACACTTCTGCTTGTGAAAGTCAAGGCTGGCCAGGCTGTGTACCTTCGCAACTAAAGAAAAACCATGAACAGCAGCTTCTCCGCCTGATATCAAGACAACATTGATGTTTATGTTCATAATTTATCTTACCCAAGTGAGGAAACTGCAGCAACTGGCAGATCTTAAAGACAGGGCTAGATCTTGATGGATGTCAAAAAGGGACATTGGATTTTGAAGTTGTACTGAGAGCCTGTCTTCATTCCTCAGCCTTGATGCACTTTTCCAGTGGGTTTTAAACTTCAGTTATCTGCTTAAATCTCATCTGTTTGATACAGTTTATGTGCGAGCTATTTAACAGCATACATTTCCAATTAGTGACAGATTGCTAAATGACATAGGTCCTGAGGAACAGCTGATGTTGGTGGTGCAATGCTTGTAGGTTTTCATGTTAATGTCACATCCATTGCTTGCAAAAGATATTCACGGACTGCGATGACAGAGACTGATTCATTTTCTTGGGTTTTCCAGAGGAATGAGTGGATTCAAAGCTGCTGAGATACAAGAGGGAACTGAAGCTGGTTTCTCCTACACCTGGTAAGTGCTCTAGTCGCTGAGTGATTTGATAAGGAAAACATTATCTATGGCTATCTTCCCACAGGCTTACACATATAGCTTTAATGCTTGTTTATTTTTAACTGGAATGAGCATATTGGTAATTTGCATGATTTTTGGGCCTCCAAAAATGTCTGAGTGACTCAGTAGGTGGCACCCTTTCTATTCCTTTGTTTTCCACCAAATGTCAAAAAAGAAGCTGAAGCTGGAGCTTGTGTGTGTGTGTGAAACAAGTTCAGTAAAAATGTAAATGCATATTTGTCTCCTTAATTGAATATAGTATATTGTGAAATCATTACTGTCAGGGCACACTTGGGTTTATACAAACGCTTAAGTAAAGAAAATATATAAACCTAGATTGACTTGAACAATTTGAATGTGATAGCGGACATCTGTGTTCAATAACGTTACTTTGGTAAGCGGTGTTTAATATTTCATGTCAAAGCAAGGAGAGTAATAGAACGGGGTATTTTCTGAATTCTTAGATTGCTGAAGTTTATGGCACAGCGTAATATATAATCTGTCCTTTGTCAAGCTCACCAGAAAGAGCCCTACTGCAGCTGAAGATGTAAAGTGCTCTAATATATATGTTTCTAGACCTCTCCCTGCTGGAGGAATTAATCTTGGAAGGTGCTGAGTGCCCTGAAGTGCCAGTGAAGCCAGTGGGATTTGAAGTTTGTCGCAGCTCCCTGGATGGGGATCCTTACTGGGGCTAATTACCCTCCTCCAGTCCCCGGCCAGGAAAGCCCTTAAGCGCTGCTTAACTTTTAGTATGTGAAGAGTCTTCTTGAAACCAACGTTATTCACGCTGCTGAGCTAGTGTCCAGAGGTCCAGCTCGTGCCTCCATCATCTTATAAAATAAGAGCTGTTCCCTGACCTCAGGAATTTAAAATCTGGATGTGAAGAGGTGAAAAAGCAGGAGAAAGCTCCTCACCCAAGGGCGGATCTGCCACCGAGGGCTGAGCCCAGAGTGCCCCAAGATGGGCCAGCACCTTATCTGCTGGGCTTTGGGTGCTGGAGGAGGAGGCAGAGGGCACCCCTTCCCTCCAAGGGCAGTCTCTGCACTAGTCCATTGCCAGCTCGAGGACTCTGTTTGCCTTCAGAAAGTTCAAAGGAAGAGAAACATTTCTAAGTATCTTCCAAGTCTATTATTAATGAACAATTACATTGATGTTTTTGGATGGATTTGCACAGAGTAATTAATCTACAAACAAATCTTTCTTTTGTATTCCCCCCCCGCTCCCCCCAATCTTTTGTATTTCATTTTTAGGTGAAATTCTGTAGTGGAAGTGGCCAAAAGAAACATGCTTTCCCAAGCCTCATGCTGAATGTCTGTCTGGATATTTTCATTTTAACTGTAGCTTGGGAAAAAAAAAGTAAACATGGTGCTAGTATCATTTTTAAGCTGAAACTGTTCTTCCCCCCGTGTTCAAATAGCATTATAAATGTTTGCTCAAAAGAGACATATTTATTCATCTAGCCTCTGAGAGAGCACTGTGCACAGGTAGTAATAAAAATGTATTAAGAAGTGAGAGAGATTCCCATGGTAAATGGCTTTTCTCTTGACCTCCTCTTAAGCATCTTAGCGGGGCTCTGCCGCTGCCTCTCTGAGGAAGTATGTTTGCACTGGGGAGGAAGAATTTTTAAAGTTGCAGAGTGTAACAACAGTGAGCAAATAAATGTGGGTCTTGGGGAGTTTTTTTATAATGCTGGAAAAAAAAAAGTCTTATGAAAAAGACATAGCATGCAAAGCAGTCACATGCAATGAATGTTGTTCCCAACATGATATATAATATCTTACAAAGTAGATTATCTACATAATTGTTATTCTATAACATTATTTTTTTCCTTATTAATTTCTCAACAAATCATTTTTGGTGTGATTATTCATTTCTCCTGCATTTGATATTCAGATGTCAATCAGATACCCAACATCTGACCATGGAGCTTATCTGGCACATGACATTATTACCCCCTGAGTACCAGCACAACTATTTGTACGTGCAAAAATGATTTCCAGTAACTCTTTTGCATGATACCATGGAATTTTTTTTCCATTAATTTGGTTCACTCAAATGTTTGTGGAAAAGAAACACAAAACAAGAGGGACTGTAGCAGAAAGAAATTAATCAGGCTGTTTGTCTGACTAAGGGCAGGACTTCCCTGCTTTGCTCACCCAACTATCTCTCCTATCCAATTAAATGTGCACTTGGCAGTCGTCAAACTGAAAGACTCGATTCACCATAGAAGCTGGAGATGGAAAACACCTGCTCAGATCATCTTCCATCCAGTGCAGAGCCATTTCTCTGCAGGACATAGGTCATCCCTAAATTCTGCAGCTGACATGCTATATACAGCCTCAACTGGCAACATCCTGTCCAGCGCTGCACTTCATAAATCAGGGCTAGGCCCAGTAAATCGGCAAGGAAGAGCAGTTACCAACAGCATATCTCCCTTCCCAATGGCTTTCTTATGTTTCAAGGAATCAGTGGCATGTCAGAAATGATACTCTTACTCAAACACTAAATAGTATCTTGATAGGGCCGTATCTTGCCAAGCAAGAACATAAGCAAACACTCAGGTCTTCACTGGGGACTTGAGCAATCGCCCTCCGCGGCCAACATTCCTCCCAGCTGTTTATGCGTCTGCCATAGGGTCGTTGCTGTTGTTATCAATAGCTGATGCTATTACTGCTATATTACTATGTCGTTTTATCATTCCTGGGTGGGAGGATGAGTTAAACGATGAATCTGCGCATATTTGTCACGATGGGAGCCTCTGGATCTCTGTGTTTCTGTGGAAACCTGGCCCTGGTTTAGCTGAACTGGCTTTAAAATCTGGCCCCATTGTGGGTGCTGAGCACTCAGAAAAGGGAAAAAAAAAAAACCTGGCGCTGAGCTCCACACTTGGAAATCTGCTCCCAGATGTATGGATATTTGTTTATTTTTACATTTAAGAGATCTAGAAAACTGCACCAAGATGCAAAATAGCACGACAAAAATAGTCTTTGTAAATACTAATCTTCACCGATTGGCATAAAGCGGATATGTATTCTTTCCATAAATTTTCGGGTAAGCTTAAGTTACAAGAGGCCAAAAAGGAAAGATAAAAAAAAAAAAAAAAGCCTTTTTCAGCCAAGATCATTAGTTTAGAATATATATATAGTGCCAAAACAATACAAGTTGCACAATTTCACCACATGTACCCATTTCTTAACCCATTCTGGCTTGATCAAAACTCAACAGAAGTCGGTGACTCCATTAGACCGCAGTGGACTTTACACTGGGCCATGGCAGCTGATGTCCTACTCCTGGTTATGGTTCATTGGCCTGTTGAGCTCAATGCAGGTAATATTGGACAACGTAGGGTTATTTCTGCCTTATCTAGCAAAGCGGTGAGTTATTTGAGCAGAAGTCCCTTGGGTACTAATCAGAAATGGTGCACCCTCCCCTCTGTTAGACACAGGTGGGAAGCAAGCTCTGACGAAGGGCTGCTGCTTCACCTTCTGAAAAAGACCACAGCGCTATATTAGTGTGTGTATTTTCCTGGATGCAGTTTTTCAAAGTGCTCTTGAGATACCTGTAACTTATGGTGATGTTTTCAAATATTCTCTGTGCTGGAGAGTCCATGCTCTAATGTAGGCAACTGCCACGCTGCAGTGGTGCTGGGGAAACGGCAGAAGTCTGGCTTACAGAGCAAAGATTAAATAATGTTGTCCAAATTTTAACAAGGTTATCACAGTGGGCCTGGGAAAACTTCAGCCATGTGGTTCTCTAAAGACTTTGAGGTATTGCTAATTAAATGACTACTGCGTTTTTACCTCCCATAAAAAACTTTACCTCCCATAAAAGCTTTTTAGCTTGACAACGCATTAGGCAGAAATCCTGCCCAGTGTCTGCATGCTCTTGAGCAAATGCCTTATGTTGCTCTTGGGGCCGCGCAAGCAGACGCAACTCTGGTGCCAGCACCCCAACCCAACTGCGTCTGGCTGGAAGGGCCCCAAAACGCCACCACCAGCCCCGGTTTGGTCACGAGTGAGACAATGGCAGTAACCTCCTGGCTGATGAACGCAGCAAAGCAAGATGGGAAGGGCATGAAAACCTTCAGATTGCCATGAGTGAGAAGCAACACAACATCCGTATTGCCTCTCTTGTTCTTGGCATTGCAACAATGCATAGTTTTCTGTTGTCTCTGGAACCACTCAGGCCTGTAATGAATGGAGTACCAGTGATTGGAAACGTTCCTTTTAAGCGGATGTTTCCATTACTTTCTTTTCCTCCTTAAGCCTTGTAATGGTTTTTTCAAGTGTCAGCAGAAGGGCTGAAGCATCTCTTCATCTTGCAGATTGCATGTCCATGTGGACCAGTCCAGGCATTATGTGGAATTTTCAACACAATATTCACTTGTTCTCCAAACTCTCAATGTTTTGATTATTTCATTTCACTGGTACTAAGAAGGGAAGACTTCCAAGGTCTACATTTTGAAAAGTGATCGCAGTCAGTAATTCTGTTCACAAACAGGAGATGTAAAGCTGATTTTTCAGGAAAGCTGAGGTCACCTTCTTCACCATGACTCCAGGCAAAGTTATGGGAGTTTGTTATCTCTGAAGAACCAAAAAAAATAGTAGCCAATTTTAAAAATATTAGTTGAATGTTTAGAGTTGGTTAGCAAGCTTCAGTTAAAATTTTGGAGAATCTTCAGTTGTCAGCACCACAGTTCTATGGAAGATCAGATGAACTTAGACCATTCCTTCCACTGTCTCCACTTAGTCAATGATTTACCCAAATCACAAGAATGCTGCTGCTTTAAATAACCCAGTGCTTCGGATAGCTCACATGTGCAAGAGCTGGGATTACAACCCTCAGCTGAATGCGTCTGAGCAGAGAGTTGGTCTTGCATTTCTCACACCTAAAGACCTAAATTCCAGGATATTAGCAAGATAGAAACAGTTGTCAGGCATCTATCTTGTTCTGTTGGAAGGAAAAAAAAAAAAAAAAGAAGAGAGAAAGGGAGAGAAAAAAACTTGGCTTCATCCCAGTGCAGAAACCTTTTCCCATCTCAATTTAGCTGAAAAAAGCGCCAAGACTAGCAGCCAATGCCATAGTAACGTAGGGACTGTTCAGCAAACTGTTTAATCCCATACTTAAGTGTACCTATGGATATGTTTTATGTTCAAACTTGCATGTTTTGCTGGACTAGGATGGCTTTAGATGGAAACTTGAAGATCTGGAGGAGCAAGTCTGTATTTCTGATCCTTCAGTCTTTACTCAGGCAGGTTGCTTACTGGTCAATAAAAACTCAGGTAAGTATTGAAAGTGGAGACCAGTTTTCCCTCCTGCAGTGATAACTGTTAGAGGTTTGGGCTCAGTATCTGCCTACCCTTTTTCTTCTGTTCTGTGCCTGAACATCTCACGTTAACCCCAAACACAGCGGCCATGCTCAGAAGGTGGCTCTGAAAAAGTCCCCAATGTTACGCTTACTGTCAGCAGCAATCACGGAAGCTTAGTGGGAGGGCGTATGTCTCACCTTGTGTTGCACATGTTCCACTTCAGCAAAAATGTGCAGACCAAAGTAAATTTGGAAGCCTGGAAGGAGCCTGTTGGTAGCCTGGAGAAGAAGGATATAACAGAGGGATATCCTAAATCTGCATGGATGCAGTAGAGAAGTCCCACGCTCCTGTGCTTCCAGACATGCTAGATGCGTTTTCATGAGCTCACAGAAATGCAGGGTTGCCTGGGACCTTGGGAGGTCACATAGTCAAGCTGCTGCACCGATGCCAAGCCCATCGCTGACATGTGTTTGCCTGCACAGTTATTGAAAACCTCTTCTCAAGGGACTCGCTAACCTCATTCTTTTCATTAAGTGCTTCACAACCTTTGCAGTGGGGAAGCTTTGCCTAGCATCCAAGCACACCACCTCTGCTGCAAACACAGGCCATTGCTGTCCCCACCAGACACAGAGTTCTTCGTTGCCCTTTTCATAACCACAGTCTGTGCATTGGGAGAGACCTAACACGTCTCCCGAGTGAACACAAGCACCTTTTCAATTCTCCTCAAGCCTATGTATATGTGTGTGCACGCACGTGTGTGTGTGTACATATATATATATATATAAAATGATACTTCAGTCCCATTGCTCTCCCAGATGTGGGTGTTTCTGAGGCTGCAGCACACTTGTTTCTCCCCAGTGATGCCCTCCCTGGAGCTGTGCCCCTCTTCCAGACCTCTGTCCCATCCAGCGCTCAGCTCCTGTCATCACCCTCATGGCTACGCATCAAATGACCATGAGCTCCTTCCCTCAGATCATTTTTCTAGGTTTTGTCAGACTGAGTTGAATGGGGGCTCTCAAAGTCCTCCCCAAATCCCCTGGGTCCAACATCAGGAGGTGCTGGAGGACCTGCAAATCCCCGTGGCCACGCAGGGTGACCCGTTATCTGGTGGCTCCCGTGCTGATATAACGGCATCGTTGTTCGTAAAAAATATTTTGGCATTCAGGCCTGACTCTGCCCCACAGGATCATAGAAGTGATTTAATATTTTAAACTATGAAACATGGCTTTTAACAGTTTCTGCGGGGTGCAAGGGCACTTACAAGATAGCACTGTATTAGTCACTACCATGGGCCACCTTCTGAATATTATAAACCTTAATTTACTTTTTTTATAATCTGAATGGACTTTTTAAGTATAACTAAGGGAATTGGAGTGAGGAGAAACATTGCTTAATTCAGCCATTGCATCCCTAAAGCCAGATTGGAAACATGGAAACCATATGTGAGCTTTTAGCTAATAAAATAAAATGCCAAAATGTGGCGGCTGAAGCTATTGCACCCAAAATATAATTGCACATATGCTCATTTACTCACTTATAATCAAAACATTAAAAATAAAAAAAAAAAAAATCTTTGATACTCAGACTAGGTGTAACTGTTGGACTAAGTTATTTTACAAAATTATTTTACATGGAAAGAATGTGCACGGGTTTTTCTAATGGCAATATGAAAAGCAAACTGTATAACTACAGCCACACACAGCATCAATTGATAATGTTTCACCTGAACACAAAAAAGTCCTTAAAATCCTTTAGCAGGCTAAATTTATATTCATTTTACTATAAAGTGATCTTACTTTTAAATGTCTCTAGACTACATATTAATGGTAAATACGATTTTTATGCTGAGCATTGGTGTTCTTAGCGATAGTCATTTTTTCATTATGACAAGTCCTAAAGAGATATTTAGCCCTGCCAAAGGTGCCAGAACTGAAATCATCTCTTTACTTAAACACTTCATCCCTCATGTCCTGACTGTCTCTAAAACATTAGTTTTAGCTGGTTTTAGTCTCTCTTCAATCCAAGTCTTACCGTCCCAGAACTGATTGGAAGCTTCACGGAGATGTTGAAAATGAGCTGCTTAAAACCCAGCCAGAGCAGCCCCTGCTCCTCACTCAGAGGTTAAGGACCATACAGTCCTTTTTCTCCTCCTATTTTTCCCTGTGGTATCGATTGCATGAATTCAAGGAATCTCGGCTCAGCTTGGGCAGCTGAAAAGGGTTTTGCGGTACACGGTCCCTTGGGAGATGTTTGCTGAAAGCCACGCAGGAATGGAGCAAAGAACATTTATCGCATCAATCTTGAACGCTGAGGTCTAGCGCAAGGCTGGACCACTGATGGGGCTGCAATAAATTCACTTTTTCTGTGGATTAGCTGTCAAGAGAGGGAAGCGAGAGGGGCAGCATTGCTCTCTCTGACCGATAGGCTACCCTAAAACTTGTCTGAGCAAAAACCTCGACCTAATGTGCAATGAGGTGCCCTTGCCCAGCTGGAAATAACGGGAGCAGGTCTTTTACTTTGGAGCCATTGACATTCCTGGGACTGCCCCACGATGCCCTGGCCATGGGCAGCCCCCCGCATCTGCTCCAAAACGTCACTCCCAAAACCAACACAAAGTTCCTTGAAATTAGCCGAAGTGACCAAAAGAAGTGTGACCTGCAGGAAGAATTAGATATTTTTTTTTATTTTCTTTAGAAACATGAGAGAAGGGGATAAAAATTATAATGTATCTTTTAAAAGGATGAGAGAGGAAAATTAATTAATAGGGAAGCAATTGGATGAGACCGTGGGTTAAGTGCCTGGCTCTGCCACTGGCTTCTTTCGCAACCATGGCCAACATCCATATTTCTTCCTCCCTCCAACCTTCACGTCTCTCCTGCCCCCGTACGCCATCTGTAAAACAGCTCCCATCTGCAAAGTATTTCCAGTGTTTGTCTCGAGAGCTTGACGGCTTTTGACTATGTGCAGCGCATTGCACAATGGCCTCTGGATGCTATTTTATAAACAGCAAATATAAATAGAAGACTTTTAGGGAGACTAATAAAAAAAAAAACTTTAAGAATAATCTCTTTAAAGTGAATTTGAAAGTGAAAAGCTGATGTGCAGATGCGGTGCTGGGATATCTTTAAGGCAGGCTAGCCAAGAAATGGGCCCTTGTTTATTTTCTTATGTGATAAGTTAGATAGGGAAAATGTTTTTATAATTTTTTTTTTCAAAAAATTAAAAAATCAGATGAAGCAGCCAAAAGAAGGAGTGAAGTCAGATCAAAGATGATAAATTGAGTCTGATGAGATGAAGAGTTTACCTATTTCAAATACTTAACTGGAAAAGTCCAATTTTACAGAAAATACTTTAAAAAAAAAAAAAAAGAACAGGAGAAAAAAAAAACACAACACAAGAGAAATGAAAAGAAAAACATGCCATAGCCAATAAGTTGTGAAAAACTGTGGAGACTGGCACTTTCAAATGCTTGGCAGGTTATTAAGCCAATTTTTATTTAGTCCACTATAACTGTTGGAGGGTCTGTGATTCCCAACTGTTTCACATCAGAGAATGAAAACAACTATAGCCCAGCCAAGACCACATTGGTGACTGCCAGCCCCTTTATGTGCCAAACATGAAAGCAACAAGTCCAGATGCTTTGATCCCAGCATTTTTGGATTTAGCCCAGAATGTTTTTAACTCATGTTAGGACAACATACATTATAACTGGAAATCAATCAATAGCACTGTGACCTTCAAACGCAGTAAATGTTTGGAGTTAGTTTCTGAGCATGTAATCTAAATTGGGGATTGGATGTTGGAAGCGATCCTAACCTAACAGGAAAAAAAAAATGTATAGTTTTAAAATCTGGAGTTGCAAGGAAGCAACAAATGAAGGTTTAATTATCTAGGGAAAGAGTATCAGGCATCAGAGATGCATCTGATGTGGAGAGCTGCAAAAGCCCAAGGAGCAAAGCAACACCATCGAGCCATCCACCCCAGTATAACCAGGAAATGATAAATGGGATGATATGGGAGAAATACACACGGACCAGCCCTCTCCCACTCTGGGCTGGGGATCATGAGCCCATTTCAGAAGCAGTCCCTGGGTCGGTGCCAGGGTGAAAAGCCCCAAACACCTCCTCTCAGTCACTGGTGGGAGCCCGTTGGCATCTGCCTTCAGCAAAGCCGTTGTTGACCCACACTGTGGGTCTGCAGGGCAGGGAGGCATGTGAGGGCAAGGAGATGCTCGTGGGGAGCAGGCAGGGAAAATGCATCCCTGCATCCCAGGAAGGTTTATGGCCAGTGTCTGCATCCCGGGCATTTCACATAAGGTCCTGAGTCACCACCCCGTGCTGTGGCACTCCTTTGGCAAAGGTTGTAGAAGAAAAAAAAAAAAAAGAAAAAAAAAAAAAGAAACCCCCTTAATTTATTGCAAATATACCTGTACCATAGACCAGCCTTTAGCTAGTCTTACAGTCCGACACTGTGATCCCTTTAACCTTTGCACTGCTGCTGCGTCAGTGGAGTAACACCTGATGTGCGCTGATTTAAATCAGATCAAGGTCTGACCTCTACAGGGGAGAAGTGGCTTCAAAAGGTAATTAAAAGAATTTCATCTCCCTTTTTTTTTTTTTTTTACCCCCCTTTTGCAGTATGATTTAATTGTATTGCCACTAAATACCAGTCTAGACAAGGTCTTGTTAAAAGCTTTAAAATCCCGGAGTAGTTTTACCTGTTAGCTATCGTGAATAGTTCCTGGCGTGCTGTGGACTGAGCTCACACAAAAGCTCTCTTACAGTAATGCTCCTAAAGTTACAAACCCCTATCACAAGGAATAAAAAACAAATAGATTTTTAAAAAAAGCTCTTCTCCAGCTAGAAAAGCAAGTCCTTTTGAGCAAATGAGTTCCATACTGACACAAATCACAAACTGGCAAATAGCCGTGTCAATACAAATCTGCCCCCCGCACCCAACCTGGTCGTCACCTGCAGCTGCGGGGACACAGGGGTGACAGCGATGCCAAAAGGCAGTGGTGGCCCACAGCTGCTATTTGCCTGGTGTGGATTTGCAGTCGGACCTGACGATAAGGCTCAGCCTCTGTCTCGGTGAACGTGATGTGCAGGAGCAGGGCTGGGGAGTGGAGGAGCCCCTGCAATGTCCTGCTGGGGTGCAGGCGGAGGCAGCATCACCCCGGCGTTGAGCCCGGGTGTGGGTGTGCAAGCACCAAAGCCCCGTAAGCCGGGGCTGACCGCAGAGGGACTGTGCTCCTCGCATTTATGCCTGTACTTCTCACACCTGGACCTCTCAGACCTGGACCTCTCACGCCTGTACTTCTCCTAGCTGTACTTCTCACGCCTGTACGCACCGCACCCCGTACGCGTAGGAGCAGCCTCTGTCATCTCTCCTTTGCCGTTGCACAATGTTCTTAACAGCCCATTTATAAGAAAAGGGAAGATGTATCAAATGTCGCAGGGGACCCAAAACTCTTCGTGTGAGCCTCCAGCTCCTCGCTGTTGGAAAAAAGTGCATTTTGTCAATACTAAGAGAAAATAACACGGTGTTAGATAATTGCCATCGTTTGTCTGTCTGAGCTGATGACTTTCCCGTTTCATTTCCTCCTGTGTAATGTTATAGGGGACATATATGAGATATTCGGCGAGGACTGAAGCAGGGAAGTCTGCAGGAGTGTTTAGTGGGAGGTCAGGAATTTTTAAGAGGTATTATTACAAGGCGGTGTGGTTTGGGTCATGTTTCTTGTAGACATCTTGTCAAGAAACTTTTTAAATAATAAATTATAATCTCTTTATATATTGTACAAGCTTATTAAACTAAATCTTTAAACATAAAACTAAATTTTGAAAATATTGTCAGACAAGCTCAGAAGCTAAAAACAAACAAACAAACAAAAAAAAACCAAAAAAAAAGAAATAAAACATATGCTGGCCAGAGTTTTAAAGACAGTAGCCACAGCACACCAGATTTTAATTAGCAGCTACCTACAGTGACCTGGGATGAAATGTTTTGATGTGCGTAAATGTTTCCATAAAACAGTTAAAGCTTTTTTAGATCCTGTATCTTTTTTTTTTTCTGAGCATTGCAGTTTTCCAGTATGGACATTTCATAGACAGATCTGGGTAAGATCTAAAGTCATTGCTCTCTGTCATCATCTCTCTAACAGTAAAATGAGGATACTTATATTTATTTACTATGAAAGGCTCTTAGCTCTTCCAAAAAAACCAGTATGTAATGACTGGGTAGAACTCGCAGTTGTGGTAGCGATGGCTGAAGGCACAATCTTACCATTAATCCTGCTAACACTTGGACTGGGACAATAACGCCGTACGTAGTGATCCAGATTGCCTCTTTGAAATATTTCTGCTGTGCCACCTTTTATCAAAAATATCCCTGAGTCTAACCAGCATGGGCCTTTTTCAGAAATGTAAATTCAGAAATTTACGTTCTTTCTCCCAAAGGCCTCCTGCAAATGGCTGCGCACTGCAGAGCCTCCGCTCACTGAACCAAGGCACTTCCCAAACAAAGTCCTTGAAGGTGGCCTGGTGACCCAGGAGCCATCTCTGCTTGGAACCCCCCATGGCAGCAGCTCAGTGCTGATTTGAACGTGTGGCTCCTTGTTTTGGCATCACCCTTTTCCTGTCGAATGGGTCAGGACTGCATGAAATCACAGCAAACAACCAGCGATGGAGTTGCTGACACCGCCTTGTGCTCTGGAAAGATGTGGGGTGATGAGGTGGATCCTGAAGAGCTTTCGGAGTGGGAGGAGAATGCCCAGCGCCATATGTATCTCTTGCTCACCCCTTGGAACTGATCTTGTGGCACAGAAAGACATGGAAAGGCAGGTCCGACCTAGTCTGTGAGCCCTTTTCGGGACTTCATGGTAAGGGCTGATAAAGTCTGACAAAGTCTGGAGAAAAATCCATCTTCCTGAGCACAGCCCGATTTCTGTGGACTTGGGGGAAAAGGGCGAGCTGTTACATTTGCTGTCCTCTAAATAAATCCTGCTGCAAGTCAGGCAGGTGGCTGCTGCTCCTGCCTGTTTAAAGGAACTTACTGGGGTATCCCTTAATTCGTGTGCACCATTGGTCTGAATGGGACAGCCAGTGTAGGTAAGTGTGCACGTGTGTGTAAGTGTGTACGTGTATGTGTCCCACCTGCTGTGCCCGTGGCGCACGTTTCTGAGCTCGTGTTTCTGCCTCGAAATTCCTGGAGCCCCCAGTGAAGGATCTCGTGTCATAGCCTACACCTCCACCCGCATCACCAAGGACGCCTCCCGGGGAGGTCACCCCATCGCACCACGCTGTCCCCAGTGGGGTCCCATAGGGACCTGCCCTTCGGGTGGACTCACCAGCCTCAGATGCAGAGAACGCACCAAGTCCTTCCTGATTTACACCCTACGCAGTCCAGCCTGGCCCAGCACTGGCAGCTGGCACCTAGTGAGGAGATAATATTTATGGAGATATAAATCAGGGACCCCCCCTTTCCAATGTAAATAGTACCAAAGCGATTTGACCCTGGATACTAATTTCCTTTCTTAATCCGTAGCCTAATAGAATGTTCTCGTAAAGTGCAGGTTTTCCTCAAAGGTGCTTTTTATCAAACACTTGACGGAGGTCGGTGGAATGATTGGTCATGAATCGCCGGCCTCACAGTAAGGGTAAATGTGATTAAGGTAATTAAGTTGTAGGCACTGTTACATATTAGAGATAGCTACAGAGTTTTATTATCTGTTGTGTCAGGTTTAATTGGTGGCTATTAGTGTCTCGGCAGATCTGAAGATACACAAAGCTTTCTAATGGGAAATCTGATTGCACCTGGGGGTGGGGGGTGGTGTCTCTCTGCAGTCAGGATTGCTTTTCTTCTCTATCATGGGGAATACTTGTATTCACTGCTACCACAGCAGCTCTTGATCAAAAAACAAGTTTCAGTGGTCATTAGGAGGTGTTAGAATGCCCAGGATGGACAGGGCAGTACATCAGTACGGGGGGTACCAAGGAACTGGGGGTTTATTCTCTGCATTGCTGATTACCTGTGTTTGAAATTCTGGTCATTTCTGCCTATTTTGACTGTAAATTCATCAAGGCAAGAAGAAGAAATATTTTACATTTGTACAGACCTGAGCATATTGGCTCTGGTCTTATTTTTGGACCTGTTGGTCTTCCTATAATGCAAATAATAACTATGGAATAGTACCAGACTTTCGGGATTTTTAGATTTTATTTTAAAATGACGTCCAAATTCACACTTAGAACAAGAATTTCTGGCCCAGTCACTATTTAGAGAACAGGAAAGGGAATTGTAAGATCAGTTAATTAACCATAGACTAGGGAAGATACACTGAAGAATTATCATATCCTTGCTTTCAAAGCACAGTGAGAAGCTGCTGCTTCCAGCGATGTGCTCCATGGGCTCTGGTATTAACCTGGAGGGAGCGTCCCTACTGCTGAACCACACAGCTCATCAGCTTCAAATAACATGCTAGATTTATCCTCTGCAAATTCTCATCCACATGTATAGATGCAGTCCAATGTTGTTAAGCTTGTGAAATTTGATGGGCTCACAGCACGAGGTAGTTTAGCTGCTGCTATGTGAGATTCCCATCTATGTTCGGGTTTATTGAAAACGTTATGTCCCATCTGTTTCTAGATGCTCCTTTCATGTTCCTCATCTCTTTAGGCTCTCTTTTCCAAAGAGTTTGCTTGATCCATGTGGAGTTAATAAGCGATTTTGGTGTGTGAGTATATGTGTAAGGACCAAGATGTCTTGTTTCATAAAAGTCTGTCATTGATTTATTCCTCCTTCTGCTGCCTTGCTTCCTGTTCATTTCTCCTCGCACTTTCAGAGCGAGGGACGCTGTTTACATTAAGGATGTTTCTTGTGTTTACAGATGGGGCAGCATTTGTAAATGATTCTGAAGAGTTGTGGTTTCCAAGGAGTCTCTCCAGGCTTTCAAGAAGGGGGTCTCACCACGTTAGTGCTTTGTGCTCACTGTTTGTTTAAAGCTTATTTTATATGTCCTAAAAACGTGCCAGTGGGACCGGTCAGCTCCTGATGCCATTAGCCTCCGCGCTGTTCTCTGACAGCCAGGCAGTCGGGACGCACATGGACATCGGCTCCAGCAGCACGTCTCTGCACGTGCAGTTCCACTCCCTTCTCCTTGTGTGTAACTGAGTGTGACACAAAATCGTGGGGTTTTATTTCTGAAAGTCATCCTTCTACCTCCCTTCTTTCCCCCATGTGTGATGGGTCCCTGTATCATAACTAGGAACACTGGAGGTTTATAGAAACACTGCTCTTTCTTTCAGAATAAAAAGCAAAACCACACTAGTTTGGTGTTTTATCGGTATGTCTGCCTTGTCTTTTGAGTCTTACTTTAAAGACACATTTGCTGTTTCGGACACTTTGGGTTAATTAAAAAGGTAGTGAGGAAATAGAGTAGATGAGCCAGAGGCATGGCTCTTCATGGAAGTCCATCTGCCACTCATGGTGGATTTTGTGCTTCTCTTGATGTCTGAGCCATGGAGAAACACTGGTAATAAACACATCTATCAACTAGATGTGCATGCACTTGTCACAGAAGAGTGGACACCAATTTGAAGTGATTACCATCCTTTTCATCCTGGGATGCGGGGGTATATATTTTCCCTGGCATCATGACACAGTTTTTGCATAGCCTAAAATAAAAAGCACATGTTGCATAAAGGCAAAGTGAACCAATAGCTAAGCTATCAAAGAAGAAGAGCGACCGAGCCAAATATCTTCAGCTAAATGAGGCAGGAGTTCAAAGCTGAGTAACTGCATACGAATAAAATGCCAAATTCATAGTCGTTGCTTGTAGTTTTTTACTAAAGAGGAGCATCGTAGGCTGATCTCAGCGGGCAAATCTAAGCTGGAGGTTGGCTGCGCCAGCAAGGCTTGCAAACACACGTGGCAGCCAGCAGAAAGGAGCTGATGGCTTTTGGGAAAACTCGCCTGAGCGGGAGCATTTCTATGTCTTCTGAGACAGGTTTAAAGGGTGGCTACAAGGCAAGTGTTCAGCTCCTAGTTGTTGAATGTCTTTATTTAAGTTGCACTGGATGCGATTTCTTGGATGAGAGGAAAACTGAGGTCTCAACCTCCTGTTTTAGGATTATTATTTTTTTAATCCAAGTTTGCATTTCACGATGTCCCAACGGTCTTGCTAAATGGTTGCCAATGATACTCGGTCAAATCCTGGCGGAGGTTTTTTTTAACCGGTTCTTCTCCAAAGTAGATTCCCCTGGGAGAAATTGAACTCAGCACAAATATTTGTCTAAACAAGCGGATTGGGAGAGGGTTTAAAACATACACTGGGCTTGCTGGAGATTCTCAAGCTTGTGAGAGCTGTGGAAAGTAACTAAAATCACTAAATAGACACCTGAAACCTCGCTTTTGGCAAAAACCTCCCAAGCCTGTAAGTGGAGGTATGTACAGAGAAACTGTTGCAACCTGAAGCACAAAGTTACAGGGTTTCTGTTTAGAAAAGAATTTTGAATTACACACAGAAACCTTCATACAGTATGGGTTTAATACGTGTAATTCCAATTTTAAACATAATCCGTGAGCCAAGTTATAGGTAGACCTGCTGGTGCTGAAATGTTATACGGATAAAGGTCAGAAAGAAGCTGATACTTCTGTGATAATGCAGCTTTGGATACTTGAATATTCTTTCCATTTCTGTTTTTACTATGCTCCATTACCAGTAAAATATGCAAGTGTCATTCCAGCTTCACCGTTTTTGAAGTGCTACTTGAGCATTGTAGGAATCTTTTGGCAGGAAAAATGTATCTTTCACAGGAAATTCTATAACTATCAAGATAAGTTTTAAAAATATTTTCTTTTTCAAAGAAATGTGAATCGAGCACTGCTCTGCAAACTGACACTCCAGATGAAGCAATGAGTCTGAGCTGCCTGAAAGCGAAGGGAAGAGGCTACAGCTCCTTAAACTTTCTGTTATCTGAGTGCCTTTCCAAAAGGTATTTTTAATTAATTTATATTCTTGGAAATACCATTTTCTGGATCGTCACTGTAGGCTGATGCTGCCAAAAAGCCCCTCATCCTTCTGGAGAAAGTGTCAGTCCTGATGCGGAGATGTGCCTGGTGGGAATGAGCCGTTATCCCCTCTTTGGTCTGACAGCAGCTACCTAGACGTTTCCAGCCTTTGGTGTTCAGTTACTGCCACAACAGATTTAACCAGGCGGTCCTTAGGGACTCGGTGTTTAAACCCCTTGACCATCCATGCCTTGAGTTTTAATGTTATTCCCACGAGCACCTCTGATGTAAAGCAATCTTCTGAAAAGAAAGTTGGGTTCTCTCTAGCCCATTATGGGAAATATTATCTTTCAAAGGAAGGGCAGCATTTACATCTTTAAAAAATTAATTCAAGATCAGAAGCGATGACTTCCAATACTATTTTTCTTCCAAGGTTTCAGTATCCTGAACCATCTGATCTCACCTAATAACGCTGCAGCACGTCAGCTGATCAGTCTCCTCTTTGTTCCCCAGTAGCCTCCACCAAGTTGTTAAGCTGTATTTGCTTTGGGTAAGGTACCACGCTATGCCAATATTGTTTTGCGGGGGACAGTTTTCTGATGTTTGATTGCCTTGAGTAAGACATTTTTGGTGAATCATTATACCGAAATGCAAAGAAGGTAACTTGAGAAAGATGCTTATGTTTCTGTAGCACTTCGCAGCAGATGTCTCCTATTTACTGCTTTATTTTATTGCTTAATGACTGGATCTCAAGTAATTGAACAATTTGACAGATATTTATTTGTAAAACGTGATTCATTTAGTCAGACATTGTGAAACAGTTTCATGCCAGTTCTAAAAATTTTGGTAGAACTTTCTAAAGATGCAAACATTCAAGTAAATTGCTCATGTCAATAGCACATCCACTTTTTACTGTTCTTTACTGCACACAAGTATTTGAGTTGACAAAAAAGCGCTGGTGAACAGACTACAGGGACTTCTGAACTTTAATCAACCACAAGCACTGGCAGGGTTCAGAAGTAATTTCCTAACTATGAATCACCTGCAGACAATGAATCACATACTGGAGAAGATTGCCAAATAAAACAAGCCATCATGTATAGCTTGCATTGACTGGACTATGGAAAGGCCTTTGATTCACCTAGCTGAAAGAGAAGCTGTGATGAAAGCACTGAAATAAAGGCATAAAAGAATGTAGGAATCCCAAACCACATCTGCTAGCAGTGACTGGCGACATTTAAATTCGACAAGGAAGATAAAAGAAAGCGAGACTAAGCAAAATAACTAAGGCAAGGAGACACTATCTTACTGGAAAAGACTTGCCTGGAGAAGAACTTCACAAAGCATTTCTGGGAAGAAGACCTTAGCTTAACTTCAACCATATGTGCGAGCTCAGATTTCGACTGCGATGGAGCAGTTGTCTTTTCTGAAATGGCCAATGATCTCCGGGTGATTTTTAGGGGAACTGAAATGTGGGGAGAGCAGGGAAGACAAATGGTAGGTGAAGGCTGAGGACGGAAGGCGCTCCCCTGGCAGTCAGTCTGGAGATCACTGAGGTGACCAGAAAGCTTCTCCAGGGATTGCACAGAACAAACTCCTGCTGCTGCACAAGAGGTGTTAGGTTTCCATCTCTAACAAAAAAGGGCCAAGAGTTTGGGTGCTAACAAGAAAAGGATGGGATCTTGTATAACATTTTTCAGAGACAACACTGAATAAAAGTGTACTGAAATAGGAGAAGAAACCGAAACTTCCTGGAGACTGTAAGGAATCATACATAAGTGTAAGTCCTACCACAAGGAAAAGAAATAGAAGAAGGAATAAAATTTACTTTTTAAATATTTTATTTCTTATGAGAGCTATTTGGCTGTGCTTTCCCAAGCAGCAAGACAATAGCTGGTAAAGCAATGACAGCGGAAACAAAAAAAGCCCTGCAATTATCCAGACTTTGATGATTCCCTCTGTTTGTGCCGGTATTCAATAAACCCTCAAATTGCATGCTGTAGCAGGAGAGTGAATTTACTGCAGCCAAAATCATACGAGTGCAATGAATCAAGACAGCCTTTCTGCACTGCTCAGGTCTGGCTCATGTATTATGCTCCACTTACTAACGTATACTAAAAAAAAAAAAAGGTAAAGCAGAATTTCAAAATTCCTATAGCAGCTACCAGCTAAGGGAGAGAAACTTGCTGCCGGCACAAGGAGGTCATCACTGGTACCTCTGCCCAGCAAGACCTTGTTTAGCTCCTGCTTGTTTCTTGGCTACTCAAACAGGCAATAATTAGGTAAAAATCCGAATTTTCTCCCCAAACTCAGCCCAGCAAGGAGCTGCGTTGGCCCAGCGCTTGGGTACTGGGCTGTAAGGAGTCTTCCTACTGGGGACTTTGCAATCACCCAGAGTTACTTCCAGTTGGAAACAGGCCCTTTTCTTTAATTTGTTTTGAAGAAAGTCTGGTCTGAGCTGGAGGAGGGACCGTGAGCACTTCCCCGAGCAGCCACGAGAGAGCACCCGGCAATTAGGGCTGGGAGGGCTCTGCGCAGGAAAATAAATCACCGCCAACGTTAAGAGAAACCCTTCGCAGGATTCCCTCCTCGCCTTATGCTCTTTAAACAAAATTGCAGTCGGGAATGCAAGCCGGGGTTAACTAAACCCTCGCTACTTGTTTTGAGTCGTGAGTCGCTGCGAGGTTTAGCCTTGGATTGGTGTATCGGGGCGGTAGCTCTGAAATATCGATGCCAGGGAAGGGGGAGGTTGTCCCCTGGCTTATGATATTCTTGTTCAAAGCCACAGGCTGCCTAATGACTGCTGGCAACGTCGACGGCCCTTTAGCGGCGGCTAGCTCTTTACCTAAGTTGTCCATTTTCCTGTGTGCTGAATAATACTCAGGCATCGGCTGATCAAAGAGCCTGCCCATGAAATGCAGCTGAAATAAGTTTTCCGCACTTTATTTCTCACATATTAGATACGTTGATACAGACAAGAAACGCTGCGCGTACAGGCAGGCATGGGGAGGGGGTCTGCGGGGAGGCAGGGACAGAGCCCGTCCATCGCCCGCCGCCGTCCCTGCGGGGGCACCGTTTCTGATGCTCACGTGGAGAATGGCAGCATTCCCAGCAGATGTTAAAGCCTTGGTTGAGGTTTTACCTTTGTTTTCAAAGAGCTCACACCAGTTTTTACTATAAGGTTTGGGGTGGCCTACAAAAAAAAAAGACATAAATGTAAGAAGTAATGGAAAGTCATTTACATACAGGCTCCGTGTTCCTGGACAGTGCTTTCAAACATGCTGGATTGTATTAAAAAAAAGGCAGAAATCTCTGCTCCTAAAACCTCAGATCACATATGAATCATGTAGTTCACGAGGCACATGTTTACTTGTGTGGTCACTGGGGTACATATTTTCACAGGCATGTAAGAGCAGCTCTCGGGTCCGAGGCAGCGTGCCCGGCCGAGAGATGTGATCTCCGAGGCTCGGTCCCGTCCCGCTGCCAGAGCTGCTGGTGACTTGCACACCTCTAAAAGCGTGCCCCGGCTGTGCCGCTGCGAGGCTGGCGTGGGTGTCCTCCCCGGCGGGCGATGCCCTGCATGGCGCAGTAAATACTCGCAGCAAAGGTGCTTCGGCTCCTCCGTTTCAGCTGTGGGGTGTCTCTGGGTCAGGGCTCGATCTCTTGGGAGGAGAGACTTTCTGCTCCCAGGACTGGGTTTGGGAAAGCTTTCTGCTGGGAGGAGGAAGAGGGAGAAGGCGCCTAAGGCCGAAGGGTTTGTAAAGGGAATTTGGTGCTTTGCCCCACGTCCTCAAAGGCACCTAGCTCCCAGTGAGGAGCCTCTGGCAACATCAGCCCCGCTCCCTGGTACTGTCGAGTTGGGGCCTTTCAACAGGGATAAAAAAAACATTTTTTTATAAATAACAAAGTAATTAAATACCGATACAACCCTGTGTGCTTTTTTCTATTTGGCTGCCCCTTGCAGAGACGCTCTGGCTCCAGCCATTGAAGCGGTTTCCTATGCCTTGACTTCAAACCCAAACAACAACAACCACCACCACCAGCTCTGCCACGTGTTGGCCCGCGCCGACCCCGGTGCAGGAGACACACACCCCACCCGGGCGCAGGCGCGTGGACCCCCCACCTTTCACCCAGGGGTAGTGCGAAGGCATCTCCGTATGCCCAGGGTTAATCACAGCCGTTGCAGTTGCCGCCGTCCCTCTGGTGAGCAACGAACGCTATCTCCAAACTGCAGAAGTATATATGCGATTATATGCAATATTTATATATAAGTACTGATATATAAGTATGTAAGTACTGTAAGTATATAAAATCAGGGAGGAGTGAAAAGCAGCAAAATATGCAAAGCTGCGTTTGAAACCACGTCAAGCCCAGGAGTGTTTCCAGCCCTGCCTTTGGGAGCGGCAGCCCCTAAGTTAGCTGATGCTTCCTTCACGTTTCCGTGCGGAGTAATACTGCTAATTAAGTCTATACTGAAATATTAGAGAAAGGATAAGAAAACAAAAGCTTGCTTAATACTTAATAAATATATAATATTTAATACTTAATAAAAAAGGTTTATGTAAATAAATTGAACTGGCAGCAATCAGATGGTTGGTCCAATACCGGGTGTCACAAAGTGGACTAGAAGGTGCTTTGAAGGACTCCCACAGAGTCTAGTGGGGAAGGGGAAAAAAATTCCAAGTGAAGTACATAACAGGTCTATTTCTCTAAATAAATTTGGGGTTATTGACGGACAGTAGCAAACACTGTGTGGCGATGCCTTGGGGAAAGCCGTGCTAAGCAGCCAGAACTCAGGTCAGCTTTTTCACAATGTTTTCTCGCTCCATTCATTTGATCATCCTAAAATGTTTTCAGAAGTTAAAATTCTTCCTTCTGCTGTATCTTGTACCCAGTAAATGCTGTTTATGTCAACGGCAAACAAATCTTAACCGAAGCTATACAACTAATGTCTCAGTTCAGAGAACAAAAATAATCACTCCAAAAAGTGTTTAAGGTGAAATCAAGCTAGGTTTGCAAGAGGCTGGTGGAAAACATATTTTGGTGGTGTGGGCTGACAATCGGGCTGCTAAAGACAACTTCTGGATCTGTTTTAGGAATTGCTTATTAACCACTTCAATAATAAACAGAGAGATTAAGAGCATGTAATAAAAGAAAATCCAGTGGATATTTCACTCGATATCCTCAAGCACAACACATTTATTTCATTCAAAAATTTTCTGCTGTTGACTCTGTAACATGATTCAATGTTTACTTCAGTTAATGATTTTTAGGGGTCTTTCATTGGCCTTTAGATGCTATAAATGCAGCGAAGATTTGCGTGACATAGAAGGGTTCGGTTTGCTTTTGAAATGTAAGCAATATCAAAGGAATTTAAATTATTATTTAATCTTCACCGAGTTTCTGGATGGCCGTACGCACTGGAAGCGTTGTACAATAACAGAGTAATGAAACGTAGCCGTGGGCCTGATGCTGAAGGGTTTTACTCCCATATGTGGCTTCATTTATGTGCTTCGGTGTCAGCAGGAATGGCCCCAAAGGTGGGTGCTGCTCTTGGAGGGTGCTGAGCAATGAATTACTCTCAGGGCTCTTCCGCAGTAGACACTGACTACTAAGTAGTTGCTAACTCAACCTCTGAAGTGTGGGTTTAGCAGTACATATGCCTATTTATTTCAACTTTCCTTCGGAGGGAAACGTCATGGCGTGTTTAACGTTCACTTGATTGCATTTTAACCCTTTCTTAGAGCGATGTTAAGCTGGGGACTCCGGCTGCTGGGCAGAGATTAACCAAGAAAGTGCTCACGTGTCACTTGGAGACCTCACCCAACCCTGCGGAGACCAGGGGCTTAACACGAAACAGTTGGTCCTTCGAAAGGTTCTCATTTCTGCTCTGAGCTAAAAATTACCTCTCACGGCCCAATTTTGAAGCAAGTGAATAAAACACAAGAGTAGTTTCTTCGGTCTTAAGAAAATAAGTTAGAGTGGGTCCTTGCAGTTTGCAGATACAGGATTGTTTTACGATACAATTGTTAGGCATGTTTAAAAAAGAAAAAAAGATCTTTCAAGAGCTCATTTCCCAGAACATTACCAGCCAACAGCCCTAACGGGCTCACACCACACAGCAATTGTTGACTAATACTATGTGCTTTGCAAGAAAAAAAAAAAAAAAAAAAAAAAAAAAAAAGAAAAGAAAAGAAACAAACTGTTATATGTTTTTTGTTGAGATATATTTAGAGAGCTTTCTTATTGTTAAGAGCTTTAGGAACAATAATCAGTGGTATGTCATTCTGGTATTGTTAGCAAAGTCCTTTCTATTGAATTTTCAAGATGTTGTAAAGTGAGATTATGTGAGTAGCACCTCTGGACACTTTTTCCCATCATTGTGTTGGTATCAATCGCTGACTTCCACTGTTTCTCCTGGTATTAAATGAAAATGTTGTTTCCCACTACGCTGATTGGAGGCTGTATAATGCATGACATAACTGATAACCCTACTGAGATTACGCATTGTAGGATTCGAACTGCGCGAGAAATTTGGACAACAAAGTAGGTGGCCACTTGGACTGGGAGACAAAGTTAAAAAGAAAATGTACTGGGATCATTGTTTCAGCTGAAATGAAGAAACATTATAAATGGATAATTTATGAGGCTGGTCCCTCAGGTTCTGGAAAAAAAAGCTTTTGCTTTTTTTTTTCCTGTGGGGAGAGTAGCTAGAATATATTTGCCAAGGGCAAGGTGCTGCCTTAAGGCACCCCAGCCTCACTCACCCCCGGCAGAGCTGTATTAGAGCAGAAACCCACACCCTGCCGAGACTCCTGACATTTTCCAAAGAGGAAATATTAAAAATTCAGTGGCAGAGTGGAGGAGGAGGAAGTTATGCTTTGGAACTAGCGGTGAGCTGAGAAAGCCAGATTTTTTTGACTCTATAATAAAAAAAGTGAAAATAATGAGAGGCTTTGAGCTAGCTTCTGTATTACACACACCACCAGTATCTGAGCAACGTAAAGAGCGACATAGGGAGTTCCCTTATAGAAGTTTTTGGCCAGTGCCATTTCCATTACACCACGTCAGGTTGCTTTGGTTTTACACTCGTGCTTCAGTGTGGGTTTTTTTTTGGGGGGGGGGGGGTCACTGAGCCGGTCCGATGCTGCTGTGCCACCCTGCTGATTATCCATGCATGCTGCTTCTCCCCCAGCCCCACGCCAATTTTAGGCTGGTTCAAGATTTTTGTTGCATTTTTTTGTTTTATTTTGTTTCGGGTTTTGATTGACCCCAGTCCCTGTTCCTGCTCTCCTTAGTTCTTCACACAGTGACTGTCCTTCCAGCGTTGCTCCTTCCTAAGCTATTAGAGGGTGGCATATGCAGAGCTTGGCTTATCACCAACACAAGGGTCACTACAGCTTTCCACTCTCTGTCCTTCCTCACAAGCAACGAAGGAACGCAGGGGGAAAAAATCCATTTACAAGCCACGCTCCTGCCCTTCAGCATCTCTCAGCCTGGTCTGTATTCTCAGAAACCGGGACAAATTCAGACCTGATTCTGGCATTCCTCAGATGACAGGGTGTTAGGTCTAAAAAATAGTTCTTGATCTCCTATTCAAAGTTTTTATGGACGAGTGTAAAGCTGGAGTGAGTTGCTCCATACAGTGGTTAAGGTTTTAATAGCTCTTAAGTAATAAAAACAGCAGAACTGCTTCCAAAAAGAGTACCAGGGAATCAAGTCTAAATGTAATAAAGGTCTTTACTTCGTTACAGTGGATTGCAAAGTGTTTTGTGGCTTGTGGTTACACAGAGCAGAGGGTCTGTGGATCCTTCTGAACTAAATTTTTATTACATGGTTGTGATTGCGGCCGACTGGACTTCGTATCTCTGGAAGTCCCCTCCTGAGACGGGGTAGGCAAGTGTGAGCGTGCAGGGACTTCACGTTGGTCCGACGGTGACAAAGCTTATCCTCCTTTAAGACATGAGCCAGGATGCTAGAAAAGATCTCTACAGACTGCAGATGAATTCAAGAGAAGACACACCAGAGGGGTGCCCAGCAGGCCTAGCAGCAACAGAGGAAAGGGGACAGACTTTTTAGTAGGGCCTGTTGCAATAGTACAAGGGGTAATGGTTTTAAACTAAAAAAGGGTAGATTCAGATGAGATATAAGGAAGAAAATTTTTACGATGAGAGTGGTGAAACGCTGGAACAAGTTGCCCGCAGAGGTGGTACATGCCCCATCCCTGGAAACATACCAAGGTCAGGTTGGACGGCGCTGTGAGCAACCTGATCTAGTTGAAGATGTCCCTGCTCATTGCAGGGGGATGTTGGACTAGTTGACCTTTAAAGGTCCCTTCCAACCCAAACCATTCTACAATTCTATGATTCTGTGAAAGAGCTGGGTACAGTAAAACACCTGGTTCCATAATTAGAAAGATCTGCATAATTTAAATGTTTGTAAGAATCATTTTGGAGTGAAGACCATTAGTCTCTGTCCTCCAACATGTCACTTTTATTTGGATCATGGAGGACCTGAAATTGAGTCCGTTGCTGGGATTTTTACACAAATTCTGCTAAAATGCAGGAGGGATTGAATGTTTAAATTCGTCTCCATATCTCAGCTCATTGCTTCATTTTTTTTTCCTCTATTCTACCGTATTAACACTTTAGACACAAGGTCAAAACTTTATTTGAAGAGTAAAGACCTGCAGATGAGACGAGAGCATCCTTGGAGGACGCTGAAGCCATGGCTGGTGTTACGTGGGCAGAGGACGCAGCTCACCACCTTTGCCTCCCGTGATGGTAACTTTAACGCAGGAGGCCACATGCTGAGCTGCCGGCTGAGCACCCTGAGCTGTCTCTTATCCACCGCTACTAAAAACTCTCACTCCGCTATTTAACTTTTTCCAGGCAATTTTCTAGCAGGAGTTTCTCCACCGGCCGCCCTTGGGAAGAGAGACAGGCTGGCGCGAGGGCGGGCGCAGGCCTGGACAAAGGAGCTGCTTTGCTAAATGACCACGTTAAGCCGCTGCATACCTCAACCCAATTAGCGGGGCTGCCTGGACCTTAATTGGGCCTGACACGCGCCTGTTGAAAGAGATTCCCCAGGAATTAAAGCGCTACTTCTCTAGTTTGAGTTGGCTGGTGATGCGAAACATGACACGATTTTTGAGAATTTTCTGCACTTACCATGAAACAAATATGCCACAGGTATCAAGCAGGCTTTGTTTTGGGGCTATAATCATATTACAAATTGAACACTTCCACATGTGCGTGCTGGCACATCTACCCTCGGCTATCTCACATGTATCTGCCCCAAGGTACAGATGCTGAGGTCTTGACACAGCATAATATAGATCTAAATATATTTTCCAGATTGCCTTAGCACATGCTAATGAAAATGAGGAGTAAAGACCTGAAAGAAGCAGCTGTTTAAAATTTTCTCCAATCCCAGAAAATCAACTTCTTAATTACTGATAATTTAAGCCTCAAAATGACCACTAACCCTCTTCTCCCACTAGACCCTCCCAAGCTGGGAGGCCTGCTTTAAGACTCTCGGGCAAAACCTTTTCTTAGAAGTGTACGATTTCATCACATTTCTTTAGCCTTTCTGGAATTAATTAGTATTAAAATAAAGCAGGAAAAAGGAGGGTGCTTTCTGGAGGTGCCTTCTTTCAGACCCTCCGCTCAGACAGACGGAGCAGATACTGCTAAAGCCCCTACCCAGCACGTTATACGAGGCCACTTTTATATTTCCACAGCACCTTTCACAATAAAAGGTTCAAACTTCCCCGAATGGATTTATAGATATAAATAGCTTCACTTGCCATTAAAATACGGATGCTCCTGGATCAAAAAAAGGAGGCTCTGCTTCCAGCACGTGGCAGCAAAGGGATCTGTGTTCAGTCTGGTTTATGGTCATACCCAGGGGGAAAACTGGTCTCAAGCAAAATTTAGCCGGTAGTTTTGGGAAAAAGGCTTCAGTCTTGCAAGACGTACCACGAGTTCCTGAATCGCTACGTGGCAGTGAGGCCTCTTTTCAGGGATTATTTAAATGTTAGTCTGATTAAAATCTAAATTCTGGGAAAATAGTAAATTTTGCTGAAATTTGTTTTCCTCTAGCAGCAAATGAAACTGAGTTGGGGAAAAGAAATAAAGGAAAATAAAAGGAATACAGTATTTTTTTTTTTTTTTTACTTTTTATTTCATGTTCTCCCCTTCACCCTCTCTCCAGACTTCATTAAGTGACTCTGAATTGCAACACCGAGCCTTTCCTAAAGCTGGCAAAATTTTCTGTATAGCAACAAAAGATGAATTAATGGGGCTATCGGAAGCCACAGACTAGGTACACTCACAAACCTACACAGACGGTCGATGGGATGGGAAAGAGGATGGTTTTGGCAGGCTGCAGAATACATTTTTCTTATAACTGGAACCCTGGCGAGGTATACAGTCCTTGACATGGAGAAAGGGTCTTCTGTTTGGTGCTTGATGCCTTTGTTTTGGTTAAATCATTACTGGAAGCATCTTTAAAATGAACTAGCTTTTCCACGCCGTTATATGACTGACCAGCAAAACCACAAACGAGACTTAATATAGCTGGAAGGCAGCAGAGTGCGTCGAAATGATCCAGGAGTTTGCAGCAATTCTCCGTACGCCTGAGCAAGAGGGATCTGACAGAAAGTTTTAAAGTTCAAGACAAGCATGGAGCAACGGGCCAAACTGAACCACTGAGCAAAAGCAGCCTCACAGATATTTTTATAATAACTTCCCCTCCCATTACTCCGCAAATGCGGCTGTTAACACAGTAAAACAGCAGGGCTGACACGAGAACAGCGACTCGGACCCGTAGTGGTATCGAGGATCTGGGCCAGGGTGAAATATCGATTAATCATCTTGTCATGCTGCTGCTTTGTTATATTCTGTAGATAGGAACTGAGGCAGTAATATGCAGCTCCTTCGTCTAGTAAGTCTACTGTACCACATGGGAATGATTTGTTGACTTATGGAAAACTACTACAGTGGGGTGAACAGTAGGATGCTGCTGAAATAACCTGAAGGGTTTTTTTGAAAAAGTATTGAAATTATTTTCTAAAAGAAAAAAAAATATATCATTGTAGCAGAAGATCAGAAATGTTTGTCCTCCCTCAGCAATCTGTTTGCATCTGGACAAGTGCATCTGTGTGGTCCATCAGGGAGAGTATGGCACAAACACAAAAACTATCCAGGTTTGTTTATTTGGGGGATGAGATGGCTAATCAAATCTGGGTCTGTTTTTCAGCTATTTCTCTGGGTGAATAACTGCCATTGAGAAAAAAACAATGAAAATCAAGGTCATGGTAAAGTGTCTACAAGGAGTTGGAGGACCCCTTGTGATATGTTTCCCCGTCTGCTCATTGCACCCCGTAGGCAGGGCTGCTGGGTGAGATACTTTGAGATGAACATACAAAGCTCAAGGCTCTCAAGGGAAACCTCGTCCGGGGGTATTTGACGAGATGGTGTTAGCCGCTCCCCGATGGTCAATAAACCTGGCTAAGTGCAGGTTAAACTAACCCTACGGCTTGGCCCGAGGAGTACTTTCCCTGATAGTTATATGATGGGAGTGTGCTACCATAACCCAGAACATTAAACCCAGGGGAAACTGTCCCACCCTTTCTCCACCTCCCAAAAGCCCTTTCATCTAGGGCAGATGAGGGCAGAGCTGATAAGAGCTGTCATTGCATCAAATTAAAGGGGAAAACGATCTGGAAAGTTGTTTGCAGATAAACTTGACTTGATTAATCTATTTGTTCTCTTTATTTGGCAGAAACCTAAAACCAAGTTTCACGGTGACTGTAACTGCAACAAAAATAATAGCCTATTTATGCAATTATCTGCAGGTACCTGACCATTGGCTCAGGCCAGTGAAGTGAGTACAAGAACATGCACACAGGCCTCTTTTTTCCTTTTTTTTTTTTTCCTGCCCCCCCCCCCCCCTTCCCCGGTGTGGTTTAGGTTTCCAGCACGAAAACCACCATCCTGTAGGTCTCAACTTGCCACCAGCCTGTGCATGAGGCTCGGGAGCTGGAAGTGCAAACCGAAGGCAGCCCGTGCCTGTCCTCACTGGGTTTGGATTCAGCCCTGCCAATGCCCATTGCTACGTGGTGGTTATAAAACAAGTCAATCCGTAGCTGGGCTGAAGACGAGAATCGGACATACAGGTTATTTTGAAATGTAAATTACGGATCTGGTGAGCTACAGGAGGTCTGTACTGCTGAGAGAGGAGCACCCCTTGCCTTTGGCCTGGAGACAAGGTCTCAGTCTTTGGAGATACTTTTGGCTCCAGTGGAGCCAGATTTAACCAAACCTCCTACAAATCATATTCCCTAAATGTGCCTTTCCCACCCGGACAGTGCTGCATTTCATGTGCAGTTTGTTACTAACTGCTCTGGGTTACTGACACCCAGCGCTGCGGTCCCTCCTTGCTTGCTCTTGCTAGCTCGCTTGCATCTGGTGACAGCAGTCCCTGGTCCCACTGCACAAGACACCTCCACAGTGTGCCACGTTCACTTCTGAGTCACTTAAACGTGAAGCACAGCCCTGTGGAGTTGCTCCAAAGACCGAGCTGGGGGTGGCAGGCAGGGACAGCCCACGGTCCCCCTCAGAGCTGCCTCAGTCCCTCTCTGCTGATGGGAAGAGCAGGAAAATCTGCATCGCCTGGGCCAGCGCTGACTTTTCCTGGACATTCCAGCTCCCACCGCTCTGCAAGTTGTCCAGAAGTAGGGCTTTGGACCCAATTTCAAAGGGAACACTCAAACTAAAATATTCTCTTTCCTTTTACTTTTTTCCTTTCAGACTCCAAGGGCTCATTTCAGGCAGTTGCAGCTCCATTTAGCTTCTCAGCTATGGATTTGTGGTGTTCCGGCAAGCGACTGCTCTGCTGTTAGCCAGCCAAACCACCGCTTCCCGACGCTGTCCCCGTGAGCAGCAGGCTCGTGCATCACCAGCCCCGGCTCAAGGCTCCCCAGCAGCGTTCGAAGGCGACCTTGCACTCCTGTAAAATGAGTGAAATATTTCTCTTTTCCAAGGTAGCGTTTTGAAACTTAAAGGACTGATCTAAACCCCTCCGATGGTCTATGCAGAGATTCTGGGCTGGGATCTGAATTGCGTGACCGAGCCCAGGACGCTTTGCAGTGCCCCATCCTCTGGTTACCCTTATCCTATGACCCCCCAGACAGGGGCTTTGCTCCCCAGACTGCAGATGAAATATGCCATTTTTGCCCTGACCCAGACAAAAACAAGACAATAAGGAAAAAGATCCCTTCGGTTTTGTAGTTCTTTATTTTTTTTTTTTAAGTTGATCCTCCCATAGTAATGTACTGAAATGCGTAACAGTTACATTGTACAAAGCATTTAAAGAAAGTACCTCAACTTGCCGATTATTTCAAAACGAGATTATAAACAAAAGGAAAAATAAATCTGGTCCCTCACTAAAGGCCAAAAAAAACCCCCAAAAAATAACTGAATACCTTCCGTTATTTATTTATTTTTTTTAAAACATAAATTTGGAACACTTCATCTTACAAATAGGATTAACATGAACATAACATCACACAAGCTCGCAGACAACCAGCATAAAATATTGGGTACAGTTTTTTAATCAGAAGAATCATGCTTTCATGAAGAAATTATAACTGTTTATACAATTGAATCAATTTACTGTATTACAAAAAAAACCTAAGTCGCATCTATTAGTTATTTAGTTCATTAAAAGGCAAAAATAAAATAAAAGAGGAATGTAAGAAAATTTCAAACACTGTTTTGCACTCCCATATACACAGATCAGTTCACCTCACTTTTTTTTGAAGTACATGGGTGCCTTACATCATAACGCAGTGGGGGACTGGAGCAGTGCTGTTTGTTATAGGAACAGTGCTATTTTAATCAACAAACAATCGTTTGCCAACAAATAAATACATGGTACACACAACACAAAGAAGAAATTAGAGGGTAGGGGGAAAAGGAAACAATACAACAAAATAGTGACATGATTGTCGAAAATTAAAATCTCCTTACAATGATTTGAAATAGTGGTGCTGTCGATGAACGCGGTGCTTTCACGGAATTATCTGGATGATTTAGCTTCTTGGAGTAGTGAACATTCATAGTTTACAATATACACAAGCCTCTTATGTATTGTTTCTCAAGAGTTCTTTTTTTTTTCTTTCTTTTTTTTTCTCGTTTTTCCTTTTTTTTTAACAATGCAGTTGAGAAGGCAAAAGAATTACGGAGAGAACAAAATATTCCCTGGTACTTCTTTCTACATTTACGATGGATAGTGTGCATTTGATAGAACTATTTTCTTTCTTTGAAGGGCTAAAATGCATAAAGCTTTAATGAAGAGATTTGTACATAAAAGCAACTGTTCCCAATCCTGTGTCAAACTATCTTATACAAAAAGAAAATCAATTCAGTTCCTACTTTAAAGGAGTGCCCATGTGTGTATCAATGCAGTCTTAACCCTTTTGCCCCTGCCCCTCAAAGCCGGGTGAACTGGAAGACACTTTTTCCCGGCCTCCTTTTACATAATCCACTGAAACTTTTTTTTTTTTTTTTTTTTTTTAAAGTCGCATTGATCCTCCAGAAGTCAGCAGCTGCCTTTGCTGTGCAAAACAAAATATTGAGAATAAATAGTTTCTTTCTTTTTAAAATTATTCAGTTTAAGGTCACCGGACTTTAAATGAGTGACCCTGCAGATTTATAAGGCATTCTGCTCAGCAGTCTTTTAAATAGTCATATATGAAAGAGCCATGCTACTGGTTTGGACTTGGTCCCATTCTCGGTAAGACTTCACAATGTCATACGTGACTGATGGATTGAATGGCGCTGGATTCTGCAGCGGCTCTCGCCATACTGTGCCACATGTTGGGAGAATTGTGGGATGCAGAATGAAGGGAGTCCTTGTCGGAGAGAGAGAGCATCATCGCGTACGCCTGGACAGGGAAAGAAGGAGGACAAAGAGGTCATGATCCCGCGGCACGGATCTGAGCTTGGACCCGTGCCACCCCTACGCAGTTAGGGCATCATTTAGGCTGCAACTGCTATTCCCAACTTATTTAAAAAATATCAAAGCGCATTAGGTAAAACCACTGTCAACCTCTTCACTGACACTTCTGACTCACTAATAGCAGTAATAATTTCTGCTTTCATCTGGCTTCACGAAGCTCTGAGAAACTTTTGATAATAGACAAGGTCCCAGAGTCTCCTTTGCCTTCAGATTCTTGGCACAGGAGGCTCTTTTCAGGAGCCTGAGGAATCACATTATCCCTTGGCTGGTCCTGTATTTCACCAAATACCACAGTTGTCTTTGCTGACCTTTTCTACAGGTATATTCTGCAGTTTTTAAAACAAGAATCTTTTAAAGGGGCTAAAAATACCCATATTAATTGATGTTCAAAAAAATTTCAAGAGCTAGCACTAGGGTATCTGCCTAGTTATTGCTGTTTTAAACACATGCTGAGGACCTAGAGGCGCTAACATCCAACAGACTTTAAAAAAAAAAAAATACCCAAAGCCAAGCCAGCCAGGAGATTGAGTCACGTCCCTGCGAGGCTGCAGCTAAACTCCACGGCATCAGTGTGACTGCGCCGGCTGTTTGAAAGCAGAGTGGGACTATTTCTTAGCAGGGCATTTCTGTGGGTGGCAGACAGGAACAAAAATAGCAAAAAAGAAAGAAAAACCTCCGTTCTCAGGGACCGGAGCACCCTGCCGTGTCTCCCGGGTGCAGTGGGAGCGCAGGGGGAGGTCGGGGCAGGCCGAGGTCTGCGGACGTGGAGCACAGCCCTGTCTGACAAAGCTGAACCGACCTTGCCTGCCACACACTAACGGTTTAATCCTTCGGGTATCTGGCGACAATAACATTTTAACTGAGTTAAGCTTTTACCTGGGATTTGGATTTCCTGTACAACGGTTGTTTTAGGTCCTCTGGCAGCTGGGAAGTATTGAAAGCTGCCAATTCAGCTTCACTACATTGATTTTCTTCCATTTTCCTCATTTTGAGGCTATCCGTGAAGTGCCTTATGTGGTCCAAAGCCGAAAGTCCAGTCTTATTATACTCCTCCTCTTTATACCTACAAAAACACCACGGAGGTTTTAACGTCAATTAAACAATCCTCTCTGCGTTCCCTCGTCCTCTCAGGTTTATGCATCTGAGCAATTTCCCCCTTTTTTTATGTTCATAAACCACCTGGCCCTGTGGAATTGTGATCCTGAAATAGAAGAAATTCCCCTTTCTTTTCTAAGAGAGGAGAGGGTGGGCAGCGGGAGCAGGGGAGGGAGAGGTCTTCTCTCTCCTGGTGTCTCCACAGCCTTTCACAAGACCATTAACGGGAGATCCAGGTCAGGTTATGGAGCAGATAACGTCTCTCCCATGAACGTTTCCTGTCTCACCCAGAACCTGACAATAGCTCCCCGAGCACAGTTATTTTTCCTCTTAAGGGCTACAGATTGCATGAAGAGACTGAAAACAGGGCTGGTATTGACCCAAACACAGACGCATGTTGCTATCGTAACTGGGAAGCTGGCTACTTTGGATGGGTTCCCACGGCACACAGTTTGGTGCTGGCACTCTTGTATGGTTTATTGTTTTCATTTCACATATCGGGAGCACCAATACTCGGAAGGAACCAACCTGCCAGGGGAAGCTTTGCAGTTCATGTCCAAAGTACTCGTTTCCTCGTAATCCTCCTCCGGGGTCCCCTCGTGCATGTCACTTGTAACAGGCTCTTTGACTGCTTTCCCTGCAATTTCGCTTTCTTCATCTTCTTCGTCCATCATTACTTCATCTTCTGCCTCTTCGTCATCCAGCAAATCTGAGTTCTGGCTGGCTACCATGGCTTTTTCATCCTTAAAGTGGCTGCCATTCATTCTGAAAGTATGGAAACAAACCAAAGCAATAATCACAAATCAGTTATGAAATGGAAGCAAATCTGAAAAGGATCTGTCCCAGCAGAATAAAGTGATTTCTGTATTTTATATCTTGTTTAGCTTCGGACGTTTAGGCAGTATTGAGAAAATTCCACTCAAAAATCGGTGGGACGTTACAATACCATCAGCATGGGACTTTCCTGTTATCCTGCTGAAACTACTGTTCAAGCAGAGGTATGCTCAGATATCCATTCCAAATTTTCTCATGCATTATTTCATCTCATGTTTTCAATCATACATGTAGTCTGGGCAAAACAACTCATTGCCTTTTAACAGAAGCCATAGGGGCCAAGAAACTCTGAAAATCAGATCCAGCATTTTCAAAAATGACATCCAATACTGCATTCAGAGTTTTAAAGTCAAAATTACATGCATAGTTAATTTTGCACACTACCACCCATTTGGAAGCCATACTACTTCGCTGAAAGTATGGATTACATACATGGGAACCTAAGGGACTTCAGCTGAAGACCTGAGAGTGGTCTGCAATATTGCCTCCACGCTGAACTACATTATTGACTGATTTGTAGGGTAAGAAGCAATGAAAAGAAAGGTCATACAGCACTTTAAGAGCATTTATTCTTATTAAATGAGTAATAATAGCAATACACAAATGGAAAACCATTTGGTCTACTCGCTGTTACTGCATTCTCTTTACCTTTCAGACAATGACTTCTCTTAACTACTTCCTACGGGATTTTATCAAGGACATAATACCACGCTGATGTAGGGGCTCGTTTGCTAACGGCCTCAACCCTGCAGGATTCTGAGCATCCACAGCTGCATCGTGTCCGCTGCATTAAATGAGAGCTAAAGAAATTTGGCACCGCCGCTTCGACAAATCCACGGCCAGAGGTACTAGTGGTGTAAAAGGGCTGACCTCGGTGGAGCCTCATGAATTCACGCTACTAGCGTATCTGCTCCACTGCGTTACGTAGCACAGAGGCCTTGATTCATCTATTGTTCTCATTGTGCAAAAGGTCCTTACTCTTCCAGGAATACAGTTACAAAAATGGAAACTTTATTGTCCGCCCGCAGTTTGCTTCAGACTCCGTGTGCTTCAAACTGTGCGGGACAATATGGAATATACCACAAGTCTGAGCAAGATAAGGATGAGCCCTAGCAGCATATTTGGTACTTAATGTTTGACATGCTGTTATTAATGGATATACTTTGTTATGGAGCATATGCAAGTGAAAGCTAGTTTCTTAGACAACAATAGTATAATTTTCCTAAACGTAATAGTTTCATCTATTTTCTGAGCAAATTCAAGCTGATTGTCACGAGTTTAGCATTGCAATTAAAAAAAACAACTAGGGAATGGTCTGTTTATATCACAGTATCAAAAAATATGAGGCTGTGCAGAGTCAGAAGACCTGAAGCAGCCACCCCCCCTCTAAGATAATCAGAGCAATATCTCTTTATCATCTTTTATTTAAATAGGCAGAAATAAGAAATTGCTGAGCACAGTTTGGGCTGCCAACTTGCTTGTTATGCTCAATTGAGGCTGCTAGAAATGAAAGGAAGATGGACTACAACCAAAGTAACAAAAGCCATGTGATTAAGAAAACAGATTCTCTAATTATGCTTTCAAATGCAGCAATTTGCCAGGGATAAAATATCCATCAAGAGCAGTCTGAAGTGCCAAATTTAGAAAGGAAACACTGCACAACCCAGCAACCTTTTCACTTTGCTGACTTCCTGTCGGAGGACATGTTGAGACCAGATGTGCAAAGAAAAAATCCCAAGCCCTCATTGCCAATCAAGATGGAATGAAATTTGAATATGCATGTAATCACTTAATCCAATACTTTCGTGGAAATTGTGTTATGTCCACCATTTTCATCCCTTCACAAAGGCATCTGGAAATTGAGAAGACAGTGAAGTTTGTCACCAACAGTAAGAAATTTTTGATGCTGCTAATGTAATGCCAATTCAAAAGCACAAATAAAGCATAATGCAAAACCAGTCTCAAAGAACTACGTATAGCTGATGTGCGTATCCATGCTACAGTCTTTTCTTCTTAGCTGTATTTTTATTAGCTGAAAATATTTAGAAGTGGTCTCTCTTCTGTTAGTTCAGAAGAACTGAAACACTGGTATACTTAACAAATCTTAGTAGGAAAAAGTCTCTCCCATGCTGGAGCAGTGTGAACTACCAACACCTACCCGTGGCCTCCCGAATTTCTTGCTAGTCAGCATCTTTCTTGAGTTACTTACAGGAAAGGACCTTTCATTTGATCCAAGGATTTAGTTTAGTCTACTTTATTAATTACACATTTAAACTGCATTTAAATCATAAGGCTCTCTACATTTAGCCATGGGATGATGTAGAATTCACCTGTGCCTACGTCAATGTAAAATGACGGAATTTTTCAACAGACTTAAATCAACGATGGGAACTTGAAACTGAGAGCTCCTGATACAAGGAGAAACGTGTTGTAGATGAACCTTCTGTTCAGCATCTGCCACTGGGAATGTGCTCATGCACGATGGGAAAGGAATCAACACACTTCTTTTCGTAAGACACCAAGGTGAACACGGAAGCAACCAGACTGCTAAAATAACTCATCAAAAGTGAAAAATGAGGTTTAATCTGGTAAAGGAAGAGTGGCACCTTTTGAAGGCAGATCAGTCACAACTTACCTGTCCTCTGAGTTTCGGGGGGATTGATTGTTGTGGTTGCTGTTCCCAATAAAATTCCTAATTTCTGTGAAGTAAGAGTCTTCCTTATCATCTAGGATTGCCCCTGTGCTTTCCAGTTCTGAGTGAGGTGAAGATGTTGCAGTACCTTAAAGCAAAATAGAGGACTTCTGTTGTTGATCCTTTATGTTTTCTATATTTAACCATTTATATCAAATTGAAATTGAAACGATGGCTAAAATGGGTGAGACCCAGAAAAGTTTGTCACAGTGATCGATCAGCTGCAAAACCGGTCATTGGAAGGGAAGTATTATTATCCACGGGCAAAGGTGGTTTCCAGCCAAAATGACTGCTTGCATGCTGGGTGCCACTTCCATGGTTTCTAATTGGTTTTGCCAAGTATCTATTTCAACATCTACCTCGTGTTCCCTTGCGACTCCAAGACCGTCAGTCAATAACTGGGCTAGACCAATGGCTGAACTGAGCAAACGGAACTTTATTTTAGCTACTAATTATGCAGATTTGCTTAAAATATGGAGCAGCCATTGACACAATCACCCAGGTTCATTAGCACTGAGAGACCAGTGACAGACGTCTTTCTCTGTGCATCAGGGAACAGACAGCTCTGCATTGACTGCAGGTACCTGGCTATTTCCAGTGGAGCAAAACATAGAGTGAAAAGACTGCTGGCAGGGATTTTATTAAACCCTGCAGATACCTAAACCAGACCAATGACATCCACTACCTGCCGCTGCCTTTGCTGCTGCTGTGCGGTGACCGATTTGCTTTGGGGCTTGGGAGGCACCATTACCTCCGTAATAGCTAGCGCTTTTCAGCTCCTGACAGTGGGAATATTTTAGAGGGTGCCAAGAAAATCTTTTAGAGTGCCTCCTGAGACTCTAAATCTAGGACTCCTATTGAGAGCCAAGTGATTGCGGAGATGGGATTAAACCAATTTTCCCAGTCTGTTCTCGAAATGCTATGGTTGGCTTAATTAAAACCAAAAGAAAAGGCATCATCCAGTGGTATTAAGTTATACAGGGGTAGAGTTTATGCTGGGATTTTCAAAGCACTTTAAATGTCAGCAGAGCTTAGGCACTTACATATTTTCCAAAAACCCCCCTCATCGGAGCAGACGGCGCAGAGCTCCGGTGCCTATTGACACACAGTAGTAGTGAAAGTGAACGTGAGGTCCCTGTATATGAATGCCGGCGGGACGTAGGGCACGCTGGAGAGGGAAAAGGCATACATACCAGACATGTTCCCGTTCTCGTGCTTTTTTAGATGTCTGTCAAGATTGGTTTGTTGACCAAAACACCTGTCACACAAGTGACACTTGAATGGCTTCTCTTTATTGTGGATGTTACGGACATGTCTCTGCAGGTTAGAAGATATGCTAAAGGACCTGTCACAGTATTTGCATCTAAAAAAAACAAAAAACAGGTGGGTAGAAAAGGGTTTGTTAGTAGCTGGAAATGTAAAATTTGTCCTAAGAGGCATGAAGCACTGTCTGGGCTCAGCCTCAGTACCCAACTGCAGGTCCTTGGTCACTATTGAGGTAAAACCTTCTCTGAAATAAAGACAAGTTTTGGCTGAATAGCTGGAGAGCTGTGCTCTTGGAATGGAGATGTCACTTCTATGGTGGGGTTTTTAGCTTTAATTCACGTTAGGCTTCATATTTTAAATACTGCCTTTAGGAATAAGCATAATATTTCAGAGTTAATGGCATCAAATTAGCTAGGGTAATTGATTCCCATGTTTTTAAAACTGTTGCACGCAAAGTTGGGAAGTTTGAAAACAGTAGAGCAATAACTCTATTGTTTCATGTGCTGCCAATACAATACAATTAAACACTTTTGGAAAAAACATGAAACAGATCTCTTCTAACACTCAAATAAGGTAAAAAGGGCTATTTCTTTTCCTATTCTAAATTATACTGTGTGATTAAATCTTTTCTTGAGGAATTAGCTTGCTCGATTGCTAATCCCAGAGGAAATTTGGTTATCTTGCAAAAACCAGCAATAAACAATCCCAACCTTTAATACTGTGCCAATGTGAGTAGTTTAGTCTATCACTCTGGTACCAGAGGCATCAATTTTCATACTCTGTAGCGATTTGGAGTCCCTAAAGCCTTTACTGTATTGCTCTTTAAGCCATTACTAAGTCATACTATAACTATTCCAAATTCTCTGCCTGGCAACTAGCCAACAGTCTTCACCACTTTAGTTTTTCAATCTTTTACTTCTCCCGTGCTTCTCTTACGCTTGTCACTGATGTCAATTTTTTTTTTTAGTGCTGAAATCGTCCATTATGCTACTAATTGCTTGGGGCTTTTATGTAGTGGACGGGTATAACATGCATCAAGACCTTCCTTCAATAAAATTAGATGTGAATCTCATTTCCCAAAGAGAGTAGAGGCAAAAAACATATTGTTTCCTCACAAACAATGAGCTTACTCTGCTCTTTACAGCTCATAAAATGCAGAAATCGGTGCATTTGTTTTACTGGAACATGAACTGGCTTCTTTCCAGTTGATTTAAATTAGTCTTTCATTTTCAATAAGGTGAGGCTTCTATACACGTTTCTGCATGTGACTGTCCTGGATACAATATCACAGACATATTCTTTTGAACAAGAGAGTACACCCACATGGGTTTTGGTTAAGCAGACCTCAGAAAGGATCCAGATTAGACAGGAAACAAATAAATACAATAACACTTTGGAACCGGGACCTTTCAGAAATCAGATGATTGAATAAACGCCCAACTTTAGGCAGCAAATAACACCGCAGACCTCTTACAAAAACCCCCCATTTTTGCAAGGGAAAATATGACCGTGAGCCCTACTGAAAATCATTTCAACCATGCTGGTTCAGAAGTGCCAGCTATCCCACGAGGCAAAGGCAGGACTTGCGGATGGTGCCTGGGTGGCTGCCTAAGCCAAAAGAACTTCACTAAGTAGGACCAAAACCCTCCCCCATCTCTGCAGCTCCAACGCTGTAGCATCAAATGCAGCCACCCTTGTCTAGATAGGCACAAAAAGCCCTATTTGAGACCAAAACGCAATGGTGGGTCACCAATGGGCTGCTAAGGAGCTGGCCGAGCAGCACTGTTGACCGCTCATTCCCTTGCTTTATTCACTTGTGCACATCACAGACACGGGTAGGTTCGCGGTACCTATAGGGCTGCTCTCCAGTGTGCGTCCTCAGGTGACGTGTTAGGTTTGCAGATCTCGGGAAAATCTTGCCACAGTATCTGTGATAAGAAAAGGTTTGATAAGACAATGCAACCTTCAATGGCTTCGTCCCAGCCTGAGTTGCACCGGATGCACAGCCCAAATTGCATCATTAATATACGGTACTATTGGCATTGCTTTAGTGTAACGACATTTCAGTGAACACATTTGGCAAATTAAGTGATTGAGACACACACACCTAAGAATGGGACTGGAGTAGCGGGCACTGACCAGCTGTCCTTGGGCATAGGCAAGGGATATGTGAAAACTTACCAGTTTTAATGATCACCCAAAATTTTCTAAGGTCACTAGGTGATAATCTGTCACGTTCAGATTTGGAATCAAGAGAATCTGTTATTAAAGCCTTGGATTTCTGCCTCCTGGTAAGCAAATTTCAAACCTTTCAACCAATTCTACGTGTCAGCAAATGTGACATCACTCTGTGCATTGAATAGGATCGGAGCAGACAAGACTCAAAGACCTAATCCATCAAGGTATGTTTCTATAACGACATGTCTTGAAAGAAGGTGACATGTTTTCAAAAAGATCAGATAAACCGATACGCCAGTGTCAAACGCCTGCGCATTCTGGAGATGATATAGAGACCTAAATAATGCAATTTAAAAACCATTCTCCAAACTTGGTAATATGTCACAGGAACTATAATGGCCAAAAAAAATATTATCCCTCTTTGTTCAAGTAACATATTAATATTCAGTTTTTAAGTGGCCAGTTCTATTAATCACATTCAGCCCATTTTTGCACGGGGAAAGAGCACGCACACAGCACTCTCTTAAGTGCATGAGGGTGGTGGTTGCTCCACGTGACGACTTTGAAGATTGCATCCCTTCACTTTTAACATCCCATTTATTTTTCACAACGTGATGTATAAGCCTTCAAAATACCCACACAGCTAATTCTACTCTCCTCAACAAAGCTCCCATTCATTTTGGCTGCACGTACAATGACTATCTTCATTGTATTATTTTGTTTAAGTCTGTACGCATAAGTCCTAATAAGTCATGTATTTTATCACTGATCCCTTTGGATATTAAAACCAGAAGCCTGAGAAAAAACATGTCTGTAGTTTATGATCAAAAAAAATCAATACTGAAAGCACACTTATGCATATGAAAGTGATGAGAAAATTTGGAAAAAAAGAATTGTTTATATAATAGTTTCCACCTCATTTATCAAACTAGTATGATACAGGGCAAACTCTTTGTTTCATAACACCAGTAATTTAATAAATAAGAACCCCAAAGCAAAACGCTTCCCATGTTTCGCGGAGCACAGAGAGCCCTGAAAGACCCGCTGCGGTCCCCATCAAGCATCCGAGCAGGAGGGACTGGGGAGCCCCGGAGGGCAGCGTGGGGTGGCCTGGGGGCTACCTGCAGGTGTAGCGCTCCTTGCCCTTCCGCAGCAGGGTCTCGGGCAGGGCGCTCGGCGGCGCGCGGAAGTTGAACATGGACGGCACCGACTGGATCAGCTCATTGGCCTCCGGTTTCAGGGCGCTAAAGCTCTCCAGCTTTTCAGCCATGTTTTCTATAGCTGACATCTGCAACAGAAGATAGCACAGAACCCGTCATGGTGAATACTGCTTCGGCTTTCTGCCTTCACTGGAAACCCAAACTACAAAGAACATATACTGCCAAGAGGTTAAAAAAAAAAAAAGGAAAAGGAAAAAAACCCCAAACAAAATGTAGAGTTGCAGTCTCAAAAGTTATGGGGCACAACATTAGGCAAGGTGGTGGCCACGATGTTGTCCCACTTGGAATAACGCCCGTAACTGCTAAGCGGGGTGCTGTTTCTCTGCAAGGTCAGCATACAGCGGAACTCCTGTCCTGACTGCTGTAATGGAAAGCTGCTTCCACACAAAACCTAAATTGGCCAGTGTTCATTTCTTCTTATTTTTAAGCCTCAGCTTCTATAAAATTCCAGTTTATGCAGTCATGCTCTGTGGGTGTGTGCCTATGAGTCCATGCACCCCATCTACGGAAACCATTGGCCATTTTTGACCAAATCAACAGAAAAAACAACAAGAACTGAATTCCTACACTTTGGGGTTTTTCAAAGGACTTGCAGAGGGCAAATACTGCAAAGGAAACCATATGAACACTCAGCTCAACCAAGGGCTGCAAGAAGCCAGATCCAGAGAGGCTCCACCAATGTCCCAGCGACATCCAACCATTCAGTCCAGTCTTCTTACCCATCACAGTCAAAGACCAAGAGATAAATCCCTAAGCAATGAAGCTTTGGTGGGTTTGGTGCTATGTGTTTATACTACCTGTTAGATGCCTATCCATTTTTTCTACAACTTCTGAATATTCCTGCTCTACCTTTAGTTGCTTGTAAATCCTATGCACTTTGAGATGCCTCCACTCTTGGTTAGCTGTCTTAAAGGGCTTTAATTTTCAGGGAGAGGGCATTAAATAATTTCTGGAGAATGATTTCCTTTGAGGTGTCAGGTACTGAGCATGAAAAACTGCTCCAAACCTTCAAACATTGTCATTTGGAGAGTTCAAGGCTGCTGCTGATCCTACTGACAGGTCAGAGTAACCATCTGCCTCTCCATAACACCACAAACAAACAAAAAAAAACCCAAAAAAAAAGAAACCCAAGATCTCACCTACAGAGCATAAAAGCCACAGCATGAGCCCTGTGCAATACTTTGCTTGTAACAAAGGAGGAAATTACATGAAAGGCAAGATGCTGAACGCTCCTCAGCTGAGCACACCTCTACAGCCCATTCTTCAAAATCCGTAAGCGACTGCTCTGATTGTTGGGATTTTAAAATTTTATTTTAATGGGGAGAATTACACATATGTTGTTTTGGTTTTTTTTATTTTATTTTAATGGGCAGAATTGCACATTTGTCTCCTGGACTGACTACTCACAAGCTGGTTAGCTCTGGCTTTGGGTTGGCTTTTTCTTCCCTTTAGCCTGTAGCCTGCCCTCTCATTTCATGCTCAGATTCCTAATGCCGAGTACAAATTGCAATGTACAGGGTACCACTGCCAATTTGCCAAATGTCTTTCATCAAACATGGTGCAAAAAAAGAGAAAAAAAATCTCAGAGGGAAGTCAAGATACATTTACTTGTCAGGCAACAAATGTGAAAGCATTGCGAGGCAGTAGGGGCTGTAAGCTCTGGGGTTTGATTCATAATCACTCAGCTGCTAAAACATTCTCCACAGATGCAAGTGGACAGCACATTTGTCAATATGAAGGATTTTGACATGTACTGATCACAGGCATGAGATATGTAATGATGATGCTGCTGGGAGAGGAGGTAATTTTATCTCGGCACCGAGATGTCATTATCAACCCATACAACTCAACATTACCATATATTTCTTCTTATACGACTTCATCATTTTCTTTAGTCAGAATTGATTCTTAAAGCTTTTACAACAGACTTTCCACTGCCTTTAATTCCTTCTAATTGCTCCCCGCAAGAATTCATTTGTCTATTTTGCAATTGCGGAAAATAAATGGTTTGAATGAAAAATGACCTTTGGCCTTCGGGCTGATTAGCAGTGACAAGATAGTGCATGGGTTATGATAGCACATATTTATGCTGAAGAATAATAAGGGCATTGAGCGGTATAATAAATGTTTTATTTATGTATATTTAATATTCAAGTCAGTTTCATTATCTAGTGGTTTTAAATCATTTTTGGATCACCATTTCTCATGCACATGGTCCCCTACAGTAATATATTAAAGCAACTATTTTCCCCTTTACATTTAAAATGGCTTAGTCATGCTTATTTTTTTTAGTTCTTATTTCCAAGATTTTGCAGAGGAGAAACTGAGACTGCCTCCAGGATTACATCAGTCCCAAAATAGGTATGAAATCAGCATCTAATCTTAAATCCCTCGTTCAGAGGAAACACAAGCACTTCCAATCATTTTAAAGTATTACCTGCTTTCCAAAAATATGTTTCTCACCATAGGAATGACTATTGTGTTTGTTGTTTGTTGTTGGTTTTGTTTTTTTTTTAAAGACTGATCTATGCAGTTACCTGGTATGATTTATATTTTTCAAGAAATGCACTAGCAACAACGGGAAGTGCTCGGCCCCAAGCCTGTGCTGACAGGAGGCGGTGTCCCTCCACTGCCGTCAGGATAATTACAGCCGTTACTATCTGCTGGAAACGGGGCTCCCAAGAATTAAAATTGGGGCATTTCCTTAACAAGTCCTGGAGCGTGCTGGTGCTCGGGGCCTTCAGGATGCAATTCCCTATCACGAGATGGGCACCTGGGCTGCACGGGCTTGTTACAGCCCATAATATCCTTGCCAGCCCAGACCCATAAGCAGCTCTCAATTACTTTGTATGCAGGTAGACAGCCCCTGCTCATCAGTCTGCTTGTAAAATACTAACTGAGTAATAAGAAACCCGGGGTTTGCTGCACTGAGGACTAACTCGGGCACTAAAACCGAGCAGGAATTACAAACCTGCGATGCGCTTTCGGGAGGCCGGTACCCTGGTTTCAGGCAGCGGCCCCAGGGGATGCGCAGGAGGGAGGGCAAGGGACGGACCTTCTCCCCGGTGTCTTCTGTCACGCACCAGCAATGAGAGGTGCAAAGAGCCTTAATTGGAGGTTGCATCTCGATTACGGTGTTGATCGGCCATTGGTGGCTGCTGCTCCCATTCATTTGGCTAAACCCTTTTCGAATCCATTTCTATTTTTGTCAAGGAGAGTTCGCCAGTTTAATTAGGTGCATATGAAAAGATACTGGCTTTTGTTCCTTCTAAGCCTTTTTCCTGATAATTCAGCTGGGTGCCTCTCTTTTTTTTTTTTTTTTTTTTTTTTTTGTATTGTTAAAACTAATGAATAACCATTTCTCATTCAGGTTCTTCTCACCATTCATGGTCTCACAGAGCTGGGGCACAGCTCCCTCGGGCATTTCTTTTCCAAGCTGAAAAAATCAAAATCTACTTAGTCTCTTTTTGTATGGAAGCTGTTCCCTACCTCTGATCATCATTGTTGCACTTTTCTGCGTCTTTTCTAATTCTCCTATGTCCTTTTTGAGAGGGACTTCAGCTGTATTCAGGACATGAAGGCAGTATAACATAATGATGTTTTCAATTCCTCTCTGCTAAGCACTCGGATGATATTTTCATAAAACTAGTGACTTCAAGATCTTCTTCCTGAATGACACAAGTTAAGAGCCACACTTTCCCCTCAGTATTACTGGGTACTTACTGACATTGAGTTTTACTGCTACTTTAATCCCCGGTGACTCAGCTTTCTGTGAATCTTCCGCAAAATCTTCACAGTCAGCTTTGGATTTAGCTGTTCTCAAGAAATAATCGCAAACTTTGTTCTTTGGCTGGTCATCCTTCTTCCTATGTCATTTACAGACATACACCACAGTTCAGATCCTGGTGACACCCCTAGGTCGACTCACTGATAATCTTCAGTGATTGTAAAAATCCCTGATCTATTCTTACCATTTTTTCCCTGGGTTGTTTTTTTTCTTTGGACTAATTATTAACCCAGGGTATGACCTTCTCTCTTCCACAATGAAACTCCCTCCTTCAGCTGAAAAACACAACCGAAGTAGGTCTCACTCCCACAAAACACCACTACGGCTGATTGCAAAGCACGACTTGCCTCCACAGGAGCTGTGCTGACCATGGAGCACCCCGCCAAACTCTGGAGCAAGCTGTGAGCGATAGTATCTATCCTGGGAGGTTAGGTGGGTGCTCGTGGCCACCTCGTCTCCCCGGGGATGGTCCCTGGGGACCACCAGCGAGGCAGGCCTGTGGCACGAGCCGCCGGGCAGCGCTTTCAGGAGGGGTCTGCACCCCAGCCGAGCGCCCAAGGGCTGCGGCGATCCCTGAACGGGGCACGGGGAGGAAGGCACAAGGATGGGATTAGTGTAATTGCCATGTCTACGGAGAAAGCTCTCCGAGGAGGTACGAGAGCGAGAAGATCCTATTACATATTTTACATACAGCTATTGCCTTATGGACAAGTCATGTCTGCTCCTAATCTGAGATCAGTGAATGACAGTATTTTATATAGAACAGTAACTTTTGATTTACATATATAAGAGTTGTTGATTCTATCTGTGTCCAGATGTCTGGAAAAGGAAGCAGCTTTCCCCCACCTCCCTCCGGCTCCCTGAGAGGCTATTAACCTCCTACTGACGCAAACTAATATGCAGTCGCAATTCCCCAGCTCCGACTCAAAAATGCAGACATTACCATAATCGGCTAAAACAAGTATTTATAAACATTTCAACAGGCAAGATATCATCAGCGGAGGCCTTGAATATTTGTCTTAAAATTTATTAACCAACAGAACAAAAAGTGGCATAAATAAAGCAAAGGTTTGTTGTTGCTGCTTTTTAAGAACAACCTGATGATATGAAATAATCTAGCAGACAATGTCATGAATTACATGACCTCATGTTTTACAAACGCGACTCCTTCATTACTATTATCGCAAAAACAACTGACTTTATGGCCGTAACTCATGGGAAAAAAATTGTTTCAATGTTTGCTTTCTATTTTTACTAGTGTTATTTAGAGAAATCTTGAAAACACAACTGCTAAAGCTCAGGATTTCTTCCTTCCCAGTTCAATTTATAATGCTTTCTCTAAAAACTACAACTTATGAATTTGTTGTCTTGAAACTGTGTATATTTGGACATCCAGCCATGGAACTTGGCTGAGCTATATTCACGTTCAAGAGACCTATCACACGTGGCTGAGCTTTATGAAGCGGTAGTGAGAAACTCCTGCTGATCTGCAGTATAGTTCCACAATAACTCTATTTATATTAATGCAGTTGGCGGGGATTTAGCTGATCTAACAGACTGGATCGTGTCCTAAAATAAGCCCAGTAAAATAAAAGCTTTGTTAATGCACTCACCAACTGTCTTTTCGTTTATTTGTAAAATTATTTTAATTATTTACAATGATTCTCCATAAAGCTATTGCAAATAAAGTACGAACCTCTTTATAGAAACCTTCTCTTGATGGGACCAGAAGGGGATGAAAGAATCTACAGACTAAATAAATTGTGATCCATTCAAGAGAGGGTGCTGCCCATTGATTTGCACTATAGGGTTCCTGCCAAACAATGAAAAACAATCTGAAATAATCTTGAAATATATGGCACATGCAACTGTGAATTGAGATAGAAAGGCTCGTGTGACACATTCAAATCTCTCAAGATGAAGATTCATTCATGAATCAGCATCCTGCTCCAGGCACTTTATGTTTTAAATACCTATTTCTGCTGCAGCTGCTCAAAGCACTAGCATGGCCAGGAGATACATGCTCACAAAAACCCCGGAAGGATGGAAAACCGAGGAAGAAGCCAATGTCAAGGAAAGCAGAGAGAAGAAACAGACTGCACTGGCTTTTTCAACTTCCGAAATGTGCCCAAACAGAGCCGCTTTTCTGACAGCAGAGGATTCAGGGTGCCTGGGCCAAATCACAAATTCTACCACAGCCCCTTCACGTGCTACACCGAATTCCCTCTACTGCAAAGAAAATGTTTGGGAATCACCTCTTGTGCTCTCCAGGTGTAACATCTAACCCTACCTCCCACCTGCTGAGCTCATTCAGTACGTATGGGTGCTGACAGGAGTCCTTCGGTGCCTGCTCAGCTCATTTCATCTCAGGATCCTAATGCATCTTTCGCAGCTGCTCAAACCGTCACTTCACAGGAATAAAATGGGATTAAAAGCCACGTGTACGCAAAGCAAAGGTCCATCGCTGCTTTTGAAGCGTGCCATGGAGACACGCAGAGGAGAGCAGGGCTAAGCCCCTATCCGCAGGGGCAGCACCTTTGGGGGCTCCCGCACTCGCCCCGTACAGAGACGCACGTGGGAAAGCGTACGTGAAGATCTCAGATCTCATTTTGTGAAATTCTGGCTTCGTCTTGTGAAATAAGTCCACATCGCACTGCAAGTGATGAGCGAGAGTGAGTCAGGACCCGAACCGCAGCGGGCTGGCTCCAGCTCTCCTCTCCGAAGCCCAAAGGTTGGGAAAAATTTGGGACAAGTATTTATGGGTTCAGTGCTGCAGCTGAGGAGCCAGCAATGCAAGAGCAAAACACGGTGTTATTGGAGTTGCATCTGCAAAAGCAGTTGCTGTGGCTCTTTTTTTTCACAAACAATTTAGACGCATTAAAAATAACGTTCTATAAAAATAGAAGAGCAAGCTCAAATTTATCCCATAGTACTAAAAGCACAATTCCTGTTCGCGTAAGGGGGACGATGTAAGTATACACACAGGACAAATTTGACCCAAACACAGCAAATAAATGGGTATTTTATTTGTGCTTTAAGTACAGTAATGAGCAATTAAGCTCACAACTTCAAAGTTACTAAAGTGACTAACTCCCACTGAAGTCAAAGCGAGATAGAAACGTGGAGTCCTCTGAGGCTCTGTATTTTAATGGCTCAAATGCAGATTAAATATTTATAACTATTGCAATCTAACAAGATTTCAGCCTGAAAATTTCACTGCAATCTCTGAAGGAAACGGCTTGGAACAATTTCAGTTAAATATAAACAAAGACTGCATTTTGAAACTCTCACTCAGGTAAAGCTCCCATTGCCTTCACCAAATAAAACCGGCAGGATTAGGCAGGTAAAAATAAAGCCAATTTGACATAAGAGGATATTTATCTGCTACAGCTACAACATTCTGTAGGAAAGTGTGGCATGCTCCATAATTGAGTGGTAAGTTATCTTTCATATGGTATTTTTCTTATGCAATTTATTTCACAATGATTAAATCAAAAATATAAGCAATGAACTTACCCAAATTCTTTGATCAGGCAATTGGAACTGGGAGCAAAATTGAAACAAAAACAACATATTATTCCTGTGTTGGAACCCTCATTGCAATCAATCTGTTAATTAAGATTTTATTTAAAGATACTAATTAAAATGGTATTCTGAATCATTTGTTGCATCAGGGTATTCTCTCCCTAAACATGCAATCCTTACAATGGCAAATTATTGTGAAATACCGTTAAATGATCTAATTTTCATAGCTTTCGGGCCACTGCCACTGGGAGGAATTCTGCCCAGGCAGGGACAGGCTAGGGACTGCAGGGTTTAGGTCTTTAATCTCTACTTCAGAAACCTATTTTAAAGATCGATCTGTAAGCTGTCATATTATCCAGTTAAAAAAAATAAATTCTTGCTTCATCAGATGGCAAGTTTCAGAAATAAATTCACCTACAGAAACACAAACTTGTAGGACACAAACAATAATTTTGTTCATATTTTAAGCAGATAAATCCTGCCAGCAGAAAATGAAAACTCACGGTGCAATCCACACCTGTACTTTTACAGGGGTGAACAAGACTATAAAGCAAAAACAGCTTTTCTGCAAGCCGTGCCCCAGTCCTCTATAAATACCGAGCCAAATTCTGCCTTTGCAAACGGGAGACTCCTTTCTACTAAAGTCAGCGAGAAAGCAGATTTTGGCATTTACTCTTTTGACAGGAGATGCGATGGTGGTTTAGGTTTTTTTTTACAATGTATTAAGTGTACGTTACACTTGTGACCTTGGTATCCCTCCATCTCACACCAAGTTGAAGATGTTATCCCTAGCTAAGTGATAACACGAAAGGCAGTCTTTACCATGTTTTGTGGGTTTTTTTTCTATTGCACAATGAGAAATGTGGAGGAATGGGTGAAAAAGGTAAAACGTGCGTATTTGTGCACTCCCGTGGATGTATTCGGCAACGCGGGTGCAGAGCTAACCCTCCCTGGTGCCGGAGGGTGCTGGCTGTGCCCCACCTCGGCTGGACCGCGCAGGGAGGGGGACCCGACGCCTCCTGCTCACACTGACGGACCTGGTGACCGCGCTGGGACCTTCCTCGCACACCAGCAATAGATTTAACCGACCCTCTGGGAAAAAACACGGCGGTTGAAATCCCAACATCCTGCCCGTTAATGGCAAAATGCCCAACGTCTCCATTTCACCCGCTCGCCTAACTCCCGTTCACCCTCCTCCAGTTCCCCACATCACTCACACAACGCTACACAGAAGAGTATCCAACCCCTTCCCTGCCCACCACAGCCAAACTTTTACCCAAACAGCCTCCTTTCCCACCCGCCAACCTACCAACCTGCGGCTAAACCTTCAGAGCCCCTTGAATCCAACATCACTAAACGACATAGATTTACACCTTCCAAAAAGCTAGCTAGCACTAAGCAAAACAATATCCTTTCTTCCATCGATACAGCACCTAAAATGCCCTCATTGAAATAATGATTCATCTGCTCTAACAGAATCACTCACTTGATGGAGAGGAACCAGCCCGGTTTTACACCAGGGGACACAAAGAGGGTTGAGCTCCTGTTTGCGTGTTTGTGCATTAGTACTGTCCGCTTGGAAATGGGAATTTTCACTCGTTGCTTTGCAACTTGGGCAAATAAGGTAACTCAGGAAGAGGTGCTGAGCTGCTATTAAATCCTTTCCATAAAATCTGGATAGTTTTAATACTTAATAGACCTTTCACTTCCTACAGGCGTTGGAACTGGAACAGGGTGGTTTTCTGCACTCTTCATCCATGCATCAGCATTATGTTTATGCATCAGCTGCTCTTCCCAGTTCTCCATAAGTCCCATATTTCAGAATATATTCCATACAACTTAGGGTATAACAAACATTGCCTTCATTAGGGGGGGAAAAAAAAAAAAAAAAGCAATTTGTGGCAGATTATGGCAAGGTTTGCCCAGGAATCAGAGGAAGCTGAACCAGAGACAGCAGCTCCTGGTTTTATGTTTAAAATACAAGACGTGTATGGGGTGTTATCATTAGGGTGAAACGGCCCGTAGTCAGCAAGGGGTTCATATTTGCAAATACCACAGAGCATTTTATTTCAGGCATAAGATTTAAACTAAACTTTTAGCAAAATCTCCTTAAGCAAGGAGAAGGAAGACAAAATGAGGGTGCTGTTGAAGAAAAGCAACGTATGGTTTGCATACAGGTCCTCTTTCTATACTACATACGCATTGCAGTTATTACAGTGTTTTAGGGACATCCTCCTCAATTTTAGTTATTCAGCAAGACTCTCTCAAATAGCATGTCTGCAGGCACGGAGGAGCAGGGATCCCACACAGTCACTGCACACACCATAGCCCACAACAGCTACCTAAGAGAGATGAAGCATTTGCATTATGAAACTTGAAAGCATTGGGTGGAATGTTTTATCTCTTGTCTGGGAGTCCTTAAATAGTGACGACTGGGACGCTCAGCTTCGCTGGCCCGACTTTGAATCTACTTTGCCTCCCTGTAGTCAATATTGACGCCACCACCATGGCCCAGAGCACGGGAAAGTGCTGAAGAAGATGCAGGTAGCTGCAACTACGCTACGGTTTTGGAGGAACACGGTTCTAAAACATACATGTAGTTTGAATCTGGCTTCCTCTATAATCAAAACATGTTGTTTCATCTGCAAAACATCAAGAAGCTCAGAACAATGCTTACGCTTTTCCACCACAATGGTGCAGCAAAAACTGTTTTAGGAAATCCAAAAATGACTAAGACTGCATTCATTTCTCTGCACCTGCTTTGAAGCATCAACAGGCTTGTTTACAACATCAAAATTCCCAAAATACTTACTTGTGGATGAAACAAGAATCCCGGGGAAGGTCTCAAGTATTTCTCTTTTAAAGCTTCCAGTGGGTCAGTTAACTTTCTTTTCTCTACTCTGTAAATGTTAAAATTAGATTTGCTTGTGATGAATCAGCCTCAGATAATAATAATTATACAGCTACTCATGTTTAAAATAGTCAATTATACATCAAGTAATTTGTTTCTCAGAGATAACGGTAACAGATAAGGAAGTACAGTCAACTCTCCATTCCCGCACACAAGTCATTACTGCGGGTGGGGGCTGTGAATCGCCATTAAAGGGAGGTTATACCATTTACATAGGAAATAATCCCATTTCAAAAGAACGGTAATAATTCTAATAGGAACCAATGACTAACTACTGAGCACTTTTATGAAGAACTAAGGCAACTGAGTGTGCTCTCCACTCAGAGGAGAGGAATTCAAGGCAACAGGAGCCTTGGGCAATGGGTCCCTTCTTGTCTGCCCGTGCGAGACATCGCAGCCACCATCCTGGAACTCTCTCCTCGTGCACGCTCAGCCGGCCGTGCACAAGCAGGGCGAGAAACGCGGGCTTGTAGGAACACAGCGAATCTGCTATGCCTGCAACAAAGACTGCGATCAGCTCATGTGGGCATTTAGGCAGCGACACGTAGTGCGGATAATTCAGAAGCAGTGTGGAAATTTGAGGTTTTTCCTTTTTTTGTTACTGATGTGGAGGGTTTAAGGGACAGATCCTGTTGTCCGTATGTAGATGTAACTCATGGCAAAGGAAGGCTCGGTAACAAGTGGCCTTGTGCTACACTGCCAGAATTTGTACAGATTTCATTAGTTTGTAACGCAGGACCATAAAACACGGATCATTATTTCCACTGCTTCAGGCATTTAAAATGAGTATGACGCAAAGAAAACCTATGGTCTAATACAGTTATCAATCTGGCATGAATAAAACCATCTCAGTAAATAGTATCATATCCTGTTTCTTCATAATGCATACCTGTTGTCGTATGCAAGAGCATTGTCCAAAAACTGTGCCCATAGCATTTCTTTTTCAGATAAAGTAATAAATTAACATCATTGACATGGCAGTAACCTTTTTTTTTTTTTTTTTAAACAATAGGCTGTAAAATCAGTCATTTATATTACAGATAAATATTTTTATGGCTAATATTTCTCTAAACTAATTTAGATGCACAGCTTTGGTTGGTTACAGATATACGAGCAGAAAGGCAAAGGGCAAAGAGGGGTTGACATACACAGGATGCAGGTGAAATCCAGATGCCAGTGAGATCTCTCAGCACTACTGGGAAACACCGAGGGGTCAGGATTTTACCACTGGCTTTTAAAACCTCAGCTCACTGACAGTGTCTGCTTGTGCACTCGTCGAACCCATGACAAGGCTCCCATTGATTTCACAAGGTAGATGAGATTAACTAGCCCACTGCTTAGGCTTTGTACGCACAAGGACACCGTGCCTTCAATTACATTAATGATACGCCTGGGGAAATCAACCCATTGCTCAAATAATGGTAAAAAAGGGCAGAAATCACTCTCGATTTCCATACTTTTTATACACCTCAGGACAAATTTGTTTCTTTGTTGTATTTACAAGATACTCCTATTTAATTCAGGAGGAATTAGAAAGGTGGTGTACAACTGGCAGCCTGGTGAGACGCCCCGTAATTTCCAGGGGGAGGCAGAGGGCAGTCAAGGCAAGTGGGCAGCATTTTGGAAGAAAAGGAATTTGGGGCAAACCAGTGATGTCAAATACACAGTAAACACACAAACATTCAATACTGACGCCAAGTGGTTTCTGGGTAAGAGAATATATTCAACTTCTGCATGTCAAGCTACGCAGGTTAAACTAACGACTCACTGCAACGAGGGCAGTCATGAAGACTTGCTAATTGCAGCATTACCAGACCCGGGAGGCGGTGTGCGCAGGCCAGCATGCAGGCTGGGCCATCCCATGGTGGGATGACACCTCCAGGGATGGTAGGAAGGGAACAGGGTTGTCCTGCATCTGCGGGCAGGTGGCCCCGGCAGACCTAGCTGCCTGTACCAAAGGATGCCAAACGGCAGCAGATAGTCCATTACCTGTAAATGGGATCCATAAAGAATGGGGTGGGCCTGGCGTGCTGCAGGGAGGACTCCGAAGCTTTCCTTTGCTCGAGGTCGCCTCCTTTCTTTTCTCCAAAGACGTGGTTTTTCCGAGGTTCGGCTTGTTTTGTGCCGCTGGCTCGACTTCTGCTGCCCATGCTGAGATCTAGAGGCTGGTCCTGGCTTGCTGCAGAGGGGGCTGCTGGCTTTGAGGGTATGGGAGTAAGTGGCTTCTCCTCCTTACGCTTTATGGTGAGGTCAAAGGGAGACTCAGAGCTTCCCTTTGGGATCTTCTTTATTTCACTGGGTGATTGGGGCTCCACTTTCAAGGGTAACGGTCTCAAGTCTCTATCAGGAAATGGATACATTGATTGAGAGAATGCTGGAAAAAACGGGAGGGGAAACATGGAAGGGTAAGGTAAGGCTCCGACTTTTTTGTCTTGCAGCCCCACAAGTCCTGTTGAACCAAAGTACTTTTCAGCAATAGAAGCAATAGCCTTTATAGAATCATTCACCGCTCCTGACACCGCAGTCTGCTCCTCTAAGGATGGTGAGAAAATGGAATGATTGCTGTGGTCTTTCTTATTATTTATTGAAGCCAGGCTCTGCAGAGAGCTTACTTTGTCTTTGAACATTTTACCATTTTCTTTATATTTCTCTTTCTCACTTTCAATGTCACTTTCCAGATCAGAGCCCGAGGTGGTTTCCAGGTCACTGCCACTGGGGGTACTGACATCGTCAAGGTCAAGGTCACTACTCTCTGACTGGTCACTGAGTTTCTCATGCGGCCTCTCTTCAGAGGACCTCTCTGGTTGAAGCTCCACTGGCTTATTCTCCCCTACTGATGGTTGTTTATTTAGTGCCTTCAAAATATCCTGGGTGGCTGGCAGTATCTGAGGATTTGTCATGAGGGGACTTTGACTTTTGTTTGTCTGATCTGCGCTCGGTAGTCCTTTAACAGGAGAACTAGTAGGTAGCAAAGGTGGCCTGTGGTACAAGCCTGAAGGAAACAGACCAGGGAAGCTAAAAGAAAATCCAGGAGCTGTTGGAAAGGTAAGACCAGCAGGATGCCTATTGGCTCCAAAATAGTCAGCAAGGCCCGTATTTGCATGATTCATATTAACCATGGACGTTTTATCCATAGCTGGGGTTCCAGGAAGTGAAATGCCTTGGCCAAAAAATCCTCCTGCTGCAAAATGGTTCTTGCCCTCACAAAATCTCCTGTGTTTATTTAAGGAAGACGTAGTGCTGAACATTTGTCCACAGTCTTTGCACTTGATTTGGGTTCTGCAATCAGCATGCATGCGCTTATGACGACAAAGGTTTGAAAACTGAGTATAGGATTTATGGCAGACCTCACCTGTATGTAAACAACAACAACAACACATCTCAGGCTTTATGATAATCGACCCCAACCTCAAGATTTTGCAAGTAACACCATTTTTTTTACCCGCCAACTGTCAATTAGGAAGCTGTAAGGAGAAGTCTGGGTGCACAAAAGTACAAAAAGCTATTGTACTTTTCCAAAGCAAGGCATCCGAGCAGACAAATGTCTAAAGACAGCACCAAAACCCGCTCCAGCAAACCAGAAAAGGTCTGAAATCACTAAAAGACAAAGCTTCCTTGCTTGCTTTTTGCATTTCACAGTGTTGCATATCCAGTACCGTTATTCCATATTGCATTAGCACCCAGAGCCCGACCAAGAGCCACGGCTCGGTGCTGTAACACCGTATGAACCCATGGTGCTCCTGCGCGAGCAAGTACTTGTGTCTTCAAATGACATTCATTTAAGTCGCTATTCGCATGTGGAAAGTTAGTCATTAAAATAAATATTTGCAGGACAAGACAGGACATAGACACAGCGACCTCACAGAGCTTTCAGTCTGCAAGACCACAAGGATATGAAAGAGGTGAAGGAGGAGACAACCAGGTATTTCCAAGTGCATAACCTTATTAACAAACAACATTTTTTTTTCCACCTACAAGTAAGAATTTAATCCCTTGAAAGTCCAGGCTAGAGCCTGGGTTACCTCAGTCTAGTACTCCCAAATGTCCAAACCATTTCTATTTATATAATGCACACAGTCCCTACAGGTGCCTGGGATGCTCTAACTCTAAATTCCACAACTAAGTAACTTTACTAGTCTTAATATTGCTTATTTGTCTCTTGCACATGAAAAAAATACACTGTATTTCACCAACAATTTCCTTGAAGAATGCAGCTGTATTTATTTGCATGTCTGATGCTCAAAACAGCTCGATGGATTTCCTTTCAAACTCCTCTGGGATGAGAACAGCTTCAGCCTCACAAAAGAAGCACTCGGAAAAAGCCTGAAACCACGGAGGGGAGGAGATCTACCTTGAGCTCACGGGCTTGATCTAGCCTGCAGCACTTGGCATGTCCGAGCACGGCTTCCAGCAACCATTTTCAGTAGCAGGAGGCTGAAAGTGGTCCCGGTGGTGCTCTGCACCACCGGGACCACTTTCAGCCTCCTGCTACTGAAAATGAGTGAATCGCATTGAAGCAAATGGGATTTTGCAGGTCCCTGATTTTCTGGCTGCTGCAAACCTTCGGGAGGAGATTGAGGCAGCAACCGAGTTATAGGTCTGCCAGTTAAAATGTGGTTGGGAAGAGGATAACTTCTAGCTCCCCAGTGCCTTTTTATTTCTCCTTTCAGCATCCTTTGGACAAGCAGGGGCATCGGGCAAGTCCCAAGGCTCCACAATGTCTTGCTCTCTTCATTATGCTAAAATTTGTCTGTACCTCTGCACTACCTTGCCCCTAGTAGTATCAGCTCCAGCCTTGTTTAAAAAGGCAGCAGCATTATCAGTAAGCAGTGTTATCCCTCTGTAATAAATCCTTTTTTTTTTTTCTTTTCCCCCAGCCAGGAAAAAGCATGTGGCCACTTTATTTTTATTTAATTTGTGTTATATCATAAGCTCTCATCTTTCACACATCAAAGCCACACAACAATACACATTGTGTATTCTGAGGCCTTTTTAACAATCATTTTCATGATTTGAGACAGACTGACATAATTTACAATGGCTCTATTTTAAGCCTGCAAAGGAAACTGAATTGAATGTATCTCATCCTGCGCTCTTGGTTCCCATGAACCGCAATCACGTCCTCTAACTTCCACTCGCACCGGGGCCTGCGCTAACCTTCCTGCTCCTCTAAATCTCTGCCCTTGAGAAACTTGACCACTTGTTGTCATCTCTTAACTGTTTACCTCTTCAGCGGGCTGCTTCATATCTCAGCAACAATGCTCCTATTGTTCGAGGGCCTGATCCTGCCTGATCCACCCGTTTTCCCTGTTCACATCCCATTGACATCCCAAGGAAAATTCGTGGGGTAAAGCGTGCAGAATTGGGCCCAAACACAGGAAATTTGCAATGTGGTAATTCAGGAAGAATGTTTGTTGCGGTGTATCAGTTACTGTTCCTGCTGGAAATCTTCATTCAGAAGGAAAGACAAGAAAGAAAAGAGCAAAAATAAAAAATAAAATGAAAAAGGAAGAAGTAAAAAGATGAAAGGAAAAAGACAAGAAGGAAGAGAGAGGAGAGGAGAGGAGAGGAGAGGAGAGGAGAGGAGAGGAGAGGAGAGGAGAGGAGAGGAGAGGAGAGGAGAGGAGAGGAGAGGAGAGGAGAAGAGAAGAGAAGAGAAGAGAAGAGAAGAGAAGAGAAGAGAAGAGAAGAGAAGAGAAGAGAAGAGAAGAGAAGAGAAGAGAAGAGAAGAGGAGAAAAGAGGAGATAAATTATTCCAGCTCTTTGAAAATGCTTGATTTTCTCTGTATAAGTACTTTCTTTTCTTGGAAAATATTTTATTTCCCTATTTAATATACAACTATTTTTTATTTAATATAGAACTATTTGTTGTTTATTTCTTGCAGTATGAAGCTCTGACTTTTCTTTTATTTTCTCCTATTTTTAGCCTGATTGCAGACATAAGGTTTCTGCTCCCACAAACGCAAGTCACCTCTGTACTTCACGGCACAGGATCAGGCCCCTTACCTTCACTCTTGAGGTCTTACACAACCCCCCTGCCCTGCTCCCATCAGGTTGATCACAGAAACCAAAACTAAACTGCCCCAAATGGTACAACTCAAGTGCCATTCCCATAGGTTTGCACAAGCTTCACCTTGGATATTACGGGCCAACTCCCCTCCTTGTGTAAAGCAGGATAACTCTTATCAACACTGATAGAGTCATGCCTAACATATAGCAGCAGAACATCAGACCATATATATTTTTCCAGAAAAAAAAAATATCTCAAATGCAAGGCTAGGCTAATGTATAATTAAAAATAAATCATGTTTTGTGAACTTTTGATCTTCTACCAGGTTGGCTTGAGGGCCTGCTCCTTATTCACATGCCTATTAAATATAACGCTTCACTCAGGTAGGCCAGAGTGGTAAGCGGGTGAAAAGGGGTGTATTGGCACAGATTTGGTCTTTCTAAATTTTGGGAAGTTCTCCCTTAAAGAGTATTGATATTCTACTCCCGAGAAAAGCAAAAATACGCTCTTACAATTGAGAGAGATCCTTACAAACTACTAAGGGAGATGCAAATTAATCATTTGACTAAGTATATTTTATCTTGGTTTTAAAACTAAATTAAACCAATAATGGCAATACCATTAAAATATGTAAATATTTATTATTATAACCAATTAACAGTTGTACTCAGGACTTTAAAGTTGTTTAAAACTATTTAATGAGGTGCTGCTTGCTCAAGGTGCCTCTTGCATTTAACAGGCAGTCTATTCAATCCACGGGCTGTCAAGGCTGGCAAATAATTTTGGGTCCAGGTCTGAAGCCCTTACTCCCCAGAGTAGTCTTACTCTTGGGGATCGTTGCCTGAAGGGTGTAACGTGACATCAGTGAAGCGCACACCCAATGCCCCGCTGATTTTGGAGGAGACTGTGTCTGAATTGATTGCGTCACCTCGACCTCTGTGATATTCCCAGGAGCCAGGACTCCAGATAAGTTCATGTTGTAAGATCTACCTCTTTTTCATCATATGACTTTTACTTCCAAGTAAAGCTTTGCTTAAACTTTAGTAGACGGGGGACGGTTATCAACTTTAATTGCTTCCATGTATCAAAGCAACAGAAGCTGGGTTTGATTTCTCCTATTGCACCTTATTACAACCTTTAAACCTCAGCGCCACACTTTTAAGCAAATAACTTGTAAGGGAAACGTCCCTCCTTGCAGCTTTTATTGCTCTACAGTCTCCAGGTTTAACACAAATTCCCAATCTGGATCCCAAATTGCAAAAATTCATCTCATGCCTATGCACACTCTGTACCACGATTGTCTCCGGACCCCAAATTAGCCAGCAGTTAAGTTTGCATATTTTATGCTTATTAAAAAAATTACTGTTAAGTACTATTTTGAATATGTTCGGTCTATTATGGCATGTGGTTTCTATTTGGAGAGGCTGGAGATTTTGCGAAGGCAGTGAGTAATTACCTTAGTGTTGGTGAGTTTTCACTCAAGCTTGGGCGGTGTACTGTAATAAGAGACAGTTGCCATAAACAGACTGGTACGAGTAAATCATAGTGTGTGGCCTTCTGGTGGAAAACAGATATCTCCTTTAGGTGACCCTACCTCCCTCCCATGGCTCTGCAAAGCCTACTGAACATGTGGTCTCTGAACCCTTTTGTTCTGCAATTACATGGCTGTTACTCGTAGGCTGCTCAATGGGTTTTCATCCCTCACACTGTACGTAGGAAGAATACTGGTTGCTGGTTTGATTTATCAGAATAAATAGTAACAAAGAGCGTTTGAGAGATTATTTCATTTATGAGAGGTGCCACTTACAGACTTTTATGTTGGGGATTGCAACGAGACCATCTGAAGGCTCCCCACCTAGCCGGAAGTTGCTGTTTTCTAATAATTATAATCTTTAAGTGCAATTACTTTACTTGTAATCAGGTTTAAAATTATTAGCGATATTTATTATTGGATATAGTTATATATTTTCTCATTGAAGAAGCCCAAACTGAAAGTATTATCTAACCCAATGGTAGGTATAGAGATTTCAGACACATGAGTCTTTCAAGCCAATACACCTCTTCTGGAGGAATTATCTTAGCGCATGGCTGCCGCTTTGGGTGTGGTGGTGATATTTTGGTAAATTATTGTTGAAAGCAGCAAAAGATTAAGAAGTTTAGCGGACAAGTAGGGGAGGTGGTCACAAGGTGCCTTTCAAGCCATAGCAGGTGCCTGAAAAGACCGTGGTGGAGATTAGCACTACCCAGAACAATACTCTTAAATATTTTCTGCCTCTGCTTCCCTGGTGAAAGGGAGAGAAAGCAACCTGCAACGTTACTGTGCACCCAGCTTCCCCATCTCCTAGCAGGATCTGGCGCAGCAGTAAATGCAACCCGTGAGACTTTGAGGATCCGATTTATAGCCCAGTACAGAGCCAGGCCCACATACGAGGCAAGTTTTATTGCCGGAGCAGCTGTTGGCGAAGATCTAATAGCTTAACTCAATACTGAAAGTTGGGGCATGCAAAGGAGCTTCAAGGAGGGCGGCAAGCTGCTCCAACTGAAATTCACTGCCTCTAAGGTTTCTTTTCCAGCTCCAGCAAGAGTCATGGCATCTGCTGTGGAGTCTCTGTGGCCCGAAATGAACTCCTCAAGCAAAGCAGCCTTCCAGGTACTGCTGGCTCTGCCTGATTCCCAGCGCGTCCCAACTGTGGTGGCAGCCGCTGCCACCCTTCCCTGCCCACCCCGGCAGTGCCGCCTCCTCCCCCGTGCCAGCACGGCCGCTGCCCCGCGCAGCGGGGCCCGATCCAGCACAGGGCACAGCGCAGGGGGCTGCAGCCCGTACAGAGGAGCGGGAAGGAGAGCAGCCAGCTTCGGCACGGTGCAAAGTAATGAGGCCGCAGCCGCCGAGCCTGGCACGGCTCCTTGTCGTTAAATCCTGCTCCCCGCTTGCTCTTTGCATCTGAGCGTGGAAAAATACCACAGGGACAACAGGTACATTTATACAGCATGCAGCATCTGCCTGAAAAGGAGAATCGCAGGAAAATAACACTTAGCATTGGACTAGGAATTACGCATTTAATAACTCACAGCCGCCGTGAAGCCAGCGGGAAATTCAAAGGGAGCATAACACAACCTCCTGCTTCCAGATTACGCTGCTTTTCAACAAAAGAAATAACACTTAACCAAAGACGTTTAGTTGAAGACTTACATATAAAAGGTTTGACACTGCTGTGGATGTGTTTATGTTGTTTGAGGCCTGAAGAAGTGGCAAAGGTTTTGCCACACTCTGGACAAGCGTGAGCACGAGCCCCAACATGCTGGGAACGAATATGCCTCTGAAGGTTGCTGGGGTCCGTGAAAACCTGCTAGGAAATGAGTACTGATTAACCAAGAAACTTAACTGCGGAAGAAGCCAGTTATTACAAGCGTCTTTTAATATTTGGTGGATCTGTTAACCCCTTTGCAGCTGCTGCAGCAGATGCATTTGACCCTGCCGTTAGAAATTGTGCTTTTGAGGTCACGGACTTCACAGAAAATGAGTCAAAATGTGGGGGCTTGAAACCTCTAAGCATTACTGCAATAGAAATACTTTATAGCGACAACCGAGCGCGGGATAGTAAGAAATCCTGCACGTCGTCCTAGCCCCCAGGGCTTGATTGCATCTTACAAGTGTCAGCTCAATATAAAATTCCCCTTACTGTAGCAAATTTACTTAAAAACAAGAAAGTCCTCATGCAAAAGGCCCAAGCTTTGGGAATCTGGTAAAAAGCAGTGCAGAGCCCCACATCCTATACAAATAATCTACACAGCAAGCCCAGTGCTGGGAAGTGATAAAAATGCTCTGGAGATGAGACAGTTGCGCTCACTTAGTGCAGCTGGGGCTCATCGCTATTTCTTATTTTGATTTATATTGCAGCAGTGTCCTGAAGTTTCTGGTCCCAAGGGCTGGCGCACAGCCTGGGGACCCATCCGCCCTGCATTTCCCCGGGGTGTCTTGCCCTTCGGTGGTCCTCTTACACCCCACCAGTCCTTGCAAGGTGCTGAGCCCTGAGCTCGGGGATGCTCAGCATCCTGCATCAGCACTCAGTTCAGACTCCACAGCCATTTCCAAATCAAAAAGGGTAGAAAACTAACATATATATAAAATAGAAGTGTAAACCCTTCAGAAACCATCTGGAGCATGGCAGAAGCCCTACACCCTCCTGCGTCCCGGCCCTGGGCATCCCCACTTCCATGCTCTCGCACACCCAGCAGCACGAGAAGCTCCAGGCAGCCCACAAATTCACTGTACCTTGGCACAGTTTTCACACTCGTAGTGCTTCCCGCTGTCATGCGACATTTGGTGACGTATCAAGTTGGACTTCCAGTTAAAAGCTTTGGGGCACTGGTCGCACTTGTACTCCCTCTCCTCGCTGTGTGACAGCATGTGCTTCTCCAGGCTGTGGAAACAAGAACAGGGCTCAGTGAGGTCCCATCCACACACATGGGTTTATCAGAGGTTTGTAGTAAGAGGAGACAGTAGAGCACGTAATTACAGCAAACAAATTTAAAACTTCCCAAAGGCCCAATCCTGACAGACCCAAGTCCTTTGAGTACCAGGCTCACCCCAGGCGGGAGGCAGAGCATCCTCCTCCCTGCCAGAATAACACATCCTCTCACGTTTTGCCAGGCCACTTGCAAATGCTCCAGGAGATGTGGCTGCCGTTGCTCCCCAAGGAGATTATTTCACACACCTCTCAGTATTTCACTCTGGTAATTCTTCCCTGCAGTCTGAATTATTTTTACCTTATGACTTTCCCTCTAAACACACCCTGGATCCCACCACCTGACATAACTCCACTGCTTTGATGGGAGTCAATTTTTCTTACAGCACGAATAGATGAGGAGTAACTCCACTGGAGTAGGACAGGATGAGCATAAGAAGCCTCTAGATATAGTACACTACGACTGAAGTTCTACTTGATTACTATTAACTATGTTCAATTGCATAGCTGTTTATTCATTCATTTCTTAGTAGTTTATTCAGTCTATTAGTAGGGTATTCGATCTCCACCTAATTTCTGTCACACATCTTTGAATTCATTTTCATCTCTGAATTTTCTGAATTCCTGCTTTATTATTCATTTGTAGCAAATATTTATTTTTAAACACCTGTATTGCTTGGTCACGTACAGAGTTGTAATTCACACTATTGCTTGAGGAAAGATCACTACGTAATCTAAGAGTCGATTCACAGAAAAGCCACTGGAATCTGGGATTTTTAGCCTGGGATGCCAAACTGGATCAATCCTTCCTCACGTGAAGCTCCCACTGATCTCTGCTGAATCAGTGGACAAAACGTGCTGGGTTTACAGTCTCGTTTGGGTTGTGCAGCCCAAATAGCAACCTCCATTCTTAGCCACAGGTAATGGAAATCCTTTCACCCTGCGGATGCTCTTTACTTCTACCCCTCTCAGTCTCCTTCCTTCGGGGGAAAAAAATAACTCTGGCTTCCCCTCCTAATACTTCTATAACAATTGACTATCCATCATGCACTGGTAAACAAATTTGCTGTAAGACCTAGAAAGATTCTTGTCCCCGGCTCTGGCACCAGGTCCCCGACGCCTGCTGCAGCTACGTGATCTGCCACCAGCACCAGGCAGTCCTGGTCCTCCAGATCTCCATCTTCCTGCTCAGCTCTTTCTCCATTTAATTACGCACACCCTCAAGCATGGCTCGTTCGGGCCTTTTGTTTTATATAATCTGGATATAGCACACTTTGGTACTTTTTTGCTGTGAACTGTCTTTGTGGTGTATTAGCCTTTCAATAATTCAAGAGTTCAGAGAACGACTGCATTCTCTCTCATTTTTCACTCTTTCTCCCAGTACTGCCCATCTATTTATGATGACTCATTCTTTGTTTTCTGCCCTTTCTCTTCAATATTTAATATTTTAAGCTAAATTTACATTTGCTCAATGATTCCCGTATGTTAGATATGTTAGGTATCATCCTCTGGTTCACAGGCAGAAAAGAACTTTAACGCCAAATAACTCACAACGTGGAAAAATGTTACAGTCCAGACTCCTGCCTCACCCACGCTGCTGCAACCCTTTCAACTTGATCTACCTACATCAGCCCCTTCGAATCAATCACTCAGACTGAAAATTAGACACACGGAGCCACATGCTGCTCACCAGCAGCCGGTGAGTAAGACCTTGTGCTGCACAAATTCCCACTCAGCAGGGTTGACCTAGTACGCAGGGAGCAATGTTTGGCACATCGTGGCTTTAATTTTGGTGCCATTAATTTTGCAGAAGCGTTAAGGATCAGGTCATACAACACACTGATCTGAGATGCCCCCACAGGACACCGAGCCACCTCCGCTCCGTCAACAGGAGCCAAGGAGTGTCTGTGTTTTGGGAGAGCGGGCTCCATCTTGCAGAACCAGCACCAGAAGCATCCAGGAGCAGTTGTCCAAAGGGGCTGACCCTGGGCATGCACAAATCCGTATTAACCTCTGACAGACGCCACAATATCCTAAATCATGGACTAGTAAAGATTTCTATGAAAATGTGAACCCACAAAATACTCTAAATTGATGAGTCAATATTTAAGGGGCATATGATTATTAAGCAATGTAAATAAATGCACTGCTGTCCCTAAAAGGCAGTTAATAGTCACTTAGGTTGTGCCCACACAACATGGAGAGGAAAGAAGACACTATGGGAGTGTGGGACCTGTGCTACAGACTCTGGCTGAAAGCAAGAGACACTGCCCGGGTCTGCTGCTGCTATAAAGTGCTTCCTAAGAGCAGGATCTGGCCCTGGATTTTGCTTCTGAGATATCTCAGCATCACTATCAAATGCTGGCTGAGGTCAACCTTCCTCCATCCTGAAAACATTAAGATGTGAAACTGCGAAGGATGGGCTGCAGAAGCTCCTGTGCGCTCTCAATATCTGTCAGGAATTTGCAAAATTTGCTGTAATCTGCACACCATAATATGGTATTTTAAGTGGCCACAAACATGATAGTTGACAGGAAATATGTAAATGATCTTCAGCATATAAAAGTTGTACTTTCTTCTTACTTTCTATGCAGATTTCGGGTACATATGCACTGGGTCTATCCATTTAAACAGCCAGATACAGATAAGAAAAAGATGAACCCCAATGTTTCAAGACAGTACGGTTATAAATATACATTAACATACAGACATATATATATATATATAAAAACATCTAGAACTTGCCTTTAGCTAGTACAGCTTGTGTGCAAAGATAAAATTGGTCACATCACTGAACACCTCTCAGAGATGTTCTATGTTATTTCCACCTAAAAATAAGGAGCCCAGACCTTACTTCACCCGAACTACAATCACTCCTCTGGTTTCACTGCAACCAGCCCAGTTCATGCCAGCTAACGATCGGATTATCAGAAGATCCAGTTCCTAATTTAAGGTCCCCACTAAAGACTTCCAGGTAAGGGCTAAATTCCTGATTTATTGAGACTCCTCTGATTACTATGCCATAAAACACCAACTGGCTCTGAAGTCTTATTCATCTGCACCTTTGGTTTGTTTAGAAGATGAAGGCATCTGCCCTGGCTGATGCCCTGCACAATCTGACTGAAGCCATTACAGAATTTGCCTCATTCAATCCCATTTTAAGCATCTACTCCTACCTTTGTAAGTCTGGGAAGACTTGATCACACTCTTTACACTCCTGGATTTCATGCACGTCCCGAAGGTCATTCTCATTCTCGAGCTTTTTCTGGAAGTCCTCCTCCACCATGGAGAAGGCGGAGTGAGGCGTGCTGCAGGGGAACTTCTGGTGGTCTACGAGTTCAGCCTTGGACTCAAAGAGCTGGTCACAGTCCTCGCAGCGATACTGGCGCTCCTCTGGAAGACAAACAGGTTGGTCACAGGGAGACCCCATCAGGAGTTCCATGACAGTGTGGTTAAATAAATGGCTATTCAGTGACAAAGAGAAGAACCTCAAAAGAAACAAGAATACCTTAGATCGCATTGTAATAATGCTTTAATTCTACAATATATGACAGTGCAATACTACCTGTTAGCTGCCTGCGTGACATCCAACAGGGATTCCTAACACTGGCTTAGGACAAAATTCAGTGTTTATATATGATCCTAAATGGGGCTATACAGGGTCTAAGGTGGATATCCAGCAGAGGCTGCCAGTCTCTGCCTTTCTGAATGAAGGAGACAACCTTAGACATGAACATCAGCATCTAAAATAGCCAAAAGGGCGTTTACAGAGTTTTAAAAAGTCTCTTCATTTCCGTTAGAGTTCTTTTCCAGCACCCAACCCTGTTCAAAGTAAGCCAGAGACATGAAGTTTGGGTAATGAAGACAGGGGTCACAATGTGTTTCTTGCTGAAAACTAGTGTAGAAGATCACTAGAGTGTCACTTTGGAGGGAATATTGCATTCCATTAATTAGTAATTCCTGCAAATGAATAGATTAGCTGAAAAAAATCCCCAAAAGCACTCTTGGAGAAGAGCACCCTGTGGTATTTTTTTCTGCTGGATTTTCTACTGATGGTCATAGAAGGAGCCAGACGCCCTGGTTCCAGATATATGTGCCCGGGGGCTCTGAGTCAGAAAGACACTGAGGAGTCTGGCTGAAATCTCAAATGCATGTAGTTGGTTGCTACTTGACAGTTGAGTTGATGCAGAGAAAGCATCACAGGGCTCTGTTGCCCACTGTCCACAAGCAATGCTTTGGCTCAGTCTGCTTCTAAATAAGCCCTGTGGGACATATTCCTGTAGATGACTGCAGAGATTTCCTCTGGTGTCGTTTATGCAACAGCGACTTGACCACTGCTCTAAATGTACAGGCGGCTTTAAGAACGTGCAGCCCTTAATACTGGGAAAACCCCTGTGTACTGACTCCAAATCCCTGAGAATTGGTAAAATGTCCACGCTGGCATAAACTGCAACCTAATGGGCATCAAGCAGATATCCTGCACCCAGCCCCTGCGGTGGCTGTATAACCCACTGCTCAACAGGCAGCAGAGCAAAAGGAGTTTCTGGAGGTGGGGGATGAATCTGAGCAACAGCTCAGGAGTTTCAGACCCAGAATCTGTGCATCGGATGAGTAATGAATGAGCTCCAATGTTCTCACAAGTGACAGCAACATTAAAAACTTGAGATTTTCTCTTTTTAAGAGGACAGAGTAACAGTTGTTTGGCTAAGAGGCAAAAAATAACCTATAATCAGGGTCCATACAGGTCCTGTCAGAGCAGCACAGAGATAAGGACATGAACTCTTGTTCTCCTTTTGCAATGCCCACAGAATGATCAAGTTTCAATCTTGAAACCTTACTACTGCCCTCAGTTATATCTGCAGACCTTTGTTTCTGCCAGGGAGGTTCGAGTAAGTGAGGGTAAAACCTGAACAACATTAGGAGTTGCAGGGACACGATGCTGAGAAATATCAACTGTGCAAAGTAGAGCTTGCTAGATTAGCAGGTACAAAAATCAACACTGAATGAAGGTACGCTCCTGGTTAGACCAGGAGTGATGAAGAAAATAAACAGATAGTCCCCAACGCCAGTGCTGGCATCGCCTTTGAGAGCAGGCCCACCCTTCAGAGGGGGTGAAGGAGTCGTGATAATATTAGACTAATCTATTCACCAAACAGCTTTCAGAGAAATAGAAGGGCAGAAGATAGACAAATACAACCATGGCCAGCTCTCCTCCCTGGCTAATGTGAAGCCGTCCTGGATTTCAAAAAGATTCCAATGGAGGAGAAATCTCCCTAAATTTTTGCTTAATTTCAATGATACTTTCTATTAGATTAGACAGTAAGAAGTGGCTAACCATGAATGTCTGGAGCCATTGTTTCATGCGAATAATCTTCACTCTTCATGAACAGTAAGAGCTCCTCCCCTGGTTCAATATCTGCTACCACCCTGTAGAATATCTGGAAAGAAAAAAAAAAAAAGAAAAAAAAAGAATAAAAAAAGAGAAAGCAATGTGACTACCACAACAGGCAAAGAGGCATAAACCGCTGCCGGTGAGTATTACAGGATCAAAATCGCGTGGCCAGACCCTGCCCCGGTGTGGGTGCTGGCTGCCGTTTGCTGGAGAGGTGCCGACTTTGACTACGGCAGGTCTGCTCCTTCCAGCCCCGAAGCCGTTGGGGCTTTGGGCTCTGCGAGGATAAAAAGGATGATTGCTTTCAACAGCCTCTGCTGCAAAATGAGCTGTGTGATGACTGCAAATATCACCAGCAATTTACATGCTTAGTTGTACCAAACCCACATACAAAATTCCCATAAAACACATCCCTGAGTGACCCCTGAGGGACATAACCCCTGTTGCACTGGGAAAAGCTACTAAAACCATCCTGAGAAGATGCTGCTGATTAAACCGTAGGCATCCAACACCCCCCGTTTCAATCATCTATGCAGCCCAGAAAGCTGTGAGGCTTATACAAACCAGCACGCCTGGTTATTCCTTAGCTTCAAACGGGAATCAAAGGAAAAATCAGTCCTGGATGAAGAAATGCTGCCAGCAGCCAAAACCGCTGGTGGTGACCCTGGCCGGTGGCACCTGGTCCCTGCACAGGTGACATCGGGCTCCGTGCTTGTCATTGCGAAGGAGCCCGGCGGACAAGCAGGGAGCTGCTCCCTTGGGTCCGTGCACCCAGAGCAAGTGCGCGCCGGCACCGCGAGGCTCTGCCACAAGGAAATTCCCAAAATCCATCTGGCTGCTTTCTGTCTCAGCAGGAAATGTGAAGAGCACTAAAAAGCTCCACGAAGCAGCTCAAATAAATATTGGTAACTTCCTCAGGCCTTGTTAAACAAAAACACATGACAGCTATGTTTCCTACGCTAAAAAATGATGCTTTTGCCTTTTCTCAGTCTGATGTATTTGTGAAGGTTTTGCTCTCAAACTCTTAACTCTCAATACTCATTTCAGTGCACTGGGAGAAAGGCAGACTATCACTTCCACTGCTTAAAATCAGACACACGTGTTTGTCACAAGGTAGGTACGGGTATCTAGAGATGCGGAGTATTTTCCTTGCCAGGTCCCACGTGAACCATCACCCATCAGGTGGCCCCGGCAGCCAAGCACATACCGATGTCCTCCAGGAGGTGGCCGTATAGCCTAATCGTTTCTTTCCACACAAGCGGCCTTTGCCCACAGATATGGGCTAAATACCTAAAAATAACTAAGATGCATTTCCTCAGATTTGTTTTCTTTTCTTTGCCTTGTCCCAAAAACTGCTCTGGAGGAGGCGTGCAGGGGAGCGGTGGTGCAGGCTGCTGGGGCCAGCTCGTCCCACCACCTTGGCGCTCGCCCCTCTCCAGGTGCCAGAAGCACCGGGCAAAGGCATCGGGCACAAGGTACCCATGCCACAACCTCCCGCTTATGGCTAATTTTCCCCATAAAAGCCAGGAGAAGGAGTTTACAGGCAGCCTGATCCACCCAGGCTGCACCTCCCTCCTCTTCCATGCCACCCTGATCGAACCGCCGGCTGGGTCTGCTTGGGCTTGCCATTTTTACCCCTTGTCGAGGGGATTTTGAAGTCCACTGAGTATTTTAGAGGGCGCAAGGGGCCAAGAGAGCTGTGGCAGAGCCTCGTGCATGTCTCTTCACGCAGCTGGGCGAATGCCTGGTACCACAATCCCCTCCGGAGCCGATGCTGCCACTGGTGTCGAAGGACGCGGGGCTGCTGCGTGGGCTTCAGTTGGCTGGGGATGCGGCTGGGGCAACGCAACTCATTTGATCAAAGGCCGAAACACGTTTAAGTGAAGCCAGCTTTTAACTCCCACAAATAAATCTGATGTCAGCGCCACGTCCAGTGAATATTTGCTTTAAGTGATGCTTGTTTTTCCATTTATTAAGATAAATGTATTGAAAACTAGCTTTTTTCTTCCAGAAGTATAATGGCCTCCACACATCTGAAAGGGAAGCTGCAGTCCAACCCGTGGAAGATAAGCCTGGTTGCTGGCTGGCTTTGGGTGGAAATAATAAGCGCATAGCATTGCACACTGACCAGAGAGACTTCTGCAGACACCCCTGCTGCAACAGAACCCATCTCCTGCTTGAGGTGGGAGCAGGATCAGGCCCAGCCCGCGGCCAGGTGGGACCTCAGCCATCTCAGAGGAACCGTGCCAAAGCTCCTGCTGTGTCCAGGACAGCTCTGCCCAGGACTTGCTTCAGTGCTCCCGGGTTTTGTGTCACAGTTGGGTAAACTCAGCTGTTCTTCTGAGGTCAGTGGTGGATCCACACCAAGGAGCGAACAAAAACCACAGCGGAGCCTTCTCCAGTACTTTTCCTGTCCCATCAAAGGTATTTTGATAGACCTTTTCACCTCCCGTCACAAAGTGAGGACACATGGACCGTACACAGGCATAAAGAGGGTCTTGTTTGTGAGGAGCTGTGCTGGGGTGCATCGCTTCTCTTTGGGAAGCCCCGGTACGATGCAGTATCTTTCTTGCAGCTGTGGGACAAACCCCTAACCAGGGTGTAAACTCTGCAGCCAATTGTCCTGTCTGCATTGGCATTTGAAAACATCAGCCGTGATTAAGCTACCCATCAGAAACTACCTGGCCAGCCTCTCTGTACCTCAGCGGGGAGACGAGATGGAGTATGCCCAAAAACCCCGTGGGTTAGGTTGAGGGATGTTTCTTTATTTTGCATCTCAGAACTAACTCCCTCCAAAACAAGGTCCAAGTGACAGATTTCCAGCTCTGGCATTTTCACATCATTATTGAAATACTGACTTTAATTATTATTAAATATAGCTTTTTAAATTTCTGTATGTACAAAAAACCCCCCACCTGCACTAACAGTTTATATACCAGACTGAGTTCGAGTGAGGATCTGAAATAAAACATACTGAACTTTAAACCAAAATGATCGTGTGGGTAAATTTAATCTGATTTTAATAGCTGTCCTTATTACTTCAACTGAAAGGCTTTTTTCTCACTCTTTCCACCTAAAAGCTCCTGGAATTATCCTGTCTGAGAAAAACCAAAAAGCTAACTGTGTCCCAAGGAAATGAACCACGCTGCCCGCGTTCTGAGGCAGCAGCAGCCTACCGAGGGCAGACGGCGAGGGGTCCTGCAAGCCCCCAGATGGGAAAGCTCATAAATCGCCCCCAGCCCTGCAGGTCCCCTCCTGGCTGCCCTTGTTTTGCAACAACAGCAACCTCTACCGCAGGCAGGATTGCTTGTATTAGGAAATGGTAATGCAGAATAAATGGACTTTTCAAGTGCAAAGTCTGAAGATTTCTTGGATGCAATCCTGACCCTACTGTAATTAATGAAAGGCTTTAATTTTCTATCACCTCTTCAGCCAACCGAGCCCGTCTTGTTACCTGACTTTCTTGGGATAACCTGCGCTCCCGACACGCGAGCGTGCACCACTCTGCCTCGAGAAGTGCAGGAAGAGCTGCTGCACGGTAAAGGAACGACCGGGAGGGGGGAAAAAAAAAAATAGAAGCAAAGTCCAGATGCACAATTCACATGCCCTGGGATCAGCGGTGTGTGACTGCAGTTTATATAGAAAGAGCAAAATCGGATCCAGATCTGGAAACACTTTCAAAGTTCAGGGGGTCTGAGGTGGGGAGAAGTTGGGGGAGGCCTAACTCATCAGTCCTCTGTGCCTGCCTACACCGCAGGTCATATATTTATGCTACCGAGCAGAAGTAAAAGCTCCCAAACTGCAAAGCTGTAAAGGGAAAGGGGAGGGGAAAAAAAAAAAAGGAACACACACAATTTACTTTTAAATGGATGAATAAGGCCTCATTGTTATGAATCCCAGTTTACTTTTCCTGGTCAGGCACTTGAAATTTTATTTATGCTTAATAGACTGCATTTGGCATGTGTAAAGATGACAGAAGCGTGAATTATGAACGACCTTCAACCTATTCAGGAAGTTGTAATAATTGAAATAATAGCGAAAACGCACTCCCCGCGAGCTCGGGCTGGGGCCGTGCGCTCGGCTGCCGCCGCCGCCGGCGTGCTTTGAAGTGCCCCGGCCATCCCGCCTGCCCCAGTGAGACCCACACCGCTCTGTCTGAACCCCCCCTCCGCTCCCGTCCAGCGTGCCCTCCAGCCCCCGGGAAGGTTTAACCGAAGGATGCTGGTTTGGGGGGAAAAAGTGACACTTCAGCCACCGCCTGCGAGCAAAGGCACCGGCCGCTACGCGTGTGTCTGTCACGCTCAGCCCCGAAAAGGAGTTTATTCCATTGCACCCCACTAAACCCTTTAGTCCCGTGTACATGAGAGCCTTGGAAAACATTGCGCGTGCCCCTGCGCTGTCTGGGAAATTCAGATTTTAGGGCAGGCGAGGGATGCTGCTCAGTGCTGTTTGTACTTTAACCCTCCAGGCGATGTACTGAACTTACAGCTAGCGCCACGGGGGAAGGTACCGAGCGACTTCATCCTGCACCACGCTGGTGCAAGCGGGAGGACCGAGTGGAGGACCCACTCTGCGTGGCACAGTGGGAAGGAACAGAAGACCCTAATGGTGGAGCGCATCCCAGCAAAAGCCTGGTGAAGCCCACCAGCGCCCACAGAGCCCTGCGCTGCTGCTCCTGCACTGACATCCCACCCTGTGCCCAACGGGCTCCCGGCCTCCACCATGGGCCATGGCTACCTGGAACCCAAGGAAGGCATCGGCCCTGGCTGCCAGCCACTTTTGGGGGCTGCAGTGCCGGAGGGGAGCGTGCCCCGAGCCGGGGCAGGAAAGCGAGCGCCCAGAGAGGCGGCGTGCACACTGCCAACTGGCACTCACCTCCGCGCTGCTTCGGAGCGAGAGTGGAACTTGCCTGAAAAGTAAAACAAATTAAACGTCCAAGACTAATAACAAGTGTTATGTTCAAGGAGCTCGAACAAAATCAGGATTTGTGCCTGCCAGAAAAATGAGAAGGACGAACGGATACATAACCTCACGATGAGCCGTAATTAAGCGTTTGAGGGGAAAAAAAAAAAGAAAGAAAAAGGTCCAAACGGCAAAGCTTCAATTTTAGCTCCTGTGATGAACAACTTCTGCAGCTGGAGAACTGTGTGATGAAACCTGAGCCAGGTTCTTCTTGCTGTACTCAGGCAAATGATAAATTGAAACGAACTGGAGTTTTTTCAAGGGCTAACGTAGAGGAGTCCTTCCCGAGTGCTGTATCGGGCCCAAAGAAAACTTCAGCAAAAATCCACAGGAGAAACTCAGCAAGTGCCTGCAGGAGGGGTGGGTGGGAGCCTGGCGAGGAGGAGAGAACCCTCCCCATCACCCTGCTGAGATGGTGGGGGAGCACCGCAGCACCTCGGCACCAGGACTGTGAACCCTTTCCTTCCTTGTTTCCAAAACACCCCGAAACTGTCAAAGCAGATCAAGCAGGAGGGGCTGGAGTGAGGACGCTCTCCCGAAACAGCACCAGGAATTCCCATTTTTCCACCTCCTGAGGTAGAAGGTGCCTCCCGCTCCCCCGAAGGCAGGGGGGAGCTGCAGGATGTCCCTCCGCAGGGCACCCTCCTCCGCATCTCAGGGGCTGCAGGCCACCTCCGCAGTGATACTCATGTCTTCTTCCATCGTAGGTGCATTTCAGCCTGTGCGAAAGCCCTGGGTCCAGGTGAGGGGCTGCCACATCCAGCCGAGCAGCTCTGGTTCTGCCAAATCTCCTGCTCAGGGGTCACTGACCACGACACCGGACCACAACCTGTGTGTGTCCACCCGTTCTCCTGAGGTGACCTCACCACGCAGCTGTCTTCCAACATCCCACCTTCATTCACGAACCGCACGAAGCGTCAACTGAGTTGCAGCCTTGTCCTGGCTCTGCGGACATCTATAATCCTCTATACTCTTTCTGGCAAGTACACAAGTATGATTTGAGAGCTCTCGTCACAAAAAAAAAAAAAAAGGCATTTTTGCTTAGAGACGACGTGCCTTACTGCTTTTATTAAACATGAATTGTCAATAAAAAGCTTAGCGCTTTGCAGAAATGGCAACGACTAGTTGCCAGTTTTGGTTCTAAACAATTTCTTTCAGGTCACATCAGGACAGGCCAACGCGGAGAGCGGTAACGCCACTCGTGCGTTCAGCTCCAGACAACACAGACGGCCGTAAGGACCAGGCAGGCGTTTCACCCATCGCCTCGGCTCTAACTGCAGTAAGTGGAAAATCACCACCGATGAGCTCCTGGTTCCACCAGACCTAAGCTAGCACGACCCCGCTCCACTGGAGACAGATTTTCAGTGGGAGCTGGATTAAGCTTTATTTGCTTAATAAACTAATAACTCATAGGAAGAATCATGGCAGAATAGGGCCCTGTATGAGCTCAGCGTGCGTGTGCCCTCCTGACCCACAACAGCCAAAACCTTAATTTCACTCTCTGACAACAAAGCCTCAAAACTATTCCTTAAATACACAACTTTTGCAGGTGGCTGTGCGGCCAGGGCTGCCAGAGGAGTCTCGGCCGTTTTCTGCCTGCGAGCTGCCTGCCGCGGAGGGGGGGCAGCGGCAGTAAAATCTGAAACGTGAAGCTGTGTCTGCAGATTAAAAAAGTTTGTAAAACGTGTAAGATGCGATCAGAGCTAGTGAAATCTACAGCAGTAGGTTCGCTCGTGTAAGTTTATATCACTGACGTCGGGCACGTCGTGAAGGGTGTAATACTACTGGGTTCTTTCCCATTGCAGTGGCTTATACTTAAGAATAAAGAAACAAAACAAAACACACACACACACAAAAAAAAAGAACCCCAAAAACTTATTTTAGCACACACAGCAAACCAAAACCTCAGTAAACCGATCCTGAACCACTGGGAGTTTTCCACGGATAAAGCAAAGGGAATCTTCAGGAGCTGCTTTGTTGAGGGGGAAGAGACTTGGAAGCTCAGAGCAGTTTCACAGCGTTACGTGGCTGTATGACTGTCAGAGCTCTGCAAGCAATGAGCAGGATAAAAACAATATTCAGGAGTTTAAACTTCAATTGCTACCAACTACGTCTCTTGAAAGAAAAAAAGAAAAAAAAAATATTTTTTTATAGCTTGAAGGTGACCGTGATCCCAGCCTGAAAATGTGCCTGGAACGCGTGACAGCCTCTGACATGCCATTGCTATAGTCACTGCTGTATTTGCAACTGCACTTTCATTAACGTATATATTTAAAAATAATGCTTTTGCTGGGATGATAGTGCTGCCAGAAAGCCTAACAGGGCTAATCATTCTGAAGTCATTAAAAAGTTGAACTAATAGATGTTTAATGATAACAGAGGGGAGACTTCCAAGTTAGCAGAAACTGGTGTTGAGTCCTAACTGACTCTGAACTGAAAAAACACATTCCAGGGCAAGAACAGTGACAAGACTCTCTGCAGCTCTGCACACACTGTAGTTTCTTTGGGGAAAGAAAAAAAAAATGAGTGCCCTGTTTGTGGAATTTTATCATTCATATACATCTTGAATTACATATGTTCAGGTTCAATCGGGTATGACAGGACATAATAGGAAGACAGCAAAGAGAAATCCTAGATCAACCTCAGTTTATAAAAAAAAAAAAAAGCCAACAAAAAATGCAGTTTTCAAACCCTACTCCACCTCCAATCAAATGAAACACGAGTTGCATCCAGCATGCATGTTTTGACTGCATCCCACCATTATCGAGCTATTCATCTTAGAAAAGCTCATTTATACAGTCATAAGAAAAAACCCAGGCCTTTTGTAAAGTTGATCCTAAGTGATGAAACCTAACCTCAACCGTGAGTCGGGGGGTGGGGTGGTATGTCTCTGAAAAAATTCTAATAGAGAAAACAGCAAAAAATGTTTTTCTTTCGCTCTTTTTGTTAAATACAGAAGGTAGAGCTTAGCAGAGCGACGAGATTACACATCGCCCTGAGATTCATCTCAATCCTGCCTCGAGCAGTCTGGGAATCATACCTGTCTGTCAGTCAAGCTTGAATTTAGTAGCACAAACTTGTGGCCAGCATGAGGCTGGGAGCGCTGGCAGGATCTTTTACCTTTTCAGGTACAGCCCAATGTTTGCTTGTGAATTTTACAGATGAGTTGAAGCAATTAGAGGTGAACAATTACTGCTCATCAAGTGTCTGTGCCTCGGGAGCCAGCAGCGTCTCCCGCGGTGGGGATGCTCCCCGTGCGACCAGGGCTGCTGAGGTGCTTCTTATTTCTGGGGGAACTGGGGGGAACTGGGGTGCCCCCCCACCCCTGCACCCAGCACTGGCTGCGGCTCCAGCTGGGCTGGGGCCTCCTGTCCCAGCTGGGCTGCATCGCCTCTGCCCTCCAGCTCTAGCTGCAACCACTGATACACGTCCCCGGGCTTCATCTTTTTTTTTTTCTCCTTTTTTTTTTTCCTTTTTTTTTTTTCTTTTTTTTCTAGGAGCTACAGCAGCAGAGTGACCCACAGGCAGCCCCACGCAGTCCATACACAGGCACATATGCACGCTCAGTCCTGACTTGCATTTGTCACTCCTTGTACACGCACACGTTTGGCCATGTAATGTCCATTTCCCAGTTTGCCTTCCTATTATATTTTATATTACCCCTGGTGAGCTTGTGCCAGAAGAAAGCAGAAGGAGGAGCTGTTAGAAAGGCTTTTTTGCTTTAAGATTCGAGAGCACATTTTTAGCATTAACTTTTTAGGCTCTGGTCATAAAACGCTGGAGTACGCGTACAATTTTGTGGGTAAATGTGCAGCGTTTCCAGAGGGCCAAATGAACAACAATCTCTTGCTGACAGCGCCCAGCTCACAACACGCTACTTGAAAGACAACCAATTCTTAATTTGCAAATCTCAGCAACAATAAGCTATAAAAATATGGAATTATGAACAGCACAATACTGCACAAAATAAATAACAAGTCTCCAGTGAATGAAAGAAATTATTGGCAGCAGTACAGCCACCATTACCAAATCTCAGAAATGTAAACACTAAAAACAGAGAAAGTTACAAGCGCCATAACTTTCCTTCCAAAAATGTCAAAACACGGGTGCGTGTCTGCAGAGGTAGATGCTGATGTTTCAGCCTAGCGTGTATTTGCAGTTGCAGATGACCACTACCGACTTAAAGACAGTAAGTTGCTTTGACCAACGCACGTGATTCCACTTCTAATCTTTCCTATCTATACCAGCTCAATATATTTGAATTTGCTGTTTCAAGTAATCTATATAGTTTCCTTTTTGTATCACTGTTCCATAAATGCTCTGCATTGAGAATTTATCGGTTTCCAGTGTAAAGCATATTTCAACTTAGAAAAATGTATTTTGCATTTACTAATAACCTTTACGGTTTCTTTAGTTAAACCAGCTGCTATATAAAAAAGAAATTACAGCTCAGTCGGCTGGCTCATTCTGCGTTACATGTGCTCAGGGCTGAATTGTAAAAGTTGAAAATTTAAAAAAAAAAAAAAATTTCTCTCATAGTTTCTGAAAAAGTTATTTAAACCGGTTTTAAGCAACTATCTTGCATGAGCGAAATACATAATGCTGCTGGAAACAGCAGGCTGTCTCACATTCATTTCCTATACGTAAGGAATTTGATTAGAAAGAATGATTTCTAATTGAAGCTTTGTGTCTGGTTGTGATTCTTCTTTCAATACTGTCAAGGCAATTAAATCAGCTAAAGATAATCTTTAATGTTCACCTGATGCAGTTAATTAAGTGGTGAAAAATGAAACGCTGATTAAATGAATCAAATGCTATGTTGCAGGTAGCAAAGTTTAAATTTGAAACAGGAATTCACAATCAGTTGTTGCTTTGCTATTCTAGATATTTTACTTTAAAGAAGCATAGCTTTCTTAACCTAATTTCACCCATTAAAATATTTCATAACGGCATATGTTAGCTGCAGACTAAAGCAAAACCTGATTTAAGAAACACCTAATAACTCATCAGCATAATTGCAAACAAAACGCTTCACTGCGTCCTTCCTCTTCCCATCCCAGCCTTTCTTCCAACACACGAGGATAAACAACGTTTCAGACCAACAAACAGTGGATTTAAGTGCAATAAACGAAAAGAGAAAAAGAACCATTGAAGATCCTGGTTCAGGATTACGAGTTCCAGCAAAGTGTATGGGACAGCATAATAATATCTATGCACGTGTGCGTTCAAATCCAAAGCCCCATACACACAACTACATTGGTAGCATCATCCCCTCCGCTCTTTCCATTAATTTCACATCACAGCTTCTGACCAACAAAACCATTTAACGTAGCAATCCAAGTGGACTGGAACAGGAGCCAGAAAATGCTGCTAATTCAAAATCAGCAAATACTGTCTTTATATTCCTAAGAAAACAGTTCCAATTTTTATCAGGTATAAGATAAAAAAAATAAAATATTATTTATGAACAATGTGGAAAAATAGAAAATTCTTATTATCTGTAGCCCATAATAAAAAATTATTCTGTATTTCACATCTGTGCCTTATCTTTTGCCACAACAGCAAACAGGCCAAATCTGTTGTGCATTGCTGTGTAGGTTTTTTTTTTTCATTGACACCTTAAAGTTCCTTAAAAAAATAAGTCCAGAAAGTGAACGCCACATACCTGATCACTTATCTGACATGCAACAAGGTTGTGCTGATTGTAGCATCCAGCAAACTTGATATATTTGAGCCAGTTTCCTACATCTGGTTGACTGGCATCTATGCAGAACTTCACATTGCAAAACTCATCCAAGATCTAAAAGGAAGAATATGAAAGAGTAAATCTTTCTGTCGCTGTCTGGGCATACTAATCAAAAGATAAATCACAGGTTTCCAGATAAACAAATGGATAATAAAAATATAGGCATGTTTATGCAGAAATATGCTCCTCTGGTGAGATGATTTTTTTTTAAAGAACAGTCAGAATACATACATATTAATAAAAGGATAATAAGTGTACTAAAAATGTCTTGACAAACATTTACATGTAATCGAGATGTTGTCTAATTATTGCCAAGAAACACTATGTTAATTTAAGAAGGATCTGATTGTTTTGGCACTCATCAGTGACTATTTACATTTTAAAATATTATTTTAATTCAATAAGATTCTATCAGGGAATATAACAAAAATTATTAAAATAGATGGTGTTGGCTCCATCTGAAGTTTGTGTTTTGTTTCAGGATTTACACTGTTTGCAGCACCCATTTAGTCGTTTCGTATTTGTTGCACTGAACCAAACTTTACTCGGTAGCCAGAGTTATTTATCTTGTTTTAACGTTACACTTCCCAAACAGCCCTTCTGTGCAACACTTAAATCACTCCCCTTAATTAAAGCAAATAATAGAACTCCCTATGCCAAACTAAAGAAAATAAATGAAAAACAATGTAAACGCTCATGCAAAACATGGCAGTATTCAATACATACCAATAAATGGTTCCAATTACGCAGACAATAAACAAATATAATGAGATTGCTTGTGGACAAGCTAAAGAGGATGTTCTATTCTAATATTATGACAAATTACTAATCATTACGTACCACTGAATATATCATTATTTATTTGCAAGCTTTACCACCGGCCTATCCTAAACTTTCCACAGCATCCCAGTCAGCTCACTGCTACGTTCCCAACTCCTCCGGCTTGGCACCGGCAGCAAACCACCCCATTTGATTAAAAAAAACCAAACCAAACCTTCAAAAACGCACGCCCCAAACGAAAAGCAAAGGGAGAAGGAGGTTGTTTCCCCGATGGGAAACGTTTGTATTCGCGTCCGGCCCCAGAGCACTTTTGGCCTCCGAGCTGAATGGACGGGAACCCCGGCATTGTGTACCAGGCAGTTAATGAAACCCCACGGAAGTTTCCTATCAAGGGCTCACAATATGGCCAAAGCCCGCTCACGTTCATTAATTAAACGAGCCCCGCAGACAGCCGCGCTCCCCGCGGGGGCGGCCGGGCCCGGGGGCAGCCCAGGTACAGCGGGCGCTGCCCGGGTCACCGCCCCCAGCGCTGGCCGCGGCCCCGCCGCCCCCGCGGGTGGCAGGATCAGGCCCGTCCGTGGCGGGAGCGGAGGGGGGGGGGGTGCCGAGTGCGTGCTGCCCGCCGAGCATTGCCCCGGGACAGCCGCCTTCCTCGCCTCCTCCCGAGCAGCCTTTGCCCCCCCCCCCCCCAAAAAAAAAGGGGGGAAAAGCGTAACCCCCAGCCCCAACCGCCCCAAACCCCGGCGGGGCCCAGCGCAGCGGCCGCCCGAGCCGAGTTCCATCCCCCGCGGGCGCGCGTGCTGCCCCACCGCCCGCCCCGCCGATGATTTTTTTGGAAAGGGGGGCATTCAATTTTCCCTTGCAAAGCAAATCCCGCTCTGCCCCGAGGAGGGATGGGGGGGGGGGATGTCACCCCACCCCCCCCCGGGGCGGCGGAGGAGGGTTTGCCCGGGGGCCGGCGGCGCGGCGGGCACCGACGGGGCAGGGCGGCCCCGTCCCGGGGGGCCGTGGGCAGCGCCGCCGCCGCGCTCGCCGCTCTTACCTTGTGTCGCCGGGAGCCTGCGGGGGTAGGGGCGGGGGGGGGGGGGGGGGGGGGAAGAGGGAAAAATATCCTTCAGGCGGCTGGAAGCAACATCTTGGCGTCAAGCGCGGGCGGAGGCCGCGGCCGTCGGGGTCCGGGGTTGCGGCGGGCGCTGCGCGGGCGCGGTGCGCTCCACCATTTGTCGGGGGGCGGCGAGGGCCCGGGGCGCCGGGCGGGGAGGGCGGGAGGGGGCTGCCGGCCCCGGAGGGCTCAGCGGCGGCGAGGCTCGGCGGGTGTCTGCCAGCTCGCCATCACCTTCCCCTTTCGGCCCCTCCTGGTCTTATCGGCTGGCTTGGTGTGTGTGTGTGTGTAAAGAAAGTTATCGGGAGAAGAGGGGAGGAAAGGGAAAAAGAAAAAAAAAAAAAAAAACCAACAACCCAAAAACCACACAGCCCTCTTTAAGGGGAGGGAAAAAAAAAAAAAAAGAAAACAACAACAAAAACCCCACCGCACACCGCTCAACAAAACAAACTTCTTTCACTTCTCCGCCGGGGATGGGAGAAAAGTGTGCGTGCGTGGGCGGGCGGCTCTCCCCCTCCCCACCCCCGCAGCCTGCCCGCGGCGCTTCTTCCCCGCCGCACCCCCGGGCAGCGCCCGGCCCGGCCCTGCCCGCCCCCCCTCCCCGCCCACCCCCGTCGGGTCCTGCCAGCCCGCCGCTCCTCTTTCGGGCACTGTCTCTTTAAAGCGGGGCAGCCCCGGCCGCGCCGGCGGCCGCCCCCCCCCCCCCCTCCAGCCCCCCCCCCCCCCCCCCGTCCCGGGCGGCGGCGGCGGCGGCGCTCCCGGCGCGCTTAAAGCGACAGCGGCCCCGCGGTCGGGGGTCACCGCCAGGTCGCGGAGGAGCGGCCCCGCCGCGGGGGCTCACCGGCAGCCCGCGGGGGCGACCCACCCCCCCCCTCCGGCCGCATCCCCCGCCCGGGGACGGCGGGGGGCTGCCGCGACGGTGCGCGGTGCCTCGGGGCCCTCGCCGCTCGCCTCTATTTATACGCCGGCCGTCCCCGCCGCCGCCCGGCCGCTCGCCCCCCGCTCCCCGCAGCCGGGAGCGTCGTCGCGGCGGCCCCGCAGCGGGACTGCGGCGAGCGGGGAGCCGAGCCGCGCTGCGCTCGCCCCGACGGCTTCTCCCGGCGCTCCAGGAGCCAGCGCGCCCGGCTCGTTATCTTCGTCATCGCCGTCACTGTGGTTATTAATAATAATTTTTAATGAAATGCAACTTTTTTTTTCTTTCTTTCTTTTTTTTTTTTTCCCCGGCCAATTTCCCGACGACCCCGTTTGGTGCCGCGGAACCACCGCCCCGTTTGCCGGCGCTTCCTAAACGATTTTTTTTTTTTTTTTTTTTCCCCTCCTTTATTTATTTGGTAACGAATCCCATGAATGGAGCCGGCGGGAGGCTGGGCTCTGCCTGCCGGAGGGGGCAGCGGCGGCGGCCGGGCCCGCTCCCACCCGCGGGGCAGCCGCAGCCCCCGCCGGGCTCCGGGGCTCTCCCGGCGGCGTCAAACGGCCCCGAAATCCCACCGCAAAGTTTGGCACCGTCCGGGCTAACTACGGCAAGATACACGTCTATATGTGTATTTTGGGGAAGAGGGCAGGGAAAAGAAAAAAAAAAAAAAAAAGAGGGCTGAACTGTATCTTTTATTGCACGATCCAGAAGTGCCACCCACTTTTTTTTTTTTTTAAGTGCAAATATATTTCTCAGACTAAAAGTCGATTTTTCTTTCCCGGGGGGCCGGGGAGGGGGTCGGGGAAGGAGGGCAGGGGGAGGGCGAGAAGCCGGGTGACAAGAGATGATGATTAATTCGTCTCAGCGGCCTGTTATCTGTGACATTGAACTGTTATTTCAGATAATAGCTATTGTTCGAGGCGGGGAGGGGAGAGAGAAGGAAAAAAAAAAAACAAAACCGCACGCAGTGGTGGTAGGTAGGACAGGAAAAAAAAAAATATAAAAAAAAATCCTTTGTCAATAACCTCAAAAAACCTGGTGGGAGATTCCCATAGCACCCGGGCCTGAGAACCGCGCCGCCCGCCCGGTTTGCCGGACCATTGATTTCCTGCCCTCCCTCTGCTAGCCCATTGTTGGAGCTTTTTTTTTTTTTTTTCCTTATTATTATTTTTTTTTCTCTCTCTCTCTCTTTTTTTTTTTTTTTTAATTTAGCCATAAATTGGACCGGCTCGAGCTATGAGCTGTTCTATTTTCTTCCTGTCAGGATGAGGGATTTGTTTTATGATGCATTGTGTATTAAATACAAGTAATCTGGGAAACTGATTGCTCGAGCCCATAGCCCTGATCAGAGGCCCCGATAGGAGCCGGAGCCCCCCGCCCCCCCTCCCGCTTTGCCACAAAAGGAGGAAACGCCGGTGGATAAACAAAAGGGCCTCCCGGTACCGGCAAAGCGGGGCCGGTCGGCACCGGGGCTCCGCCGCCGCCGCCGCCGGGGCGCCGCCCGAGGCCGCTAGGTGGCGCTGGCCGCCGGGACACGGACCGGGGCCGCCGCGGGACGCGCCCGGAGCGGGAACGGGGCCGGAGCGGGGGCGGGCGGTGCGCGGCTGCGGGCCCGGCGCTGTCCCTTTTTGAGGGGGGGGAAAATAAAAACCCCACCCCGGTTTTGGTAATTCCCTTTCATGCGCCGCTCCCGGCTGTACCCCAGCCCGGGCGGAGGGGAGCGCGGCCCGCGGAGAAGGAGGAAGAGGAGGAGGAAGGCACACGTCCCCGAGCCCCAGCGGTTCGTGGCGGGGCGCGGCGAGAAGCGCTGGGACGGCGTTGAGGGGCCAGCCGAGCCTCACCACCCGTCATCTGAGGGGACACTGGAGCTACACACACATAGATATTTTTCTTCTTTCAAGCCAGAATCTTATACGCGTCTATAGCTTTTTCTCTCTCCCCCTGGACGGTTTGGTAGGTGCTTCAAGAGGCCCAAATATTTCCACGGAGTCCCTTTTGCAATTGTTTATTTAAAATAAGTCACTATATTAGTGGAGGCAGTAAGGAGTTAGTACTCAAGTCTGCTAGTAATTCCCACCAGGCTGTAAACTGATGCCTCTTTTAAGCCTTTAACTTCATGGTCGTCCCAGAAGTAAAAGTTCTCATAATGGAGACCCTATGGGCATCGTGCATTCCAGCACATCATTAAAGCAAAGCAAAGCAGCTCAGCCAAAGCCAGATGAAATAACTGCACTGTCCACTTTTAATGGGCTTCCCGTGGACAAACACTGCAGAGGACAATGGTGAAAAATCAGACAAGTCGCTGGCGATTTTTTTTAAATACCGTAAATGTTCATATTAGGCTTAATATTATCCTTACATTTATAGAGCAAGCCACTTCATAACCGCATTTTTAAGTGGGGTTTAATGTTATATTTCTCAAGGTGACTAAACACAACATTGAGCATCCTGACTAACACCGCGGTGAGTGTTTAAAATACTGGGCAAGCGTATCGAGCGGGGAGGGAGAAAGGAAAAGCAAAGCACAACAAACACACAGAAAACAACAGCCCTCCGACATACCCAAACACTCCGGGACAGACCCAGGAAAACAGCGACAAGCAGGAAAGGCGACACAGTTTCTGCATGCTAATTCCTCCTGCCCCGCGTTGTGGATATCGACTTATTAAAAAACCATAAAATCAGGCAAAACCACAAGTGTTGCTGCTTATTTCAGAGGGAAGAGCCGGACCTCTTCCGGCCCTCGCCCAAAGGAGTGGCGGTGGGCATCACGGTGCTGCCGTGGCCCCCCGCGCCGGTGCCCCGTCCCTGCCGCCCCTCCTGCCCTCACACGCTGCCGGGCTCGTCCCTCCCGGCCAAAAGGCAGTTTTCGAGTGAGGGAGAGGAGGAGGAAATTAAAGGTAAAAAAATGTAAATAAAAAATTTCCCTTGGTCTGGAAATGGGCCCAACTGAAAGCATGTTAATCTCCACCTCAGTAATTTGGTTCTTCTGGAGAAGACAGAAGCCCTGCTGCTGTGCCCTGCACTTCATAAATCACGTCTTTATGTGGACAAGGTCAGGGCACCTAACAGCTCAGACATGGGCCTTTGCAGTGGCTCGGAGGGCTCCGGCATGTTTATTCTCTCGCACAGATCTCCGAGGAGCAGTCCAGCACACTTCTAATTACTTTTGATTATTTTCATTTGCTCGGGTCAGGCTGGCTTTGCCGGCACTGCTGGAGGGTGGGTTTCCTCCCCCTGGCCCGCCTGCGGGATGCAGGGGGATCAGCACTCTGCCGCACCCGGCACCCCCTTCCCCAGGGCAGCGCGGGGCTCTGGGGACCCCCGGGGCTCACCCCGCCGGTGGAGGGGGTCCCCTTTCAGCAATTGCAGAGTGTGAAGCCTGAAGCCTCCAGCTGCAGTGAAGGCACCCAGCCGGTCTGTGCCCCCCTAACCAGGCAACAAGGGGCATTTGCTGGTCTGAAATGGGGAGTATGCAGAAAAGACACAGACCCTCCACCAAAAATACTGATTGCTTTCAGGGAAAAAAAATAAACAACCCCATATCCTTGCAAAAAAAAAAAAAAAAAATTAGTGTGGTGCGTGTGCAGGCGGTAAAAAAGTTTAAGGACCTCTGCGACTCCCATGGGGACAGGGCTGTGCTCGGGGAGCTGCAGAGCACACGCAGCCCCCAGCCGTGCACAGAGGCAGCGCTTGGTTAGGTCTGCTCTCCTCCCACCGCTTTGTGAAACCCCCAGCACGGCGCTTTATGGCTGGGATAAATAAATACGAATTTATGCATGACTCCCACGCGGAGCAGACGCACGGCAGGCGCACACGCATGGTGCTGGCACGCTGGTAGGGCCCAGGTGCAGGTGAAGCTGTCCCTGTGCTCCCATGGGTGCTGCTCCCCCACTTGCACCCCCTCGTACAGTCTGGAGCAGCCGTGATGCTGCTACTGGCAGAAGCCAAACTACTACCCAAGTACTGAGCAGAAAGGCTCCACTTTTTCTCTCCTATTAAAATCCATGCTCTAAAACACCACATTCCTTCCTACCCTGATCTGAGCTTGACAGCCTAACTCCTCTTTCTCATCTCCCGTCATCCTGGTGTGAGCAGGGTCCCAGCAGACCCACTGCCCTCATGCCCTGCCCAGCTCTCATGCATGCAAACCCACCGAGCACCAGAGCAGGCACCCACATGTGCGGCGGGTCCATCAGATCCTGCCGGTGAGGGTCCCTGCATCCCTGCAGGTGTGGGTGCCGTCACAGCTGATTGATGAAGGGAAACTTCCTGAGCAGCGGCTGCCTGGTGGGAAGGAGTTTTCTGGCAGGCACAGAGCTGTGCTGCCGGGGTTGGATCCTGAATCTTTTTGGATCTTTGGCGTCACTGCGTACCAAGAGAAGAAGGGAGATTGCAGCAGATTTACCTTCTCCATCAATAAGGAGAATGTAAAAACGGGCCAGTGCCCAGTACCCAGCTGCCTGGGTGAAGTTCCTCCTGCCTTGGGGAGGAAGGCTTGGAAACCCTGTAGAAACTGCCCTTCCTCGCAGCAGAAAGAGATGTTATAGCACCTTACTGCAAACAACCCGTGGCCCTCGCAGCCAACTCCAAAATGTGATGCTGAGGGATGTGATGCTGCTTGTCCACCCCCCCCACTGTGAGCACGCTCCTTGCAACGGGAGAAATCTCCTTGTTTTCCTCCTCCAAGTCTTCCCCAGGTTTCCCTGCCAAGGCGTGTGCTCTGGCACTGGATGCTGAGGACTGTTGCTGTTTTCCTTCGTAATGTTCATTACTTCCATTACAGAAGAGCCTGGAAGCCTCCAAATCCAGGCCGGGCCCTTCTCGCACTCAGGGTTACTGCACCCGCAGGGCAAGACAGTCCCCGCTGGGCGAGTTTGGCATGAGTGTGCGCTAGGATAAAAGTCGGGGGAGAAACCCGCGTTAGCTAGCTCGTTTTAACACCAATTTAAGGCAGCAGCTGATTGATGTGGGTGGTGGCCTCCTGTCCACCCAGAAGCTGTGTGTTTTCCTGTGCTTTACCTTTCTCGAGTTTTGAAAGCAAGCCAAAAATTCTGGAGAATCTGGGAAACTCCGTCGGTGACGCCCTTATTCTGCATTTCTCTCCACGTGCTGGGGAGCCTGGAAGGACTCTTTTCTCTCTTAACCACCCAAAGAGTAAAAGACCTTGAGCATGGCCTTCTAAAACCTACCAACATGACTGGAAAAAAGTCTGATTTGTTTTTTTTTTTTTAGCGCACTCTCATCCTTGCCAAAATACAACTGAAGGAATCTATACCGGGCTTATACCTGCTCCTGCTCCCACGATTTGCTCATCCACAGATTGAGCAGTGGGACCCCACGGACTGAGGCTTCATGGGGGGTGGCCGGAGGCTCCCACCGGATGAAGCTGCTGCTCCTCTGCCTAGAAACACAACTTTTTTGCAGAAGCTGCTCTAAAAATGGAAGAACTCTAAAAAACACTCCCTGAGAAGGCACCATACCTGGGGAGTAGAAAGCACGGTAAAAGGATTTTGCAGACTTCCTTTGTATGTATGTGCATAAGAATTCAATGGGGAGCCATTAACTCTTCACTTCCTCCAAATTTCTAATTTTCAAGCCTTTTCATTTGCCGAGTAGTCTGAGGGCCTGCTTTAGAAGACCTTTTCCAGCCCCAGAGCCCGTCGTGGCATCGGGAAGAGCCAGGCAGGAAGGGTGTGTGGCAGCAAGCCCTGGGGCACCGTTCGGGTTTCGGCACTACCCAGAGTCTGGTAACAGAATTTGCAAAGCAAGAGGATGGAAAAGAAAATACCAAAGCAGGGAAAATGCCAGGCTAAAAGGGATTGGAAGGGTTAAACAACAGAACTTTACACTACAAGAATTAATGCGATGCATAGCAGGTAATTCTATTTTAATAATCAATTTTAGGAGTGACTGGCTATTTTCAAAGCATTCCTATTGTAGCCAAAGTTTTAACTAGGCGTACAAGAGTGGGCATAAACACCTGCGGACTTTATAAGAGCAAGAAGCAATTTATCACCCAATAAAAAGTCAAACACTCATTTTAAAATTTTCAGGTTTGCATTTGCTGGTTTAAATGTACATGTGTGGATGGTTCTAGCGGAGGTTCAGAAGAGGCGGATACACATCCTACACGCAGAACCACACGTGCAGACAGCCAACATAACCAGCTCCCGCAGCGGGGAAGGAAAATCTGCCTGAAAGCATCAGTGTTACAGTTTCATCCCACCTACGTTTCGTATTAAACCCCTTGTGATGATCGACTGGAGTTGTCTAAAAGCTGAACTAAACAGGCATTAAGTCAGCTGGCATATGAAATTACTGCAATTCGATTTTCAGATAAACCACAAAACTTGATGAACTAATATTGTTCCAGCTGAATTAACTCATCATCCCTGGGAGGAGAAGGTTGCGGAGGAAAGCAAAGGCTCTAATAGCGACAATTAATCCTCCTCCTATTGCCAGGCGCTTGCCTACGAGCGGAGAGATACCCTGCTGAAGGCAGGCTAAGGATCCACGCAGAAACATCGCTGCCCTGCCAAGCTCTGACAGTAACGTTAGGTATTTACACGTGGGTAGGAGAGGGAGAATTCATCGTTACGGGCTTGTTACGCAACTATAAATAGGTTAGAACCCTATCAAGAGTTCACGTCATTCTTGGTAGATAAATCCAAGGACTGAAATTCAGGAATACTAATTTATTCAGCCGGTGGAGCAGCATGCAGGGTTGATCCTTATCCTGTGCTCAGGCAATCTCCTCGGGATTAAGTCGTACAGTGTTTGGACCGCCGGTGCCATGTGAGTGGGTCAGGTTCCCCGCCATCAGTGGGCAGAGCTGTTTGTGGGCACCCACCCTGCGTGTGGAAACCGGGGTCCTGACCGGTAAATGCTTAACCAGCCCTGTGCGTGCACAGCAGCCCGCCTGGGCGTGCATTTCAAGTGCTGCTCCACATAAATTAGTCACACATGGGTAAAGGTGCCTGATTAATTTTGAAAAATCTTACTCCGAGAGCTACCTGGTTTGCACTAAAGAGATTCTGCACAACAAGGAGATTTTTCTCACCAGGAAAATCTCTGGGGGAGGGGGGCAGCATATATTTGATACAGGTGTCAAAATAAACCTGTCCTATAAGCAAAAAAATGTGTGTCGATCACAATGGGTTATTAATGAAATAGCTATGAGCATCAGCATATCCTTGTGGCAGATTTCTTTCATAAATGAGTTGAACATTTTCCAATTTCAAGAAAGTGCCGCTACCTATAAACTTGGAAATTAAGGGCTTTTTCCCCTAAGACTCAGATCCCTCAGGGCACTGGTGTTCTGGCATGTATCCCTTATTTGCTGAAGAAATTTCAAACTTGGTAATTTAGCACCATACTGATAAAACAAAGGAGAAAAAAAAAGAAAAAAAAGCAGTTGGGCATGCGTGCATGTGAAGGAGGAGTGAGGTAAGTGGTACAGCTTCAGGCGTTTTTTTCCTGTGGCTTTTTTATCCACAAGTCATGCTGCAAATTTTGTGTGAGATTCATAGGAAAACATTCCCAAGATACAACATATAAGATGCATATCAATCCATAAACTCAGTTTTGCAGATGCAAAATGACCTGCAGAATTTGAAGGAGGATGGAGACTGTTTTATAACCATTTCTCTATATAACTTATTTAAGCCTAAGATGTTGGGCTAAATTTGCCACTAGCAGAATTATGACTATTAGTATTATTAGTATTACAGCAGCACCTAGAGGCCCCAGCCGAAACTGGGACCCTTTGTGGGTAGAAAAATAATAAACATGAGTCTCTGCCCTGCAAAGCTTACAGTTGGCATGGACGGGATTAAAAGCGTGCTGGATGGGAAGATTATCATTTTGTTCTGACAAATGTAACATAGAGATTTGCTCATGGAGAAGATCAGTGGTGGGCTGGGAAGGATCCTCGTGCAATATTTTCCCATAACTTTCATTCACCGAGAAGTTGCTTTTTACTCCTTTCCTTTGACTGCAATGAACAGAAACTCCTTTCTGCCCGCTGGTGTTCACGGTTTCTCATGGATAAATAGGGGGAGCCTGCTTGGTCTCTGCCAGTTAAAACAGCTCTGCATGTTTTAATATGGCTCATCTGTAGCACAAATTGTACTATATCGCCCTTTTTAGCTAGGAAAATATTTTAGCTTTGGAAATGAGCAGTTGATGCTTTGGAACAGATCTTTAAACATAAGCACGTTGTGCTGATTGGTACCATAAATGAAAGCTCCTCCTACAGAAACAGTTTTGGGGAGGATACATAAAACTCTACTTTTTTTTTTTTTTTTTCCCCAGGAGAAACGTGAAACGGAGTTCATGATGTCAAGTCTTGTTGCTGGGAGTCACCTAGCAATCATGCAAGTGCAGAACATCAGATGGATCACGATCCCCACCAGGCAGAGCAGGGCAGACAGTGCCCCAACCACAGCACCGGCCGCTGCTACACCTCGCTAAGTGACTGCAGGGCACGGGCATGTGCTCAAGAGAGGCTGCAATTTTTGGGGTCCCTTGAAGCAAAATTAGGCAATGTGTTAAGAATAGATGTCCTTCCACCAGGAAGGATTTCAGAGAACTGTACAATCTGTATTGCTAAGAATCCAGTATAGTATGTGCCAATATGGCACTTAAGGTCATTTCTTTCCCTTTATAAAACTCTTCCCTAGTGCACCAGGTACGTCCTTCGGGCCAGGTCCTCACACGGGGCAAAGCAGGAGATTTGCTGAGGTGAAGGGACCTGTCATGGGATGTATCGACTGAGGGAGGTGGTCATCTCTGTTGGCTTTTGGAGGAGTTACAGTGAGATCGGGGCCTGGGAAGGTGGTCACGTAGTCACCAGGGAAGCACCAGCAGCTCCAAATGCTGAAGACAGCACTGACATAAGACAACTGGCTACCTTGGAGCTGAACTGGTGGCCAAAAGTATCAATCAAGCCCAGACAGAGTGCAGTTTCCACCCGGAATGACTGTGTAGTCCCAGGATTGGACAGGACGCTCAGCCCAGACCCGGGCTGCCCCAGGGCTGTAGCAGCTCCGAGGAACTGCTGCATCTCCGGACAAAAGCCAGTCCCAGATCCAGCCTCCGTGGAGCTCCAGCACCGGGTGGCTGGGGCAAGGTGCTGGAGCACATCAGGGCTGCAGTCCTGGGCAAGAGCTGGATCAAACCAAAGCGTGGTGCTGCTGGGAACCTGCGGGAATCGCAGGGTATGCCAAATATTTGTGCATCCTGTCATTTTAACGTAATATTTGTGACACCTCCAGAAATAAACTGAAGATAGAAGCTCTCCTGCCAGGCACTACGAACAGAAGTTCAAACCAGTAGTGTATTACGTGAAGGAAAACCATCAGCTTTGGAGATAAAGTACAAATATATGTTACAATATGAATGACCACAATTTTCCCTAGTGCTTGTGGTATATTTAACAATGCTATAAAAGATGTGAGTGCTCATTAGCACTTCAGAATTACTTAATTCTTATTTAACTCACTGAGTTAATTCATGAATTTTGTCTCAAACAGAAAACAGTAGGCTTAGATTGAGGTGGTTGTGAACCAGAAAATACTTCTACAGAAAGAAGAAACTGAATTGGCGTGAATGATTTATAAAATGTGAGGGTTTCATTCCAAAATATCATTTATATGCCCAGAAATCTACTCAGCAAATCCAATCCAGCAAAGGAAAATGAACATTATTAATCCATGAATAAAGATGGCAAGGAATTCTGCCCCAGTTTCAGACTATGCTTGCCCACGTATGACAAGTGACTGGTCTGAAGCTTTTTTACACAGCTTTTATTTACCCTGGGCTTACTACGCAAAATGCGGGGACAAAGAACACCACAATAATGTCGAAGAAAGCAATTATAATGACAGCTACTCGCCACATCGAGAGTTAAGCACATCCTCTGTTAACATATCTACCGGTGGGAAAGAGGGAGGAAGGTCAACGCCAGATGCAAAGACTGACCAGAAACCCCAAAACCCCAGTAAATCCTTGCTTCTTTTGATGCCCTACAGCTCCACCAATTGAAGGGGTACAAAAAGAATAAAATAGAAATGGGATGTATGTGAATGGGATATAACAAAGACTTTGTTGTCCTGAGTTTCCAACCAGCCACACAAAGGATTTGGTGACCACAGGTGATGTTCCAGGTGATTCATTGCAACTCCTGTCAGTAGCCAAGTGGCCATGGGACACATCTGAAGTGTAGTGACCTTGGCTTGTGTGAGCGAGGCTGGTAGTAAGAGCAAATGGAAGCTAAAATGAAAGGTGTATATTTTTAGAAGAATTTATAGTGTTTGGACTCCAACTTTGGATGGCTCAAGAGTATTTAATAAGCCAAAAATCTGTTCTTCAGTTTTGGGTTGTTGATTAAATATACTTGTTACCAAGAACTTCAAGCAGGAAAAAATTTAATAGAGACTTCAACTAAGATATTATCAGCTTCAGCTGCAGCACTTAATAACTAAAATGTAATAGCTCTTCAGATCTCAAGTTATTTCTACTGACTGCCGTATAATCAGCATGTTAAATCTGGGCACCTCTTCAGGCACAGTTATTTGTATGATATATACAGATCAATACCTATTGATTTTATAATTTTGATTCATCTCTATGCAGTGATTCAGGTTCACATCATCTTATTTATCAAGCTCTTCTCTATACCTTTCCTTCCAAGTTTCCTGGCGCTTCCAGGCCACTCGAGCAGGGTGCCACCACGACCACCCCCTTTGGCCCCTGCTCACACATTTCAGCAGGCACGTGCTTGGTCATGTACCAAGGAGTTTTGTGTGTAAAGAGCTGCCACAGGATACCCAGGGTCATTAATACATGAGGATAAAGTTCGTAAAACGCCTTTGGTAATGCCACGACCCCGCTGGCACTGCTGGATTCAGAGCCACCCCCCAGCTTTCCAAGGAGGCTTTGCAGCCAACACACCTGGGTATTTCTCACCCAGTGGCCGTGCCTTCAAACTTCCCTCTGTGCTGGCTTATGAGGATATAGGGTGGACAAAATTTCCCACTAAATAGTAAAATTTCTTCTCTTTTACCTCTGGAGCTTTTGGGATCCATGCTGGCACCCAAAGACCTTCCCCGCTGCAGCTGCTCCCGCACGCAGCAGCAGAATAAGCAGAGTAGCTGGCACGAAAAGCCCGACGGTGACTGATTAACCGCGACCTGCTTGACATGTTAGAGGAAACCAATGCCATTGCTACTGCTGGCAAGCGCGTCAGGGAAATCCTGTTAACTTCACTGGATTGCATATATGCAAATGATAGCGGATTAAAGAGTGTTAGCGAGGCTGCCGTTCCCACTGAGCTCACACCAGTTTGCATCAGAATAAATTGGGTCTGGACGCACTAGAGATGCCCCAGCTAGACTAAACCATGATTTAGCGATTCGGTTCTGCCTAAAGCTCCAGCTAGATGGGGCAAACCCGGTCGCTACCGATGTGCCTGCTGCTGACACGCTGCATTCCCGCTGACAGCCCTTACGCAGCACCGCTGCGGCCCACAGTAACAGGATGTGGAACAAAAGTGGTTAAAAACCATCAGCTGAAATTCGTGTGATGAATGAATGTAAGGCAAACAGGAAAACTACTTTATGTTGAAAATGCCCAGCAAAAAGAACTGAACTCTGCTCCGATGCAACGATTTCAAAATGTTTTTGCAGAAGGTGCCGAAGGGAGCTAGGATGTACTGCATCCGTGAAATGGAAGTTATTAGGGTGAATGCCTTCTGGAAGGAAAACAAAAAGGGTCGATGAAGACTAACCAACATTTCAGGGGGGCTCACACACTACAGCAAGATAGAAAGCACGGGCTAATTACAAAGTAAGACCTATCACCATGCAAAAATAAATGACTTCATAAATAGCTTTAGATATCATGTTAAAAGCACCTTTAGGAACAAAAAGATGCTATGCCAAAATCAAGAGATCTAAAGAGCTGTTATTACACATCCATTACATTTTCTGAGCTGTCTCATTTACTTTTTGAAGTTCTGTACACATGATACAGCAAGGCAAAACATTTTATGTACCATAAGAAATTTGAAACAATGTTTAATGCTCAGAAGATAAAGTTAACAAAACTACACTTCAGTGGCTTTTTTATTTCTCTATTTGATGACCTTGCAAGAACTTAGAGTAAAAGGAAACAAGAGGGAAGGATAAGCAACCAAACACTCCTGCTTGCTTTTTCTACATTGCTGTTCAGAGCCCAAGGCAGAAATCATAATAAAAAATGTCTTCTTTTTAATGTCTGAATAGGAGCTGTTGAAACACTGATGGTACAGCGTGTTTTGGAATGGAAAGCATTTGTTCCTCTTGCAGTTATCGACAGTCATATGTTACGTGATTTTCCAATTTTTCTCCCTGAACATACAGGAGCCCATCACATCTTCACAACAGTTTGGAACAGTTTTTCTGCTCTTTCTAAAACCAAAACCAGCTACAACTATGACTCCTAAGAACTATTTCTACAAGTATCTGGCATTTCGGATTTTCTCTCCTTCCAAATATCCCTGGTCTCATCATTACAGACCTCTGGATGGCATTGATAGCAACAGTTACTGAATATACTGGGCAGTGATCCTTCACAAGCTTCCATCCTGCAGGATGCCAAAATTCTCGTGATGTAGCTGCTACGGGTCATTGATGCTATAGCTCACCCACACAAAATCCACTTTCTGACCTGAACACCCACTTCAAATTCAAACAGGAGCTATGCACTTATTCATGTTGGAAAGAGAAAAAAAAACACTGCACGAAGAGTTGCTCATTTCCCTTGGAAGGAGAAGGCAACTATAAAAAAAAGAGTAAACATGATGGGAGATTGATGCAAATTTTACAGCATGGTGTAGTTCACTAATATATTGGCCTAATGAAGAAAAAATTGACATCTGAGTGGCATGAGCTGCATTGAAGCTAGCATCTTGCCAAATCTACATTAGATGGAAATAGGTGCTTAGTTTAAACTGTCACGCTCCTACTGTAAAAACCTCTCACAGTTTTACATCTACGCTACTGGTGAACAGAGGGTCTGGTAGAAAGTAAGTGATTGTTTCTGCTGATCTCAGGAGGAAGATGCAAGAGAAATAGCAAGAATATAAGCAATGTTTTATAAAACGTATTTCACAAAACATCTTGAAGGAGTAATCATTGAACTTTTAAAACTCCTAGTATTTTCTGTAGCCATAAGAACTATATTCAAATATATTTTGAACGTTTCTTAATGTGTTTTTATGATGTCTGTTGTTACTCTCAACTGTCAGATATTTTTTTATTTAAAATAGAAGTGTCAATGGGATGTCTTCTATTGCAATCCTGCAGATTTAATATCTGCAATTCAGAGGTAAGTCTAAGCAAATTTGAAGGGATTTTAGGTGATCGAGTATGTACCTGCAATCCAAGTTCATGTGGTCAAATTTGTTTCTGGTATAGCTTCACTGAACATTTCAGTGCTTTTTCACTTGGGAAGAATTTGCACTTGGATGGATTTATTCCTGGCATGAATTTCAATGCCAGAATAAAAATCAGATACAGCTACTCGGAGTGACACCTCTTGACTAAAATAAAATATATGGGGAAAAAAGATAGGTGAGCAGCTGGGGGGCAGCCTGGTGGTGTTTTGAAGGGTGATATCCATGGAGGATAAATCTATGGCATCTCTTTAGCTTATACTGTGACTTGTTACATTATGGTAAAGCGTACAATAAGCTGGGAGGTTCCTATAGCAGGGCAGCAAGACGCAGCTCCCCTTCCTTATGTTTAAAGCAAAAGATGTCATGGGAAAAGCAGCGATGAAAAAGCACATCTCTTCAGGAACTAATTCATGACCCTCAGCAATCTTCCACTCGTTTCATTGAAAAAAAATACTCCAAATACTTGACAACATTAAACTTTGCATGGAGCTTCCATCCTCCATGACCAAACAGGCAAAGAGTTTGGGAGCCAGTGAAATAAGGAGTACCACCTCCAGCGGGGAACTCGTTGGCCATGTAATGTAGCTGGTTATTGCATTAATATTTCAGGTGAATGTGGAATTAACATCTGAGCCTTTCAGAAAAGATCTTTAATGACCCACCAGCCCTCTGAAATTTCCCAAATCTGAAAGAACGCCTCCGTACACATAACCATTATGTAGGTTCAACATCGACCCAGGGAAAGTGTCACCTCCTGAATCACAAGGGATGCTTCCAGTAACATCAATATTTTCCCAGGAGGTCCCCCAGCCAAAGCCTGCCTTGGCCCAGCCCTGGTTGGAAGATCTTCCAGGGCTGTAGCACAAGGTGGTATGGCTGGAGACCAAGTCAAGGCATTATTTTATTTTGTTTTGGTTAGCAGAGTTGATATTTGGTCAAAGGCTCCTAGCTGTGAAATGATGAGGAGCTGCCAATTTCTAAGCTAAATGTTGTACATTCATATCCTGCTACCACTAACTCCATTATGATTAGTCAGGAGTGAACTTAGAAGGTTCAGAAATAAGGTTTGGATAAACATCCCCAAATTTTGGATGCTTATCTGAGCCTGACCCAAACCCCCTGAGTATGCAGAACTGAGCTGGAAATCTGGCAAGAATGTTAATTTCCACACTTTTCATTTTTCTCTTGAAGGCTATATTTGCAGTTTAAGAAATTTCCTTTAATTGGAATTAGCATAATACATTATTTCCCTGTGGTGAGAACAGCTTTTCTGTAGTTACTCTGCCTGTTTGGATTTTGTCCAAGGAAGTACAAAAGGGGATGAAAGTGAACACAAAAATCCAAAGTAAATAAGTGAACCAACCCTTTAAACCCCACAAATGGGTAGATTCTACTTAAGACTTCCCCCAAAATAAACGACTTGGTCCAATCCTAAAACGATGCCCTTTGGTTTTAATGGTGCCTCTGTACGAATGCCAGCTGTACCCCTTTCACATACATTTGGTAATAATTAATGCTTTGGGGCACTTTGTGCCCCTTCTTTTCTGGGGTATGTCACTGCTTCAGATAGCATCTTATTTGTTTAATTTCATTAATTATCAACACCAACAAAAATACTGTGCCAAGATATGTCAAATCTTTGGGGAGCTTGGAGTTACGATCAGTGGGTATTTGACCCTCCAAAATTTAAGGGTTATGAGACACTGACGACATTCATACACTAAATTCTGTGATATTTTCCGTGAAAGTGAAGTATTTGAGCGACCAACGAAGCCTTCAGAGGAGTGGAACTTTACACCCAGGTAGCACAGACTCAACCTGACACTGAAAAGACCCAGCCTATAGAGGTGTAAATCCAGCCGCTAGACCGGACCTTGCTGCAGACCTCAGATTCAGCTGGGGTGAAGACCGTAAAGTGAAAACCTTGCAAATACCCAAAGTGATATTCTTTTCAAATTAGCCTCTTTGCAAATCACCTGGTGATGCGAGGTGCATTCGGAAGAATGCAAGTGACCTTCTCAGACCTTTTCCAGACGTGGGGCTGGGGAGGTCACGGTAGCGCCCAGCAGCTTGCCCTTCCTCCTGCCTCTCTGCTCAAGTGCTCCTGGCTCCCACGTAGCGAACTAAATACAGCGGCAGTCTGTGCGTGCGTAGGTATAAGCACAGGACATGTATATATCCACGCACATCCACAAACCCAAATGTTTGCTCACATTTAATAATGAGTCAAATAAACAAAAATGAGTATTGACAGAAATGCCTTTTACCCAGCGCTCCCAGGGAAGAAAAGCAAACCCAAGTGCTATGCCATAAACAGTACACTCGGTACTCAAAAGTAATTCCTTTCCAGCTCAAAGCCAGAACATCGCACCTACACCACCAGCTTGGGCACTGAAAGAGAAAACCAGTCTGGAGTTTCCCAGCTCCCTGCTCCTTATCAAGAGGGGATCTGGGCAAGATGCCGGGCAGCGGCAGAGGGCTGTGCCGCTCCTCCCTGCCAGCCAGGACGGGGCCGTGCTGCCTGCCGCTTGGGAAAGAAGAAAATGTCATCCAGCCCGAAGACAAAGGGCAAGATGGTATCTCACTACTGGTGCAGTGAAGTCACATATTAGGAAAAATATATTTAGCAGTTCCTGGGCAGAGAGTCCCCAGGAGGCCGCAGAGCTGGTGCGATACCGACATTGCCTTGTTTGCCTGCCCCGAAGCACCATGCGAGACCCTTGAGGCTTGTCATACACTGGGAAAGTGTGTTTTTGCCAGCTTCTCATTTAGAAAATAATTTCTACAAAGAAATACTCTAAGAACAGTTTAGCTGTTAGAATCAAATCTGCTTCTCTTAAGCCTCCCGGATTCAGGGGTGGGATCGGGTTTGCCGTTGGCTGATGCCATTTCACTGCTGTCAACGCAGAGGTCATGGTCATCAGCTCCGTGGGGTTGGCATCTTATTCTCTAGGAGTCTAGCCTTAGAAACAATAATTTAAATTGCCATAATTGTATTTTTCTTTGAAAGATTTGGGTTGAAACATCTTTTCAGAACACCAGTCAAGACAAAACCAGCCAATTAATTAAAAATCATGCTTTTCTAGATGCTGTGTAGTTGGAAGAACAGGACACGAAGCATAACGCCAAATTCAGGGCTTGGCTAAGCACGCAATTTTACTGGGGGACCCATTGGCTATGAATTGATTCCTTGAAGTCTGTGGGATCCCTTTCATCACTTCAGGAAAGGGAGTTCTGTGACACATATTTGTTCCCCATAAAGCTGTATCGCAGGGACAAGCCCACGAGTAGATGTGAAATAGATAGAGACACACCTGGAAGAGGGTTTGTGGTACGGAGATGAAGCAGAGGCAAAGGCAAAGACTGTATTTTGATGCTAAATTCCCAAGGGGAAACTGGGAACTGATGAGTGTAATATGTCACTTTTAAGAGAGAGAAAACAAAGGACATTTCAGAAGAATGCGATATAAAAATTGAGGGTTTGAACTTTGATAAGGTTTCATTCTGAGATGTCTATACCCGAAATTGAAGGCAGCCAGCAATCATAAGGAAGGGATGTGTCTGGGAAATCTCTGCAAGTTGAGGAGGTACCTCTCGCACATAGAGGGTGTCAGAGTTTTACCAAAGACAACCGGGATCATACAGACACAGAGATTAGCTGTAAAGCCAACAGAAGCAAATGCTCAAAGTGCAGAGCAAGGGCATAAAATATTTCCATTGTGAAATCCTGACCCTATTGAGGGCAATAGAAAAGCTCTGATTGCCTTTAGACAGAAGGGCAACAATTCAAGTGTTTGTTTAGCAGAGAAGGAACATTACCTGGTGTACAGCCCACACTGTTTTGTGATAAACATGTTATAAAACACATATTTGCACAGAAGTCCCATTGCTTATAATGGGAAAATGATGGAGCAATGCGTTTTGGGTTTGTTTTTTTTAAAATATATTGCAGGCTGGAGGATGGTGGCAGTTCTGCTCTCCTGGCTCAGCATCCTGAATTTTGCTATCTTTTCTGCTGTTTCTTTTCTCACGATACCATAATTTTACAGTTGAACTCATCAGTTGGCATTAGCCAGCGTCACCCTATTTAATAGCACTGTAAAACAAACAACCCAGAAGAGTTTGTCACCGCAGCCATGTACTTTATAGGGTACAAGTCTGAATAAATATGTAACTGTTCACACCCTTTCAAAAATGCCGGAACAGGAACGCACTGAACCAAAAGCACTGATTTATATCTAAAGCAGTATTGACTCCAAAGAGTGAAAATGTAGGTTAGATGGATAGTGGGTGCTACAAAGGGTTAGTTATCGCTCTGTCATTTTACACCTCTGAGTACTGTGTGGGGTGGGCGAGAGCAGAGAGCAAGACCAGATAGAAAACAGCCACCTTGAACATGTGGACTAGAAACAAAGGACAGTCATGATTCATCCTACCTGACTGAAAATACTGCTTAAAATCTTCATTTGCACTATGAGTCAAGATGAAGGTTGTCTCTCACAAGCACCTCTCTGCTTTCTCTGCACCAGCTCTGCGTTCAACGCCCGGGCAGCTGCGTGGGACTGCACGGTTACTTTCAATGCATGAATAAAATCAGCTGAAGGGACCCACTGAATTTAGCTGCGTTAATAAAAAGAAAGTTCTGCATCCACGCTGACCACAGGGAAATGTTGACGAATGGTTTGGGATCCTATCTTCTGGATTTCTCCTTTCTGGAGATTTCTCCTTTCTGGAGATTTCTCCTTTCTGGATTACTTCTGGGCAGCCCTCTTGGGCCAAGCAAGTTGAGTTTTAATAAATGAGCAAATGAACAGGCTGTCCATGCAAATTTTGTTCATAGGCAGAAGTAGCAGTATCAGTAGGTGTACTGTGATTTACTTTGTGAAATTCACATGAAAAATAATAATTAGCCATTGCACTATAAAACTTTATTTCCCAATGCTAAGCACCAAACCAAAGCACCCACACGTTTAAAGGACTTTGATTCTATTCTTAATGTCAAAACGCTAAAAAAAGAGGTAATTTCAGTAGGAAATTATTACGGTCAGGTTGCATGAGATTCACTCTGATGTACTCTAAATGATGTGTTAAATGATGATTTCCAACACAGCCTGTAGCAGAGAGTTTGTTTGGAATGACATTTGTTGTGGCACCAGTGGCCACTACAAAGATGAATTTATATATACACTTAGAGCACCTGCCTGTGGAGGTGTTGCAGATAAGTTCTGCATGAGCAGACGACAACAGAAATTTTGCAAGCCGTCACAAACTGAATTTATGCTCCCAAATAGCAATGAAAAGGTTGTCTGCAGCACTTTCTCCACTGCTTTTGTGAAACGTATGCAGCCAAACTGTCAGCTGTTGTTATTAAACATTACATGGTGATTTCTTCAGCAAATAACTATCCTTTAGCAAACCAGCCCACACTGCTCTGGTTGCTTGTAACTTGTTTAACTTTTAGTCGTACAGGTTTTGCAGAACTGCTTCTCTTTGCTATGTGATTGTGAATGGTGACGTTTATAAATTAATACAATGTTTGAAATTGTATTCGGACCTATTTAAGCACCAACATCTACACAAACACAGCTCTGATACTCAGAGATTAGCAGAATACTGATAGGAAGATAACCTACACGAAGGCTGAGTAAGGACCAGTGATGGATTTGCCCACTATTCTCTCAGCTTTGTTAAGGAAGCCTTCCCAGTGAAGTCACTTCTTTACCCTGCAAACATTTAGCTCCGGATTTACAGCTGTGTGTTTTTATATAAATATGACAACAGTGTCCTCGTCAGTCCTGGAGACCGATGCCACCTCCCCCGAGGACAGTGGTCACAGTTGGAGCTCTTCTCCTGGGGATTGCTCTGTTGCTTTGCCTCCAGGTCTCAGGATTGGGACCTCTGCTTTTTGTGGGGTTTGTTCTTCTCTGGGCTGCTGTATGGAGAGTATAAAACTCTTATCGTCCCAGGTGAGAGAGGGTTTCCCTATTTGGAGTGCATTTCTTCCTTACCTGCAGACTCACCACCCTCTGGAGATGACCTGGGACATGCTCAGGCTCTTTGAAATGTTGGGGCAGGAGGAGCAGGGTGAGGTCTCCTGGCCTCTCCATGGGGCCAGCTCGCTGTTTTTCTTGAGCCCTGGGAAGCCAGCTCAGGAAGCTAATTTGGCAGGAAACTATTGCCTTTTTTAAGGTTTGTTTTTTGAGAGTTCCTCTGCCCGAGTCGGCTTCTCACGTGGTGAGGCAAGTGCCCGCACAAGGGCCAGCTGCGCCCGGCGAGCAGGAGGGGAACATGGCAGCACCTTCCCTTATGGACCCATCCACGCACCCGTCTCCTTTGACCGTATCATACAGCTGCCTGGCCTGCTGCCTCTTTGCCCAGCTCCGAACACCTTTTGAAGCCTGCTCACATGAGTTTGGCCCCTTGTGTCTCCAGATCTTACTTGGCCTGGTGCAAACTGCAGGTGAGAGAGATAAGAGTCCAAGTCGCCCAATGGACGTGGTCCTGGCATTACCCCCTAATCAGGTCAAACCTTCGCTAAAAGAGTAGCTCATCTTTTGCCATGCTTTCCTTTCCCTCCCACGCTTCCCAGACGTGCCTGCAACACTTTTGCGTCAATGGTTTGGGGAGTTTTCCAGCCTGTTATGACAACCAGGACACCAACAGGATGCTTTCCACCAAACTCTTCACCAGTTTCTAAAGCCTGAGAAGATGCACTCTAAGTGCAAAGAGAACGTTTTGCCTGTATGTTTAGACAGCTCTCCTAAAATGCCGGCGGCGATCGCTGCCAGTCCCTGGCGATTCCAGTGGGGTTTGTACAGTGAGAGCAGCTTCCACCAGCACATGACATCAAGCGGTTTCACAGCCACCACCCAACAGTGGCCTTTATGATAGAAAGAGTTGTGTCTGAGTAGCCTGCCGAGTTTAGCTGATACACAAGCCAAAAGGCAAGCAAGTCTAACTTCCCAAGTGCTTTCTTTACTTTCAGATGCTTTTTTCTTTTTCTTTACTGGTTTTCCATTGTCTGGCATTTACAACGTACCCGCAGAGGTAGAAAGGCGTATATTTACCTCTCTTTCCTATCAAAGCTACTTTAAACTTAAGGCGCAGTGCTGTTTCCATTTGGAAAATTTTTTGTACAAGCCATTTACAAGGCCTTTACAAGCCATGGTATGCCAAGACCTCTCCAATTTCCAATTTACTGCAACGGAGTCTAGCTGGCATGGAGGGAGTGGGCTATCCCACCCAAACACCAGCTGGAGGATACAGCCACCGCTATGGATGGACAGCAAAGCTGCAGACAGACAGAGGGAAAACTCGAGAGGCGGTGGAGGCAATGAACCAGTCTGCAAAAAGGAGGAAAATCAAAAATGTTTGCTACACTCCAGAAGTGCTGGGACACGCAGACAGCCTGGCTTCTGCCAAGGAGGGTTGTGAGCTACTGACAATTTCTTCAAACCGTTTGGATGGGATGGATGGCAGAATGAACAAGTATACCCATTAGGTCATAAATACATCTGAAAAGCTATAAATACATATATCTCTATAATTAATGGTGTAAATCTCTTCAAAATTTGCTACAATTTATTTCTTAGCTTGCTACCGCTCTCACTGCTACTGGCCCCATCATCTGAGACGTAAATGACCTTCTACTGTAGCGCTGGTCCGGGGAAGTTCGGTGCCAGCTTTTATTAGCAAGACATTATCATCGAACGGCCTCGACAGGGGCTGAAAGCCAGAATTTTCTGCCATTTAGTGTTGGCCTGATGTGATTTCTTGTCCTGTGAGCATCCCACACTGCTAAGCAGAGGCAGCACCAAGCACACGGGTGCTTTTTGGGAGAGTGGAGAAGATTCGGGTACTCAGTCCAGGTTGTTCTTTGAAAATGAAATAATTAATATCACTTGGAAAGAACTTAAACGAAAGTAATGTCACATGGAGGAGAATGAAAGAGGAGTAGGAGTTGGCAGAGCATCAGGAGCAGCAGGAGAAAGGCCAGGCAAGGCACATGGAGAGAGCAAACAGGGCTTCCCAGGGCCGGGACAGACTCGGGGCCACTCCTGGCTGCACTCAACGGCTTCACAAACACCCCAGCACAACACACGAGTGTAATATAAACCTTGACTCCTCGAGATTAGCGATGGCTGGGAAATAATGTTATCGCTCCCCATTACACTTCAGGAGCTCTTCAGGAAAAGTCCCCAAAATTCCCACAGGCTTTAAATGAGGGTGAGATTTTCCCCTGGTGTTCGTCCTCCTTTCCTAGGAGATCTTATGTCCTGCACGCATCACATCTTCCTAGTCCTTGCCCAACCATGCAAGAGCTCAACCATTTGCCTGGTAGTTTTAGCCTCTGTGGAGATGCTGCTGTTTCTTCTCTGTCTCCCGCTCTCTCCTCTGCTGAAATCAGGGGATCCAGGATTTTCCTGCTGGGTCAAAACCCAATCTCCTTCCTCACAGGGGGTCAGTTTAACTACACATCACTGTGCCAGACGGTAACTTTTAGTACCACCCAGTTTCATTAGTTATCAAGGGCTAAAGTTGCGCTTCGAACATTCATCAATCGGTAGGAAAAAATACACATCAAATTAAAACTCCCAGCAAACTCCAACACCTTAGGGCTTTTTCCTTTTACAAGTGACATTTTCTTCCACTGAAAACAGAACTACTTGTGCAGGTGGTTTTTAAACACAAACAGCTGCTCCATGGAAATGCAGTCGGGGAAAATAATTCAGAAAAGAAGCCAAAGACAAAGCCATGGGTGTGGAGCAAGAATCTATACTGCCCTGATTTCCAGGGAAATATAGGAAGGGAAGAGAAACCTCAGATATAAACAGTAAGTGGAATTTCCATTGCACCGCTCCCAATAAATGCACTGGTTTTAAGGGAAGAAAAATGGGATCAAGGGACCAGAGCAAGCCAGTTGGTATTGCAAGGGAAAGCATGGCTGAGGGGTACAGCTTGTAAAAAGCCGCTTCATCTTTCAGTGTCAGAACAATGCCCGGGTGTATGTTAAGCTGTGTTATCAGTGAGGGAAGCAGACCAAGGCTGGGATAAACAGCACTATATAGCCTGGGTTTTGTGGTCACAATTCAGTCCTGCCTTTCCAGCTAGTTCCTCCTTTTTTCTTGCTTCATTTGAATCTGTTCATCTTTGAAAAGATCCTCTAGGAAGTAACTGTTTTTAGCACTGCCATCATCATTTTAACGACCAATACAACATGCTTTGGCTATACAGTATTAAAAAAAAATATTTCTAAGTCGTTATATTGTGATCAGGCTGCAAGGTGAACTACCCAAGATCACAGATGAATATTGCTGCTCTTTCCTTATTCTCACCGCTTTGCCCTGCGACATCTCTGAATCCCCCCATTGCCTCTCTTCTGGGCATCCCCTCAAGCAAAAACTACCATCTTTCACTTTCAGGGCACTTTGTGCTTTAGCCCCCCATGGTGCGTGCCATCACCATGTAAAAACACAATGCTAACTTCCCTTCCAATAACAGACCACAGAGGTAACTCCTGAAATGCTGTGTTTTCTCCAGCCCTGCCCTCCAGACGGAGGAGGCTCTCCCTGCAAACACCCCCAAAGCTATTTCACCGGGCTCCTCCCAACTCTCCTTCAAATTCCTCTTTGAATTCGTAAGGATTAATCTCACGGAATGCTACAGCTGCTGTCAAGATGACAAGTCTCAGTTTCCTCCTCTCTTATATGCACCCATTAATGCTCTCTTTGACTATAACATTCTAAAGCAAGAACAATCCCTGTGCCCTTTATTCCCCACCCATCACATAGGTCTCCTGGCTCCTGCTCTCCTAGTGATGAAGCCCCCAGATCATTTTGAGTAAAGACTGAAAAAAAATGTTACATTAACCATTTGCACACATAGGAGGGTTATGATCTCAGCTAATACGAGCGGGCCTGGTGCCACCTCCCTATCTGAGCAAGTGTAATGCTACTGTAATAAGAACCCCAGAGTGTTACCCATTACTTTTCCTGGTGTTGACAGTGTATAAAATACTTCACATATAGAAATGAGGATGAAGTCTCCACCTTGGGAACTGCATTCCAAGAAAATGACATGAGCAGAGAAGAGGTGCAAGGAAAGCCAATTTGATGCTGGTGAAGGCACACGTGTAACTTGTTAGTTCCACCCTTATTCTCCCTTTTCTCTATACCCCTGTTGTGTGAATTCTCTTTGGAGACAAGGACTTTGCAACAGGATAAGCTATTTTATCAAACTGAATCATACCAGTAGTATCCCAACCTGGGAAGGACCAAGTGCCAAATAGCCCTGGAAGGTGTGCAATCCTTGTAGCAGACAAATCAATAGCAAAACCTTAAACATTCAGGAACACAGAATAATCAATTGCAATATTAACGTGCTGGTAAAATGATTAAAGTTCGGCATTACACATATTTTCAAATGTACTGACACTTCATTCTCATAAAGGCCAGCTCAGTTATGTTTGATTTGTATTCATATCCTATAATGTGAATATATTTGCTCAAAATTGCTTAGTAGTAAATCACCATCACAGAAATAAGCTTATATTTATTTTTAGTATTCATGAATTGCTTGGAATTGGACCACCATATATTTAACACCTCTGAAGAAATCCGACCGTAACTTTTGAAAGCAACACCTTTATATATCATTATGGACATTGTTTCCTTAACAGTTAATCACACACTCTCTAATCATGTGACTTTTACCTTAAGAGAGAAAAATGAATGACTCTTTAGCTTGAAATGAAAAGCCCTCTACTTGACCTTTCAATGTGAAAAACCACATTGGGCCGGGTCCTGAAGGTGCTGAGCACTCTTGGCCACGTGCTGAGGACCCTTGGCTTCCACCGAAGCCGATAGAAGTTGAAGGCATTCAACAACTTGCTGGATCAAGCCTGTAATCACTAAAAGCTCTCTCTAGAGTGATATAAATATGGACAGTCACTTCACAGATTTAGTCCAGCATTAGGGTTACTTTAAAACCAAAGCTGTCGGAGAAAATGTTGGATCTATGATATGACTTTGAACCCAGGTCACTAAAATCTTTCCCGACGCAGCATCTTCTTTGGGATTCTTAAGAAAGCTAAACCTGCAAAGACAAATATTATGGCAACAAAAATAAATGCGTGAGTTTTTAACCTTTTCAGGGAAAGTAATTCCTTTATTGGCTGCAGCTAAAACTTCCTACCTTTCTTTCCCTTTTTGTTGTATCTGTGAGTAATTTCTTCAGTCACATTGTTTATAAGAAGTGAAGTTATTCGTAATCATGCCTTAAGAGTATGTACACAAACTGGACATCCTAATAGAGCACTATGTATTAAATTCCTGATTGTTTGACATAAATTCTCTCTCTTTCTTTTACTCAGACAGGAAGCTTCCCATTTATTTACGAATAGGTTAAGACCCTAGTCATGTTCCTAACCATGTTCCTAAGTGCTAACATATATTAAGTAAATTTAGAGCCTCTTCTGCATAGGAAACAAATTAAACCGGTTAAACATGGAGAAAGACTAAATGTAATCTATCTTTTGTCATGTTTATGATATCGGAACGCATCTTACATGAATGTTCCAATTTGGCTGTTACAGCAGATGGGTTGCTTATGATAAACCACAACTACAGACAGAGAATGTGATAATATAAATCATAAAGAAGATAAATAATGAAATTCTTTGAAATAACATTGGTTAAATATTTAGACATTTGGTTTCTAAGCTTGCTTGCACATATGAAATAGTATTCTCTACTGATGGAAAGAAATGCTCTCAACAATAATCATATTGGGCCAACAAAGTCCATGGGACTTATTTGCATTTACAGATCTCTTTGGATTTATATAAAATTTATGTACACAGGGAAGATACTTGTTCTCAGGGGAATAGTCCGGTATGGAAACTGGTAAGGACAACCCGTGACTGAGCTATTCTTCCTTAGGTCAGGGGACACTGGAGCACTGTTGTTTTCTCCTCTCTGCTTCTTCGTGTCAAGTACGCAAGCCTGCGGAAAAAGTGAAGTCTTGCCTTTATCCTCTCTGATTTATAGCTGGCCTAGCTGAGGTAGGTACCAAACCTCAAAATTATTACCAGGCAGAACTTCAATTTTCCAATTCACAAAAGTCCTAGAAATCTGATTTCTACCAGTAACTTAAGAAGGAAGATTAGTGTGCAAATCCAACGAGGGAGACACGCAACCAAGCTTATGACTGCACCAAAGCAAGAAATCCACTTCTCACAGATTTTATTTTTACTGGAAGCTTTACACATTTCAAAGGTAGGTGTCGATTCCAAGCTCCCCTTAGAGAGAGATTAGACTTCTTGAATGCAACCCTCATCATCCTTACCTAGGTGTTTATAGGAAAATGGGTGAATTGCCCCCAAGAGGTGCCTCTCTCTTTAAACTGATGATCAGTTTAAATTGCTGAACAATAGATGGCTAATGTAGGCTAGATGTCTAAGGATGGCGTGGGTAAAGAGATGTTAATGACTATCTTGGTGTTTCAATTTCAAATACCATTTGTGTATTTTGCTCCACAAGGGCCCAAAAGAACAAAGATTGAGCACTCGGCAGTTAAATTAAAAATTATTTATGTACTGGGTTAGAAAACAGAGCTAAACCTGCGCCTCCTGAAATACGAAGGACACTTGCCCCAACTTTATTCAGAGTAGGACTCAGAATTGTATTTTTATGAATTTTCCATGAGATGCACATCATTTTACATGATTGTTGGGTAGTTTCATTTAATCCCTACAGCAGTGAAAGCAACTGAGGTATTCATTAAACAGAGATACTGGTATATTCACAACAGCATCATTCCTCTGCCCAAATCCTGGCATGACTTACGTCCTGGGGATCAAAGGGCTCTGAGGGCAACCCGCAGCCAAGTGCATGCAGCCAATATTCCCCTTCCAGGAACTGACGCACGATTAAATGCACAGAAACTGGAGCACACACGGTGCCCCTTCCTTCTAAATTAAGGATCTTGCCTTTTTAAATGAAGTGATTATGATGAGGGCAGTAGGATTAAGAGAGGACCAGGGCCTTTTGTGCAGGTGGTTTCCCTAATAGGAGACTTTCTAGCAAGAGAGCACTACATATTCTTCAGGCTCAAAGCTAAACTTCTATTAAAACCAATTAATTCATTGAACAGGCTTGTATCGCTTTACAGTGCCTGGGCCTCTGCTTAAAAGAAATCAATTCTATGAGTACAGCTGAGAAATAACCACTATAATAGATGTTTTAGCTCTTGCTTTTACTTTTCTCTGATAGCCCTTAAGGTGGTCAGAGGTAAAAGCTAAAGATGCATTGTAGCCTAAGGGATGATTGAATGAAAAAATGGGGGATGGGAGTAGAGCTATGCTGATAGACCAATTTCCCACCACTGCAAGCCAGCGCAATTGATTGATGAATCCTTGCTCTGTCAAGAGGCAGCCCTTCAGATTTGATCACATAAATACTCATTCAACTCAAATTCTGCTTGACAAGCCTCAGACAGCTTTGTTCTGTCACAGATATCATTGGAAGGAAAATGCTCCATTAATCATCCTTAATTAACTTTACCATAGTCTGCTGGAACCAATATGTTCCCTGGCTAAATCCCTAAGACTTAGCTAGATTTTTGTAGTTATCAAATAGAGACTTGTTTTTAAAGTTCCTCTCCCTTATTGATGTTAACTACAGGAAATCTTTCCCTGCCTGTTTTTTAGGAAGTCACTTCCATTGATCAGGATGTGGCTTAATCCTTTGACAGTTAAGCTCCTTTGCCAGAGACATACAATTATACCTATTTCTGATTATAAAAGATTACTTTTACATCCACAATAAGTGCTAAGGTGTTTTACTTCCAAAACACCAGTTGTTTTCGGGCTGCGAGAAAGCTTTGCAAACATAACTAAAAAAACCCCCAACTTATAAAAAGGGAATAGGAAGAAACAAAACGGATTAATGGGATTTTGGGGACAATTAGAAGTAGTAGATGATATTTCAGGTGCAAGGCGGGTGGGAAAGCGTGAAGACATGCTTGTTAGCCTGGGACGCCACTATCTTTTCTCACTCAGCAGTTTTGTTCTGCTGAGGAACTGGAGGAAGCCCTGGGACCACCCTGTTAACATTTTACCAGCAAGAGAAAGGATCCTCAGATGGCTCCTGCTTTTGATGGGTGTCCTCCATTCATGGGGATGCTCCTGAAGCACACACAAGTGCATTTACCCCACGGAGTTCCCTCTATCTGTGTGTATTGTTACACTGATAATATTTCTTTCTTTCTGATGTTTTCTTTTAATGTGGTGAAACCCCGATATTCCTCAGGGATTTTAAACGGGACTCGAGGGGTCTGACACCTTGCTGGATTGGGACCTTGCTGCACAGAGGCAATGAGAGCAACAGACCATGCAAATAAATTCCTTACTCATTCACTCCCACTGACTGGGATACGCCCCTAAGAAAGGATTCACTGAAGATGAGGAAAGCAAATATCACAGAAACCATTTGATTAAATAGAAACAAGCATGGGAACCATTTCTTTAGTGAAACAAAGCCTTATATTTGTAATCTTACAAAACCTTACTCATATAAGCAGCCTTTATTCCTGAAAACCATATTACTGAAAGCTTAGGAGAACATGGGCTATCTATATTGCTAAACATTTACGTGTGAGCTGGGTACAAGCGATGAAATATAACCTAGATTGTTAAGCAAATTTAATGGTAAAAGCTAATGCTTCTTTTATTAAGGAAACAGAGTATTTTAAAGTTAACACTGCAGCACGGCGGGGGGGGCGGGGGGGAATCACACTTTATCCCTGTGTATGTCAGAAATCTTCTGCTCGCTCTGGGGAGAAGTCGCTTTGTGTTACGCTCTCTACCAACCTTGGACTGTGGTCAATTTAATCAACGCTCCTCCTGACGGCAGCACTGCTCACTCAAAAATGGAAGTGACCATTTCAAGCTGTGCACTCTGAGAAGCCAGCTGGCCTATTTTAAAGTCTCTGGAAACTTGACATACAGCACCGAATTTACTAGTTATAAAGGCATCTTCTCAGATTATACAACAGAAAAAGGCAGATGCATAAATCAAGGCTACCAAGCCTTTGCGCACCAAAGGACTAAACCAGAGAAGCATCAGCTGGCAACAAGATGACAACGAATTGCAGCCAAAAATAAGAGATACTAGATAAAAAATGGAAACAACTTCTGTTTTCTTGTCTTGTCCTCAGGAAGAGCTGGAGCCGGAAAAAATAGCCAAAGCTGGGACCTTTTCAACAAACCAAAAATTTTCTGTATGGTTGGGTCCACTTTGCCATCAGTGCTCTTTTCCCCTTCCTTTCCCTCTTGGTTCCTTCTCCTTTTCCCACACACTTGTCTCCACCACTTGTTCTCTTTTCAGCTTTATTTTCTCCCTCTTTAACCAATATTTTGCAGAAGTTTTTCTCCCCACTGAACAGAGAGCTAATCTGCCTTTAGCTGCCCTGCCCCAGCTCAGGGGTTGTGGCTTAGGTTTCCCTCTCACCTCAACACAGAGGTGCTCAGGGAGAGGAGAAGGACACGATGATTGAGGTCTCACGAGGAAGGAGTCTTCCAGCCATAGTGCCTGCCTGATTCTGCCTGGAAAACAACGATAAAGCAGGTCTATCAGCACTAACCTGGGTTTTGCTCTTAAAGCAGGTTGCAGGGAGGTGGGAGGCCTAGTGATCCTGCTCCTTCCAGCACTGGGATGCATGGTTGTCTGTCTTATTCAGTCTTACCTCAAAATACAGCTATGATATAAATTGATGAACAAAATGCATAACTGAAAGAATACTTAGATGCAGGAAACTTTTAAAAAAAAAAAATAAAATTATCTAGACCTCTATGAGAACATCCAGTCCATCTTTAAATCACAAAATGAAATAAACAGGATCAGATGTATAGTGAAAAACCTGTAAATGTCCTTTCTCATTATGGAGGTCAAAGAATACATTAGTTATTTTTAACTAATGTCTTATTCGACCCCATGCAAACTTAAATCAGTTTGGTTCTGACTGATTCAAAGCTGTTCTCTGGTTCCCTGCTCTGCTGTAATAATTGACTAGGCTAGACTTTAGAAAGGTCAAAAAAGCCGCCCCACTTCATATTATTTCAGCTAATAACTCAGTTCTTAAATCAAAATTTAAGAACTAATCTCTCAAAGCAGTATTTCCTCCCCCTCCATTAAATCCATATGTAATTTCAAATTAAATGATAGATGTTGAAAATCGTTACTTTTTGCTTAATTACTTTTAAGTTACTGGGGGACACAGCATGAGGGTTTGTTAGAAGATCTAGGATTCTCCAAAAAATATCAGAATTAAGAAAATCTAAGAAAATCTCAGAAAATGCAGCAGCAACTAAAGAACCTCAGGAAAAAACAGCAGGCTACAGACAATCTAAAGGAAGAAACAGGCAGACACATTGCAGCATCTAACGCAGGCTCAGAAACGGCTGGGAAGCAAATCTGTAGGGTAGGTACGGTAGGGCTGATAGGAAGCTTGTCAGCACCAATGAGATGTGTTAGTCACAACAAACATGCTGGGGGCTTCCTTTGAGTGGCACACAACAAAGGCTTCAAACTAAGCTATCATCGCTCTCTTTAAATATATACATTCCAAAAGGATACCAGCATATGGCTTATTAAGTGCAAATCTAAAGACTGAGTCATGTCAACTGTTTAACATAAAAGTTAACATATTAAGTAACTCATTTCTACAAAAGATTCCGATATTAATTCATAAAACCCCCAAATCCAAGTGCTTTCACTTCTTTACATTAGTTTGCAATGTTATATTCACTCACAAAAATTTTACTCTGCATTCAGCATATTCTTACTGCATTCTGCTCTCTTTATTTGACTCCTTTCAACAGAAAATTGGCCTTAATCCCAATGTAGGAATGCAAGATGAAGATCATTAGGAAGTACAGTAGTGTGAACAAGGTCTGTCATTCCTCCAAGGTTATTGTGGTCATATTTAAGAAAAAAAGAGAGAGAAAAGTAACCCCACTCGCACATGTAAGAAGGGGACTGCTTTGCCCCATTTGAAGTCACCGATAAACCTCTCCTGATTCCCCAGGATGAGGATGGGAGGATGTTTGCCCAAGCACATCTGCATGCACATCTGGAGGACCCTTCTAGTACACGCGTGGTTGCCCCACACATCTCCTTTTGCCTCAGTATCACGAAAACAGAGATTTCAAATTGGGCATGGCAGGATTAGGCATCTGTTGTAGTCAGCCAGTTGACGCAGCACTGTTTTCTCTTCCTCCAGCTCTCCCCCTACCTCCCCCAAAATGCCTTTTCTTTTTCCACTTTCAGAGAGATATTTTTTTTAAGACACCAAACGCTGGGTTTCAACTGCTGTTTATGGGATACTTATTTGGGGCTGCAATAAACTGCTAGTGGTTTGAGGTTGGCTCTTCAAACTGTAACCACTGTTGGGTTTTGTGTTGTTTTTTTCTGCCGAGGGAGCTTTTTCTTTCCCGCTTCCCTGCGGTCACTCTGTGCTGGGCTTTTGTTTAGCCTCTTGGCACAGCGTTGTTTATTTGCACTAACAGTGCCGGCTGTGCTCCCCGTGGACTGTTTGTCCAGTGGCCTGTGGAGCCTCCATGACTTTATTGTTGACAAGTGGTAGGTGGGACCCAAGTTTTTGTGGTTAAATTGTTTATTGATAATTACCTGTTAATTACTACTGCTGCCAGCTTCCTATAATTTATCATAATCACTGTTTTTTCTTGTTCTTAGAAAATACATGTGAAAGAGGAGGAATAACAGAGAGACCAAAAGAAGCAAGAGGGCCCAATTTTGATCTCTCCTTCCTGAGTTTTAAAATTGTGTGATTTGATTAGTTTAACATCTGGCCAGCGCTCATTGGTGCAACCCATTGGTACAACTAGGGCATCCCCTCCCTGGGAGCTGCCAGCCGGGGCCAGCTCTTCTGCGCTCATACGGGAGATGGATTCGGTGTAAGAGCTCAACCCAACCACGCTTTCCCTGAACTGTGGAAACATGTAAGCACATCAGAAAGTCATTTTTTTTGCTTATAAAGGGCACAAAACAGTTCTCCATCATGTCTGAAGAAGGAACATTTTTTAGGGATTTGGGTTTTTGGTGCATTGGTTGGAAGCTGACTTACTCTGTGCACTAACACACCACCATAGGACATCTGCAGAAAGACCAAGTGGTACCCTCCATTGTACCCTTCTAAACGTATTGCTTCAAACCAGGACAAGCCAGGGAGCCACGCTCCCCGGCTGTGGGGTTGCTGCCCAGTGAATTGAGGAGGGAAGAAGCCTTCCTGGGAAGAGACTTGCTTCTCGATCATGGACCACCCCGGCCACTTGCTTTGCCTCCCATGGCTGGTGAGGCTGCAGCTGGCCGGCTCTTCAGAGGGCTTCTGGTGGCCACAAGATTTCTCTTTAAAGACTGAAACTAAAACTAAGCCCAGGTATTTATCTCCTTAAATGCATTTCCAGGCCTATGAACTCTGGCATGTCTTAACCCCATATTTAAAGCCACAGTGTTTGGCACAAATGCATTTTTAAGGAGTCACAACAATAACACAGTATCCCTTCTGAGATGCTGCCCAACTATCAAATTAAGGCTGTTTAATAATACAGAGCATGAAAACCAGCACCAGCAGCAGCCCTGGAAGGGATATGGAAAACCAAAAGCCCAATGCCAAGGAGTACCTACAGAGACATTTTCATGGACACGTGACTGCAAACTATTAAAACTGTAGTGGATACAAAACAAATGATCGTGTTTCCGTGTTTTGACAAGTTTACACAGTTCCCCCTTTTAGAAGTGTTACAGCTGGGAAGGAACTATATCTTCGTTTCGATACATTTATAGAATTTGTATTCTAGGTGCCTATTTACACATTTCCTGGCCTAAACAATAGCCACCCACCCCCCCGTGCCATGTGCGCATCGGTCACTGCCCGGCATCATCCCTCCGCATGACTCAGGCTGTGTACAATTGTCCGGGCCACTCACAACAGTCTATCATCATTGTTTGGTATAATTGGAAGCAGAAGTATTTATACGCACCCGTGTAACCTACAAGTAAATTTATAAAGGCAACTGTCTCTTTTAATCTATAGCACAACCAGTGTAAACAGTAATTTGAAGGAATATTCAGATTTATTACATTACTTGCTTAAAGATCAATGTTTAAAATGGATATATATTGCATTAATCCAAACACACAACAAATCATAAAGCTATTTACACAATAAATTTACAATTCCCGTAGACATTTTAATCCTGTTTCTGCTTCCAAGGAGCGCTCTTGTCTGCACACACACACATATCCACCAGCAAGCACACTCGCACGCTCACAAAGTACTATTGTAATGTTAATTAACCTAATTTATAAACTGCCAACTAGACCCGTAACCTCAGCACAATATACACTTAACCATAAAGATGTGAATTAAAGTCACATTAAGGGGAATGGACAAAAGCAAAGAAATTTGGCGTTGGGGCTGACGCGTGATCCCAACCTCAGCCCCGTGGCACCTCCGGTGTCACCCCTCTGCGAGTCAACAGCATCGCTTCGGGCTTCAATCCCGCTCGTCTCACCTTCCTACGGCTAAGTCATACCCCTAGTTATTTAAACTTCATTTCTGTGGTTTAAAATAATATCCCATTGACGTGGGATCCAAAACTCCTTCAGAACTAATAAAATGTCACCCTGCCAAACTGAGACGATACGTGCCAACCTTTAGCCTAGTGTGAAATTTTATAACTGAGTTATAAACCCCTCAAAAAACAGGGCTTATAATGGAAAGGCTGACAGATTCTTAACTATACAGTTTCCAGTGGGCTTCTGCTTAATATACTGTATTTCTTCTCCTTGAAGATATTAATTTACTTTTTGAAATGTTCATTGCTAAGATTAAGCGTAGGGTTTTGAAATGTGTGCACAGGCAATTTATGCAGGCACACAAATGTACTCTTCTCCAGATGTACAGAATACTAATTTGAAAATGATTTATATGCCGTGCCGTACTGTACATCCATCCCCTGCTCAAAAGGTTTTCCTCTGACACAACACTGGGATCATCTCATATATTAACCCTCCGATAGCATTAGAAATTCATTGAAAAATTGATGAGGATTTCGGTCCATGGCACAGGCTGGAATGAATTTTGTGGATTTTAGCAAAATTGCCAAGAAGGTCAGAATAGACACATCAACAAGTGAATACACTGGAAAATAAAGGTCTATACATATAAAATATATACTTCTATGGGAGGACAAGCAACAGGGACGTTCAGAAAGACTGTGAAAAGATAGAAAAGTTACTAAATCCTTAGAATAACCAGTCCTTAACCCAATGACTTAGTATTTGGCCGTGTACGTGCACCATGCTGACAACTGTATTTCCACAGCAGCCCCTGGCTGCTGATTGCACAGAAGTATGGAAGGATCCAGCCAAAATGTAGTAACAGGCCTCACAGCTGACATTAAAATGAGCTTCTTACAGACTTACACATCACTCAGCATGTGAATATTTCACAACAAATACCCCTTCAGCAATTAAAAATACTTTTAAAATACATTTCCACTGTTACACCTCCATCAGGAGCTCACTTTTCCTTTCCTCACTTGGTCCCCAGCTCCTCCACATGTACATGTTTGGGTCTTGCTTGGATGTAAGCTATAGGCACATCAATGCTTTGCCTGCCCAATATGACAAAAAAGGCATATGCTCGAAAACAACCTATCTCAGCCTTTCAAAGGAAAAATCTTTCCTTTGAAGCTACATGAATTTCTGTATTCACTAGAAATACAGGAGTATAAAATGCATCAGTGATGAGAAACCACAATTGCCTTTGAAGGGTGAAGGCATGGGAGACGCAAACAGGATTGTCTTTATTTTTGACCACAGTAAAATTTTCTGGGCTTTGCAGCCCCCGCTCAATCTCATGTGGCCTCTTGGAGCACCATGAGAGAAATAGCGCCGGACACCTGAAGGCTCATTCAACACTCACAGGAGATGAGAGAGAGAATTTATAGATACAATGGGTGAGATTTCTCATAGAATATAGACTGCTTCATCTCCACCTCAGTTTTTATCAAAAATATACTGACAGTCAAGGTGAGTGGTTCCCACATGAGGCAGAGAAAGCCAAATATGTGTACCATAAATGCACGACCCTAAATTGCCTTAAAATAAAAGGGATAGAGGAAAGCTCTGAACTCCCCAGGAATCCTTCTGTTGTTTGAATGCACGTTATGCCATGGACCTTAACAAAATTAGTTCCCTGCTGCGGACACCAAGACTAAACCAACCAATTCATTTGGGAAATTTGCTCATCGGTGTTCCAGAGGACTGCTGGAAGTGATGCTTTTGTTAATGACACAAAGGGAGCAGCCTTTCCTATTCCCCAGGGTGCAGACCAAAATACCTCTCCTAAATCAGTGCCTGAGGAAGCCCAAGAAGGTGGTACCAACCATGCCAGACTCACGTGCTGGCAACTCCCGCAGGTGCGTGGGCATCCCACAGACGTTGCCCGCAGCAGGTAGTGTGGTCCCCATGCTGCAGCCCCCCTGCCGAGGCTGTGCAGACCTGGATCCTCCCAGGGCTGGAAACAGTTCTGCAGTCACGAGTGACAAAACTCAAAGCTTTTCAGCTGTGCACAAGACCACAAATATTTTATGTTTAATATACTTGATTTTAGGGAGTATATTCCATTTTTGCAAAAGTATTTTAATGCCTTTTTGCTCTTTTGTATGTCATCTTCATTATTATTTAATCCCAGCTTGGCTGCTCCCTGTACAGTTGGTGGAGAATAGATATAGGAACTTTTGTCCCTGAAATTATTTAAACCAGATTGGAATGATCCTGAAACAGGTTCTACACAGGACTTTTAAAATTACTTCTTATTTAATAAAGCTGGCCTAGGTTTCAGTGGATGGTAGTAAAGAACAAACAGTGGGCCTGGCTCTGCTCCCACTGAGCTCGAAGGGGTTTTGCTACACTGATGAAGCCTCATATCAGCAACTATAGCTCCACCGAGGCCATGAAGATCATTATTAAATCAATGAGGTATCTGGTAGAGCTCTGATTCACAGTATTTAATAGCAGCTGGGTCACAAGCTACCATTATCTTTCACCATGAAGATTTTTAGGCATCGCTAAACAGCTTACCGCAAACACCAAATTAGGTATGTTTGCCAAAGGGTTGAATGTAATTATGATTTTAGAAAAGATACTTAAAATATCCAGTGGAGGAAATTTGGTAATTTGTTCTGTCAACTGGGAGAACAACTTCAGTAGAAAACTATTTCATCTGCCCCTGCTTGAGATGATATATTTTATTTGAAATAATTTCCTCGGCCTGTGTCTGGAGGGTGAAAACTGACTTGTTCTTATTTATCTTTCTTTTGGGGCTGCATGAATTTCAGACTCATGAAAGTGAGCGACTGATAGCAGTTAAGCTCGGCAGAGCATTGGCAGGTGAGTTCAGAGCTTCCACTCTGCTGCCAATGTGTCTCCACTGCAGCGCCAAATACCTCTATATTCTAGGGAATAGCCAGCCTTTAACAGGCACTGCCACTTTTAAAATACCAATAACCGTGATCTATGACTTGGATTTCCTATGGAAAGGCAACTAGATTGGTTTCAAAACTACTTCTCCCCTACCTGCATTAAGGGTTTGTCGAACACCCTTTGCTGCAATATCCAAATGCTAATTCAGACCATTAATCCCCAAGCATGGGCACTGAAATGCTGGGTGCTCACGTGGTGGCAGGGCTCCGAGGGACAGCGGGGGAGTCGGAGGTGTGCCTTGATTTAAATGACAGCGAGGAGCAATGCAGCACCCCCAAACAGGAGCAGCAACAACCAGCAATGGAAGGAATGACTCATTTAATGCTGATAAGTTGCGCCTTTCGTAGTTTAATGAAAAACCAAAATATGCCTAAAATGGAGATGGAAACATGGCTTTCCACCTACAGATGGTGGGCACATCTGTAGGTACTGCAAAGCATTTTGGCTTAATTCTGCCTTGTAGTTTCTCCAGCAAGAGCTAGAGAAAAGGTTGAGCTTGTTTTTGTGCTGGGACAGCTGAGCCCAGCCTCACAGGTGCTGCTGAGATGTATGTTGGGGACCATTTTCCAGTAACCATGGATTTGGCCTTATATGCTATGCTACAGCTTAAACAAAACATCACGGTACAGTTACAAATCCACAAGAGTTTCAATTGCACTGGAAACACCAGCATGACTTTCTAGTAACATCCCGAAGACACCACTACAGCTTGTGGTCATGAAACACAGCCACGTGTTACAGAGACCTGAATATCATTTCTTGATGTTAGCTCTGGTTGTGGAGATTTCGGTTCTCACTGCATTGAATATTCATGCCACGCTGTTCCTCACAGCCCGGGTTCTCAAAGAACAAGGAACAAATAAGATAACGTTTATCCCCATGAATCATAAAATATCTATTTTCAGTGCAACCAATAGCCTTTCATCCACACTCTCCTAAGAACAGATTTTATATGGTACGTGAAACCAAAGGTTGTTACGAATCGTAAGGCAGAGATGAATCAGTTAGGAAGAACCCATTAAACATGAATCCATGGAAATCCTCCTTTTTTGTTGTTAAATATTCCTACAATAAATGCTACAGTGTGACTTGCAATTTCCTCAAGTTCCTTTTCTCAGAACAATGATGGTTGGCAGCCGCTCAAACTGCTTCAGTAAACTTTGCAAGATAGAAAGCAATTTAGTTTCCCTTTAAGACTTCATTGCTAAAGTTATGCTCATTGATTTCCAACCTCATAATTAAAATTTCTCATTAAACATGCTTGACAGCTGAATGTGATTCCTTTTACCTGCTACTGCTACCTTTTTTTTTCCTTGTGATACCATTTCATTACAAAAGAACAATAGATTTCCTTTCAGGGTAATATAAGGGCACGGTGAGTAATGTACTTTCTATCCTACAGAAGGCCTAATATTGTTAATTTGCTAAATCAATTAAAAGAAACCACTTTGGGGAAAGACGCGAGTCTTGCATATGGATCACATCAGCCATAATGTGCAGGAGTTCAAAGGCTGGCATTTCGCCCCAGTTGGCACCTAACAGTTTACTCCGATCCAGGGAATTTGGCTCTTGATTTCAAACAAATGCATCCTGAAGGCTTAAGGCCAGGAGTAGCTCCATGTGATTTATGTTTCATACTTTCTCATAACACAAAACCTAAAGAGCTAAAAAAAAAAAAAGGTTGTTATTATGGGGCATTTGCTGCAACATACATGTAAATACAGAATTACTCAGTTGCCCTGTGCACCTGGTGTTGTTTAATATGAGCTTTTCCTCTGTGTAGTTGTTTGAATCCCTAAAATTACTGCTCCTCCTGCCAGTTCTGAAAACATAAGACGGCAGTGACCTGTTTGTAAATCGTTTTGCTTTCCAAGACAGGCTCACACCCAAACACAACACCCACCTTTCCCAGCGGGAGATATTTGCCCCAAAATATGCAGCTGGGAGATGGCACTGGCTGCACTGGAAACATCTCAGAGAGCCCCAGCTGTGGCAACAGCAGAAGACTGGGGGAACTTCACACTAGCTCTCAGCCCAGCATCAACCCCATCTTCTGCTGACCACCACAGGAGGAGGGATGCCTGTCGGTGAACGGGCAGATTTCCCTGAGGGCTAAGGGATGTTTATGGACCTGACCTTGGCAGGAGCTGACTTCAAGTGTCTTCAGAGCACGCTGGGATTTCTTAGGCTCAAGCATTTAGCAGAGGAGCAGAAACTCTCTTCCCAATCATAAAATTAGCAATGGGAGTGGTTTAAAATGACAGATTTAAATGTACAGGAATTGTTAAAACATTAAGTACTGCCTAATATGCCAGGTTCCTGGTGCAAACCACATCGCTGGAGCTGATTTAGAAATGAAAATGAGCAATAGATCACTGCTTACAGAACAATTAATTGCTCCGCAGTTTAAGAGAGCAATTAAATCACATCCGTGGCTTTCCAAATTCTAACTTGCCAATCCAGGCATACAGCGAGCCAGTTAGTTACTATATCAGCAGAGCACTAGGTAATTAGCAACGTGTTGCAATGTAGTACTACAATCCAGTGTCTTTTCATTAAAAACAAATAAATAAGTTGTATAAGTGTGCACTGCTGGTCCCCAAAGTTGGTAAAGCCCAGTGCTGCATGGATTTGCTCTCATGCACATAAACATAACACTTGTCTATAGCAGTGCCCAGTGACAGTTAAGGTGCTGTCAGCATATTCATTACAAACCCTATTTTTCTATGGTTTATAACTTGGATTTCCTCCCCCCCCCCCCCAAAAAAAAAAAAAAAGTTCATGTAATGCTCATGGACCTGATAATGTGAATATTTTAAGTCACGCTAAGTTGAAATTTGGTATCACAGGCTGTGAATGTGAAAGTGAGGCATATACATTCTGAAAGAGGTTGAAGAAATAAAAGCTTAAAAAGAAAACAACAAATCATTAAAATATTCCAGTTTTATGACAGATATTGCTAATTTTTTCAGGTCACAGATATGGGCTGTGAGGAGGCAGCAATTACTGCTGCCACTTGTCCTTTCTCTGAAAACTTCTGTGCACTAAAAAAAATTCAGGAATGCCTAAATGAAGAGACACCATTGCTCTTGCTACTGGAGAAGTACAGGCGTCAGGTACTGGATACAAAAAACATTTCGAAGATTTCTAGCATGAATAGTATCAAAATTCTGACTGACTTCAGTGAGGCAGGGACCACGCTCATGGATAAACATTTAAGCATTACACACCACAAAAGACAGACCGGAGAGTTGGCAGCATTTGCACTGCAGACTCGCCACAGCAATACAGTGGATGACTCCTCAGGACCAGCTGTGGGCAGGATCAAGGTAGGTAGGGGGTAGGGTCAAGGTAAAAGAGCACGATGACCTGGACATCCCCCTGGGATGTTCATTTCCAGCGTGCACATTGTAACTCTTGGACCTCCTGGAGGTAGAGGCAGCAGCACTGTCTCTTCTTTCATGACAAACAAGAGACCACCAGGTCTCTTATTTTGGAGTGTGTGCATCTTGCTGAGGAACTATTTGACTATGTCCAGCGTGGGTGATCCTGCAGTATATCAGGGAGGACACAGGATGTATCCCATGTCTCCGCTCTTTGTTTTTTCTGGAAAGGAAATACGTCTGCATGGGCCCCTGGGAGCCACAGGATGCTCCACTGGAGACCTGATAACCGCAGGACAAGGACCTTTGCTATTCATTGGTGTTGGCTGAAAGTAAAATCAGCCTTACAGGAGGCACCTTAAGCTGCATGAGCAGCAAGACATGTATTCTGACTTCCCTGATGGATGAATTTACCAGCAGCCCCAGCACATGCTGGTGGAACGAGCCTGGGCTTGTCTCCGTTTGGGGACACAGAAAATTGCAAGTGACCAAGAGAAGAGTTAGCATGTTGAAAACAAATTGCCTCTTCCAAGCTGTATGTTTGCGAAAGAACCACCCAAACTGACATGCTTTTTTGGGGAAAGGTGGTGCAGAAGCCCCCGCGTCAAGAGTGTTTGAGCTCTTGATTCAGCCCTCCTTTGGACCTGCGCTGCATCAGTTGTACACCCACCCACACAGACAGAAGACAACAGAGAGAGAAGTGAAAGTGGGAATGCTCAGAGGACCTCAGAAACCGTCCTGCTCCCCAGGCTTCAAAATCCTCAGAAGAAGAACAAATGTAAAGTGGAGGGCGAGGAGGAGAAGCAAAGGAGCGAAGGAGGTGGGTGAATCTTTGCAGGCTCATCTCTGACTGTTCCTGAGCATTATTCATTTCCTGGAGCCGTGTCCATGGGAAACGATACAGTCACTGTTCTTCGAAATATCCAAATGTACGATGCATGAGGGAGTTCTCTCTGTTACGACATCATTCGCATTTTTGAACTCTATATCATCCTCATGCTTTAGGACATTCTCCTCCCAAAATAAACAAATTTTGGTGGGGCTCAGTGGAAATCTTTTGTGGCAAAGTGATTTAAAAAAATGGACATTTGGGAAGAAAAACACACACTTTGGAACATGCCCAGGTCAATCACATGAACGTAATACATTTAAAATGTCCATGGTCTCAATATCTTGTCATTGGCAGGAAGGAAACACAATTTTTGAAGATGAGCCTTGGCACCCAAATCCCTCATTAAAATCTGTCAGTTCTTGGAAACATTTGGGTGTATTTTATGCAACCAAACCATGCACATGAGAGGAAAGCCATGTCTGTGTTTATCTGCACCAAATTAGGACTCACAGCAGTTCCCAACAGGGTCTTCAGACCTCCTCTCTCCACAGGACGCTCTCAGTACCCTCTAGCTGCCATCTTTCTAGTTGTTTCCCACCTATCCACCTATCTGTTTCATTTCCTTCTTGTCTTCAGAGCCCATGTACATCGCAGAAGACCTTAAATGCCTCTCCCAGTGTGATCAGGAAGCATTGAGGCCTTTAAGGGGTGTTACCATAGTAGTACATGGGATGTACAGTGGTCTGGGGGCAGAAAATAGAGCACAAGGAGCATGGAAAACCTCTGTCCGGGATAGACGAGGGAATACAACTTTGGGAAAATCGACCTTTTCTGATCCATTTCTGTGCCTCAAGCACAAAGACACGTTTGTTCATAGTCCTGAGGCATAAATAAATTAAACAGCATAGATTATCTCTAGAGAGAATCAACAGTGAATTTGATACACAAGCATTTTCTAAGGAAAATCTGACAGAGGTGGCAAACACAACCATAGGTAAAGATTTTAAATTAATTTCCAAGCAGCTCTGTCCTAGAAAGTAATTGAAAACATACATGGCTCTTACAGCCTTATAGGAGCTTTGCCATTCCTACATGAGACAACCCCAAAACACTCCATATGGGATCCTGAGCAGTCATGTGACTTTTAATACCCACATGATGGCACTAAAATGGCCTATTAGATTTACAGTGTCATTAACCTTCCAAAATAAAATGAGAGTCTGCTCTGGTAAAAAAAAAAAAAAAAGGAAAAAGAAAAAGAACAAGAACAAGAAAAAGAAAATAATTTAAAAGAAAAAAGAAGAAAAAAGAAGAAAAAGAAGAAAAAAAGAAACAAGAAAAAAGAAACAAGAAAAAAGAAAAAGAAACGAAAAAAGAAAAAAGAAAAAAGAAAAAAGAAAAAAGAAAAAAGAAAGAAAAAAGAAAAAAAGAAAGAAAAAAGAAAGAAAGAAAAAAGAAAGAAAAAAGAAAAAAAGTAGTCGTCTAACTGCTGCTGGGTTTCGGGTAACCAGTCCGTGAGGAAATGCTGACAGGGGTCACTGTGGCATAATCTTTCATGCAGCCCCAAAGCTGTCACATCCTCCCCAGATGTCTGAAACATAGATATAAATTTTCATTATCCAGCAGAATAGGGGCAGAGGTACACGAAATGATTTTTTTACCAATCAAATTATAGCTCATTGCCAGATTATGTGTAAACACTAATTTTGTGAAGTTTTCGTGTGGTCATTTATCTACACCCACATTTAGTAGCACTACTGAAGCTGAAAAAAAAGGAAGGTTTTTCAAATTAAATTATTGTCTTGATAATCAAGTTGAGGACACATAAAAACTGAATAAAAAATTAATGCTATTATGGAAGAACTGTGTCTTACCCAAATAAACAGTGAGATCACAACATCTTTTTAATGAAAGCAGAAAGGATATACCCTGTTAAAGGACCAGAAAAACGTTCTTGGTGGTGTATCAGACCAGTTTGAGGTCCCTCCTAAATTTCTTTAAAATCTCAGTATTTTTTCTAGGTTGACCGTTACTTAATCTCCAGCAGAGTCACACTGGGGTGCAGCTGAGCAGCTTCCCAGGAGCCCTGCAGCAGATGCATAGTGGCAGCAGAGCCTGGCCACCACTAGCCAAGGACTCCAGTGGACAGCCCAACCCTCACCAGGAGCAAAATGAGATGTTTGCTACCTGAATGAAGGCAAACAAACAGTTTACAAGTGAAGATGGAAACGTATTTGTCATGGAAAGGCAAAACAGGTTGTGTCATAACATGTTATGATTCTTCAAGGTGAATTCAACTAAGTGTTAGAAATATCAAGCTCTCCTGGATCTTAGATGGTTAAGACCAATATCTTACTTCATGACTACCCATGGTGACAATAACCACTGGCTAACTTGATTGTCTAAACAGGTAAAATATTCCTTACATGTGATTGCTTTGCAGCAGTATAGAAACATCCACTTTGCTCTCCGGTCTTGCTCTCTCCTCAAAAGAGCTGAAGAAATAATTCTGCTGGTGGCTTAGTGCACAAACCAAGGGAAAGTCACAAAAATGCCATGTTTCCTTTTTCCTTGTATGCAGGACAATGATATTCATATTTCTTCATGCAAGACAATGACACTAATACTTCTTTATGTCACACGGAAGTTGCGAGGCAGGATCCCTGAAACGTCTTTGTAAAAGGCTAGTATGCTCAGAAATGCAAAGCCTACGGTATTATCTTGTTTATTATCTTGCTTTGGGACTGTACCAAATGCTCTGTAAGTCTGGATCACTGTCACCCTGTTACGATGAAAGAAGTGCCTTCGGTTATGAACTACTCTGGAGACACCAGATTAGAGTTCAAAGGCTATTTCTTGCATTAGCAGTAAATGCAGGAATTCTGAAGCATAGTGATATACTTAGTGTGAGCTTTTGCATATCACTTTGCTATTTTACTCCATAACTGCTTTGCAGTAGTCAGAGCTACTGTTTGAACCTAAGCTCCCTATGAGTAGAAAGTTTGGGGCATGTTTATTGGATAAGCCAGATTCTTTTCTATTAACCATCAGCAAACACTTTGTATATGTCACAAGCCTTCCACTCCCTTCCAGGAGACTGGGATTTGATGGAAGGAGGAAGAAAAACACAACTATTATAGATTTAATACATCCCCCGGAAGAAGCGAAGCCTGCCCAACTCCAATTTCAAACAAGGGATACTGAGAAAACTCAATATTCTCATTTAATCTGGGAAATTCCACTTGGAGAGGGAGTTTTATGGATGTCAAGAGCCAGATTTCCCGCTATAGCACTCTGGCAGTGGTTTTCTCCTATCTTGGACTCAGGCAAAGCTGATGGAGCCAGCTTGGCCACCTCCCTAAAATGGTGCTCCCCACTCTCCCACAAGAAAGTACCACATCAAAAGCTGCCCCAGCCAGAGAACATCAGGAAATGCGTTTGGGCAAGAGGCGTCTAAGCAACCCCACCCCCAGATCACACTCCCTGTGTCCAGGGACCTCTGTCTTGGGCCTACAATTTTATTAAAAAATCCCACAACAAATTCCTGCCTTTGGTACTATGTAACCGGCGCACAAAATGATGCTAGGTCTGCTTTAAATTAAAACAAAAGTTGTAGCAGATAGGATCTCTGATACATATTGAGTTGCTTTTCTCATCTGAGATTCTTCCTCAAGCAGCTAAAAACAATTAGGATAAATGAGTAGATATAAAGGTCAGCAGTACAAACAATTCTGGGAAAACCAGATAGCTCAGTGGATAGTTCCTTTACTTCCGTCACCGCAGAATGAATAGATACAAGTCCAAACGCACTCCCAGCAATCTGATTAGAAAGATATTCAGAGATCCTAAATAGCTTTTGTGGTTTCATCTTTTTTTTTCCCCCTAGCTGAATTGCCTCTGTGCTGCTGATCCGCCACAGATTTGGCGAGGCTGAGGATTTGCTGCAGCAGAAATGCTGAGGGTGTTTTTGCCATCTTATGGCGGATGGTGCCGGAGCCCGTACGGGAACACCGACATGTGGCATTCTGGCACGTGAATATCATTCTTTAGGACTATTAGTCATCCGCGTAATGTCTAATGACATCACTCTGGAAGGAAATAGAACAAGAGAAAAATCAATGGACAGCAGATACCTAACTATTATGAACTATAATTGTGCATTTACCAGTCTGCCAAGCCATAAATCTAGTAGTTTAAAACCCATTTTAGCATACATTCATATATGTTAGGAGGCTATTAACACAGGGGTGAATTATAGCAAACAGGCTTCTAAGCAGAGTCAGGATATGTATTTTTTTAAATAATTATAGCGTTCAGCACTGTAGTTAAGACTCAGAAGGGTTTTGTATTCCACCAGCTTTTATCCCTAACCAATCACAATGGCAACGAATAAATCTTCTCAGATTGCAACTTTCCACCCCTGAAGTCATTCTTCGTAGCAAATATTGATCATGGGGGGCAATCTGCAAGGCCCTCGCTAGGAAAAACTAGGAAATAATTATTGTATGGGGTTAGGGCCAGACTCGGTTCTCACTGAAATGAGTGCAAGGCCTTTCACCGCTTATTTTTTGTGTTGGATTAAAGCGCTTAAAATTCTCAACTCCAAAACGGAGAGGTTAGAAAAGCCTGAATTAGGCCTCCAGAGATGTTTGGAAGAGTGTTTGCCTTGGCCAACAGGCAGCGTTAATAATTCAGGCTGATGGAGGAAAGAGCCGCTGCAAATGGCAGATCACACACCAACAGATTATTAACAATTGTGCAAATACTTCTGCTGTGGTAGCTCAGGAAAAAACCATCTTCTCATAGCAGTGGTCTGTCATGTAAGGAATCCTTAATAGGTTTTGTATGAGCAAATAATAATGATTTTTGGTCACAAAAAAATCAGTTTTTTAAAATACTCATTATGATGAGGAATTCATGGGAAATGGGTTTTAAAACACCAGAAAGACTTACTAATGATAGAGAACAGATACCCACGGAAATTAGTACATGGTCACAATACCAACCAGAAAAGAAAAAGTAGTAGTAGTGCAGGAAAACTCAACTTTAAATTTAATATTGTAACCCTCATTCACCCAGTTGAGTCTACCATAAATACCAAAGAGCTTTGGACAGCACATAGAGAGTGCTGCTTATGTGCATGGCTCTCGATTCTGATTGTACTGGTTGACTTGGGTTCAGCCCTAACACTTCCATAAAACATAAGTTGCAATCCCTAAATATGTTAGCATTGATACATATGGGGAAATACAAAACTGTCCTCTTCCATTTTCCTCAGACTGCAGCCCACAGTCACCATCTTTAAAATCCCTTAAACAATAAATGCATACTCTACATGGTCTTCTGCCAAAATAGCATGGATTTTTTCTGGATAACACAATATATTGCTTTACCTCAGAACAAAGGTAATTTAGCACTTCAGGGATACATTTTTTGCTTCTGCAAAACCGTAACCTCTGATTTAATCAATTTTGAGTCCAATTCCTAAAAATTACAAAGAAACTACCAAAAGTTCAAGGTGATTTTAGTACAATTCTTTCACCTTTTTTTTTTTTTTTTTTTTTAAATCTGCATTCATTGATTTTACCAGTGGTATCGGTTTTTCCAGCTGCTCAGGAAAAGGTGGTAATCAACAGTCTCACAGTTAGATTAAATGACTTCAAAAATTCTATTACACTTTTTAAAGACATCGACGATAACACATACATGAAGCTTATCAATTAATGACAGAACTAAAAGAATATCTCATAAGTATGTGAATAATGAAGGAAAAGGTGCTGAGGAAATAACTGGGTTTAGATGTTGCTCTAGTCCTTCAGAGGAGGACATGCTAATTAAAGTGTTACAGCGGGTGCCATGAAAGCAGATATTTGTACAAAACATAAATATTTATCTTTATTGCAGCATTGCTTTCATGTAGGGTAGGAAAAGAAAAGAAACTTTACGATAAATTTCACTGCTGCTGGAGGTAAGTGGCTTGGTTTTTGTGACACCCACTCTATTTTTCTGTTATTACACGATCTTCCCCTTCACACCGCGGGACCGAGCGCACAGCCTCCCCACACACCCAGCCCCTTCCTCCCGAATACTTATCGCAGATTAATGATGTGGTGCAGGGCCTATGGCTGACAACATGTGCATGAACTCAGTTTCCACATGGTTAGCCAGAATATGAATGCTTGCTTTTGGGGCCAACCATTTAACGGCAATAAATATTTACTTGCAGTATGTGAATTCCTAAGGTCATTTTGCAGCTCCAGCAGTTGCATTGCTGAGTAAGTCTTTCTCTTACGAATGCTTCTTTGTGAAAGACATCACCTAGTTTTTAAGTTTTACTTTTTCATGAAGGTGTAGTGGGAAGAGTTCTTAATTGGGCATGTTGATCCCAAGTACCAGCATTTTTTAAAATCAGACCAAACTTATTCGGAACCCTAAATGCAGGTGTAGGAGCCTAACTTTAGGCATCCATTTTTAAAACTTTTGGTGCATTTCCTAACAGTTCTCATTGTCTTTTTCCCAAAAGCAAATCCCACCCTGAACCTTTTCATAGGTTTTCAGTTCCTGACTCAAGCATGAAAATCTCCAGGATTAACTCCAGCATCTGCTCATATCAGCAAACCTATCTGCATCCTAGTGAGGTGGCACCTCTTCTATCGTGTCATGTCAAGACTGTTTCACAGCTGTGAGCTATTTGGAAAGAATAATTGATATTTTTTGTAATACCTCAGCTCCAGTCCTCAAGTCTGCTATTTGCTCCCTTTCCAAAGCATGCTACGAGCAAACCACACAAGCATTTTCTTGGGAGCCAGTTTTAGCAGCTGGGAGACTGATTCTGCAGGACCTGGAGACACCAGACAACCTAAACATTGTAGGACAGAACAAAATGCCAAAAGTGGAGCTGGGAGTGGAGGGAGAAATATCTTCTGTAAATAGGCAGTCGAAGGGATTTATGAAAGCCTTGGCTTGTGCTCTCCCATTATTGAACTGCTCCCGACATAAGAGTTTTATAATTATGTAAACATAGAACTAAAGAGTTTGATCCAAATCCCTCTGAAAGACTCCTGTTGACTCCAGTGGCCCTTAGATTAGCCCCCAAAACTAAGAGACGGTAAATTCTTGGGAGATGAGCAGCATCACCTCTAGCGTGCAGGCATTCCCAGCTCGTGGGATATTACTGCCATTCTTGCGTTACTGAAATTAGAAAATAAACATACCAATGTGATATCTAATATTTCCAGTAGATAAAAAAATACAAATTCCAGCTTATTCCAGTCTTTTCCAATTACCAAGCTGGGAAACGGTTTTCTATTTTCCTCTAACTCCCCCAAACTCATTCCAATCTTTTCTAGATTTTCTATGAAGCCCTTAAGCGCAGGTCAATTTTTAACAAGCTCTCAACCTTTTGGCACCTTCTGTTCCTTTTCAGGTCATTTTGATATTTTAGCTATTTCCTGGTCTGCTTTCAGTAGTGGTGTGCAGATTTTCATATTCTCAGTTGTAAATAATTACGTTTCGTGGTCCCAGATTCATCTTCCACATTCCAACCAGGATGAGATGGGCCAAATCATTTCCTGTTTTCTAAATAAAAATGATAAATGCCTATATTTGACATAGCTTTCAGTAGTTTTCACGCTGGAAACTTTCCTGATGCTTCTCTCAGTGTGTGATATATAGGGTGCTGTGTTTTATTGTGTGAATATCTCAGTGTTCTGCTTCAATGGACAGCATCTTTTTTTGATGGTTTTTCTTTTTATTCTAGAGAGTCAAAATGGTTTGCAAGTTGGAAGATTTAATATCCTAACAGAGGGCAGGAAGCAAGTAAAGCTATGTGACAGAGCAGACACTGCTTGCAGTCTAACCGTGGTGAAGGACAATAATTATCCCTCCACAGGGAGTGATTAGGCCCACTGAAGCTTGAGTGATTACCCTTTCCTTTGCTGACCCTATAATCAGACCTGGATCTCCAAAGTTACGTGCAATTTTTAGAAGACAAAATCTTAAGGAAAGCAGTTTTCACATGCCACATGCACGATCAGACAGGCAAAAGCAGCAAGAGCAGATATGTGCTGTAGAGGCTTCTTTATATTATATGTATATTATTCAATTGCTACTATGTGTGCAATAACCTCTAAATAATTACTAGGAGGAAAAGAGAGAGAGTAATGCAATAGGACAGAGCAGCAGTCAATACTAATAAAACGTCATTATTTACCAGCAATAACACAGGTTGCACAGGTTTTTCTCATGAAATATTTGCAAGAGAAGAGAATGGCACTGTCTTAGTCAGTGGTTTTGCCAAAATATTTACCAAACGCTACGGTTTTTCACTAGTGTAGTAAACAGGCCAAAGCATACTAGTAAGAATGAGAAAAGTAATCAAAATAGCATTTCAACACAAGAAACCATAAGACAGACCGGTTTGTTTTCAAGGTCTTTTGTTTCTATAATATCAATTATTTGTTCAACAATGTAAGATAAGAATTGAGAACACAATTGTTCAGGGGAAGGCAAAACGTTCCCGTTCACCAATTTCTTTAGTCAATGCACTGAGTGAAAAGCGTCGCCTGCATCACAGATAAACTGTGTTGCATTTACCACTTACCCTTACCTCATTTACTTCTGACAAAAAATCTGGGGCAAGCAGATAAGATTGTAACCCATCTGCTCCATTTTAGAGTGACAGGTGTATACCTTTCCAAAGCCAAAATGCAAAAGCTCTCACTCAGCTCAAAGGCTGGCAGGGCTATGTTTATGATAACTCTTTTTTTTTCTTCTTTTTCTTTCCCCCAAGGATACAGAGAGCATTTTAGCTGCCCTGTAAACTCCTAGTTTTTAACCCTAAAAGAGTGTAATGAGATAAAGATGAAAGCATATGAGGCATTGAACGCACTTGGAAGATAAGTCAGTCGATTATCTGTAACATCAGAATGGGCTCTACGCAACCTGTAAGTGGCATCCTCCAGTCTTTTGGTACTGCCTGAAACAACACAGAGATCGTGATCTTTAGAGCCCATTAATCTGCAAGTCTGGGCTCAATACTCCTCTGCCAAGATTAGAAGAGTTGGTAGGGAACATAATATTTGGCCAATTTAAAACACTTGACAAGTTAGACCTGGGGGGAGTGCGTTTCAGATTGGGATGCCGTTGCCAGTATTTCTACTGACTCTGGAGAGACTCAGATCATGGCTTTCAACCCCAATTTCCGAGAGATCCTCCAGCAAATAATCACATTCTCCAGTCTCAGTCAAATACGTGTAGGAAGGTAGACAAGAAGCATTTGTCTGATGTCTTGACTCAGGACCTTAGTGATAACCAGAGAGAATGAGAAAGAAAATCTGCTTGGGTGAAAAAAATCTTCGCTCTGTTTAGGTGAGGAACAAATTGTGCTACTGTTTCATTCTTTTGCCATTAACTGTGCTATCGTATTGCTGGCAGTGTTTCTCATTTCAACCTGCTCGCCATATGTGCATATGCTTTCTGTGCTACTAATTGCTTCTTTTTTGACAATATCATCTATACGTGCACACCATATTGCCATTTTTATCACTCTAAGCCTATTAATGGCCAGACTTATAGTTCCCAAAGGAATTAATATTAACCAGCTCTCTAAATATTGTTCATGTCTTTCAAAAACTCCTGTCTTTTAGAGCCTGACTCTGGGTGTGTGTAATTGGGCTGCTGTATTTCATCCTCTGGGGCCTAGAGTCTTAACTTTTGAAAGTGCAGCTCAACAAAATTTATGAGAGTAATATTAATACCCAGGAAAGGCAAAACTTAGGAAAAGTAAACAACTCTTTGGTCGTAGCTGTTTGCTTACCTAGGGTCAAAATCTGCCCTCAGATATACATGTGCAAGTTCAGCGGGGCCCATACACACAGATTTCTGTGGAAAGAATTTGGCCTTAGATGACTTCAGAGGTTTCTTTGTCAGTCCCATTTCCCAGAGAACACCGAACACTCCTACGTGTATACACCAAGTTATACTTTTCTGCTAGAAAGAAAACAGTTGTAAGGAGATACTCATTTACCAGAGCTCAGAGAACGTGACAGAATTTTGACTAGGAATTTTATACCGCTAGTTAGGCTTAAAAAAATAAATGGTATTAACATGCCACTCAACAAACTGTCCCCACACTGCTGGGAACCATGCAAGGCAGATAACAAATGTGCAGTAATGTGATTCACTGTAATTCCTAACAAGACAACCAGTCTTAAGAATAAGTAACTCTCCATGTAATTTGGAGCGGGGAAATACCAGCCAGCAGATGACTGCGTTCCCCATGGAACAAACATGAAATTAATATAATCAAAGTGCTTGAAACCAATTTCATCCTATACCTCTCTACTGGGAGGCAGAGAGGGATTTAAGATGTCATGCATGTCATTGTGGTCCCTGGTGGCAAATGTAGATGGGTATAGCATGTGGATTTTGCCAACCCCAACTTGGAGTACCTAGGAAGGTCTGAGGGAGTTGGAGCAATTTGCTCAAAAGAGTAGATTAACCCTGCAAAGCTACATGAAAGCTATTGCTGAAGCCAGATGCTTAATGATTAGATGCTGAAGATCTCAGTGCTGCAGCACCTAAATCCTTCTGTGGACCCAGATTTAAATCAAAGACTAACTGGTGACCTCTTGCAGTTTTGAACCTCTTTTTGCTCTTAATCAGTATAAATGTCAATTTTCTAGGAAGACTGTGAGTAGACATGGGATGGCATCAAGATCTCGATCTCTCTCATCAAACATGCAATCTTTCACTCCACATCCCACCTTTTCTGAGGGGGGTTGGAAAGCTGGACGAATGCTAGGAGATTGAAGTTTAATCTAGAAAGGATGCAAATGGCGTAGGCAAGATAAAGCATTTTGAGGACTACCAGCTCTAGGAACTAAACCACCGATTTGCATTCCCCCACCGTCCCAAATAACAGTTGTTTTTCCTCTCTTTTTCTGACCAGGAGATGAGTCCCCTTCTCAGGGATCTAACTCAACAGAAGACAAATGGAAGAAAAATTTCAGGAGTCATGTCACCAGGGACTGTAGCTTATCATGAGAGCAAGGAAGCAGTTCAGGAAGGGAAAGCAAGCCTTTCATTTTTTTAATATACAGCGGAATTATTGTAATGGTCCTTTACACCATTACAAGGTGTGCTAATACGAACTTTGTTCTGCAAATTGGTTAATGTTCTGCATTAAAAACTGGACTTCATTGTTTTAAGTCTTTCTGAAGAAAGGGATGACTGGAGGAAAGGAAGGGTGACATCATTTTTCCTTGTATTTTTTCTTTCTCTCAGCTCATGAGGATACTACAAATTTCTTGACTCTTTGAAACACAAACAGGACAAAAGTCATCTCAAAACAGCGGCAAGGCTAAAAGTAGCTATTTTAGATGAACTGATGTCTTGACCAGGATTGAATTTTGTTCTGGTTTTTATTTATTTTTTTTAAAAAAAAAGCAACCAAAACCAACCAACCAACCAACCAAAAACCAGATAGAAAAGCTTTTCACATAAAATTACAAATCCCTAAGGGACAAAACAGGAGCCTGAAGTGAGCATGTGCTCTGCTGGCTCGAGCTGCTGTTAGGAAAGCACGCTGAAATGAGAATCAAATGGAAGTTATTGTTCTCTGATGCAACAGTGTTCAAATGTGGAACAATCTTCTTGATTGATCTGGTTTACATGTATACAAGAACGATTTTGCATGTAAATATTGCAGCAGAAATGGAAGAGATGAGGAGGATGGACTGACACTGACTCATACTAGAGAAAAAACTAGAACTGTTAGCAAAAGGAGAGAGACTGTTGGCAAGAGGAGACTCTGACATCACAGCCTGATGGAAATTTTGGGAGAAAAGCTCAAAATTCATCGCTGTCAATACCTATTCAAGCCCAAGATTGAATCAACCTCAATTAACCTCAAACTGCACCACCACAGCCAGTGCTGGAGCCTGATCTGAGCAATGGCTGCTCAGCCCATCTCCTGACCCAGGTCTATGCCAGGGAATGAAATTTCAGCCGCATTTTGATGCTGAGGATGTTGGTATGGGCCCGCTTGGGTGTGTGGTCTGGCTGGCACACAGGCTGCTCACTTTCATCCACGCTGAACCTTTCACTTGACTTTTGACCTTTCACTTGGCACTGTCCTGTCATTTCCTTGGTTTCACAAATTTTAGCCTCTCACTTGACCTGTGAACTGTGACCTTTCACTTGACCTCTGATCTCATAAATTCTGGAAGCTCATACACGTAATCGCGGAACAAATAAACAAAGCGGCCGTGAGACACTGCTGCTGAATGAAGCCCAAGGGGCCGGGGAGCAGGAGCTCAGCCCCGGCATCTCGCCTCAACCCATGGACACGTCCCTTTGTTCCAGTCGGGACCAGCATCTAATCAGTGTGAAGCGCATTGTACTCTGCCGCGGCCATACATCAGCACTTATGTGTTGGGTCGTGGCAGCGGAAAGGGATTCATGGCCTCTAACTTTGCTATGAACGAAAAATACAACTCAGCAGATCCTCATCCGCAAATGCACGCAAATTAAATAAAATCACGAAAAAGCGTAGAAGCCTATTGCTGTAGGTGTTGGATCCTGACCACAAGACAAATCTAACAAACCTCCTCCGAGCCCTTTTCCCCCTCCTTGTCAATGCTAATCCTAAAGGCTTCAAACGCAAAGCAGCGTTTAGCCTTCAATGCAGCGTAACAGCATACGATAAGAAAACTCATGCTAAGTCAGCGGGGTGACATAATGTTCTCAGCCGTAAACAGGTCTGTCTTTACTGAATCCATAGCAAGGTTTGCACATTGGATGGCAGAAACAAAGATTACAGCCAAAGGAAGTTAACAACTTTTTGCAAAATAAATGAATTTCTTATAAGAAGCCATAGCAAAGGTGAAATCTCACAGCTAAAGTTTTACATAAGGGTAGGGTCTTCAGAGAAACGTCAAGCACATCCATCTTCACACGTAAGTAACCCAAAAGCATGCAGATATTTTAATAGTCTAGTCATTTGTTTTGTCTCACACTCTTAATTCTTTTCAGCAATCCTCAGATGAAAAATGCAGACACTGTATGCACAACTCTTAACACTGCTAACCCAGAGCAAACCCCAAACTACATGTTTTCTCCTCCTTTTCTTGGTAGAGGGAAAGATAAGAGATAGGAAGAAAGCTGTAAAATAGATTCAAGGACACATGCGTGGCTGGTGCCTTGAAAGCAAAGCAGTTTCGCTTTGGTATTGCAGGGACCTAAACCAGAGCAAGTGGCAAAAGCAGCTCATATGTAGAGTGTAATTGTACATGAGTAGGAACCAAGGTGACATGGGAGATAGACAGAAGCAGTGCCAATCTGCCAAGCCATCGCAGAGGAGATCTCTTACAAAAAGGAGCTGGAGGACCACTGATTTACTCTGACACATAATGTAATGAACCAGTGCATGCTGTCACTTTACTTGAATTCAGTGTGATTTTACATTTTGGAAGCAAACTATTTTAAATTCATGGGAAGAAGGACTATGCAGAGAAAGCCACTGGACAGAGAGGATGGTCAAATCTCTGTGTTCCTTTTCAGTTATAGTAAAAGATTTCAAAGTTTAAGGTGAAATTTTGCATGTCACGGGGAACAAATGTCGTGTTGCTCAAAAGGAGAGTTCACCTCACTTGTAGCTGAACAGTTTTGTGCGACTTTCTAATACAAAATCACTTTTCAAAGTAATAAAGTATATATGTTGCATTTCCAGCAATGCAGTCTTTTCTTCATTAGCCTCTTTAGGGAAACCTCAAGGTTTTTTTGTTTGCTTGGGAAGATTTTCAGATCCAGTGAGGCTTTTCTCACTTTTAAAAGTTTGCAGTATAAGCTTACTGCACGCTTGGCTCTGCAAATCGATGCTGAAGACTATGCAACACTTGCATTTATTCCAGGTCTTCTCCTACATGATTTTCAGTTATCTTTCAGCTTGTCTGGAAACGTCATGAAGAAGCTATTGAAAGGAAAAGGCAAGTGGTATGGGTTGAAGAAAGGGTATTAATGGACTTCTTTGTAGGGCAGTCTTCCCACTGTGCTTGTTAAATGCTTTCATTAGTGATTTTATCACAGAGAGTAGGGGTGTGTAAACAAAAAGGGTAGAAATTGTTTGACATTTAATAACACAAATAGCAAGTTATCTGTTGCAAACCCGAAACTCGTCCTTCACCCTTTAGGATTGAGAAAGGCTCATGGAGTCGTGATTAGGGATGACTACATGGTATCAATAAGGCACACCTTGATAAGGGCCAAAGTGTACCTCGGATGAATTAAGCCAAGAGATTATTCGCTCTATTACACAACACATTGCTGGGATCTCAGGGACACTGCACGCAATTGAGTCACCCACGTTGAATAAAATTCAGACTGGAACAGGTTCACAATAGGGTTACTTGGACAGACCATCTATGAGAAGGAACCAAAGGAGTCTGGATTGTTTAGTTTAAGAAAACAGAAGAACCTGGCAATTCTTACCCAGTTCTGCTTCCCGCCAGCCTCAGTGGGAAAAAAGGCTGTTGGTTTCCTGACATTACTGGAGGTTTTGTCCTAGAACACAATGGGAGCAGAATCAGATCTTGAAGAAGAAAAACAGAATTGGACCCAGAGGAGACAGGGCTGGGAAAGCCCCAGCACGTTCTGGTTTGAATTGAGCAGGGCTATAAAAGTCCAATAAAACTCATATTGAAATATGAGCTAAAAGAAGCACATATCGCTGAATTATGTTGGTCAAGACAATTAATTGAGTTTAAGTGCTGGATATATATAATCTTTAAACATGCTTTAATTTAGCTCAAGTAAGTCTATGTTGTTTTCTTTTGATTAAACCTGTTTGTTAAAAATCATTTTGCCTATAGAAATGGTGTAATAAAAAGCCAAAGCAACTTTTTCCCATGCTTTAGATTCAGAAGCTCTTTCACTATGGTGTCAAAACACTGGAATTCCATTTCCTCCCCCTAATTTCAATGACCAGCTTAGCAGTGTTTTACTGTCCATACATTTATCAAGCAGAAAGTAAATTATTTTGTTAGACACATCATTCTATTTCCAAGATAAATCTCAGGATTTAACTGTTATGGAAACCAAGAGGAGAGTCCAAGGAGGCCCATTTAAAGCCTGTAAGCACCTGAGCCCTGTTTGCCTTTTTAAAACTTCCTGAATATGCTCCAAATCCACTTTCATCCAAAAACAAATAAAGCACCATTGGCTGGTCCTCCTATGCTCACGGCAATTAGAATCTAACAACTATGATACATAGTTGAATTCCTCTTGTTCCCAGTATCTAAAAGAAAGAATTATTTCTTGTTGCATTCAGATCCTCTTCAGCAGTATTTTGTGTAGAATGGACAGTTACAGCTTTTGTACACACAAAGCCACAGTCTGGATGAACATTGGGAAACCAGAGACTCAAACCTTATGGGAATGTTGGTTGGCAGAGAGTAACCATAAGATTTAGCAAATACATCCATTTGCTTACACCCCGCCGAGGTAATGTGGTTGTCCTTAGGAGGGGGGTGGACGCTAATTGCATGGCTATCAGCAGAAGGCGGCAGATGATTTTCTAAGGCATGAATGGCAGCAGGAGTGGGCCAGATGTCTGGGCATGCAGGGAGCAGCCAGGACTCAGATAACATATTCTCATTTCAATTTAAGCAGCAATATCTAACTTTGAAAACACTCAACATCTCTTTTATAGAAAACAGCAACACAGAGTGATTCCGCTAGTGAAGTTTAATCATTCAAGGATATTTCCTGGGACAATCTGAGCATACAGATACCTAACAGTTTTCTCTTATATCATCTGCTGTGCTTTTAACTCCACTTTCCCCACCAATTAGAGCTCCAGCTGTAGGCAGAGCCATGCCTCGAGGCAGCGAGGTCCTGGGCACAGGTGGGCACACGCAGCGAAGCATCCACAATACAGGCACCAGGGCGCGCATGCACACGGACCCCACTCGTGGCACGCAGATCACACGAGTGATCGCTTGCTCATGGCACACTGGATTTGGGGCCGTCCGTGCATCTTTTGAGCAGTCCCAGCATGGGACCCCTGTTCCTCCAGGTCCCATCCGTTTCACACCAGCTCTGCTCCCAGGCCCCCCCCCCGCAAGCCTGGTCCCTGCGAGCCCAGCCCTCGCTACGGCACTGACATAAAGTACAAATAAGTTAATGAAACTGCAGTATTTTTTTCTGTGTAGACCTGGACTATTTCAGCCACGAGCAATGTGAGCAGCCACAGGTGTTACACTAAATAAAGTAATAGAAAGTGTCTCCATTGTAACAGTGGAAGCCCTGTTTCAAAACCCCTCTCTGCTTTTTATTAATAGTTGGATTCCTTTCTATCAGCAGTCACAACTGCGTTTACCTTATTTTTCAACAAAAATATTTTGCTAAGAAAAGATCTACTAAAAATTACTACTGTTTTTTGGTCAGTTTGTACTTGAGCAAGCTTTCAATCTTTTCACAGAAGGGGAGAACATAAACTTGTGATTCAGAAAAGAGAGGAAACCAGGGGTTACAAAGGTTGGGAGGCCAAGTAGTATGAAACAGACCCCCTCCGTCAAGTAAAAAACTTGGCAGGATAACTAGAAACAGACCAACCCTAAATCCAAGGGTTCATGAGCAGTAACATAATTAGCTGGAATAAAACTAATATTCTAGTGTTAAATTTCACCTCAACACAGAGCAGTAGTTATTAGGGAGAGACCAGTGAGAATGAGGAAAGATGTGTTTCATTTAAGAAATTTACACTGAGCGGGAAAGCACACGCGGGGTTATTTCCTAAAAAGCCCATTTGGATGCTGCGAGCGAGTGCGGTCGCATCAGCTGCCCTGCTCCGAGGTGGATGTGTTTATCAGCTTTGCCCAAAGTGTCTGGTAAAGCCCAGTCCACCGAAATCCTGAAACATTTGTTCCTGGGAACAGAACCACAAATACATTGGAAAAAATGTTGAACAGGAAATGTTTGACCACTGCTACATCACAAGATATCAAAAGAATTTCGCATTGGTTACTTCCTTTGCTGGGGGAGGCAGGGTGTGCTCGGCTCCAAAGTAAAATGGCCCCAGAGGCTCTACCAAACCCCCCCCAAACAAGCTGAGGTTTCAAGCAATAGTTAACACGCTTTCTATTTTCCTCAATTAGTGAAATAGGAGCAAAACCTTCGACGACAACGCACACGACAAATATCAGCGCTGAGAGAGGAGATAAACAACGTTAGTGATCTGCAGATAGCGCGCAGGAAATTCCATCCATCTGATGAGCTGTTGGCTTAATGAGCAGGCTTTCACATGTCAGCGGCCAGCAAAAGCCCATTTTCTCTTTCACAGATTTCCTGGAAAGGCAGGAGGAAAGGCAAGGCAAGGGCAGAGGAAAAGCAAGGCGAGGCGTTGGGAAAGGCAAGGCTGCCCTCGGCCACGGCAGAAGACGGTTCGGCACAGAAGCAAGCGGCAAACCTGTTGCTTTCTCGAGGCAGACGGGTGTGCGTCTGCCTCTCAAGACATAAAGCATTACAAATTCCTAGCTGCTTGCAGCCTTGTCGCGGCCTTGCCTCGGGCAAGCCGCGTATGGTTTCTTTTTGAACAAGCTATCTTTTAACACTCGCAACCGGGATGATTTAACAGAAAGAGAGCGTCTCAATTTTTGCGAGCGACATCCCCCCTAGACTCTACCCAAACAAAGCTACTAATGTGTGGTCATTTTCTTGGCAGCGCGGCTGCGTGCTGATAACACCGCTGCCTGCTATTCTCCCAGGAGCTGGGCTGCTGGAAGACTGCTCCCTACCTCATCCCCTGATGCTTCTGATGCGGGTGATCCTCCGACTGCACGGCGCCAACCACAACATGCTACCCACCGTGAGAGAGCAGGACACAGGCTGCTCTAGTCAGGAGTTATCGTCTATCATACTGATTGACGAAACCAAGAGTGAGCAGAAAAAATAAACACGAACAGAGGCTGCAGTGTATGGGGCAGTCAGCTGGGAGTTTTAGTATTTGGCCTTAGTGATCCTACTCTCATGGTAGGTTATCTTTTCCTTGTGCTATCATTTATCATAACTTTGAGGGCCAGAGGGAGAAACAAACCTACAATTTTTCTATTGGTTACATTCATTAAACTCTTCTTTTTTTAGCACTACTTCCTTTGCCCCTAATAACAATCCCACCCCCTCGATCTGTATTCCCTGAAGAACAGTGAAATCAAATCTAAGTACAGTCCTCCCCTTTTACTCCTATTACAGCAATAGACCATTGCAAGCAATTAACCTCTGTTATTCCATCAGACCTGGGACTCAGCCGCACGCTCGCCCGGCAGTGCCTCGCTGCAGCCCGCATTAACTCCCAGCTCAGCTCCCTCCATCGCGGCCCCTAACGTTTTTTGGGCATAGATGTTGGTTTTGTCACAACCATCTCCTTTTTAAATAACGTCAGTTGACTTTTGCAGGCGCAGCCCAAGTTCTGTATTGGGCTTGACAGCCACCATAAAGCACTCCCCGAAGTGTCAGTAACAAAGATGATTTGTATGGGGCTTGCAGTCGTCCCCTCTTCTAATAGCTTTCTCATTCCAGCCCAGAAACACCGAGCAGAGAGCAGCTGCTTAAAGCTGATACAAGCATTTCTTCTCTCAGCAGGCCATTCTTGCATAACCATTTATTTTGCAGAGTTTTAAAGTGCCTGAAGGATTTAATTATGTACATAGACAACCCCTATAAACTCTATTCTAGGCTTTTTATTGACTTTTGTGCCGGGCAGCTCTTAGGCATTTCAATTAAGTGTTTTTATAAGAAAAGCAACAATATAGTAAAAGAAATACATTCTTTATAGATAGTTCCAAACAGTTTGTGCCGATTGAATAAAGTTTATTTAATTGACGAGGATTTAAAATATCTTACGCTACAGCTTGGAATACACGTCCGTTTGGACCGTGGATCTGTCTAAAGGGGCCTGCCAGGACCACTTAGGTACCAGGGAAAACAGCTTGGATCTGATTACTTAATCCTAATAACGTGTTGTGAAACTTTAGGCAACTACCTGTCATTTAGCGGCATGGTCAGAATCGAAGTGGTAAATAGCTGAGAGTCAAAGTTTGGCTTTGTCTAGGTCGGGGCTTTAGGGAGCCCAGAGTGGGATAGAAGAAACGTTCCCAAATTTTCCGGAAAGGCCAACATCGCCTCTATCTGCTTGCTAAACTATTTACAAGGCTTCTGCAAACCTGCCTTCATTACGGCGTAGGATATTTCAGTCCCAGCAGGTGGCCAACAGGAGAGCAGGCCTGTTTGTGAAATATGTAATACTCTTTTCATATACTTTAACCAGAAACGTGCACCTCAACAGCCCTCCTAACCCTTCTAATTTCCCTTTCTCCTCTTAATCTGCTCTGCGAGCCATGAGCATGCATTAAAATCTCCCTAAAACATTTCACCCAGAGGCAATGTAATTCCGCAACAAGCAACCAACATTTCACAGCTCTGGAGTAATAGATTAATTTGAACCTAATGTTGCCCGTCGTTTACTGCTCCAAATGTTCTGGTGTAGACATAGCCCCGAGGCGCAGCGCTGTGGCATGCGCGGCTCCTGGAACCAAAGCTACAGTTGGCTTCACATCTGTGCATCACATTTGCCATGTGCCTCATTATCCCGCGCCCCACTGTGCCTACCTGTCCCAATCAGCTTCTCAGCCACAGGCTATCCAATTTTTTTTCCCCAACTAAGGATCTTTGTTCTCCTTCTCACTTACTAAATTTTTGCGAGACCTCTGCACCCAAGCAGTAGGGATTCTGCGCATGTGAACCTCCAAGCTTCTCTAGGTTCTTAATTCTCCATTAGGAACAGGAAAATTACAACATTAAGTCTCCGACATGTCACTGCATAAATTGTACCATTTGCAGAATCTAATATAAAGTCAGTGACTAAGCACATAAGCATGTAATAAAGAACCGAGTTGTTTGTTTTGACTTTAACAAGTTCGGTCTGCATCAATTATCTGTAAGTAAAGAAAGAGTAATTTCCAATTCCAGATAAAAACCCTTGTCACAGAAAGAAAAGATTATTACATCCAAAATCAAAACCAACTGTTCCCAAAAGTTTAAAGAGCCAGCCTTTTAAAATCCATTGATACAAGAACAAAAATACATATATTTGTGTGTTCGTATGAAAATAAAATCAACTTTTAACAGCAAAGCGTGCCTGTTTTAGCATTTAAGCTCTGCTTTTAATTCTCTATTTATAGCAACATGTGCAAAAAAGTCGCAGTGCCTTTATCTCAAGCTGCTACAGAGTAAAGAAGAGAAGGTAAAATGCACTCTCGAGCAGGAGCAGGGAATTATCTCAAACCAAACATATCAGTCTCTAAAACCCAACAGCTCATCACTGCATTAAAAGGTCACATTGGTTTTGCTTCAGTGTACGAAGCACTTGAGTTTGCTTTAAGTTTATATCCTTTGGACTTTTTCGAGTGAGGAGAAATTAAAAACGCTTTTGGTCTAACAGCACAACGTTCATCCTCTTCAGAAGATGCAGAGGGAACTGGAGCCTAATGGACATTATGGTCTGTTTCCTTCCAGCAGCAAGAAGAGGCCTTGATAAAGGTAAAAACCACATTTCTACCTACTTACAGCCCCTTCATGCTGGAAGGGGCTGACGTGACTGAAAGCCTTATAGCCAAGTACTATTCAATAGAATAAACACTTGTGGCATAACTGAATTTCTCTTCCTATGAGATCCCGAGGTTCTTGCTGCAAACTTCTCCTAGCATCATTTTTAATAGCAATTTTTAGCTGCCCTTCCCTGAGTAGCTGTCAATTCTGCCACTACTCTTACCTGCTGCAGTTCACGAACTATATTAGATTTCTACACATAATTCCAACACACACACACCCTCCTAGCAATTTCATTACATGCTTGAATTAATTTATTCTACATGGAATTTGTTACCTTTACAATAAAAAAAAGTAACTATTCATTATTGAGAGCAGACAGATGGAACATGTTCAATTTAAGACATCAATAAGAAGGGAGGAGGGGGGGGAAATCTTATAATCCGTGTGGCACAACCTATTCCATCTGGTACTTCCAACTTGTCTGCCAAGACTTTTTTCCTATATAAAAGTGAACATTTCTCTTTAGACTTAACGGAACATTCTTGGGCATTAAGATTCTGTATCTGATTTATAGATAACAACCAACAACACACACTTAACATACAATATTTTGAAAGCGTAATCTGTTTCATAAGGTAAAAGTTCTGGGCTTGACCTAGGAGAAAACAAATCAAAAAAAAACCACAAAAAAAAGCACAAACTCCAGGAAATTGTGTTTATCTGAAAATGTTATCTAGGCAGTCAGAACAGAAGCTGCAGCTTTCGCTTTAATGAACCATGAAAGTGATTCAGCAAACTGTTTTGGTCTCTTAAAAACAAATATTAAGCAACATCAATACTAAATTATACAACAAAAAAATGTTAGCGATCTCTCAACAGGAAGAAAGACCTTTTTAGCACATTCTCACCAACATGGAGCATCTAGAAGATAATGCCAAAACTGTGAGGGTTTGGCATGTGTCAAAATCAATTTTAACTGTTGGTTTAAAGGCTACTCAATTAATTGCAATTTATTTCCAATGAACATCAAGATAATGGAGCTAAAGGAATCATTTTTCATAATACAACTACATTCCAAGAGTATTTAATCATATAGGTAGGTTTTTTCTAGTGTCTTTTTGACAGACCACTAAACGCACATTTTCCATATGCTTTATTTCCATTCTTGAAGCGTGCCCCCTAATTCCTGTGGTGCTTTGCATTAAGCTGTCTGATTACACCGAAGACATTATGTCACTTCTCTGTTTATAAGCACACCGGCCCTCAGCCCCAGCAATAACACCCAGCCACAAACACCCACTTCTGGCAACCAGCCTAATGATGAAAAAGATTGTTTCAAACCAAAAACTAAGAGGAATTCAATTATCCACCTAAAGCTTACAGGCACAGAGGAACAAGTTAATTTGGTATAACGATGTACCAAGGGTTCATATTTATCTTTTAAATCTCAGAGAGAGATTACATGGGTTCAGCTCGGCGGCCACGGAAATGACTGGTCATGTTGGAGGGCTGCCGGGTCTCACGTGGGTGCACTTGGTATGGAAAAGTAAAACAACGAGCATCTGCCTCGTGTATCCAATGACTACCTATCACCTACTGTATCTCTAGCACGGAAAGAAAAGTGGTTTCGTTGCTAATTTTATGGGATTTGGTTGCAAATATGTAACAGTTGCCTTCTTTGAATCCCACCAACTATTCTTGTGTTTTAAGGAGAAAACTAGCTGCAGAGCGATGCATTCCTCTGTGCACGGACCACGCAGGGACACGGTCTGTGCCAGCTGTAGGACTCCTGACCCCACCACAATCAGAGGGCTAAACCACTCCTATCCATATAAAACTGGACTAGCTGCGATTATTTCAGTGGAGATATTCAGGATTTGCATAAACATAAAAGAGTTCAGCCTCACAGGGGTTGCGTGGGGCGCTGGTGAGAGAAGTGATCCCACCCAGGTGCTGGGGCACAGTGACCGGGCACCAGGCTCCTCACCCTGCAGCATCCCGGCCCCACGCTGGCACCCCGGGGAGGCGGGTGCGAAGGATGCACAGACAGAGGAGAAAAAGACCAAGGAAAAATTGTGAGGATGTTTGAAAATGAATAATAAACTTATTTTTCCCTTTGGTCACAGCTTTTTTGTCCTTCTGACTTTCGGTCAGAGTTTACTTTAAGGCCAAAAGCACGGCAAGATCTTTTTCCCTCGCTAAAGTTATTGCACGCGGGAAAACATTTCATTCCTCCCGACGTACGCAACCTGCACGTGATTAAACCTGAGCTGGGGCAGAATTAACCGTTCCGCTAACAAAACCCTATCTGTTACGGGGGGCGCGGGCCCGGGAGCGTGCGGAGGGGCAGGAGGGCCGCAGCCCCGCAGCCCGCTCCCCTGGGTCAGGGCATGCTGGGAGGGGAAATAAGCTACAGAGCAGACAATTTTCAGCTTGACTGGTTTTACTTTCTCTACCAGGCCTCACGAAAACAAACTGACAAAACAAAGGACACAAAATTAATGACCCATGCCTTCTGTCAATTGACTCTTAGTAACAGTGGCTAGTTCACCTTAATTTTTTTTTTTTTTAAATTTTTTTTTTCACTTTGAGCGAGTAGCCGTAGGCAGCAGTTCAGGTTCATTTAAAAATTCTTCAAAGACATCACGTGGTTTTCATTAATTTGTTTAACTGCAGTTTCTGCTGCTGACTAACAAACAATGCAAAAGAGTTTATTCAAATTAAAAAAAAAAAAAAGAAAACCCTCTTAGTCACTGCACATTTTTCCGGTAATGCTCATAAATAATAGCATATCTATATTCCAGGGAAAGACATGCTACTCAGGAACTCACCATCCCCTCAAAACATTTTACCCTCTTGATTTCCTTTTGGAACGCCATTATTTATAAGGCTGAAGTTTCACTTGACAGCTCACCAGAAAGCGAAGTTACAACAAACCTTTTATTATTAAGCAACTACATTATTCTGAGCTGGTTTTACTCGCGTTTTCAGCAGAGGTGTATTTTATGCCCTAATAAATACCACTTAAAAAATGTTAATATCTCGATGCCTCTTGCACAGCCCCGTGTTTCCCAAACCTTGTTGCAATCACACAGTTTCCCTTTTAGAACTCCGGGCACCTGGGGAAAAGGTGCCTGACGCTCCAGCCAGCAGCGTTCGTGTCCTTTAGCCCTGCATAGCTAAAGCGCTGCACAACTTTTTAAATATTTACCCCATTATATAAATGTCCATTGAAGGGCACTTACATAAACGATAAGCGCTTACAGCAAACACTTTTAGAGAGCAGGATCTGTGGTATGCAGAAGAGATAAGCCCATTTCCTGCAAATCCTTATTCACAGAATTAGTCCTTAATCAGGCAAATAGACTCCCTGATCTCAATGGGATTTCTCATGTGAGCAAGGGTGGCAGGATTGGGCTCTTAATGGGGCATTTTAAAAATTCATCTCTCTTCCCACTGAAACCCATGAGACTTGCTATTGATTTTAGTGGGAGCAAAAGCATCCCGCTGCTCATGTCCTAACCAGCAACGGCCATACCGCGCAAAACAGTATCTTCCCCTCGAAATATTTAGTTACATTTGTATGTAGATTAGCCCCATTACTCACCTAGAGACTCATGGTTTACAAGATGCTGAGCTCCGTGGCAATCCACATACAAAATAATTAACAGGTATGTCACGCGCTAAAATATAGCCAACATAAAAGAGAATATTCAATCAAGGAAAATAAAGAGCATGAGGATGCTTCTTGCCACAGAAGGAAGCCTCAAGGAAGAAAACATATTAAACATCATCATCAGAAAGTTTTAGATATCTGGTATAACTCTAGAATACTATGACAGACCTTTTCAGCTTTACAATAACCCAGTGAGACACACAGAAATATTACCCTGATTTTACAGGTCAGGGGAATGAGCTGGAGCGGTGGCGTGTCTCGGAGCTGCTGGTTCCAGCCACCAGCAGAGCCACCCCAGCAGCGACCGCACCAGGCTGAGGATAGGGCCAGCCTCCGCGCCGGGGCGAGGACCACCGCTCCTGCTCCTACCTTTGAACTTGAATTTATACGCATGCACCAACGGGATACGAGAACCGGGATTGCTAAAAGTCTATTTCCAGCCAGCCTAACTCACCACCCGCTATCTATAAACTTCCTAGAAAGCTGCAATATTATAGCGCTGCTCATTTAGTGCCACTTTTTGTGCCGTTTGTCAGCATTTCCATGACAAACCCTTTTTAAAGAGTTTATAGCTCAGCCACAAAAAGCCACTTCAGACCAAAAGCTGGCGTACAGCTTCCCAGTCTGGGAGCAAATGACTTTGTCAAACTAAACAAAATGTGGGTTATCTCCCTTTATGTTCTAGCAAAGGAAAGAGCCTGGGAGGTTTGCAAAATTACCAGGAGCTTCTACTTATATAAAGCTGCACATTCTTGTCCTGTTTTCTATAGTCTTAACATATAAGTTATAAATCGCTGAAGAAATAATTTTTTTTAATGCAAATTGTAAACACACACAAACGTGATCCCCTCTGGCTATTTTGAATGAATCAGGGAAATTTTGCCAACTGCTCTCAGTTAGGGACTCAGGTATTGGTGACAATTACAGAGGGGAAAAAAAGCCAAAAAAGCCTTTTTTTTTTTTTTTTTTTTTGGGGGGTGGGGTGGGTGGTGGTCTACCTGTTTCAGCCAAGTTCTGTGACACAGGGTTCTGGTAGCCAAGTATTGACCAATCCGTTCAATAAACAAACAATAACGCACGGTAGCTTCCTTTCAGCTGTAAGTCCCAAAGCACTTGAGAAAAGGGCACATCTATAAGTAACTTTATTTTACAAGAAGACCCAGGTCCCTTGAGGCTGCTCTACCCCTGCGTGGTCGGACAAGAGGAGGTTTAGAAGAAGGGGATAGGTGCTGCTGCCCTGGTTGCTGGTGTACAGCTCACTGCTCTGGCACAGCGATGGACCTGGCACCGCTCACGGGAAATACATTAGGATCAGCACTGGCAGCTATGGGATGCAGTAGGGCACGATGTTCAGTTTCAGTAGAAATTAGTAAGGGCATACAATTAGAGAAATTAATGAATGCAAAGACCACCAAGGGCTGACATGAAAGATATCGCCTCTGTCTGAAAGATATCGCCTCTGTCTTGGGTCACTCAAACTGAAATTGTATCTCAGAGGAAGGGTTGCTCCATCCTCTTACTATTCCTAAGGCATTTTCCTTGGCATCTGCTACTGGTTGCTACTTGAGATATGGGAACGGCTGGTCTTTTGGTTGGACGCGAATTGAGCTTTTTTTATGTCTTTATGCTGGCACTGGCAATAAGACCCATGTGCAGGGACAGGTGCGAAGGCACTTGGTGCGCAGGATCGGTCCCCGGGCTCAGGGCTGCTGTCAGATTTAATGGGGCACAGCAGGAGAGATGGGGGAGACAAGGGCAGCCATCAGGAAGGAAAAGCTGTGTGTATTTGTTTAAAAAAATCCACAGATCTCAAAAAATAAGACTAAACAACTGCCCTGGCAAACTGAAATCCCCACACATGCCTGCTGCAGCCCCCAGGCTGGCGGAGGAGCTCAGCTTTGCACGGAAGCAGAGGTGGCCATCAGGGTTTTCTTCTCCCTTTTTTCCAGTTGGAAAGTCACCTGCTTCAGCTAGAGCTGTCAGTAAACCACACACCATGAGACATCCGCCGGGCTAACAAATAGTTTCTTCCAGAGCGAGACAGGTTTTTTATTAAACAGAGCTGAACAGGAGCTCAGATGCTGTGTGTAGGAATGCAGAGGCCACGCAGAGTAAGATAGACCAGAAAAACTGAAAAAAGATACTAGAATACTACCACTACGAGGAAAAAAAAATGACACTGCCCATTTAAAAATAGCTTGAGCAGAATACTGAAAAGGGTTTTGCATATAAAGGGTTCCACGTCAACAAAAACGCTTATACATCTGCTCCTTCTTTTCATCTATCTACAGTACCCATATGATGAATGGACACACACAGCAGCCACCGAAATAATGTGATATTGGTTTAAATGATCACTGGATTAGGCCTTATGGTCTCCATTCAGCAAAGCATTTAAGCATATGTTTAAGGTTAAATACATACTTTTCATGCTTAACTCTACAGGGATAAGCTTAAGCATATGCGTCAATTTAAGCAGATACTTAAGAGCTCTGCAAAATCAGGATGGACATGCTCAGACACGTGTTAAGTGCACGGTGTTATTTAACTGTTGCCTTCTGTAAAATCTCTGGTGAATATGCTGAATAATGGAAAGCGCCCGTATCCTGCGCACAAACTCTGACCTGGGCAGATTTCGGCTGATACTCGTGGGTGCACACAGGTGGGTCCCCTGGGAGCACAGGGAGCTGCGTGCATATGCCGCGTTGGCAATAAAATCTGAAGCTGAGAAGTTGCTACCCAAATGCTGGGTGGTCTCTGGTCATGCTGGAGCAGTGGTTATTTAATACCATTTGTAATGGTTACTTGGGGCTAAAGATGGGCTGTAGCACAAGTGTTGCTGTACGTTATGCTGGCGATGCAGAGAGCACGTGGTGAGGGATTAATAATGATTTGGTACCAGAGAGGAACTGAGTCTTCCAACCCACGTGGAAAACAAATTTTGCTCTAAACTTAAGGTCATGTTATTTTGTAAAAAACAATCAGCAATGATGTTACTCAAAGAGGTTTGGGGCATTTTTTGTCTCTTGTGACTAAGGTATAAGCAGAAAATTCTTGATGGTAGAATTTGGTAAATGCCAAATACTTAGCCTGAAGTATTTCTAGAGTTGAATGAAATAAAGTTTTTGCAGAATAGTGAGCCTTATCTAGTTTCACCAGATTATTTTAAAGCTCAAATCAAACCAATATAAATAATGGGTAGAATTACTAAGCTGCAGGGAATGTCATCACAAATTTCCTGGAGTTTTCTATGTAACTGTAAGCATGACTGGTCTATTTACTGAAAGTAGTATATACTGTATAACGTTCACTGAAAACTCATGTAACTAATGCAATATGATAACCACTAAGGGTGCTACTGTGACGTAAAGGATATATTACAATTTTATCCAATTCAAACAGGGAAAAAAATGGTTTTAATCGTCCTGCCCTCTAAACAAATACTTTGTCTGTTCTACTGAATTTGAAATTCAAGGTTATGTATAAGTCATCCTGCAATAAAAATAATGTTATGGAATAAACAAGACTGCACTGCAATATGATTTGAGTCTTCAATCACTGAATTTTTTGGAAATATTTATATGAAGTGAATGTGTTATGCATACCAGGATTTTTTATGATTCTTATAACGCAGTTGCAGTGCATCTTATTGTTACGTGCAAAAGGTCCGGTGACAAGCACATAGATTCAAAGTGTCAGGGCTGGCTTTGGCAGGAAGAGATGTTTCATCGAGACGACAGGTTTAGCTTTGCAGAGAGCAGCCTAGCTGCAGTGCTGTCTCAGCACAGCATGGGAAGCTGGTGGGATCATCTCCCAGCCATCCACAGATGGAGGGACTGAGCCGTCCATTCACCTCCTGGAGATAAGCTGGCTGAGCTGGGGACGATGGCTGCTCTGGAAGAGGCAGAGCAAACCCCCTTTGGCAAGTTGAGGGCATCACAGCTTGTGCACAAATGCCGCAACAGAAGTAGAACATGCAGTAAAGGCAAAATCATTTTCCTGCTGTCACACTGCAAAATTTGTGGAGGTTGCCTGTCCCGCAAAGGTGGAATCTTGCGTTGTTTTGCACTGGACTTTGACGTGATTCGAAGGGCACCGCGTGGAGGGCATGACACTCCCAGTGCTGGATAGCCTTGGAGGAGGCAGGATTGCGTGCCGCCTTGGGTGCCTTTAATGATAACAATAAGTAAGATGAGAGCCAGAAGTTTATATTCAGCTCTTCCTCTCTAACATTTCACCCTCTCTGCAGACAGAGACCGCTTCAACATGGCCACTTCCAGTGATGGGGATAGCCATCCTGCGTCTGCAAGCTACCACCTTCCAGGAGTTTTGGCAGTGCTGCCCTCCCAGGGTCATCACTGTGAGGGAAGGCTTTCATTCCCTCACAAATTACTGCCCAGGACAGTCCCCTGCATTTACAATCATTCTAAGGTTTTTGGACTGTGCGTAAAGATAAGGAGGAACCTGAGGTTTAGACAGGGAAGTAAGATACCTCCACTAATTTTCTTTTTTTAATGGGATCTCCCATTTCCATGGAAATGAGACACATTTCTAGGTCCCCATGACAAGCTAGAGTCACCCCAATTCCTGTTCACAACATTTTTAAAGTGTGTGATATGATTCAGTAACTCTCCTATTGCTGGTGAGAGGGGGCACCCGCTTGGCACCCCTAGGACCTCCCTTCACTGAGGCTTTGTGAGCCACCCTGTACCAAAATGCCAATGAAGTCAAAGTGTTCTGCAGAAAAAGCTCCTTTTCACTCAAAATTTTGGGAGTCTGGAAGGACTCGGACCATTAGGGAGGACCATTGCCATCACCCTGCTGAGAAACCCATCCATGGCAAGGGAGGTGTCCCCTATGGCCATTTCATCACCCCTTTTTTACTTTCCACAAGGATTTGTGAAGAAAATCAGAAAAACGATTTACTAAAGAGGCATCTATAAGCAGATGTATGACCCCTCCACAGAGCTACATCATGACAAGCACAAAGTCAAAAGAAAGTGTATCATCAGTAAAAGGGGAGTTCCCCTTTGGACACACAAGGGACATCCATCCTTCGCCTAACTTCATCCTAAATGCACAGGAAAGTATCAAATAACACAAAAATAACATGTTTTCAGTCTCTATGGCATAAAAGCATCATCCTTCACTGCTGGTCTACTACTGGAAGTGATGTGTTGCCATCAGCCACCGAAATCAATGTGATGGCAAGTGATGCCCAGGGCAACACTCAGCAGCAGGCGACGGGGTTTTGCCAGGACAGGATCGTGTTTTCCCTTGGCTCCTATCCACAAAACTCCACTGCTGACGTGGGTTTATGGATGTAAATCCGTGTTAATATCTCTAGGAGGAGTCGGATTTGGGTTGCAGATGCTGTTAAGGGCCAACCCATATTCTGCCCGCCCCCCCTCGCTGTCTCCTCTTTCCCCATCCCTCTGTGAGATCCAGGGGCATACTTTCTCCCTGAGTCTTATCAAAGCACACAAAGAAACAAGCCAAGCCAAAACCTTAAGATTTACTACCAGAAGCCCTCATCAGAATATACTATGTATCTCATAAAATAAACATGGTAATGAAAACCGTTTTTACCGTAGCCCTCAAACCTAGGAGCATTAGCAGCTGCTTTCTGTAAAGCTGGTGTTGATATTAGGGGGAGATAGACATCAGCCTGGGAGATGCTGTGCTCGGCTCTTGCAGGGTTAACCCACCTTGGCTGGACTTTAGCCATGCTTTGTAACCCTGCACCGATAATGAGTGTGTACATACAAGTCGAAAGCTCTAAATAACTAACTTTGAAACCCAAATCTGAGTTTTAATTAGATGCCTCTTATTCATAAACAAAATCAGACTGTCTTGTGCTTTCTTTAGAAATTGGACTAATCTTTGACAGGTTGTTCTCATTTTCCAATTACCCACTAGGGAACGCACATTGGCACTCCGGCAAATAATTTTTGGCTGTGGCTCTTGGTTGCAAATAGTGTCATTGTTCTTGGTTAAATCTATGAAAGTTATACCTCCACTCCTCACTGCTGCCTGCCTGCTAGAGCATCCTGCATGGCTCGGAGACTGGTTTCTTTATCAGGCTCTGTAGGCTCCTTAGCTAAAGGCTATAAGCAGGGCAGAAATCTGCTGTTTAAGGAGCTGCTGACTATCTGCACCGAGCTACAGCGGTGAGACCCCCAACCAGAATCTGCTTTTTGAGTTCCCCTGAATCTCCATGAACAGATTTGCCTATAAAACCAGCATTGTATATCTGCATTGCTGCTACAGGCAGTGGCTGCATGAATCCGTGGCTGTGGACAGGTCTTGGCACACTTTTTTTGGCTATCATTTCCCCAGTTATATCTGGCTGATTTGGAACAGGTGAAACGTTTCACACTGCAGATGGAGGCTGGTGCATGAGAAGGCAAACCCAAAAGGTATATAAGCACACAACTGATTTAAACCAGAACAAGAGACTGGGAGCGGCACTGGAAATTTTTTAGTTCAAAATTCAGAATCAAAGTTGAGGTGGTGCTTTTTCACCAAGACTTCTTTGTTTTTTTCAACTGTACACTTTTCCTGTGGATGAAGTCAATAATACTCTGCACAGAAATCTTCTAAATTTATTTTAAAAAGAGGCATGGAAGAATTGGTAAACTCTAAGGGCAAGGTCTTGGATTTTATACAGTAACCAATGAGCTGAGCCTTCATGTCTGCAGATGCTTCTACCTCACAAGCAGCGACGAGCAGTGATACAAACCCAGGCTGCTGGTGGTGGCACCTTGCTTGGACTCGGTACAACCAAGCCCCAGAGACAAAGGAGCAATATTAGTCACAGCTGAAATAAAAAGACATTTATGGACTGGCATAATCTACTCATTGGTTCTGGATTCCACAACATCGGAGGCTTGTTGTAAGTTCACATGATGCTCCTGAGCACCAGATTTTCTATATAGGGATATGCTGAGATGAAAAACAAGGGGGAAGGGCAAAAAAAGAAAAATCAATCCTAAACACAAAGTCGAAAAGCAGCGTCCTATGGGCTAAGCATCTGAAGCAACTACAGGTGTGCATTCAGTCTTCAAATGCCAAATTACGTTCAAAATCCATTTTTTTCAACATCATCTTACATCCAATTAACTACTCAAAGCTGAAGGAAAGAGGCTGCTGGGAGCTGTAGTCACACAGAGAAATTGATGCTCCCTAATGCATCAGTGGTCCCAGAGATCAAAAAGCAGAGAAAGGATAGAAAAAGGCATCAGTGTGAAGGGTGCAGCAAGAAGGGTACGTCTGCATCTTCCACCCTCCACCACTTTCATTGTTTTCTATGGTTATAATGTGTCATGTCCACAGTGCCCAGCAAGGCAAGAGGCATGCCACTGCCTCCAGATGCCTCCTGGGAGGGTCCACAGGGGACCAGGATGCTCCTCTGAGCTGCCCAGCAATGGGCAAGAGGGCACGGACAGAGGTTGCTGCAACAGCAATTAGATATTTGGAGAAATGTTTTCAAAACAAGGGTGGTCAGACCCTGGATTGGCCCCTCGTCTCCAAGAATGGAGACGCCCCAACCTCAGTCAGACAAGGCCCTGAGCAACCCAATCTGCTTTGCTCCTGTTTTCATTGAGGGGTAGCCCAAAGGGTCCCTTCGATGTCAGCTACATGGTGATGCCACCACTCTGCCACGTGTGTTTCTGGTACTGGGAGCAGTGATGTCACTTGCTCTTCAAGGGACATAAAAGTCTGAGTGTTTAGATATTACTTTGCTGAGCATCCTGGATAGTGAATTATACCCAAAGAAAGAACAGGAATGCTACCAAAGTCTTGCCGTAGTGCCAAAAAATGGACTCTGCTTTGACTTGAAATGGTCTAGATTAGACCACATACACTAATATTTAAGGAGCCAAAAGCAAGAAATAAAAATAATAAATTGATTTAAAGTAAAAAATAAAACCCTAATGCACTTTATAGTCATAGACGCCGCCAGTCACGAGTCTCCCTATAGATAAGTACATAGAGGCAGACGCACGCACACATTTACAACACTGGGCTTCCTCTGACCTGCCAAACAATCTTACTGTTTTTTCTTCAGTCAAAATGAATTAGAGGAATTAATTGAACAAATCAAACTAAACTTAGTCACAGCAGCGCTCATTGCCTAGAGAGCCTCATAAATCTGATGAATGATGGGATGATGGCAAATACATCCTCATTACCATGCTAAACTCAGTTTGCTAAATAAATTAGTCATGTCATCAATGTCGTCACTGCATTCCTCTGCCACGGCTGCCGCGCAGCCGCTGTTGCTCTCCCTTTTGCTCCCCCAAGAATACCTGTCAACTTCAAAGGGGTACTCGGGGGAATTAATGACTCAATGTTTGCAAAGCGCCTTGAGATCCCCCAGATGAAAGGTATAGTATAATCCCCTCTTCACCTGCCCAGCCTGTGTCAACCGAGAAGTGCGAGAAGCCAGTGGTGCTGGACCTGAAGGGGGTTTCTCACGGCCTGAACTCCTCAGAGGTGCCCATGTAGCATGTGGTGGCATATCGGGGGGGATGGGACAACCCTGGACTCCCTGATGGGAATAAGGGTCAAACATTAACCAGGCTGCAGGATGCTGCACACCTGCGCTGGCCCACCACGCTGCAAGCTCGCTTTGCCACCACAAATAAACACGGCAAGGTCTTCAAGAAACTCATGGACTTGGTGGAGGATTCTGCAAATGGAGGTGTTTGCAGATCTGGCCCATCCTGCCTCTGAGCCCAACGCTTATTCCTCCCCTCGCTATTTCTCTCAAAGATACACAGTTTTCCCTAAAAGTGCAGAAGAAAGTTTTGTTGGTTTTAACAAGAGAAATACTAGATTTTTCCTTTTGCTTTCTCTGCTTAGGGATTTTTTTTTCCTCATTTCTGGAGAGAGCAGAGACACACAAGGCAGTAATGTTCCCTGTCACTGAGCGCTTTTCACCTTCCAGCTGAGCATCCTGTTCCTTTCCCGGTAGGGACAGACGGTCAGAGCTCATGTCATGGTCCTGCACGTCACCCCATCGCTAGTCATGTCCTCCAGAGATCCTGCCAATGCCTCTGAGCAATGAGTGACAGTGATGGCCTGATATTTCAAAAGCTTTAAAAGAAGACTAATGAGAAAATAATTCAAAGCAGCTATTGGTATTAAGCTCCTTCTTCTCAAGTAACTGCCAAATTTCAAGCCAAATAGTTGGAGTTTCCTCTCGCAGTTTGGGAAAGGAAAAAAAAATAAAAAAATAAAAGCTTAATTATTTTTAAGTAACTTTGAATAGAACGAGCTAGGCCATCTTTGGTCCTAGTTTTGGCAAAAATCCCAGGTAATATTCCAGGAAGCCGTCTTTATAACAAAAAACCCATAAGCAAGTGTCTCAGCTCTCCATGTGTATCTCTCTGACTTCAGGGGAAGTTGCATGTGTGCATTTGCAACTAAACTTCTCTTCTAGGTGTAAATTGAACAAAAACATCCCTGAGGAATCTACCTATAAGCACCGGGATTTACCTTTGCACTCGGCCACATTTGTATTCCTCAGCGCAATTTTCAGCTGTACATTGCAGGAGGGAAGGTATTACTCAGCCTGCTTTATTTTCATATGAATGAGGGTTACTGTAAGAGGGAACATTGTTTTTAATATTGGCCCTGAAAAGTACAAGCCAGCAGATGGCAGTTTAAACCACATTCAGTCAAAACAACATAATATTTTAGCCAGGGCCATTATTGTCAGATCATTTCAACACATATATTTGAAGATTTGACTGCGAGGATGGTAACGAGACTAAGAAGACTGGCTGGGATTGCTGGCAGCATTGCTGCACCCCTCTGTGAGAAGTCTGCATATAGGCTGTTTGCTCTCTAAGCTCTGCAAGGCTGCAGGCTCACCCTCAGATTCGGGTGAGCAAAGAGTGGATGATACTGGAGGAGGTGCACAATTTTATCTGTGTGGGGGTGCAGGTGGGTGCTGGCCACGTCTTCTCCATCTCGCCCTACCATACACACCTCTATTTGTGGCCGGACTGTCAGCATTATGCTTGGACGTGTACGTGACTGCCCATTTCTAGATGGGTGTTGGCAGAGGAGAGCGTGCTGAGCTGTTTCCAAGCTCTAGGGTGTTTTCTGAATGTTTATTTTATATCTTCTTTACAGGAGAGAAGAAGTTATCCTATAAATGGGGTTTGCAGAAGGCCCTAAAAATGACCAAACTCTTGCCTAGTTTCATTTTCCCGATGCACAAGTGAATCTCCCTCAACCAAGAGAGAGGGTCACTGGGACCAGCAGTTAGCTAACTGGCATTAACTAATATTCCTAATTCCCACTATTTAACTATGGATAGAAAACTGGAGAGAAAGGGATTTAAAAATAGAAGCCAAATCATCCGTGTTCTTCGCTGGGTTTTCGGGGGGGGAGTGCAGGAGCCTGCCGGTGCGGATGGGCACACAGCTCCCCGCGCATTCCAGGATGATAAACCTTTGATATGCCTTACACTCCACTGCCCTGAAAATGCAACTTTCCACATTTATGAATACAAACAACGCTATTATCTCTACCTTTCTAATATTTAACTAATCTAAACACTCAGGTAAAATGTTATCTGAAATGGTACTTCTATAAATGCATTAACTTTGTCTTCCTTTGACTTTTAAGATATCTTTCCTTACTAATACATCTGAAAAGATTGTTTGGAAAGCCTTCGTAAAGTGGCAGAGCAAACAGATGAAGGGCGTTCTTTAGTAGTTCTTTATTATTAGCTTTCCAATGATACTATCTTCTTGTACTTTTCTTAACGAGAAAATAAATAGAATTTGTCTCACACACAGCTGTGTTTTTCTTTAGCTAAGGAACGCACAAAAGGAAATTTAAAAATCATGCATTATCAGTGAACAAGCTAGTTAAAGTAAATAGATTCCAGCCAACTTGCTTCTAAAAGATTAAAGGTTAATGATGGAACTTACCTTGCTCAACAGATTTATGAATTATCAAAGTCTAGAAAAGGTACATCCAATTTTCAGGCATTACCTACCAAGCAAACATCAAGAGCAGACACACATTCTCTCTCAACAGAGCAGCTACATTTTCTATCACATCACTTAGTGCTGTTTACTGATTAATTGGCATTTCAAGAACATTCATTAAAATACTTAATTGACCCCAACTAATTCTTTTAAGAAATTCATTGACTGACATAGGATGCTAGTTTAAACAAACAGTGTGATGTCAAAAATCCTTCCTATTGTATCAAAGATTACATAGTAAAGCACTGAACTGAGGACATGCACAGAACGCTGGTACCTCCTCAGTAGTACTCACCAGCTTATTTATGCTAAATAAATATATCTGGATTTGCTAAGTAACCCATAAAACAATTATCTAGCTCTGAATTATGTCTGAGGAACTCCAAGACAGCATATCAGAAATAGCATGAGCTTTCTAAAGTTAGCTTGCCATCCTCCTCCGAGACAAACAATACCAAGGTAAAGCCGTATCTTTGGAAGCGTTTGCAAGGTTTGCAACAATCCACCCTGTAAAACCACAGGCAAACACGCTGCCACAGGCTGCTTCCCACTGCCGGGAGCCGGGGCGGTTTGAAGGCCACAGTAGCTGGCCCACTGCGGGAAAGGTAAAGTGGTTGTGGCATTTATTTCTTACGTTTCTTCTCATACAAAACTTTTTACAAGTGGTTAGCCCAAGTCAGCTTCTGCTGGACCACCAAACTCTTTCAGGATACGTATTTCTAAAGGAGAACAGTTTAATCAAGTCTGGACACGTTAGGGTGGAGACATTAAAGATTATTTATTTGTTTGTTTATGAAATCTATTTTAATCCCTGTTTCTCTGTTGAGAAGCCTAAAGCCATCAAAGGTTTAATGTCTTTGTGTGCCATTCATGGGCAAATGAATATTTTAACTCCACTCTTTAATGATCCTTATAGATTTTTAAAGCCTGGCCCATATATCCTAGCTGTCCCTTCGAATGTATGTTTTAAAGACATCAGTGAGAGTTTTAAGCAAAATGAAGGTGGAATTCAGTCCTTCATGAATTAATCTATTCTGCAGATCAAATTGTGCCATCAGGTCAGAGAAGTATTTTCACCCTTTGGAAATTCAACTCACCTGAATCTTCAACACCTCTCCCTCTGTTCCCTAACCAGATAAAAAACATTTCCACCTCTCCACCCTTCCGCCCCGATGATAAAGTAAATAGCATGATACAGGACATTGATTTGTTTTAACGCAGATGTATATGACTCACTTGTTTACCTCTGCACTAAAACCAGTGCCACACATTGCCATAAAACCTTTGGAAAATGTCTCAAAGACATAACTCAGGGCCACCAGCGTCCAGACTTTCAGCCAAACTCCAGAGAAATGGAAGAGCTTGGGAAAGGAGGCAGCTGAGCGCCTGAGGATTTAGTGTGCCTGCTGGTGGGCTGCGGCTATTTGATAGGAGTATCTTCATTAACGGGTAAATTCTAAAGACATTTCCAACTACTCTTAATCACATATTCCTCTATCAGGCCAATATGAAGGGAAAAAAAGAAATATCCACCAGAGCGTTCATTTTCTGCTGTTTATATGCCATATGAATAGTACTATTAAACAGTGCTGGCAACTAAAATAGCAATAATGGCAATCACACTACTTAAAAAATCTCAGAATTTAATTGCAGTTATATCAGATATATAGCCCTTTCACAAATAATGTCATCCTAGGATATAATGCAAGCCCTGGATATCACAGCAGCTTTGGGGCTAAGGTCTCACAATGTGGGAGAACATCGAGTCTGTTGTCACACAACATTGCTCTAGTGAAATTTGCCCTCCAGCCACTCCAAAACCTTGTCCCTGTATAAACCGTGCCGGTGTTGATTTGCAGGAGCCCATGGAAAAAAAATTCAGCATTGGAGTGCAGAGGGTTTGATTGCCTCAGCTCAGGGAGCGAAACCCTTGAGGCGCCACCAGATCTCACCTGCAATCACATGAAATCACCTGGCTTTGATTTAAAATGATAAATCAGGCCAGATTTTACTGGAAACTGAGCCTAGATTTGTGCAAAACGTTTGCAAACCTCACCCTAGCCAGCTGCCTTCAATGGGCAGCACTTTCCATGTTACTTCAGGTTTCCTGGCAAATATTTTGCAGGTCTCTGGTTTCTCATTCCTTTTGCTCCTGGCCTTCTCTGTTGTGGAGTTACATGCCATAATGAGACAAAGTAGAAACCTTGAGACGTTCTCATTCTCTTTCAAATGTTGTTGAAAGCAGCTTGTTTTAATGCCAGATTGTGTCGTATCTATTCTCATTGAGTAAAACTTTATGCCAGAAATTGTCCCATAAGCTTCAAAGAAGGTGTCTGCAAAATAGGTGACTGCAGAGAGAGGTGTCCAAAGGAACTTTTAATTTCTTCTTCGGTAGGAAACAGTCAAAACTGAAACACATTACGCATAAAAATAAGCAATACCAAGCTACTTATTTTTTGCAATACTTAGACATGCTGTAGTGAGGGACAATCCACACCTCCTAGGTGTGAACTGGGTATTTTTATTCCCCACGTGCAGCTTTATTCACCTATGGATCCTGCGGGCATGAAGCCCAGGTAACTGTAGATTTCCAAAATGCAACAGGAGAACAGAGAGACTGAATGCCGTCTTAATGGCAGATTACAAACATTGATCTTCTCTTATTTTACCTGATTTGCCCTTTTTTTCTATCAGCCCTTTGATTCTACAGTTTTACAACATTAAGCTCTGAGGTTGCAGCACAAGTCCACGTTATTAGGTACAGCCTCTGGAAATCCCTCAGCTTGGCTCATCTTCATCTTCCTCCCCCAAAATTCAACCTATAACAAAGACACTTGAAAGCAGAGTTATCAACTTTTAGTATTTTATCTTAAATCTCAAAACATTTGGTATTTTGTTTGCTGTTGAGGAGAAGCTCTTCAACGAGTCTAGAAATCTAACCAGATAGAAAAATTAGTAATTTTGAATGCTATGATTTGAAGGGGGGCGGAGGCTGATGGGGCTCCTTCTTGGGTGACAGTAGTGAAAAAGCAACGGTGAGCTGATTGAGATGAATGCTGCCTTTAAAAGAACCAGAAGCATCTATTCAGTGAGAAAATAGGACTATTCCATAAAAGAGATGGGAATCAATTACAGCCTTTCATGAATACAAGGCATGAGCGCTAGTTAAAGCAACAGCTCTTGACCCACGAGTATAACCTATTTCTGAAACACAGATCACTTCATAAGAAAACATATGTCAAAACACACATCTGAGATGCTGAAGCTCCTTTCTTCATCAGTATTGAAAAAAATAAGTCAACGCAAGAATAAAAATTACTTTGTGCAAAAATAAGCGTTATCAGTACAGATTACAGTTGCCTTAATGGAAGAAGTGTGTAGTACATGTAATATTAACCACCTTTGCCCTGTGAAGCACAGATACAGCTGGAACGTGACTACTAGGCAAGAAGCTAAACAACTGGGAAAAAAAACCCAAAAATAAACTCAAAAAGTCATTGGGTCAGAAGTAAAGGAGATAATTTAAGATCCGATTTTGTAAATTGGGATGACATTATAAAAGAAGTGGTTGTAAGAAAAAGCAAGGATTTGAGAACACGTCAAGTTCAGTCGAATTCACAGAGCTGTTTCTTCATAAGCAATGGGGTTTGTTCCATTTAATTTCACCTGGATCAATTTACCATTACCCAATTCCAAATACAGTCTTGAGCAAATCAAGCTGAAGGAGAGGACATTAAAACAAATGGTAAAGGAATTGTAACACACTGAAGAGAAGGTGGTCAGGCTTACTAGCGATGCGGACATCACTTCAAAATCCAACACACAAATTGGTGCCATGTTCAGTAAGAACAGTGGTATCAACCTGCGGGAGAATGGGGGAGTGCTTAGTTTGCATTAATAAACTAAGAAGAAGGGATTTGGAAATTACTGAAGTTGTTATTTTAACTGTTTACTTTGTATAAGCAAACAGTGGGTTAAGGCGTTTACAAAAGTAGCTCCTAGGAATCACCAACAACTTACAGTCCTGAGAAAAAAAATGAATCCATATTGGATTTGAAACCCATCTTGAGAGATTGATCAAATATGAAATCAGTCCTAGAGAGTACAGTTAAGCACAACCCCTAAACTCTTGGCTAATCCCCAACACATTGAGGTTGCCTTTTGCCCCTCTCAAGGGGAAGAAAAGAAGTAGTGAAGAAGAGAAACGTGAAGGGCTAAATCTCATGCTCTAAACATGCCAAACAATTCAACAAGCCAGATGCCTAATTTCTAAGTATGCAAGTAGATGGGACACCCTTCATCATACTCAATGGCTTGCACTGCAAATCCTGTACTAAGTTCATTGCTCTTGCTTTTAATAATTTAATTACTAGTAATCATCATAATATATATTACAGTGATTACAAAATTCATTCATTAAAATGACTATATATCCTTTATAATATAGTTTGAATATTTATGATAATATTCAAATCTATTCAATCCCTTATGAGGTTGGAAGGAGTTTGAATCAAATTCTTTTTGAGAACCAGTGATATTCTTTGGTCCCCAAAATTCATCAGTCCCACTGAGAGGCTGGGGAAGACAAGAAATGCAGCACAAGATTTTTGGCTTTGATTTGAGCTGACTGAACACCTGTGGTCCTGAAGACACCTGAGATGACAAAGTCAGAAGTATATTTGTAGTCCAGAGTAGAAGGGATTACACACGTGAGAGCTAAGAGGAATAATTTTTAGAATTTGAAGGGAAATCTGCCACAAGCTTCAATCTCCTGGAGCTTTTTCAGGGTACTTCACCCATAATTGATTGTAAATCACAAGAACAAGTTAATGATTTCCTCCTAAAATACAAAACAGCAGTTACCAAAAACAGCACATACGGATAATTTGGGGATAGTTTCTGAAGGCTTCATTGCTTTACTATTAGTTGTCACTGTTCATAGCTTGCAACTAAATAAATTGAGAAGCTATTAAAATTCAATGTCAGCTGTTACCAACATCATCTACCGGTGGCAAAAGGACCACCAGGGAAAATGAAACCAACTGGTCTCTGACTGTGAAAGTCTATCGGACCAGCCACAACTGCTTTGTGCGCACCTTGCTAGGGATCACGTCCAGCTCCAGCTGAAGGGCAATAGGTGGATCTCTTTCTAGTAAATCCATAGGAATGGGTGGGTTATGAGAATAATTCTGCCATTTGCAGATGGTATATTTTTGAAAACAAAGAACAAAACCACAAATCAAAATCCTTACACTTGATGCAGCGATTTCTCGTGCTGATAATTAAGTCCATTTTGCATATTGCAAAATCACACCAACTGTCACTGTAAATTTTCTCCCGTTATTGACAAACTGTTTGCAGGTCCAGAGAAGAATGGGGCTTTTTTTTAAATCCATGATTATATATATATATATATCACCTACATCACTGACATCATCCAATAAACTTAATTGACGGCGGTTTGTCTTAACTAACCTACGTTTTCAAGGTGTTGTCACGCAGAATGAAATGTGTGTGCATTTAAAATCTGCACCTTCTGGGATAGCTGGCGTAGGTACAAATTCCCAGTTATAAAGTTGAGTTATAATGCAGCCCTCCCAAGAAACGCTGACGACATTAGTGGTGTGATTTCTGATCAGATCCCCAAGCCTTCCTTCCCTTCGTCCTACTTCCAAACCAGCATGTGCAGGTTTCCCAGCCACCTCCAGTGATGGTTAATCGCAGAGAAGTCAGTGAAGCATTTCTGTCCCTGGGCATACAGAGCAGTCCAGCAGGCACTGCACGTACAACGGTCCCTGGAATATTGTATCACTCTGCAGTTTCACCACGTGAACTTTATTTTCCATGGGATTGTCTGATGAAAAACCTTGAAGAAATTTCTCATATTCCACAGACAGGGACACATCACGACAAGACTCATACCAGACTCATGTTATGATTCAAACGAAATGTACAGCTCTGCCTCACCAGAAACCACTTGGAACAGACGTCGTTGCTTTGGACGCACACAAGCCAGCCGTGGAACAAATAAGCATGCCAAAATACAGCGAAGCGTAAGACACTTTTGAGTTTTTACTATGTTATTAGAGATGAGCAAACACGTCCGAGAACAAAATGCACAATAAGCTGATCTTATTCCAGACCCTTTTGAAATCTGTGCAGTGAACTATCTCTTTCCCTCCTTCCCACTGAACCCCAAAAGACACATTATCTTTGAAAACGTACTGCAAAATTCACAGGGTCAGCAGGTCTGGCATCGTCTGCTGGGCTGGCTGCAGACTTCAAATCCCGTGCGCGCTGGGGCTTCCTCGGGGGAAGCAGTGCTCGCTGCATTCCACTTTCTTAATGGGGTGTAATCAGGAACACGTTTGCTTCAAACCTATTAGTGAACTTCCCACTTTGAACCCAAGCTCTGTTTTAAAGTAGTTCTTATTAAACTTAAATATCAAATACGCGTTGTTTTGCTAACAACGGTACCTGGCATTCTTCCTGACGAGATTTCAGCCCAGTGTTATGAGACAGACAGTGCGTGTCTCTGCTGTCTACAAAAGAAAGGAAACAAGGAGGCATGCTACATTCTCATTCCCATTCACTATTTTTTTTCCTTCTTTTTTTTTTTTTTAAATCTGTACAAAATAAGGGGATGGTATGTTTGTCTGATACTAGATCTGAAAAAGAGTGATAACTCAGAGTTGGAAAAGCCTGTCTTAATTTTGGGCTAGAAAAGCTGTATTTGTTTTTGGATCACTCCATAAATGGGTTAAGATTATACCTCCTTGGTTTAAAAAACATGCCATACAAATTTGCCTGATTCAAATGCTAAACCTGTGAGCTGTCAGTTTAAAGCAGTAGTATGTTTCTTTCTCTTTGCCATTATCCAAAAGAAAAACAAATGAGAGATCCTCCCTCCCCATTACATTTAAAAGGGCTATCATTAAATAAATGACAGTGTTTGTAACTGCACCCATACATTTTACCCAAGTATCAAAATTACCCAGTTTTAATAATGGGGCATTCCCATCAGGCAGAGATGCTGACAGCCAGCCCAGCTTAAAAACTACTATTGGATACACAAATACGTAACTGAAATAACTGCTTACACTAAATCAGATTTATTATTACATTCACAAGACAAAAGGGCAGAAGTAGTTATCCTGTTTGACTGCATAACTCAGGCTATTACATTTTACCCAGATACCCTTCAAAGCAACTGAAAAACCTGGATTTGGCTCAACCAACACACCCAAAAAGCACATGGATCCAGAGGGATGAGGAAGCTGCCGATTACCCAGCGGGTTTGCTGTAGTGGTTCATCACCTTCATTTACTGTGAGCTTCTGCAGACAGCTCTCCGCACCCAGGGCCCCCAAAATGTCCACCAAGCAGCTGGGGAACCCTTCCCAAAATCTGCCCCATGGTGCCTTCATATTTCCCTGTTAGCTCAGTTCAGCATTTGAGCTCTCGCCTGCTCTGACTTTAAAGGACCTGGAAGAAGTCCTCCAGTGTTGGCTGTACTCTGTGTGGAGTTCCTCCCTGGATTGCATCCAGCCAGCGCGGGTTTCCCATCGCAACCTCCCAGCCTGCAAGCACGACCGAAAAAAAGCTTAATGGAGTCCACCCGCATCAGGCTGGCAGGGAGCATGACTCAGAATTTATGTTTTATTAAAGCAACATTAGTTACACTTTTCAGTGTGCATGAGCATCTATTCTTACACTCAGTAAAAGCTTTCATCCAGCTCTTGGCACTATCTTTGATCGCAAAGAGAAGAAACGTTAAAATCCCTCTGTTTAAGTCACTGGACTGAGATTAAGATAAACTTAGATTCAGTTCTTAACTATACCACAATATTTCTGTGCATCTCAGCTGCCTATGCAACCCTTTTATATGTTGGAAATCCTGGTTTATAGAATTGCCAGAACTGCCTAGAAATGGGAAATTTTCAGGGAAATTGGAAATATCGAGGGAGGTGGGAATCTAAATCAGAACTGAAACCTAAAAGGCCAATGCTACTCTTGAAACAAATAGGAAAAAATCCTGGATTCAGAGTCACTTAAACACATAAGTCAATACTTCCTTTAACATTTAAACTCAATTAAGTTAATACAATTCATTTATATTTTTTGTTTTAAAGCCTGAAAAATGTTAAGAGAAAATGTGTTGTATTACAAAGTTGTATTTAATATAAACAGATGATTGAAAAAAATATATATATATATCTCAAAACGAGAAAAATGCTGACACTAGAGAAACAAAATGGGAAAGCTGAAAACAAATTATAAACTTTAAATAAGTCACTTCAACTTTTTCCAGAAAAAGTAGGTAAATATAGACACTCCCCTAAAACCCTGATGCTGTGATTGAAGACCTCTCAATGATATTCCCAACAGCTAAACAATATCATTATCAGATGCTGTGTGGATGAAGACACCAGATGTTCCTTGGTATCTTCTTTCAGAAGATGGCTGATAACTAGTACACTGCTATATATTTTGTTTCTCATGAACTGAAAGGCCTGCCAGGTGGGTGAAACCACCTTGTTTTTTCATATCTTTAGTGACCCAGGTGGCCATGAAGCCACATGCTGCAAAAGGAAAGGTGCCATGCTAAACTTCTGGCTATCCCTGAGTTTTTAAAATTTCCTGTTATTCCTGATTTCTTTTCTAGATGACACCAGGAGTGCAAGGAGAGACACTGTATCTTCAGATGGTGGTGGTCAGGACATGTCTTGGGATGTGTAAGAGTCAGGTTTAACATCCTGCCCTGGATCAAACACCCAACAAAGCTGAAGTTGCCTCATTTGCTTTCAATACCAGCCTGGCTGGGGTCTGGCATGCTGCAGACACACTCACCATTCAGTGCAGACACATTTCCTGTGCCCATATCCACCACACCCAACCTTGAGAAATATTTCCAAAGGGAAGCCTCAACACAGGGGAAAGACTCTCCTGAAAACCTCTTAGTTTTAATGAATCCAGATTTTCTGATAGAAAACCATTTCCTTTTTATTCGAGTAGGAGAATCACCAACAGCTCCAGGCTGGACACTAGTTTTGTGTAGAGTCCTGATGCCTCTTGCTTAAGAACCAGCTATTTATCAGCTGCTCCCAGTGCCCCAGGCTGAGAGCAACCTTCCCACCACTGGGACTGCTCTGCCCACGCTCCCCGGGCTCCACACCTCGCCTGCTGTGTGAGACAAGCATCCCACTTCTGGAAAAAGTCTTCTCCCATAACCCATGGTGCTTTACAAGCTCCTGGAGAACTGGTTTTAAACACAGCCACTGGCAGACGTGGAGGCACTCACCCAACCCTTCCCCAGAGACGTGGGAGTTTAAAGAGTTTATGGCCAAACTTCAGCAGAGCTACTCCAGCTCCTGGGGAAAAATGCTCCCACGGTGCTTCTGTTTCTCCTCACTCATTTTGGCCCCATATGTTAAAAACCAAGGCGTAAAAAACCAGAGCCTGATTTAAATATTGCATGGCCAAGCCCAGCAGCTAAGCCATCATTAGGTGTTGACTTGACAAATTTTCTGGGGTCGATACCTGCATAGTCTTTTATATAAAGCAAGCCAGCTTGTTTCTCTCTTCTTGCTGTTGCAGGCCAATTTTAAACCTCCCTGAAGACTTTATTTGTAGGATGTGCCTTTGCTTGTGGAAAAGTAACGTGCAGACAAAGTAACTGTTTTTCAGGTTTCATACCGAAGTCCAGATGAAACTAATCAAAAGTCTGAGATCTTTGGACCCTGGTAAGGCAAAACTCCTAATGAAGACGGATGTAAGACAACAGAGGGAATGAAAGAGTATCTGGTCTCATCTACTCCATGGGGTAGATTTCTACCCAAGAGAATAAAAATGATTGAGATGTGGCCTTTTAAAATATGATCCTTCTATCTCTTCCATTTAAGTCATCTCACCCATGTGCTTTTGCCTGCTTCTTTCAAGCCCCACAAAAAGATGGGTTTGCTTGTTTCCTTCATGAGCTATACTGGGAAATTAGTGAATTAGTCTCACTTCTTGCACCAAAACCAGTTATTTCTTGTTAGCTAGCTTTAAAGGTCTACCTTTGAAGACTTGGCTAACTCAGCCAAGTCCCACCTATGCACCTATCTACATGCGTAGACAAGCTTAGCTCCCGCTCAAGCACCGAAACGAAAAGCATCGTTTCTCTGCAGTGACAAGCACACACCAGTTTTTGTTGTGGAAAATGTGTTAAAATGAGAAAAACAGCTGAGTGCTGAAAATAGCACATCATGGGGCTGCCTAAGTGGGACTAGAGTGCTTCTGAATATCACACATATCATTAAATCTGGCATCCCATATCTGGCCTAACTAATACCTAATGATTTAGAAAAAGCTGGTGTGCCATGAGATGTGGGCACGGCAGTGAGATCTCCTTTTCCACCCCAACTCTTGAATGCTCTCGTGCTCTAAACCAAGTCATTTCATTACACTTTTCATTATCTCAACTTTTATTGCTACACGTTTTATTGGCCATGAAATTATCCAGCCCTTTAAAAAAAAAAAAACACAAACCATGAAATTTGACTCAATCTCTGAAGGACACCTAGATATTTTGTGAATTTTACTAGCAAAACTTTGATAAATAAAAGCCCTTCTCCCTACCCTGCCTTGCCATTTGCAGTTTCCCAGTTTCCTCAATGCTTAATCTTCAGTTGCTGTGAAACCAGATGGTTAAACAATTAGATAAATTGCGGGCATTGCTTACTTTGTCTCTTCTGTAAGCGCTAAACAATAAATCTCACAACTTTCTTGCCGCGAATGCGATGGTGAATGCCAAATCCCAGTTCAGCAGCCAGACTCCTATTTCCTGGGCTCACAGAAGATAGAAAATATCACATTTCTACCTCATTCGACCCTTTCAATATCCCTGTCACGCTTCATTGCTTTACAAGGCACCATTTCACTGTTGCAACAAAGATTACAGGGAATCTAACAGGTAAGGCCCCAAGCAAACACGGAGCAGAGCGGACCCAAACAGGAGGCACAAGGACTTCATGTCTTATCTGCTCCCCATCTCGGCATTTCTAACCACAAGGACTGCCCCGCTGACAGCCCTGCCTGTCCTCAGGCAATGAATCTGTAATAAGATATATACACACAACAAATAATAGAGGTGGTTTGTTGTGTTTGGGGGGGGGGGGGGGTTAAGGTTTGGGGTTTTTTTGAAAAAATATATACCGAGGTAATTAAATTGCTAATGTGATGGATGGCCTCATTTTGTATTTGAATTCAGAGTGACTTTCTATAACATATAAAAAAGTGACTTACTACAAAAAAAGGATAATGGTATAACTTGCACTGAAATAGAAATATGGATATTTGCCTTGAACTCTGAAGCATCAGACTTTGTTGCTCCTTTAATGACAATGTACAGTATTTGGATGTTTTACCAAAAATCCTAAAATATTCTGGAGGCATTAAATAATTCAAACTCAAATTCATCTCCCATACACAAGAAGCAGAGAAACTGAGGCACTGAGAGGTTGCGATGTGTTTCAGATGATCTAGAAAAAAAAAAAATTACACTAACCCTGCAAAGGGATAGTAAGTACTAGACCTTAAACAAACCCTAAACAATAATACATTTTATGCAGATTGGCAGTATCACCTCTAGTCAAGGTTGTACAAACTCCCATTTACAGATCCTATTTTTTTGTATTGACCTAAAGAGACTTTAAGAATATCATAATAATATCACTGTCACATAGCCACAATACAGGAAAATTGTCTGATTTCCTCCTCCCATCCTACAGGAAAAAAATAAGAAGCACTGACCAACCGCTAAAAATATTACAGAATAGCTTCAGGACTTCCATGGAGTCATTAAACAAACTAAGGATTTGATGTCATGTTTGAAGGCCTATGTTAATGTGAAGTTTGGGTTGTAATGCATTATAACTTAGGAGATACAATTTTGCATTTGTTCTCTTCCTATGAGAAATTTGTGATCCATACCACAAGCTGCGGAAGCTATTGGCCAGCAGCCATAAAAGTATTAAATGTAAATGGCTTGTTACATCGGTAGTTGTTTGCTGTGCAGCAATGCTGGTTTTAAAAATCCTCTCCAAAACCCTATAAATCCTGGGATATGTTTTCTTGCTTTTGCCTGACACTCATAGAGTTAACAGGCAAAACATTTCAATAAAACTTCCATACAAAAGAGCTAAGATGTTAAAAACTCACTGTTAACATCTGTTCATCATTTCATTGTGCGGCCACACATTAGATAAACGTGCTTACTCATAAGAGCACAATACCTAACCGTGACCTCAGCTGTGACATCAAACAAGCACACGGGGGAATTATTCCATGCTTTTAGCATCAGCGTGGTTGACTTTGACAAGGGGGGGGGGGGGGGGGGGGTGGGGGGAGAGCAGAAAAACCGTGCCTGAGGACTGGTGAAACTGCAGGATTAACAACCAACTTTTATCAGTCCTTTGCTGTTGGTTTCTTTGCAATAGGAAAATGTGTGCATGTAAATAAGTCCCTCCCCTGAAATTAAGCAAACTTCATAACAGGTTTGTTAACTAACCTGTAATTACACTGTCACTTGTATTAAGTCCATCACCCGCTAATAGAGTAACTTATAGTAGAAGCAGCCAATGTTGTTAGGAGGGTTATTTATTTTATGCCCTAATTAATCAGTACTGACACTGAACCACATCCTTCCTCCTTCCTCATTATTTAAATCACCCATTTATATGGATGAGCCTCTTTGCTTTGTGCATTTCATTAATGCCTTAACATGCTCCCACGAGGAGAGTGGCGGGCGCTGTTCCGGCGATGGGGGAGCAACAGAAATGCCGGGAGGCTGCTCCTGCTCTCCTAATCTTTTTCCCCAGGGAAGGGCAGTGGAGAGGCCAACGGGATCGAGCCTTTGGGCTCTCAGGGGTCAGGTCCTCCACAGTGCCAGGGAAGAAGCAATTTCCCTGCGTTGGCCCAATTTCAAGTATTAGGTTGTTGAGGGGACTGAGGAGAACATCGCTTTTTGGGAGGGCACCACTGCACAAGGAAACTTCTGCTTCAAGCCAGGCACATGCTTAAGTGATTTCCCAAATCCGGGTCCTGATCCTAAAATTTGAAGCAACAGGTAGAAGTTCCTTTATCCCCTGATCACCTGTCCTGAGACTACAAGTGAAACAGAGACGTAAAACTACTTGGTCTGTAGAATGGAGATCAAAGCGTGGTGGGTTTGAAATGAATACGAGGCAATTTGGAAAACTGAAATTCAGAATCTCTCATGCAGGGCTTTATATAGGGGTACGCAGTCTGTTGTAGTTCAGCTGAAGTATTTTTATTTATCCCTCTGTTTTGAAGGTGTTATCTCTTCAAAATACCTCTGTTATTTCATAACAGAACAGTCAAACCAAAGTCTAAATCAAAATATTCCTGATGGAATATTTTAAAGCCAACCTTTTTTTCCAGTCCTTTCTGTTACATTCCCCTCTTTCCAATTTTTTTGCTGAACGCACGCATCCCAGATAAGCACTTGCTGTTGCACACATGTAGACTCTGCAGAGCAGCCTGAAGAGGCTAGCAGAATTTTTTAAGTGACTACTAACTTGTTTAAACAAAATGCACAAGTGGGGTTCACATTAACGACTCTCATTTGATGCAAGAAGCCTCTGTGTAGTTCTCTGAGAGGGTCAGCACAGGGATGGAGATGCCTGGCTGAGCAGCAGGGCAGAGCCCAGCCCGGGTTCCCAGGAGACACCTGCTCACACTTTCCGTGCTGTGCCAGAGTTAAAGAAGTTTAACGTTAAAAAAAACCCACCCCAAACCTCTTTAAGTTGTTATTCTGCTTCCTGCCTTCAACACAGGCAGCTCCTGCCACAGTTCAGTCACCTCCGATGTGGGGCTGAGCTCTGAAAATTCAGCACTCACAGGGGATGGGGAGGAGGGTGCACAGCCAGGACTGGGAAAGCTTTAATGGTGTAACACTGCAACACACCTGCATTGCCCAAAACCAGCTTAGCAGGAGGATGGAGAAGGCACAGTAGGTCTTGCACCCCATTCATGCCCACCCCATAGGACCAAAATTTGAAACCAGCCCATTCAGGACTCCTCACGTCTCCTTCAGGTTGTCCAAGAGCCTCTGATACCTCTAAATATCCACGCCATGCTGCCCAGGGCTGGTACACACATTTGTAGGTCAAACTGGTTATTGACAGACTCTTTGGAAGCTACTTTTTCTAAAGGAAGACAAATGGCACAAGGCTGTGCATACTTTACCTGAGTAAAGCTCAAACACAGCTTTGGTGAGCTTTTGGAGGACAAAAACCAGCAGAACGATTTAATTAAAAGATGGCAAACATGATCCTATCAGGCAGCTCGCACTAGCTACAAAGGGATTTTTAAAACTTCAGGAATTTTCAACCCAGAGTAAGCAGAGATGCTCTAGTTAAAGAAAATATTTTTAGAGATTTTAAACTATATTATTAATTTGAATAAGATTCTTATTTTAGAGGAAACGTACAATTTTACCAGTAGAGCTTTCAGGCAGCAACTCCCATGCCAACGCAGATAGCTGCAAACCAACGCAACTTTCAAAAATGAGGAAACATTATCCAGTGCTACATTTTGAAACCAAAGGCCATGTGCAGCTCCATTAATTTGTGGTTCAAGGCCAATAATTAAACCATCCAGGTTCCATCCAAATATTTTTCTGACTCCCCAAACATTTTGCCAAACCATGAACTAATTTTCACCACGAAGGCTTTCTCGTATTTAGCACATTTTTGGAGACAGTTGCTCACTCGGCAGAGCTCCAGGGGCACTTGAAACCCCGCGGTGCAAACCGGTCAAAAGTTGCCAAGTGCATATTGTCCAATGAAACCTAGTGTGTCAGAAACCATATAAACCAAACCAAAGCTGTACAACTTTTCCATGGACTTCATACCCAAAGCCATGCAAGGGCGCGGCTTGGGCCAGTTGCCCACATCGTGAAGTGTTCTTCAGACAGTTTGAAGATACAGGGGGTATTTACAGACTGTAGATTTTGACCCACCTTCTGTATTACATTTTATGTATGAAGAGGGCCTTGCCCAGGATGTTTGTAGGTTTTGGGGGTTTTTTTGAGAAAGCCCCCAGCTATTGTGTCTTTAGTAATGAAGAGAAAGGTGATGAGTCCTTACTGGGTGTCATGACGTTGATCCTTCCTGGCCAAAGCCCAAGGGTTTGTTTTGAAGTATGCCATCATGCTACGTGTTTAAATGCCATTTTTTTCTAGTCAAATTACTGTGAGCAATTGAGGTATATTGCTATTACAACACAAAAAATCTGCATACATGAATGTCCACTTAAACCAGTTGACAAGGAAAGCTTTTAAGGTCCGATATCTTTGCAGCAGAGAAAAGTCAAAAACTCTCGGACCAACCAAGTGCCCTGTCCTGCCCCCATTTAAGTCAACAGCAAAGCACCGGTCCCCATGGCTCAGCGCTGACAAGTATGAGAATGGCCAAAGAAATGCACATTAATTATCATTACTATGTCTGTTATTGTATAACAGACTGTGATTCTGTACTTTATCTCCTGAACCATTATCTCCTGCCATGTGATCTAAGTGTTGATACTGCTAATGTAAAGGAACACAGAACAGTAGTCATTTATCCTGCAAAAGACCTCGTGCTTTTCTTGTTCTATCAATCATTAAACAAGTAATGTCTTTTGTGTTATTGCCTTGACATTCATTAACACTCACGTCACAGGAAATCTTTGCAATTAAAAACCTTATTGACGATCTGTGGTTGTTTTTCATTGGCGTGTAACAAGCAAGATAATAAAAAATGAAAACAATAGTGTTATCATAGATAACTGAGGAGGTTTTTCCTTTTTCTTTTTGTACCTCAACTATTTTAATGTTGTTAGTTTCTATTTTTTTTATTATTTTTTTTAATTTGAACATGGACTTGAGGGCTCTGAATGCTGGCAAACCACTTTTTATCAGCCCTGAACATCTGAACACCCCTCTGACATTAATCCTGTATGACCAGCTCTAGTGGAAACACTCAGTCTTGGAAAAGTCAGGCTATATGAGGACAAGATAAATGTTTCTCTCTCCATGCCATTCTGCCCCTCAGAGATGTGTAACAACCATGTGTTGCAAACCAGCCACACCAGAACACGGTGCTTTGTCCATTAAAATGCGCATTGACCTGGTTTCCATATTATTGGTGCTGCCCTGGGGCTAATGCCCTCCAGGAGGCAGAGAAAGGTTTGCAGGGAAGCCGAAGCCCTGGGAGGAGACTTGCAGAGCTGGGATGGAGGGGGACTCAGCAGCTTGGGTCTCGTGGGAAGCAAAGCAGTGGGGAACCCCTTGAACACGGCTTATGGCCAGACACTTTACCCATGCCTTATGTTGTGTCTGAAACCACCCTCTCTTTTTATAGTTACATGGAGTCTCACAAATTTAGGCTGGTTAATATAGATGCTACCTTCTGTTGGGACAAAGGGCCAAAAGCTTCTAACCTAAGGGCTGCATCAGTGTATTCTTCCTTCTTGCAGAAGAGGCTGAATTTTGCACGTGCTGTGAGCATGACCTGTGTCGCCCTTCACTGCGGGACACAGCACACCACCATTAAAGCGCTCACGTTAAAGTGCTGGTCTCTGACTGTGGCGCTGGAATTGAGTTCATGTTTCTTGCAAACCCAGACTCCTGTCTGACTCAGGCCACGCTGTCTGAAAGGTGCCTTCTAGAAGATAATAAGCACAACCTCGATTCCCACAGACATTGACATAATTGAAAAATTAGACCATTAGGCTCTTACATTCTTACAGGCTGTTTTAATTGCAATCCATATATCATGAGTGTATTTACTGAATGCTCCATGTATACAGAGATAGCTGAGAAGTGAGTGCAACTCTGCAACCTTGCTATAGAATTGAGACAGAAAAGAAATCTAAATCAGACTCATCCTTGCTTTACTTACTCTTATATTGCAGTGCTGAAACTCTTAAATGTAGAGATGTCAAGGCCAAGAGAGACCTTTAAAATGACATTCTGCTTAACATTATGCAATTTTTGCATTTCTGCTCAGTGACAATGCTTCATATTTACACCATCATAAGAGAAAGAATCAGAGCCATTCACTTCAGAAGCACTATGCCCACAAAGGACATTTGGAATAAGTTCCTGTGTGCATCCATGTCTCTTGATAATTAGCAAAAGTGGAAGTGAAACTCTGAAAACATCCCTATGGTAAACTGTGTATTTTCAGTTCTCAGATATGGTGGCCTCTCTTTGATGTCTAAAACTGCATTTGTGATCAGCCAGAGACCTGAAGAGCACACAGCATATTCAACGTAGTAGCAGACTGCCTTTTGTTGTGCACTACAGTAGTTAAATAAATGCCTATCTTTTCCTTTTTCGGGTAATTTAAGCATTTGTAGTGTTGATACCCAATCTAGACTGCCTACGGCTTTTCTTTTGACATCAACATTAATGATCTTAGAAGGAATCACATTTATAAAACCATCCAACAAAAAAAAGAATGTAACAAAACATGACAAGTATATTTCTCTGAAATGTAAGTAGAAAAAAATATTGATTTAATATGTTACAGGTACTTACATTATTCATGTTTTATGCCACTGATTAAATTCTTTCAAATACCTCATAAGTAATACAATCACATGAAAAAAATTAGCAACATTTTTACATTAGAAACTATTTCTACCTTTGGTATTCACCCTCGTTCATCAAGCCTAATAAGAGAATAGATTTTGCAGAACTGAGACCAACACTAACATTCAGTAAATTAATCCAACAGCAAACCCCACTCTTTTTGGTGTCTCCACAGTTTACTAGACTACTGTGCAGACCTGAATACCACAATTTTTAACACAATCTTTCAAGGCCATCTCAACTTTTTCAAGGCAAATCAGCATTATACTATTGAAATGTGAAACAAGTCTCAGGAGACATTCTTACCAGAACAAAAATTAAATCTACTTTAGGAATCCTATATGAGATAAAAAGTAGATCATCATTCAGAAAAATGTTCACCAGTTCCCACTGCCAGTGAGCAGCTGGGTTTATATGCAAAACATAGCTGCTGCAGGGAGGCTCCTATGCATCTTCTGAGGAATGAGTCTTCTCCATCAGTCCAAGAGACATCAGCTTTTAAAGGCTGAAGAGATACCTTCAATAGCACAGATATTAGAGAACTATTGCTTCTACTTCCCACCTCCTCCAGTTTGGTGGCAGTGACTCCCCATTGTACAGGTGTACCTACACTAGTTTTGTACAGCTTACCTGACCTTGGTTTTGTACCTGTGTACAAGCGTAGCACTGGTATGAAACCACCCTGTGAGAGTTCCAGGCATCATCAGGCCTGGGGGGACAATTTCACACATGGTAAAAGTTGTTTCATCTTAAACCACTGCAAATTCATGGATACTGCAAACTCATACCACAAACCAAACCATTGCCTTTTTGTAACTTCATTGAAAGGGAGAGTTTGACTCTTAACCCCAGTTAAACCACAGAGATGGAGCTCAAACAGCCTGTTTTCTCTTCTAGCTGTGCCACAGATCCATGCACAACCTACAGCAAGTCTTTTTATCTCCCTGCTCATCAGTTTGCTATGAGTAATGTGACGAGCATGTTGGGCAGAAATAAGAGACCTCAGGTATTTGGGCACTAAATGGATGAGCATTGTGGAAAAGTGTATTGTGAGGGGAATGTAGAACACAAACAGGGATGAGATAAGAGATATCTGATTCACAAAGATTATGTCTTTTGTGCCCAATATATGGGTGGCTAGCAGGTCACTGTGCAGGAATTACAAGTAATACAAGCGGGCATGAGGAAGCAATATTTTAACTTGAAAGGACTTGTAGAGGGATGAGAGACAATTTGCATAAAACCAATACAGAGCAGATGGGAATGGACAAGCCTGCTGGTATCAAACACATGCCAAAGGAAAATTACAGAAGAACAAGGAAGTTATTGTAGACAGCACTTCGATATCCTAACCATACATGAAACCAAGAAAACCTCTAAATCCACCAGAACAATTGCCTAAAGAGTTTAGCAAAAGGCCCCAAGTTTCTGCTAGAAATATATCACATTACTGGTGACAAAAAGCCTTATCATGTTTTCCTGCCTTTAATTGCTTTAGAAGGCAAAATACCTATGCATGCAAAAAAAAAAAGTTGCGGGTAAATGCAAAGGTATTACTGTGTGTTATCTAGTCTTTAACTTTTTTAACACTGTTTTGTGAACATGAAAAAAGGCAGTCAATGCCAGAAGTATCTTTTCTGACAGCAAATATTTGGGGAAGTTTATTGTCTTTAACCATACAACAGACTTTTAAAAAAAAAAAAAAAAAAAGAAGAAAAAAAATTGGCTCTGGATTCAAAGATTGCAAAAAAATAAATGTTATGTTGATAAGTATCAGTGTTCTGGAATTACAAGTCCAAGAAGTTTTCAGAGGCATGTGTCAGAGACAATGGTAAAAGTCAGAGAAATATGCAGGCAGAAGTGTGAAAGAATTCTAGGCAGAGGTGTGAAAATAGTTTATAGTTCATTAAAAAGAGGCAAGAATGCAGAAACTTCCCCAAGCTGCAGCAGCCCAACTCTGCACTCACTTTGAGCATGATCCTCCGCCGAGGTTGTTCTGGGAAGCTAATGCCCCTCAAGTGCCATTGTCTCCTCTGCGGGACTCTCGGGCAGGAGGGATAGAGGTGCGTGGATCTATTAAAACTACCGTGTTTGGAGGAGAAATGCGCAAGTCACTCCCTCTTCTGCAACGGCAAACATTTTGTTCTGTCTGTCCTTTAAAGGAATCACATATTTGATGGATGGAGCCTAAGAAAATCCTAATTCAGGTGAAGAATTGTTACACAGTAACCCATGAGTAATTAATTATGTAGTGCCAGGGGGTGCTGGGAGGAGAAAAGCAAAAGTTAGCAATGGGTTAAAAGACAGGCTGTACTCCTGCACACACTGAGGAGCAGTTTTGACTGTATCCATTTGACGATGCCACTTTGACAGACCTCCCATTGTTCCCATGAAGGAAGAGAGATCTCTGAAGCTTCAGGCCTTATGACATTCATATTATTTTTCCAGTAATCCAGAACTATGAAATAAATCTTCACACAAAGAAGCAGCAAACAGAGATGACCGTGGTGGATTTAGGCAAGAAAAGAAAAGATTTGGTGCTCATGTGATCCGAGAAATGATTTCTTAGGAACATTCCTCCATCCTTCCTCTCCCCTTCCTGGCCCTCCCCCCATGACACGATTATACACATAAATCAGAGTGAAACCAAAACCTTTTAATACCGATGTCGTAAGCTGAGACACCACTTGACAGTGCTAAGTTTCAGCCTGGCTGGACACAAAGGATGAACATACCTCTGCGACTCAGCACCCGAAATCCAGAATTACATTTCTGCTGGATGACACTTCAGTGGTGACACACATTAATAGCCCCGTTAAGCATAGATAACACAATGCCACTTTGGTGTCTCGCTACAAGCCCTTGCCAGTAATGAGCTTTAAAGAAACAATGACTCACGGTAATACGAACTGTCAGAAAAGGGTATTTTCTGGCAGAAAAGGATATGAGATAGCTCAAGGACGGTGGCACATAGCCTGCCCCTGCGCTCTGCAGCACACCTCTTCCCACGGCCAGATAAAGGCACAGATAATACGACTAGATGAATAGACAACTGTGTTTAAGTCCTATGAATCACAGGAATCCTTTCATCACCCTTCTTAAACAGCCCTGCTTCACTACCAATAAAGTTTCAACTGTTTTTCGGTACTGCCTCTCCTTGCAGCAACTGTCTCCTTGAATTTCTTCCCTGCTTCTTCCTGGCTGTTGTGGTGAGACCTGGCACTGCGATGTGCCTGCAAGACCCTTGTCATCAGCCACGTGCTGCCGATGGGACCTGATTCCCCAAGGTGGGAACTAATCAGAGATTAAAGCTCTCCTAGAGATCAAACCACTAAAAGGCAGGTTTATACAATCTATGAAAATGGCCTTTGGAAGGGCCTTTTCCCCACACACTTCCAAGTATTTCTGCCCGAAAGGGTGTATTTTTTAATTAAAACCAGGCATTTTCTTACCTGCAGCTCTGAACACCTCGGATCTGGAAACCCAACCTGTCGTTGTGCAATCAGGGCTTAAGCCATCGCATCCACATGCAGAGAGCAGGGCAGGCTCCAGCTCTATGCATCAGCTCCACCATGCAAACAGGTGAAAAACTCAAATCTTTGCAAAGGAAGAAAGTACCGGCAGCTTTTCTAAGGAATATTGTAAAGGACCTTGCTGAGTGAACAGCAGCTTGGGAGCAATGTTTATGGCAGAGCTATAAACTCATGAACAAATTAAAAGGATTTACAAGAGTAATAGTCTCAAACCAAACCTACTGAACGGCAGGAGATGATTCTCCCAGGGTCAGGAAGAAATAATTAGCACTGTATTTGTGGAATAGGGTTTAGTATCATTTCTTGCCCTACCTATTAAAAAAAAAAAAAAAAGGTTATCCTTTCAGTTATGGCAGTAAGTGCACAGGAAAATCATTCCTTATCTCTTGAGTGCTTCACCTGGCTCTTTTTATAGACCCTTTGTTCTGGTTTCAACTCGCCTGTTACAAAAGGGCTTTTTTTTAACCCCCATTTTAATGACCCAACACTTTAGACTCTGGATTTTAACTCTGTCTCAGACATCTGAATTCAAAGCACCCAGCCAAATTGTTTAAATCTCAATAGGCTTGCATACATATCTTAAGCTAGAGGTGGCATTTTTTGTATCCCTAATGTTCCCTGTTCATGTTATCCCACTTGTTTCATCAGTGGTGAATGTGGATGAAAAACTCAACAACTAACCCAAGATCTGCAAAGGTCTGTGTCTGAGTGGTTGGCTTTTATGTGGATGCCCAAACACCTGCTGATATCAGCAGGAGCAATTCCTAGAGGCTCTGACCTCTGCATGTAACCGAAGAATAACTTTATTTGCAGAGATGCTCAGTACTACGTTATTAAGTCGTCATCAGTGAGAGCTTGTAACTATGAAAACTTTTTATTACAACGTGCAAATTGAGAAAATATTAAAGGTAAGATGTAGTGAGGAACAGAGATGCGTCTGAATGTACTGCTGAAGATGGTGGCATCAGTGTCCACTGGTCTAAGCCAAAGTGCCCTGAGGACGTTCTATTCCTTCCCCAGGGGCTAAGTGAATGGAAAAGTTCTCTACGATTTAACACCAATGAAATCAGGAAGGAGTTATCTAGACGCTAAAATTATAGAAAATAATACAGAAGAATATAAAAAAGACAACAAATATCCTTTCTCTGAATTTTTAAACTCTCATGTAAATATTATATTGGTCCCAATTAAATCCCAAAAGATCATTCAAAGCCCCTTTCAAAACGTGCAGTACCATGGCCTCGCCATGTGGTATTTAAATCACAGGGGCTTTTATCTGGATGTACACACAAAGCCAAGGTACGCACTAGAGCTATTCTGAGCGCACAAACTATGCAAGGCTTGCTTTCTACAAACCAGGAGGAAAGGTACCAACACACAGAGAATGTCCACGCTGTATTTTTCACAGGATCTCTTTGCTGAAAAGCCTCTGCAGTCCCTTCCCACTAATCTGGGATGGCTGGCATATGGAGAAGGATCCCTCCAGACACTTTCCTTTTAGATCACAAAAGGAAACATTAATCAAGCAAAATATGGGAAATTATGACACCTAGCTGCTAAAGTTCAACCCCGGTGGCCAAGTCAGAGTTGATCACAGGGTACAGGTGACTATCCATCAAATGACCTATCATACCACACATTAAAAATGTCTGAGTTAATCAGGACAATAGCCAAGAATAATATTTTTCTGCTGACTTTCATATTAGCAGGTACAAAAGCAATCCCCTTGAAACACTGGTCTCCAAGCATTTGAGACAAAATTTGATTAACTAAAAATTCTAAATATCATTTAAACCAAATTATACCATCTCCTCACTGCACACCAAATACAGGACCAAGGATGTTTTAGATGAAGTAGGGATGGTATTAGCTCTGCAGAGTTTTAGGTGTGACCTGGAAAATGCGTTGAAATCTGAGCTTAACTTCTATGTTGCTACCTGTAATCACATTAAAACGCAGAAAGTGAGACTGAAGGTTACTATGCCACCACCTGATAGTGAAGTGGGATCGGTTGCAAGTATCGTTATGATTACTCCGCAAAATACTTTAATGTGGATGAGGAAGAATATCTTTATGAGGTTATTATAAATTGCACCACATAGTCATTAGAAAAATACCAGCGTGACTTTGTGCTCTGCCTATTTCAAACTTGGCACGAGGAAATGATAAAATGGTTTTATTGTTACCAGTAAAGACACTTCACATCTGTGAGATTACTTCCTCCTGAGGATCTCCGAGCCATTTCTCCAAGCCTTGGTGATTAGAGAATTGCTCAACGGGGCAGGTGTTTATCCTCAGTGTCACAAGCGAGGAGCTGAGGCACGGCGGAGCTGCGTGACTCAGGCACACACAGGATGTCATTAATCAGGGACAGATTAATCAGGTCCCACCCCCGGGCGTTAATCAGAGCTCTGCACTTGCCCCTGTTTCTCACAACCCTGGACCAGGGGCTCCTCCTCACTGTCACACCCAGAAATATTAACTGGGACTGGGTTCCCACCATGCATAGAGTGCACCTATGCCTGTTTGTAGACACTTTCCAGGGGAAAAATGCAGGTTTTTTTCACGGATAACAGTTTGTAGGCAAGTGGGCAGTGCTGCTATGGAGGAGGGAGACAAGACTGGTGTCACCAGCTCACAAGCAACTCACGGGCACTGTCCCAGAGCTGGCACCATCAGGCTGGCTCAGCACTCAGCATAGCCCTAAAGGAAGGGATTTTATTAATGTTTATTTTTCTGGAGGGAAACCGTGCCTGTGGCAGTGTGAGACAATGGGAATATCGAGGGTGAGCCTGGGCTCAGCGCTGAACTCAGTGACTGGAGCAGGTTGTTAAGGCACACACTTAACAGTTTGACTGGAATAAGTCTAAAAGTACCCGAGTGAAGCATAGTTATAAGCATCTGACTGGTAAGGAATTTTTTTCTGCCAACACGTGAACTAATTTATAATCTATAAAAGTAACAACTACAAACACCATTAATTTATTCTACAAAAAAAGATAATCTCTTTATCAATGACAACTGTCATTGCCACTGCTGCATGTATTACTACTGCTCTTCACTTGGTGTGGTTTGGTGGAAAGGATCATTGTATCATTAAATGGCTATAGACAGAGATGTGCGTTCAAAGCATCACCAAGCCTTGGCAGAGGGACATTACATTTAGTTATATCAGTTAGTGCAGACAAATTTCCTAGCTTTGCCCCAGAAAAGTAAAAAAAAAACAACCCAAACCAAAACCAACCCCAACTTTGTCAGGCAAATGGTGGATGCTTATAACATTATACAATGAAAGAAGAGCTCAGGATATGTATACAATGGCTTCAGATCAAAAGACTCTACAGGAACAAGCTCACTAATGGAACTTTTAAGTTATATATATGTTAACCAAATGGAAAGTTGAGAAACCTTCCATCTTAGATGGATAAACTGTTTACCTAAATAGAAAAAACCACCATTAATTCTCATAAATGACAATGCAAAGATGCACAGACTGATAATCCAGGTTGGATCTGCTGGATGAGGTCAAAAGCATGTGCTTGCACAGCCCTTGTGCCTTGGACGTGGCTCACACAGCCCCGAGCAAGTGGCTTGGGCTGTCTCCTGCTCTTTCTGAGCCTAGCTACAATAACTAAAACACAGACTAATATCCATGTTTGTGATTTCTGTTCGCAGTAATAGGATATAAGTATGATTCATAATGAGATGTCCAAAGCGATTTTAGAAGATGCTTCAGATGGCACACGCTGGGGCTGAGACTGCGGGGCTGTCCAAGCGGGAAGAACCGCAGGAGGGAAACATGACACACGCAACCCCAGACATGTCCCTGTGCCAGCTCACCCCACGGTGAGGCCGGATCCTGTCTCCCAGCTCCGTGTCAGAGCCGCGCATCCATGCCTGGTGCTCCCCAGGGCACTGCAGCCCTGCTCCCAAATGTGCCGTTCTGCTCACGCCAGGGGCTGGGAGGGAAGAAACCATGTCCTGCGGTTAACTGGGAGGAGTGGAAGGTGGTGGTTTTCTTTCCAGTTTCTCTGGAAGTGTCTATACGGCATTAAGTTCATTTCTGTAGCACAATTTTCCCATCTGGAAAATGGGAAGGGGGATAAGACTTCACGAGCGTGTTAGAAAACATAACACTTTAATGGGTATCCAGTAATTTGAGATCCCGGGATAGTAGTGCGGAGAATTATTATTATTACGACAGAAGGCATTTTACTTCTAATGCACAAAGAAAACAAATAGAAAGAGAGTGAGGCTCAAAGATCTAACATTCATTTTAATTTTATTTTTGAACTTTCTAATTTTTCAATAATTGAGACCACAGATGTTGAGTTCCATATGTGCAACAACCCAGTTCCAACCCCTTCTGAAAACTGGTTGCCAGCTATGGAGGCAAGTAAGAATATACTAAGCAAAAACAAAGAAACAAAATATTTAAATAAAAAAGTTGATACTTCTGTAATTCTCAATGATTTTCTCAAACCAGCCAGAATCTGGAGAAGCATTTGACAGGGTCTGGGCTTGAAGCCATGGACAGTATCCACTGCTTAGTGTTGTATAATTTATAAACTCCTGTTCTTTCAACAACTACTCAGAAAATGAAATTGTTAAGTAAATATATAGCAGAAAAACAACTCAGAAGAACAGATCAACTCCTTTATATTATTCAAAAGGTGATGGCCTTTATGAGAGAAAACAATTTTCTGCAGTCTGCCAGAGCTAGAAGAACATCAAACAAACCAACCAACGTGAAAGCTATGAAAAAATTTGCATGCCTTTTTTCACAGTAACCTCCTCTGCAGTGGTATGCAACACAGAGATAGGTCCTTACACGCATCTGCCATCCAGGGAAACAGTTTTCATGTGACTCTGCTGGGCTCTGATAATATCAGATTACAAAAGTGACAGTAGTTGAGAAACATGTTGGAGAAAACTATATCTGCGTTGCTGAAGCTGCTCATACTACTGGGCTAGGGCTTGGTTACCATTTTGGAGATTCTTTATTCATCAGTTCCCAGAGAAAGGAAAGAGGTCCCAAATTAGAGGCCCAGGGAGAAGAGCTGAGCCAAAACCTGACTCCCAGGAACCTCGGGCTAACAGCGGTCGCATCCTGCCGTGTCCAGGGGACACTATCAGTCTGCAGCAGAGCAATGGGACGAGTGCATTACCTTTCCCACAGCTGGGTCAGGAAACTTAAGAAATTGCTCCTTTATTAAACATATTAGAGACTCAACCTTGTTTGCCTACTGATATCCTTGAAGGAAGGGAATACAAAGATGAGGGTGTGAATGCTATCTGTGATATCACCACTTTCAGGCTGCTAGGACAGTTTTATTTGCTTTATAGTAATTCATTGCCAACTTCACACATAAAAGTTAAACATGCTTTTTAAATGATAACACTCAAAAGACAGTTTTCAGAAGAAAAAAACCACCAGAAGGCAAATCTCTACTTAAAAGGGGTTAGGTGGAGGTTACCGAAAAGTGTTCCCAGGTTTGTTTCTCCTTGCTGTTCCAGTAAACGTGGTGACCCCGGCCACCCGAGGGACGCCTTAGCAGAGCCTAGGGTGGGATAAGCGCCCAAAATCATGTACCACATGCGGGTTCAGACCCAGCAGGAGCTCAGTCTCCCTCTCCCTGTGGGGCGAGTGTGTCCCCCCCTCCCCGGGAGCCGTTCCTGTGCTCATCCCAACCTCCTCATGCTGCTCCCCACTTCACCCCAATCCAGCACAATGTGAGGCCCTTAAAGTCAGTGGGCTTTGGACCGGCCATTAAACGCTCTGTTTTCTCTAGCGGTGGCAAGAACAGCTTAAAAAAGCTTTGCTTAAATGGAGTTATGAAAATATCAGCCACTGATCCAGAAGTTCTCAACAATTCAGTGATGCAAGGTCACTCCTAATTGCCTCCATCTTTCCTATTCTCTCTCCAGAGAATAATTACTTCAAGAAACAAAGTCCTGGTTTATTTTACTAAGATCCAAAAATTCCCTGCTTTTATAACAACAAGCAACTCCCCTCTTCTTCCGCTTTGGACTAAAGAGAATATTACCACTGTCAGTTATATGCTGGGGAACTGTTAACCCTTAACATCCGTGTGGTGAAAAAATAAACTGGAGAAATAATCACCTTGTGTTTAGAATTAGTCAATATTGTTAAAACGATCTTTCGTTTTGCTTGTTTGTAAATGGGAAGAACAAGACCCTGCTTCAAAAGCATTTATTCTGTACATTAGCCAGAATAAAAATTGCCCTGGAATTGCTGTCTTAGGGTGAGGCACAGCATTTCAAAACTTCCCTTTTGATTTTTCAAAAATGTTAAACCAGCCTAAATACTCCAGTTTAGACGGCAGAGCTGTGGGATTCGATCACTGTGCTGGGCTCATAAAAAAAAAAGCCAAATCAGGGTGGTAATTGTAAGTGAAAAGTGGAATTTTAGAGTTGGACCTGTAGTAGCTGTTACCTGTCAGAGTTAACACAGAGTGGACCATTCGACTGAGATGTCACTGTTATTGTTATTACAGTATCATTATTACTATTGTATTGTAGTACTATAGTATTAACTTTTCAACTAAACTTCATATTGGACAAACACAACCCTCACGTAACGTTTTTAGGAACAGCTTGGAAACAAGCTGCAAAGACTGCTGCCAGCAAATGATGGAGTCCATCCCACAGTCTCTTCTTCAAAACCTTCTCAGTCATCTCTGTTGTTCAGTATTTCCTCACAGCCATTTTCTGCAGCTACTCTGAGGTCCATAGATCTCTCATGGACACTTTGGTGAAATCATCTGATATTCTGAATTTAAACTGTTGACATTCTCACTGGCTGGATGCTGGAAGTAGTGTGGACACACAGTGCAGGCAGCACTCCAGAGTGCATCTAGTCAGAACCCACCTTCAGCAATATTCTGTAAAACGACAGAAAAAAATCATCCTGACCAGGTTGAGCCAGGTTCCAGAGAGGCTGCCTCACATGAAAAGGGCTCTCCTTTGAGCATGAACCTTCAGCACCTTTTTGATCCATTCAACTGTAGTTCTCTGTCGCTCCAGCCATTGGAATAAATGGCTTTGCACCACCAGCTCCAGCCTGGATTTGGACAGAAAGTGCCAGAAAGCTATAAAAAAGTTTTATAGCCATTGCTAACAGGGCCAGGAAGTTCCAAAATCTCATGAGAAAGCCTGTTGCTTGTCACCTTTTGCTTCAATATCACAGTGCTGAACCGGGACCTAACATACAGGTACCAAGAAATCCTGAAATACTGGGAAAATCGAAGGGAGGAGTTTAACTAAGGGAGAATTCACTTGTTCCTTTGAATAGACTCAGTTGCAAACTAATTTATTCAATTCTTGCTCTAAATTACTCAATTTACAATGCAAATTGCAGATTCAGTAAGTTATTTCAGGGTACGCCATCATAGTCTTAGTGCTCTGCCAGAAGAGAACCCAAACTGAATCTTTGAAGCTTATTCATCACTTAGACAATTTTCCCTATTATAAAAGTGAGAGGCTTCAGAAATGAGGATGTGAAGGAAACAGATGCACTCTGAATGAAACCACAAGGATCTTGAGGAAATCTTATTTTTACAGGTAAAATTATAATAAAAAGCAAAGATTAAATTTCTCAAGCATAAATAAAAATAAAACCTGTTGTATTGCGGTCTTAAAGTATTTGTTAATCAATAGACTATCCGTTTCTCATCTTAACATGTGTTGAAATAAATTTTGTTTTGCAAGAGAAAAAGTAACAATTGCTTTAAGAAAAAAAGATGAAGCAATGCAACCCCCTCTCTCTGGTGTTTAGTGCCTTTTTGGTCAGTGCCTCTCCTTTCTTAAGTGGAATTAACAGACTGGAAAAAAAAAATTGTTATCCTGAATCTTCAGTGTTGTTTGGAAGATTTTGTAAACCAAACACCGATCTTATTTCCACGTGAAGCTCTCATTTGACATTATGAGCCTTTCTTCTGCTCAAGGCAGGTATCTGATTTCTGGATTATAATGTTTTCTTGCATTCTTTTCTCAATCCACTTAATATCATCCCATCTCTAAATCCACTTGGCAAGTCTGAAGCATAATCACTGTGGTATAAAAATACTTTTAAGGGTAAATCCTCTATCACCTGCTGTCAGAACAGACTATATTCTGTTTAATGCCTAAATGCTGCCTAACTACCTCTGTGCTGTGCCTGTCTCCAGGGCCATCACGGCTCCTGAGAGAATAACAGTACAACATAGCAGCACTGATATCACAAATTAGCTTTTCCCCGGGTGAGGAAGAGAGGAGTTTATTATGTTGGTCATCAATGATTATAGCCAGCATTTCATGACAGCTTTTATTAACAGTAGCCTTCTATATTCTCTTGCTTATGACTTTCTGACAATGCCTCTTTCCATGATAACACCTTCCATGTGTAGCCTGAAGCCAGAGAAATATTTTTCCAAATAAATTTGATAACAAATCTCATCCACTGATTTGCAGGTTGGACAAGTATTTTAAAAACCCTTTACATCATGTGTCTGGAAGAAATGATCTAAGCTTAAGGTTTGGAAGGTGAGGTTGTGTACATTCCTACCATGGGAGATCAGAGAAATTAAGACTTTGCTTGAGTGGAACAGCGAACATGAAAATTTCAGACCGCTGTAGAGATACTAGTTATCTTAGCAATGCAGCATCCACTCAGACAGGTAAGAATTATGATCCTTGTTTAGACTGAGAGACAACAGAGCGCATACATGCGGAGAAAATCCAATGAGTACAGGAACCTGCGGGAAGGAGGGAACTTAGTCCCTTGAGTCAACCTCTTTTTCCATCCTCCAAAGCCCCTGCAAGTCCACAATGACGGATCCCTCCAAAAAGAAATCAGGAAGGCAGGCTAGAGAAACAATAAGATTTCTCAGCAATTCCTAAAGTCTACCTTGCACAAATAGATATTTGTGGGGTCTTCATGGAGCAGCCCTCACAGTTACCTCTTCCCTCTGAGCCCGACTAACTTTTAACTGCAGATAGCTTAGCAGCACAAAGGACAATGATTCTTCTCATTCCTGTAGGCTTCTCACTAGCAAAGCCTCACCTGGAACTACGTGTGAGCCAGGGGGATTTTTCCACGGAAGGGACAGAATTTCTGCTATTGGGCTTTAGCCTTTCCAAAATTCCTCATCTGCTGCATTTCTGTCTTCACCAGCATGAAGCTGTCAGTCAGCTCATACTCAATGTTGGATTTTTATGGCTTTTCTGATCCTCCAAAATCATGAAGAAAAAAGAGCCAGGAATATGTAAAATCAGCATCCCACTGCACACCTTCTCCACATGCTGCAGAAACATGTGCAGCATAAGGTCCAGCCGGAGCAACCTTGCATGAGGGATGGCTTCACATACACAGCAACACCACACATACTGTTACTTGCAGAGAATACGTTTTTCTAAGTATTGAAGCAAGATTATGAACCAGGATGAGTCAGCATATGGAAGTCTGCATAGGGACGGTCTCAAGGACATCCTGGAGTGAAAGCAAAGGTTAATGGAACAGATCCACACTGCCATTTTCACCTGAGACAAAGGTTTTATCTGTGTAAACAACACCTTATTGCTCCACATTAACAGCATCACCGCTTTAGCTGGAAAACATTGTGTACCGTCTACAGATAAACCAAATATTGGCCTACCTTTCCCAGGAACATCACCTTCCTGGAGGTGACAGTGCATTTTCTGTGCCAGAAGAGCAAATTCAGTCTGCCCACTGCACAGCTGATTGCCTGCATGCAGATAATCCTGACTGAGTTTTGTCCAATCTGCCTTTAAAAATTATCATTTTATTATTAACAAACATGTAGGTCGAAAAGTTCGTTTAGATAAGTGTGCTTTTCTGGGTCAGTCAATCTTCAAGCCAGGAAACACCATCACTGGTGTAATGGTCTTTTATGATTTCCTGAAAGACTGTCTTATCACAGTTATACTTTGTGAAAGACAGTGGACTTTATACCTTCCGATATAAAAAAAGGATAATATATACTCAGTGCAAACTTCAGCCTGTTTAGGCTAGGTAAAAGTAGCACATCATCTGTCCATCTACTTTTTTGAATTTTGGAAGCACGTATCAAGCTTTTCTCAATGAACATAAGAAAGTTTTTGCACTTTCTTTGACCCTGCTGAACTTTGCAACACTGACTTCTCAACACCCCTGCTGAAAAAACCCACTAAATCTTACAAACTATCTCTTTGTTGTCTCTTGCTTTTTCCCAGCCCCTCCTTCCAATCTTACCGAGCCAGTTGAGCTGCACTTTTCACCTCCTCTGTTGACATGAAACGCAGTAATCACATTTATTTGAATATTCACTACAGATCTTGTCATCATCTCGGTTTATTAGCCGAGAAGATAGTGTTTCAAGAGCAAGTCTTAAAACTTTACAGCATAGATCCACTCACTCGCTAAAAGCAAAATAAGTGAATTAAAACCTCAATTCATAAAGCAAATAAATGTCACATAGACACACCACTGAAATCAAGCCATGAAAGCTAGTGAGCCTCCAAACAGAAGTACAGAGGCCAAAAACGGTCCTAATGCCGTCTTCAAAACGCCCCAGGTAACCCTGTGAGGATGCTGCCACAGCCTGTCCCTCTGCAGAGCACAGACTCCGATTCACTCATTCACCACAGGGAAACGGGCAAATCCATGGTCATGAACAAGAGCAATTCCAGCCACACACAAATGGGTTTGTGAAATATATACTACCTATGGGTTTAAGTATGCATGCACGTATAAAAACAAAGGAAGAAATAGCTACAGCCTTTGGGATGCGGTGGATCCTTGTATCTGCTGCGTGATGGTTTACAACTTTTTTAACGGGATTTTTCCCACCCCAACATATTACTGATCTTGGGGTGTAAAAAACACTACACTGACCTAAATAGACAAAAAGAGAGACAGATATAGAACGTTAACATTTCCCTTTTCTACAGGTAAGATGCATAATATATGCATTATACATAATATTTTCTGAAACTGTGGACTTTAATTTCTGCAAATTTAATTTATGCTCTATATGGGAAATGATGGCTATTATCTTGGGTGAAACATTGCTAACTTTCTTTGCTAGTCCCTTTTTGTCCATCTCAGTGGCATACTGCACTGAAGGAAGACTAACCCTTCTTAGAGAAGATGTGATTAAAAGCAAGCAAGAATAAACAAAATTTTAAGCACGTTTGGGAGAGCATAAGAGAAAGGGCATGACCTTGATTTGTATCTGTTCTGAGGACAGAAGACTCAGTCTCTAGTCTCTGCCACTAAAGCACTTTCCTCAATTTCTAAATTTACTGGAGAGTTCTTAAGGACAGGGAATGTGACAAGAGGCAGGCTTTTTCCCCTAATAAAAGAAGTGAGACTGTCTTTCCAGCTGCTCTCTAAGATTGTACAGAAGACCTGGGCAGAATGCATATCTACAAGATCATTTCTGGAGTTCCTATGGAGTTTTGAGGTCAAAACATCTCTTTTGAGTGGAGACTGGTGGAATTGAGCCCCCAGGATCATCACTAGTGGAGCTTGAGGATGCTGTGACCCTTCCCAGAATAGAGGATGAAAGGTTAAAAGCCTGTTGACAGATGACTTGCAAAGAAGGGATCATTTTCCTTCCAGAAAGATGGCATTGAGAACAGATTTTTTTAAAAAAAATATTTGGACTCCAATAGCCTGTTGAGGTCTACAGCCCATGATGAAACTGCAGTTCTCTCTTATTGTGCTGAAAATCTGCTCAAACAAGGCTGGTCTGAAAATGCACATGATGGACCACATAAATTGTTTGTCTTCTATAAAAACTCAAAAGGCTTTCCAGTTTCATCTTTTGGGGTTTTAATCTTTTAAAAGCATGATCAGATTATATTCATTTGATTTTAGTGAGATTGTGCTCTAAAATAAATGGCCTGTGTGCACACACACTAACACATGTGGAATTCCTTTTCAGTAATCCTCAAAGAGGCTTTTGATTTTACTTCTGATTCACCAAAAAAAAAAAAAAAAAGCACCAGTGAGCAAGTGAGATGTGCACAGGGATTTAGATGGCTCCAAGGTCACCACATACATTTACGTGGGAAACATATGGCTATGGGAAAACTCCACTTGGCTGTAAATGGGTTCCTGGAGGTGTTTTCACAGAATCTCAGTGTCAAATGGATAAAAATCCTACTAATCAAAGGCTAGTTGGAAGGAAATGCTATCTGAGTTAATAAGGCAGCCCATCAGCAGCTTAGCTATATGATCCCAGGAGCAAATCCAAAGACCACAGCTCTGGGAACTGATCTCACCAGAGTCAGAGAGGGCTTGGTGTCACCCAAGGGAATATCTTCATCCACCTTCCAGCACTGTGGTCATCCTTGAGGAGGAAAAGGCGGCAAAACGTGCTGCATGGGCAGCAATCACCAAGTTGTAGGGCAAGTCTGTGTCCTCTTACAGCGGGGGAAGCCTTTAGCAAATGCAAAGGGCAGGCAGGTAGAGGAGGAGCTGGAGGAGAGCTTTCTGCTCCTGCACAAGTCTGGGTCTCACCTGGTGCCCTGACAAGGGCCACACACTGAGCACAGGGCCAAGGACACCTCTCATCCCGTGGGGCTGGGAAAGCAGGACATCATCTGTGCCCCATGGCAGAGCTGCACCTTACCCAGCGCTGCCATTCACCCCCTGAGAACAAGGGGAAAGCTCCGGCTATTGTCCAGGTCCTATTATCAGAGAAGAATAAGCCTGAAATGCAACAGCTTTTTGGTGAAGGAAGCTTCACATGACTCATCCATCACAAGCTTTATTATTGCTTCAGACCCTACTGCAGGTTTACAACCAGATGTTTTAGGGACCTTGCATTTTCCCCGTGAAATATTCCCTCTACTGTGTTTAAAGCTGACAGGCAGGTAGTTGTAAAGTCAGCCATAACAGTCAAAGCTGGCAAGTTTTGCCTCAACACGATAAAAAAGTCTGTTATTAGTACTTTGTGATTAATGATTGTATATTACAAATGTACATTAATAAGTATAATATACTCTCAGTATTTTATTGCTGCTTTTATGATATGACAGGCAAACCTATGAAAGCATATTTAATGTATTCGTGCACCCATACTGTGTGTGTAATTTACACAAACTGTAGAGATGGTTTAAAATGCATCTAAAAAGGACACAATCAAGGTTGGTAGGACTCCAGCTTAACCCATATTTTTATTAAAGTTGTATCTCGTATAGAAAAATCTTTGCCACTGCCTTAGTTTCTAAATTTCTGCAATTTAGGACAAATGACGAAGGGAGGATTAGGAAAAAAAAAAAGGAGGTGAGAAACTCCCAAAACATTAAGAGGTTCCTGCAGTCTAAAACAGAAGAGTGAGAGAAATGGTTAAGGGAGCAATATTAGTATCTAGTCCCCAAGAGCAGAATAAGCAAAATTAAAAATTACTTCAAGTTCCTTTAAACACCATTGTTTTGCTGAGCTGAGATGCAGGCATGGTGTTTGGCAACCTGGCTTGTTTCACTGGCCACCACTTGCAGCCAAGGCTTGTAGAGAGACTAAAGCAGCAAAAAGGGGTATATTACACCAACCAAACCCTTTATATTGATTATCATCGTTACTGGCTCTAAGCCAGGCTTCCAGGCAGCTGCAGCAGCTCCCGCAGAAGGCAAGTGCTCTGATGCTCCATCTCCAGAGGACATTGGCTGGTGCAAAGGCTCCTGCAGCCCCTAGGAGGAGCATTCTGCAAGCCAGCTCCTTCTGCCTTCCCCTTTTCATTTTCAGAGCAAGGACCAGCTCCAAACCAGGCTCCTCCAACTATTTTTTCCAGCATTTACCTGTTTTGCTTTATCCAGGTACACAATTACTTGTCAGCATTCTCAGCAGGTGCTGTTCAGCTCTTTGTAATTTCTTTTCCTCTTTCTCACATGAAAACAGAAGTCCAAAGAACACAAGTTTTGGCCTCAGTCTCATGCCTAACTTCTTCCTGCCCTGTTTACATGGTCATGGGCTGAGCTTTGGTGTTGAGAGTTTTGCAGGATCTTTTGGGGGCAGGAGTATCCGAGCAAAGGAGAGTCTGGATCTCCACTCGGGCTGCACTGACAGTACATCCAGAAACGGAGAGCAAATGCACAAATCCATTTCTGCAGCGAGTCCCGGGAAACCAGTGGAACGATCCCAAGCTCAAGTTCAGCAGTAGCTGGCTGATGGCAAAAATCCTGAAGGCAGCAGGTTTTATTTTCCCCTCCCAATTGTTTCATATATGAAACAATTCCCCTTTCCCAGTATGTCAAAATACATCATAATAATTCATTGACATGCTGTTAAAAGAAAAATGTGTTTCAAACATCTGGATAAATGCATACGTGTGTGTGAAAGGTACACCCTGGGCAACTGCATTTGTTAGCACCAATTTGCTGGAGCAAATTCCTGACTGCAGGAGCTGTAGATATGAATAGATACATCCACAGATAAATAAGCTTCTGGGTCAAATACCCTGAGCTGCAGAAACCTTTGTTTTCAGTTTCTGTCCTATTGGGGTTCCTCCTAATCAAAGGTACATGTAGTTAAGAAAGCAAGAGAAAAAAAGAAACCTGAGGGCAAACTAAACTGAATCAAAAGAAGGGAGGGTCTCATGGAGCCCCTTATGCAGACTGGGGCTAAGTAATTTAGAGAGCTCTTACCCAAGAACAAAGATGGATGTGAGCCCAACAGAGGCCACAACCTAGATGCTACAATAAAACAGACAACGTGGTCTACTAATAAATGCTGACAAAGGCAACTTTTTTTTCGTGTTGGGAGTTTCAGAGCTTTGCTGCCTTTTAAAGGCAGTGCTATTCAATGAACAGAGCAGTTAACGCGTGCCCAGATCCAGAGCCTGTCGACGCTGTGCAAGATGTGTCCTGCATTCAGCAGGGCTCGTGCCAGCAGCAGCTCCCAAGCTCAGCTCTGGCATGCTAAACCCATCTCTGCTGGAAATCTGGAACATACCAAAAGACGAAAAAGGCATTCATTTACACTGAAACTATCTCCAAGACATTTGTCTTCAAGGGGAGGAATAGACCCTGTTCTTACATGGTATGTTGTCTCTAAGAATTTCAATTTCTACATTATTAATTCAGTCAATCACACTAACGCCCCAAGCACCTAACGCATCCCTTGACTATGGATGAAAAACCATATCTATAAGAGCCACATTTTTAGAGGTACCTTCCCTTTTGTGGGCTTTCTGCCTCTAGTCAGCATGAGCTGACTTTGCCAGTGACCTGACCCCAGCAGCTCTCGGTTACAGTCCCTGCAGGAGTCAGATGCTCGGCTCTGCTAGAAAACAGATCACGTGAAAAAACTTGGTGGCAACTTCTAAAAACTTGAGCTCAAGGAACTTGTGCTATAGCATGCAAAAGAGCTGGGAGACAGGGTGTTTTACTCTTAAAAACTGTTGTAAAATCCATTTATAACCTCACAGAAACAGCTCATTTGGAGGTGATTGTCCAGTCCAATGGAGGATTTCTGTGTTCAGCTAACAGGGATGAGCTTGCATAAACTATACTCCATTTTGATACAAATGCATATAGGCTTTAGGTTTTGTGGTTGGGGGTTTTTTTTCCACTTTAACATTAATGTAATTCCTCCCTACTCCAATCCACTGAATAATATAACTGGAGCAATTTTCTGCTGATTCTGGTTGTATTCAACAGGACTGCCTTGCTAGTGACTAGAGAAAATCCAAGTAATAATTAAATAGTAATTAGTACACCATGGATGCACGAGCAAGGTCTTTGGGACCAGGACCCTTCGGTGTTGCAGGTTCGGCCATGTCCTCGCACAACAGTGCTCTGTGGATGCTCCCTGGAGAGACTGCGGTCCACACAAGTGACAACAGCCTCTGGGTGAAGGTGTATCCCTGCGTTTCTTTAACAATCTTTAAAATCCCAAATAACAACAAGCAGCCTCTTTCTTCATCCAGTTCACCTCGGAGACATGTTGGCTTCAAAGCACAGATGGGTCATTAACATATGACTGTTGTTGGGCATAAATAACCCAAAAAATACCTAACACAGCTGGAGTCGAGCACAGTCTGAAACACTGAATACAAAAGAGGCAAACTTATCCACCCCATATTTTCTGCAGTCAATGGATGCTGCTGAGCAGCACTGAGAACTGGGCTGCCTGCTTAGACACAGAAAAATAGAGTTTATAAGCCTAAGCTTTAGGTAGTGAGTTTGAAAATGGTCATTTTAACCTCCCTACGCTTCTGTTTCTTTCCCTGTAAAAGACTAACTTATCTATACAGTTAAATACAGCAAATGCTAATGCATGACATTTTGATGTTGAGACATATAATATCTGTAAAGTGCCTTGGAAATGTCAGTTTGAAGACACTGGAAGAGAAGAAAACCCTACCCTCACTTTCCAAGGAGAAAGTTTCAAATTCTAGGCAATCTGCCCAGTCACAAAACGTTAGGCAAACTGTCACTGGAAAACATTTTGTGCCATCCCGAATCATTTTTCCCTGCGATGGTTTTAACACAACACCAGCCGTAAGCTACCACAAAATAAAGGCTTGCCCTGTTTCCTACATAATGTCTGTTATCCACCCAGTTGTCCTACCTTATTTTACCAGTTTGCTGTTACCCTGTGGATGACAGTCGGCAGCTACGAGGGAGCAGCTGTGCTGCCCAGCCGCCCCGGCTGTTGGGAAGGGTGGCTGAAATTCCAGCCCAATCACCCCCGTTCTCGGCCAGGCGCAGGAACCCATCCTTTCACAAAACACGACAGAAAGTCTTGTAATAACATTTCCTGAGTACAACCTGGGGACCATTTGGGAAGAACAGTGTGAAGTCATAGAGGTAGTATTACCTATAAAATGTGTGAAATATTAATAAGGGTAATATTTCTTCATCACATAAAAAAAAGAAATCCCACCAAGAGGCACATCACTATTTAACTGGATAACCACATTCCTAGGTACAAAGTGTAAATCTCAACAAACCCCACTGTTTTCTTTAGATCAGCAGAAGGACACATATACATATACATGACATCACACATCGATTTGTCATGGCTTAGAAGCAGCTCCATCAAACATACATTTTTTCATTAGTTTGTTGACATTGACTATTTCTATCTCAACCAAACAACTGACCAGACGGTTTTGCCATATAGATGGGCAGTGGATGAGAATGAACTTTGACCCATTTAAATTAAGTCTAATATTTATTGTTCCAGGCCAACAATGGTCTTGGGAAGTGCTGTTTTGACCTACTGTTTACATACAACATAAAGGAAACATACAAAGTAGAGCCTGAATTTTTAAAAAGATAAGCCAGTTCCTCTGAGGATGGGGATTCATATCATGGAAGATTAAATACAGATAAACTTACTCAAGAATTTTATAAATTAGCCAGGATTAGGATAATTATCATGCTACATGTATTTTCTATCAGTTGTTCAGCAGAGAAAATAAACAACAGTCACTATTAGCCTGCCAATCAGGCTCTGATTTAGCAAATGAATAGATAATATTGAACTAATGCTGGCCTAAAAACATCAGTGTATCTTTAATAATCAGAGTATGACCTATGTGAACACTACAGAAAAAGTGTTTCAGTCATTCTGTCTCTCTCTCCCCTTATGCTGCTTTTTAATTTTCTGTGATTCATATGACTTTTTATACCATTTCTGTATATTATGAGTTTTAGCTTTCAGTCTCCGGAACTGGTTTCTGTAGTATCGGGGGTTAGTAATGCCAAGTGACCGACTATTGCGGGGCGTACTGCATTCCTAAACAGGAATCTATCTTCACATCTTTTTCGTTTAATGAAGACAACCTGATCAACGTTTTGATTTGCACAAATCTTATGTTAGAAAAATGCAATGAAACATTCACTTTGGGTATAAACTACCTAATAAAAAAGCAAAACAGAAAAAAAAAATTTGAGATATCAAGGAAGCAATAGACTAACATGTTCCTTCACATAATGCGGAAACTATCCTTCCATATTTGTTCTGTAGGCTTTTTGCACTAGCTTTTTACCAACATATTGTCTTAACGTGCTAGAAAAGGCTCGTACAAAATTAGCAACCAAAATATCAATTAATTTGTAGTACTATGGAAATAACGGAAACCACAACCGTAATTCCCACACATGCTCTGCAGCTGGGCTAAGCCCGACACAGCAGGCAGCGTGGTGTCACCCAAGACCTCTCCCACATCTCCTCATCTGACTCCTCTTGTACATGCCCACCCCCTGCTCACACCTGCGGGGAGGAAAGCACCAGCTTCAGGAGGACAGCCTGCAACCCTGGGGAGGCAGCAACAAGAGCCCTTGCTCTGAGGCTGGCCATGATCTCACCTTCATTGTATTATACATCTCCCAACAAAACCACACACAAGCAAATTGTAGTTTCTTGCCTTTTTTTTTTTTTTTTTTGTTGTTAAACAATCCACAAAATCAGCCTTTGCATACATCCACACTAGACCTGGTGCAGGGATATTTCTCTATTTCAGAAATCTTTGCTTGCTGCTAAAACCCTCTTAATTGCTGGGTGCAAACAGTTAATGCTGGACAAATACAGCAGATTCCCAAGTCTGATACTTGTCTGAAAGGGCCTTTTTTCTGCTCTTCTTTGACCTGCACCAATGCACTGCGAGTCATAAGGCTTACTGCAGAAAACCTGTAACGTTATATTAAATCTTTGCAACACTGCATTTCTCATGGTTGCAATAAGTTTGATGAGATTAGAAAATAAATCGGACTGTAGTACATGTTCACCATCAAAGAACATAAAATGGCTTTACTGTACATTGGTAATAAAAAATATTAAATTCTGCTGACCTAATTTTTTAATGTTCTCATAGTTGGCATTATATATGTATACGTACACAGGCACATTTTTCATATATTTAACCAGTAATAACTTTTATCACCACAATTTTGCTATTGATTGCTTCTTTAACAGCAAAATGCATCACAAACAGAAATGAATGAAGCTGTCGGGAAGAAAGTTCTATAGTAGCTTTACTGTCAATTCCCATCATAAATAACCATGACATCATATGAGTCTTATCTACGGGTTGCTGTTACTGATCAATGGCATCACTCTAGTAGTGTAAATAGCTTCTAATGTCCCATCTTCCACCTTCAAATAGGTTCTGATTATTTATGATAGCTGTTAGGTTACAAGTCTGAGCTGCGGTTTGGATTTATTTTCTACTTACAGCTGCTGTGGATTTCAAGTTAGATAGGATTATTTTTTAGTTAAGATGATGAAATGGGATAGAACTGTCATGGAGCCTAGAAAAACCTTCATCTCATTTACTCTCTGTAGCAATTTGACTGTGAATCCAAAGACCTTAAAGGTTTTTCATTAAATAATTCAAAACGTTAAAATAGAGACTCCTGGTTACTTTTGCTAGTTCAGTACAGCCTAATCAATTTACAGTTAAAAAGAAAAGGAAGAATATTTTTCCTTGTTACTAAACTACGAAGGCTTTTCATTATATGCAGAACCGTATAACACAGCCTTACAAAATTGTCACAAAAATATACCAGCCAACAGAAAAATCTACTTGTCAGCTTTTCCCATGGTGATCATGAAAAAACTAATGATGTTTTACTCACTCAAACAAAAACTATTCACCCCTGGGCTAGTCGATATTTGGAAGGATGATATAATCACTATATTTCTTATGATAATGAAAGGCATGTCTGCCTGACTACAGAGCTCCAGACTTTTTTTTTTAATATCTATTGCATTTTCATACCCCAAAATGGTTCTTATAATTGAGAACTCGGGCAGTGGACATACAGAATGACAGCACATTGGGAAACAAATGCACATGGATTTCCACTTACCACAACAGAATAGAGGAGTCAATGGCATGTTAACTAATTCATTATTTAAATTTCCAGAGTCAAGTTCCTCTCTTGCATTACATTTAGCAAGTGCACTAAAGTTGAGGGGTATTCTGGAGGGGAACGGGTCATTTTTCCCAGCATCAACAATAATTAATAAATGGTTAGTGTTCTCTCGCTCATTTGTCTAAAGGAAACACCCTAATGACACTGAGGGTAAAATCAATAAGGATAAAAATGCAGCAGTGATAAATATTCTGCTACTCTTATCCTGTGGTGACCTTCTGAGGGGTTTCAGATTTAAAGACTCATCCCACTACAGTCTTTTATTCCTCTCTTTACCATAATTCACCAGTTAATGTGTAACTCCAAGCTGATTACAACTTATTTATAGATGTCTTTTATGCAGTAGCGGGGCACAAGCCTCTTGGTGGAACAAACCTGATGCATTTTTTAGCTTCCTTTGTAGCAACTTAGTTGTAAATGATAAAAAATTCATGATGGTATTTGGTGTGATAACTTGACAATGCAAAGATCTTTGGGTTTGGCCTGAAAGAATCCAAAACATGCTCCAATCTTTGTATCTGGGTGACAAGCACTTATTTTTCCATCCAGTATTTCCTCCTTAAGATTGTTCTGTTTGGTAAAGAGCTGTTGTGCTTAAAACAGCGCACACCTCCTAGCACTGCCTTGCCTCGGTTAAAGAGTAACCACAGCGCCAGGGGTCACCTGGAAATGGAAAGTCTTAAAAACACGCAAACAAAATCACCGTCTGAGCTCGAGGGTTTCAAAAGACATTTTAGTAATTACCAATAAAAACTTGATGGCACTTCTCCAGTCGCTACTATTGTTTGGACTTACAAAAGTATGCAATGATAGCATCGTTCTCCTGCGTCCCTTCTCCTGCCCGCAGCGGACTTTCCCTTTTTTTTTTTTTTCTTTCCCAATGCTATGATCTGTGTTTCTTATGCCTTAGGTAAACTTAAAACCTCGGCGGGGAGAAGGAGAGAATGTGGCTGCTGGGCGCTGACAATAGCCGTTTTGTCACCGCCAGGCACTGGTGGCCATCAGGAAGTGGGGACTAGTCCAGCCACTTCATGCCAGGGTGGATGATTTATTGCCTAGTGTCTTCGGTGGCAATTGGACCCCTTCCCGCTGTCATTCACGCCTTGCAAAGATTCGGTCCTAAAGAAGAGGTTCCCCCCAGTCTAAAGAGATTACAATGCTTGTCATAAAGTGTCTTTTGGTGGAGGGAAATGGGTATGAAAATGGGTAAAGAAAGGAAACAATCAGAAGAGGAGAGAAGATGGATGTTCTGTAACCTTTTCTCAGAGACCCATTTCTTCTACTTTTTCTCCTGTCTTTAGCAGGTTTTTGTTTTGGCTGATGACAATGCGTAATAGACTGATAAATTGATTTTGTGAGTTCCCTTTCTCGTCTCTTGAGAAGACACTAACTCGTTGGGACTTCAGAGGGCTCTCAGAGGCAGGAGACAACAATTAGTTTGTTGGGGATGTCAGAAAGTAGCTTCAAAGTTTTGCCAGGAAAAATCCTTTCTGACAGATCAGTGCTGACAACGTTGGCAGCTGCTAGGAAAAGTGGAGCTGGAAACTCCCTCCGACTCTCAGGGACAGGGAAAGATTGCAGGACATAAACGCTGTACAGTGGGTCAGGTACCGCTGCTGTCGCTTTTCACTGAAGCATATATGGCAACGACTACATCTTTCCACCAGATGAAAGAAGAGTAAGAAACATTTAAAATCAAAAGTTTTCAATTTCTTTTTTTAATCAAACCTGAATAGATGGTTTTTAAAATTTTCCACAAAATCAAGAAAGCACATCATAGCAAGATACGCTTCTCCAAAGTTGAAGTGGGTGGTCTTGATACTTTTTTTTAAGAACTCATCATAGGAATATAGTTTTATGTTTTAACAGTGAAACTCCAAAATAGTAATTATTTTTTTTTTCCTCCCTAAAACCCAGGAAAATCCTTCATGACTTTCTGATAGCAGTGACATGTCAAAACCAACTGCATCGAGGTATGTCTGTGTGCATCCCATTACAGGAAGCCCTGTGCAAGAGCTCTGTGTATAATTATTATTATTATTATCATCTCCTTATTTTAACAATCTATCTTGATTTCCTTAACCTGAAAATAAAAAGATCAGCCGTTTGCTTAAGGTAAAAGAGCACTGCTCAGTTCCAGGCTTCCTGAAAATAAGCAGCTAGTACCATTTTGTTGACAGTTCACAGATCCAAAGAGAAGCTATGTTTTACTGTAATCACAGGTTTTTGGAAGGAGGAGCTGACAATGAAACCTGGCAAAGGCTTTGTGAACTTCCAGAAAAGAATCTTAGGACAATTAGCCTCTATTAAATTGGTAGGTAAACGTTACACAACACAATTGCATTCCTGTAGAAGTGCATTGCCTGTGTTGATATGGGTTCTGGCACAGTTGTTGGTTTCTTCATATATGTTATAAAACACAAAGATATATGTTTCATTTTGCTATGGTTAATATGCATTTTTGCTCTTAGGTGGAAGATTATTAATAATTGTGCTTTGTGGTAAACAGTAACATATATACACACAATCTCCAGACTCTTCTGTACTATGATTTAACTGGAGATCTCAGAGAAGCAGAAGTAGCTTTTACTTAAAAATTTCTAGAAAAGGTAAACTCTCAATGACAATATTCCTATGTGATAACGTGATAAATCAATAAATATTTCTTTAGAAAACTTTAGAAATCTTATCTTTATCATCCTATTCCCCAATACGCATATTTGGCACGGGATGGTACCTACATGCGTTATTGCTTCCTCTGTTTATTTCCTTGATAAACTGCAGTGAGCTGGGAATAAATCACGTCGTGTCAGTACTGATTCTGCAAAAAGAAGTCTTCCACTGAGCAGCAGTTATTTTAAAAGGAAGAGGAGGGATGAAGTGTATCGATAAGTAACTAAAACAGACCTTTTAAACTCAGGGAGAAAAAGAAACGTACGTTCAGTAGTTACAGCCAATTTCACGAGAGTATAAATTGCTTTGCAAAAAATCTCTTTAGATGCATTAATACTGCAGTAAAGACACAGCACTGGAGTAATAATTGCACAGTCGTTTGATGGCTTTTAAACTCACACCAGTCCAAATAATACCACCCTGAGTTATATCCTGCTAGATGCAGCCAATTAATATCACACACCACAGATGTACAGCAGACCCTGAATAAATCCCAGATTATTGTGAAGGTGAGACAGATCTGGTATGTAAAACCCAGCTTGAGATCTGAAGACTAAAAGTTAGGCCCAGAAGACATTTCTCAGTCCGTTGGCTGCTTCGAGTTGCTGTTACTGGGTGGGAGAGGAGAATCGGCGTATGTGGGAAAAAATGCTGTTCAAGTGGGAGAGAAAATATGTTTTTTTCTTTCAAAGATACACTAGAACTCAAACAGGCTATTAATCAAATAGATAAAACTGGCACTTCAGTCCCTGCCGCTAACAGAACTCCATGCAGTAACAAAACCTTCTCAGCACACCAGGAGACTCTTAAAATTCAAGCACTCTCAAACTTAGCAGCACCCCTGAGAGCCACAAATTGAGAGAAATTAATTCTGTGCCCCTGCACCCCTCATTACCAGGAGAGCTGAAGTAGGTCAAATGCAAGTTAATCTCTTAAATTCCACTTTTGTACACGGATGTTAAAGCAGCCATTACTTTTGCACTGGCAAATGTCTCCAGGCTAAAGTGCAGAACTTTAATAAACCCTAACAGGTCAGTATTCAATATAATTCCAGCTAAAGGCCTGAAACTTTTTAATCGTTTTTTACATTTTCGCGTTGTCCCCTGAAATGACCACCCCATGCATCACTATAACAAACATGTCGGAAGAATTTGAGCCACACCTAAATGACTATTTGTAATAAACCCCTCATTCTTTTGGAATTAGTAACCATGCACAAATGTTAAAACAGCTTAATTTTTATCTCAAACACGAAACAATGATGCCAAATAGAACAGAGTGTTAAAGATGCTACTGAATTTGTCATCTCAGGAGATAGGCACACACATTTCAAAGGAATCAAGCCTGCCCCTGCAGAACAAAACAATAAGCCCCTTTGTATTGCAGCACCTATGTCAAGAGATGTCTAGCTAAATCGAAATGTTCTAGCCCTCATTTCAGTCTGCATTATGCAAAGGTGGATCAGGTGTGGGTTTACAAAGGGAACAGACTCCTTTGAAATCCAGCCTGGAGTCTTTGCTGACAAAACACACCAACATTGTCTTTTGATGCCTTCTACTGGTCCTGAGTACCCAACTTTTAAATTGCTTTCCTATGGAATACCATCATTTGTAGGAATACAAGAGGCTGGTGTTACTCCAGTGAAAACCAGTGGCAACATTCTGCCTTGCTCCGGAGTTGCAGTCTCAGCCTGTGTAAATCCACTCATGAGGTATAAGTGCTACATTCATCTAGGGCAATTACTCTGATGCAATTATGATGTTTTGGGTCATATATCTCCGTCAGACCTCGTACACAACTCCTGCTGATGCCCAATGGACTTGCATGCATGGGAAAAGCATGTTAGATTTCCCACAGAGGCTTCCCTTCTGCTAATTCATCCATGGGTGACGTTCCCACAGATAGTAGCAATTTCACGAGAAAAAAAATATATTCTTGTCCTAAAGACACCAGATTTATGTTAAAAACCTAACAGAGAGTCACGTAACTTTAGGTCAAAGCCATAGCTTAGTACGAGCTTGCCATTACACACTTTTCTCCACTCCTAATATATCTTCAGAAAACGCACCGTTTGTCAGAAATTTCAGCTAACAATCTCCATTTCCAGTGTCAACCTAAGTTCAGTAGGCATCTACAGACTGTGTGGACCTACAAGGAGAATAATTACCATTTTTAAGAAAAGAAACAAGTCCAATGCTAACAAAAAACCCCAATGAAGGATTTTTATATTGCAATAACTTCTGGTGGCTTTTTGAAATATTGTTTAGATGACTGTAATCATATAATGCTAAAACTCTGCTTCTACACGTACAGCCTGCACACACATAGGTAGTTGTAGATTTATTGCTATGATCATGTGTTAGTTGTGTTGATTCTCCCATATCTTTAGAAGTAATAATGAAAATTTTTGGAGGTAATAAAATTTCACATGTCTCTCTTATTAATGCATTTCTATCACTAGCTTCTTAGACGCATTTGGAACCAATCAAGTTGTTCTTTTAAGGAGCCTTAAGATAAGGTATCTGTGAGCTCTACACTTGGGGTAATTGATCACATTTGTTTCCTGTACGTAGGTTCGACTCCTCTTTCCCCTTAAACTTGGCATGTTTCTCATTACCCTATGCCTTGTTAGCCTAGTAGAAATGTTCTACCATGGCGAGTGAAAACAGGACGATACTATTACAAACCACATCTAATCAGGGACGGCAGCCCTTCTCCATCTCTGGGAACTTTAGCACCCGTAATGCCTTTCTGCAGAGCCCTCCTAGGGATGGGGGTATGCGCTGCTCTTCTGCCGGCAGGGATCAGCAGCCCTTCTGCCCTCCAGGTTGGAGCCCTACAACATGGTTCTGCTTCAGGACGGGATCGCAAGCACTAGAAAAACATATGAAGTGTACTGTGTTTGTTTTCTTTCCAATGATGGGAAAGCGTTACCTCTTCTAGGTAGATTCAGGGAGCATGTTTTGCCTTATTTGTGAAACGCCACATGATAATGTTTCTTCACAAAGGGTTTTTAATTTTAGAATACATCAGTATTTATTTAAAATCAGCCTTACTATTCATAGCATTATAAAAAAGCCATTAAACTTTCTCATAGCAAAAGAAAAAAAAATTATACTCTTTCACAGTCTGTCTTTACAGTGGGTTTATAACAGTATTGTTGGAGCAGATCATACTCTGCTTATGTTAAAGGAAAGCCATGGTGCTCACTCCATTTTTTTTTTTTTTTAATCAGCAGATAATTTGTCCTCATTTATTTTGCTTGAAAAACTGCTGTTATGCTATATTATAAATGGACTGGTCCTGTTGCATGAAAAATACGCAATGCTGTATTTTTAATTTCCTCTTCTTTCTTCTTTGCATTCCTTCTCCCCTTTTCCTACCAACAGTCAGAATAAGAAAACTTGAACATTTACCAGAAAGACAGAGAAACAACTCTACCTCTAAACTCAAACCCATGCTTGTACATGAACCAGCAGGGAGGATTTTAATCAGGCCTTGCTGGCTCTGAGAAATCACCTATGTACGGCACAAAACTGCTGCAGGAAGAGAGGCTGGAAGGAGGCAGGCTTTAGGGGTATTTCATTTGACTTGTTCTAGACTTCTTATAATATTTTATTTGAAGAGTCAGGGAGTTTTTACCTACTGAGAAAATAGCCTATAACAGCCTTTAAAAGTCTTGCAGCTGGCCAGGTTTGGTATTCCAAGGTAAAAGTCTCTTGCCACTACGGGAATTGCAATGCTTTCACACTAAGTGACACAAAGCTTCTTATACTCAAAAAACTAACGTTGAAGCTATTATTAGCAGTGCTATCTTCATCTCACTGAAATTAATATTCAGAATTGGCTACCACTGAAATATTTCAGCTTAGCAGAAAACAAATACTTGATTAGGGAAATTATATACCTAGTGAGGGATCATTATTGAGTTTGATAGTAAAAATAAAATTACTGAGTAGGAAAGAAAAACCTGTACTCATACTGAAAAGAGATCTCATCAAATAATGAAACATTTCTGGCTATTTCCTACTCTGAAATCCTCTTTACTAAATACTCTTTTCATGCTGCATTTATGTAGTTCACTGTAATCTACCTAATTTGTTCCCATGCTCTTTCTGGGCTGTCTTTCCTCTCTGACCATCCAGAGAACTTCACACATTGTCAACCTATCATAGGTGAAAGCTTTTGAAGATCTACTACTTTTCTCCTAGCCTAATAAGGTCAGTGACCTTTCAAGCTCTACCATTTCCTTTTCTATCATTAGCCTGATACGTGCATCAGCTACCTCTCAATTTTCTTCATCTCTTCAATGCCTCACTTCTTCCTTTGGACACTGTCTAATTAGGAACTTAATTTCCTCTTCCCTGATGGAGTTTTTGATAATAGAGAGATCCTATTCACCCCTGAATCACAGAGCAGCACTACGATTTCCTGCTCAGGGGTGTCTTCAGGTATGTTAATTAATTTTCATGGTGGCGGCTCCGCCACAAAACCACAATAGACTGACAAGCTTATCTCTCCTGTAGAAAATCCACCGATGGGGAACAGTCTTGCCCAAATTCAATCAGGTTCACTTTGGAGTGAAGGAGGACTGCAGCTGCAGAAGTAGCTCAGGATGAGGCTTTGACGCCCTGCAGGGTCCATGTTGCCTTGAAATCCTTTCCGGAGCCAGCACTGGCTTCTCTATGGAAAACGCACCAACTTTTAGGAAACTTTGTCACATCCATGTTCCCCAAACCCCCCGTGCTTCAGGAGAGGAGGTGCCCCAGGGCCACATGCCATAGCCATGCCCTCTCTGCTTTTCCTACATGTAAGCAACCTCAGTTACGCAAGCGTAAAAGAGGCTGGGAGGGACCAAATATTTTTTTTTCAGGACTGAAATTTTAAAAGTAATTCCAAAAAGTGCCGAATTTTTGCATAAGCAATTGTGGGCATGGGAAATGTATTCTGTGGGAAAACCTTCATGTTAATTTAAAAACAAAATGCTGTCCAAATAAAGTTTCTTTTATGTTTTGCTATGTTGTTAAGGAAATTTATTATTTGCTCAATTTTCTTTACCACTCACACTGCATTTTTCTTTCCACAGAGACACTGGCTGCTCTACAACAAGCCATGCCCTTCCTCCCCAGCAAGGAGGTGTGCCAGGACTACTTTGCCATCTTTAAGGTGCTGAGAAATTTTTGGTAGGAGCCTCATAATTATTACTTCATCTATGCCCATCTCTTTTGGCTTGCGTAGCAAGTGCTGGGAGCAGACTTGTGGGTGCTGTAATAGCACTGAGGTGCCTGGTGTTAGGTCAGGAGGCAATTTGTCAGAGTCTGTCACATCTGTTTGGGCTCTTGCTGCTCAGTCCCTGATGGAAGAGGTGCCAGGGCTGTCCCAGGAGATGCAGAACTGGCAGAGGCAAGGATGCACCCAAGCACAGATGCTTCCACACCCTGGGACAAGGTGGCAGGAGACTGGGAGTCCCCTACCCCTCTCCCCATCAGTATGTCTTTTCCTCAGTTTTCTTGTGGTTTGTGGCAAACGTTAGTTCATCTATTAAAATTAAAACCAAACCAAAACAGCAAAGCCTGCAGTCTGCTTGTCTGATGTCAAGGACAGTTCTGAGGCCAAACTGCATGATACTGGGGCAGAAGACAAACACAAGGTTTCCATTCCCCTTGATGTTTCTCGAGCACGTCTGAGATAACCGAGGATAAGACCCAAGATCTCCAGCGGAAAGCATCACCTCTCAGCTTTAGTATAGCCCCTCCACACCAGGAGGAACGCTGCCATGGGGTTTAGCCACTGGGGTGGGACTGGAGCAGCTCCCTGCCTCGCCTGTCTGAGGATTTCCTGGGCTTCTTAAGGCTGGGCAGACTCCCTCACACTCAACATACCCAGGTGAAAGGCTTGCTAATGACCACCACTGGCACATGCAGAGAGGATTTCTTATCCAAATAATGCATTTTCTTGTTTTTCGTTAGTCTTTGGAATGCCTCAAAAATTTAAAGGCCATTCTCCTCGAAACACCTCACCAACACCATGTCATCCACTTCCCTCTTGCACACCTGTATCTCAAAATGACCAAATTCTTATTTAAATTTTAAGGACAAACTGCTAAGTTTCTTACTAATCTTTTGCCACTGAGCTAAAGCATTCCCTTCCCGAAGCAGTGTCAAAACAGAAACAACTTTGAGACTGATTGGTGCATCTAGAGACCACGCGTGCTCCTGTACGCCTGTGTTTGTGCATTTTCCCTTCCTTTCTTAAGCTGGGGTTTGAGATTTCAGTTATTCTGCAAACAAGACCCAAGAGAGACACAATCAGACTCCCCTGGAGACTGACCCCTTATAGTGCCCACCTGTAGCCAGACCCAGATAGCATCCCAGTGCAATGAATTAGCACTCTAAGCTGATTAGAGCAGCTCTGCACAACTCTATTTTATTGACACAATGAAAAGAGGACAGAAAAGGGCCTGAAATGAGAAAATCATTTCCATGCTGACTGAATTAAAAGAACAAAAGAGCTCCTTGCAGTTGCAGCATTCAATTTGTCGGAAAAAAAGGAAGCCACTTAATGGATCACAATAGATCTGAGCAGACAGATGAAATTTAAAACTTCAGCATGAGTGCGATTACCAGCTAAACATATTCTCAATCATTTCCTCCATATGCATAATTTAGCTGGATTGTTTACTTCGGGGGTTTTTGTAAAAATCACTGAGCAAGATGTTATCTCCTAAGCGTCTTTGCATCCCATTTTTCCAAATCAGGGAAGGGTGTTGCGTTGTCTGGTAATACGTTTTGTTATAACACAAATTGCACTAAATTGTGGCCGGGTATGTTTCCTTTTCTCCCCTGCTTCTAGAAGTAAATTAATATTTTCAGTTTATGGAAACAAATAATGCAAGATCATCTTATTCAAAAAGAGACTTAAATTGATTATAAATCACATGCATTATTCTGCTCTGCTTCAAAGAGAATGAACGTACTGCAACTCCTATTCTAGCAAAATATATTAGTTTGTGCCACTATAAACAGCCTTCTCATTAAATTTAGGCTTCAACTAACAGTAATAAGACAAGAATACAGACTATTAAGGGGGTTCCTGTGAATGATATATATAATTACTTGCAAAACAGATATGCAATTTACTTTGGCATTTTCAAATCAAAATCTACTTGTCTGTATAAGGAAATATAGCTTTAAAATAAATCTGTGAAATAAATTGAAAACATCAGTATTTTAGGCTCCCTGTCCTCTAATTATGTAAAAGCTTCAATCTGATGCAGTCCTAATTCAAAAGTGAAAATCAGTTGCATGTGTAAAAATATTTGAGTTTCCCAGAATATATTTATATTTTCTAAGTAATAAAGTATTAAAACAAGAAAATACTGAGCACAGTCCTGGGAGTGTGTTGGCACATAAATAACATCACTGCAGATTCCCTGAGAGTCAAATATTTAAGATTATGCAGAATGGGCCCCTTATTTTTCTACTCAAAATTTAAAAAGCTTATATCTTGTTACAATATTTACAAATCAAATATCTCTTGCAGACCCAAAATTCAAAACAAAAGCCATTTTCTGGATCTCGCTATGACTTCAGAGCATCTGAATTCAGCTCATTTGCATCAATTTGTCCTGACATATTTTTATTTTCTGAACATGTTTTAACCAGTTCACTTTACACCCTTTTTGCCATTCAGTTTGCAATTTTACCAGCGCATTTGCATCTATTTCTGACGTTAAAAATAAAATAAACAGTAGAGGAATTACAATTGCTTATAAACCCCCTATTTTGAAGCTGATATCCCGCTAAAGAGAAAGCCAAGCTGAGTACTGGTAGGATTCACTTCTGCTGGCTGCTATTACTGATTTGACTAAGCATTTCACAGGGGTAAATACCCAAATCATTCGGGGGGTGACTGACACAGTATGACATGTGGTTAACAGCCTTACCATGCATGCGCTTTGCTTTCAGAAATTTTACCAATGCCAATGTAACCTTCCAAATATTTCAGATGATAATTTTCCCCTACTCTTAAAAAAAACTTTTACAGCCATGTCTGAACCATTCAAAGGATTCCCGACCAGAAAGGTTACTGTAATCATTTCTTTTTTCTCCCCACACCCCCCCCCCCCCAATTGATTGAGCTAAGAGTTTTCTATATAAAAAAAAAAAAAAGCACCATGTATAAAGCTTTGGGATATTTTAGCAAACTCAACGTAGTGTAACTTTGCTGACAGCTTGTCACATTTCACTGACTGTCTGTCTGGGATCCTGCGATAACATCTGCATTCACTCAGGGCGAGAGCTTACCCTAAGACAAAAAAGTGGGTCCTGCCACATAATGCTCCATCATTCTGTCAGTTCTGACATGGCATCTGAATTTTTTTGAATCACTAAACACTTTTGGGACTCTGGTCCTTATTATCTTTCCTTAGTTTCTATACTCGCTCGGCAATGCTGAAAAATGTAAAATGTGCAAACAAGGTAGTGGACGGCCCAGGCTTTTTGTCGTCTAATCCTCAGCCCCTCATTCATGCTCACTGTTAATCTCTTAAGACATTATAAAACTGTTAGACAAAGAAATGTGAATACCTCTGCTTCTCAGCAGAATGGGAGGAAACCAAGGAAAATCTGGATCATGCTAAGCTTTTCTTTTCACCACAAAAATGGTAACTTAAACCTGTTGCATCAAATTATTTATAATTCCCAACACTAAGGCTTTTTTCTTCTTCAACATTACATAGCAAGCCTGGCAATATCACAGGAGGGGGAACGCTACTGCCGAGTTTTCCAAACACAAGTGCATCTGTCATATAAAAAAAAAAGTTTACAAAGCTCATCAGGATCGGGCAAATTGGATTTTAATCAGAGACCTGTTAGGGCTGCTGGAGATCCACGTTAGGGAATTTCTTTGCTGCAGAAGGACTAGGGGCTCGGTGGCAGTGGGTTTGATGGGGAGGGCTGGCAGGGGATCCCGGACAAGGTACAGCACGGGTGCCCCCGGGCTGGCTGAAGGCTTCCTGGCTAGATGGGACAAGGGCCCCATTTCACATTAATCCAGCTCTGTTTGGAGCCGTCTGCTATTTCAGGTCATCATTTCACTCCTCCTGACTCCCACTGCTGCGAGGGCATTAGCATGGGGACAAAAGCCGCTCAAGCACCTATTCTAAACTCATTGAAACTCAAACCCACTAAAAATCACACCCAAAATGATATTGTTGCAATCAGCTAAATTTTATTCAGGAATGCTGGGGCTGAAAACCAGAATTTTCATCATCTACTTGTGCATTGTTGTCAGGGTGGTGGGAGCAGATAGTCAAGTCTTAAAAATTCTCCAGAAGCACAAAAGTATTTGAATGCAAATGCCAAACAAGTCACACTTACCAAGCTGAATCCCTATCATGACTGTTTCTTTATACACACAGCAGCTTCTGTTAAAGTTGTAATTTTCAAATAATTAAACTAGTGTGAAAACAGGGCAACACTATTTCTGCCTAAAACATATATTTTATTCAGCTTCGCTTGCATTGGTGGGAGGGAATGGACTTTGAGGACAGGAGCTGAGATGTTTCCTTTTTCACAACACAGCTAGCCATCAAATTTGGGAGATGATTTAAGAAAATTAACTTTGGCACTGAAATAGTGGAGTCCTGTACTGGAAGGAGTTGAGCTGCTTTGCCAAGAGTAACAGTGATGATGTTTCAAGCAGAGGAAAGAGGCAGAAGGTATGGGCAGACTATGTCCCCAAGAATGGTGAAGCACCAACCCTGGGTGGACTGAGGGACACGTTGACAAGAGGAGAGCAGAGACAAAAAAGGATGTAGCAGAAAATTAAAATATATGCAGGCACTAAAAGGCAATCATAGCCTGGTTAGCAGACTGCATACATGGTCAAGATGAACATCATAGCAGTGACCCGCTGAAAAATATAGTGAGGAAGATGAGATGCAGAGATGGACAGGACTGGCAGAGGATGCCAAAGAGGCCAGACAAAAGGAAATTACAGTGTTTTCCATGAGGTTGAACAAGGATCCCAGCAGGCGACAAGGTTTTGGGATGACATGGAGAACAGTAGCACTGGCTATGGGAGGAGAAGGAAAAGGGTGATGAAGGAAGAAAAGAGAAGTACACTGCCTGCGGTCAGCTGGTCAAGGGAAATGCGCTTTGAGACCACAGACCTTCAAACAAGTAAGAAAAAAGGTCTCTTTCTCATAGTCTTAATTGGGAAGAAATTGTAAAATATCCTCTGTGCAAAAGAGAAAGCATATTTCCAAGGGCACAGCAAGGCACTGCAGCACAGGGCAGCTTGCCCTTTCTGTACTGGGCATCAGCACCATCTTCTTCTGCAGGCACAGAGGTTTCGGTAGGGTCATTTCTGGTTTTAGCATTAAAGGAAGACAGAAAACTGGTTTCTCCTTGTTAACTCCCCATTTGGGTGCCTACCCATGTAGGTATTCCAAATCGTTAACACAAGGAAGAAAAATTATTTTTTCCATGTTCACAGGAAAATTTTGGCTTATGCAGAGGTTATCACTAGATGACTGCTTAAAGTTTGGCTTTAAAGAATATTTTCTGTAAATTCAGTAACACTGAAGCTTTCCTATACCCAGACTTCCATTTTCCCATCCCAGAGAGATTTACATTTTTGCACAAAATCAACATTACTGCCATGGTTTTGAAATATCTGCTGCTGCAACAGAAATACCGTGACTGCAAATCTCAGCAAACATGAATATTCAGATTTAATTTTGAAAAAAATACACATATAGTTATAGCTACACTTTTTGAAAACCAATTTACCACTTGAGGCCATTTCAAGAAGATAGGAGGGCATTGAAAATTACTCTCGCAAATCCTGAACAGATACACACCGGGTCTCCAACACAGCATGTAAAAACTCACTAAACCCAAGCCCATTTTGTGCAAGTTGCCAATACACTTCATCAAGTTAAGACTAAGAACACTTTGGGAAACCCACTATACACAAGAGCCCCTTTACGCCGTAGACTTCACCTGATGAAATGTTATGCCTTTTGTGGGATCTTTTACATCTTTCCACACTAAATGCTAGGACTGTACTTTAAAAGGAAGATCTGCTTAACATTTGTATTTTTTTCCAAATTAATGCTTATTGTATGTGCCAGAGTTAACACGATCGCATAAAATTGGGCTGGATTACAACAATTTATGTCCTCACTCCTGCGTGTGCCACCTACCGTTCAGGCAGGAAACAGGAGGGCTGTCACATCAATAAAACGCCATATTAATACTCTCTGGGGTGGAAATATCCTATTAGCTAATTATTTTTTTCTATACTTCTAAATAAGTATATTTTTGTACCATTCTGACAAACATATCTCAATGTGCAGGCTCTAGCAAGCAAGCATTGGTGTTTTGTTTGGTTTTTAAAGTATAGTGATGTCTTTATTAGACCAAATGTCCAGATTTCAATGGTGCTGTTAAATCATGCAGTGGTTTAAATGCCAAACCTCAGTGCTATATCCTCTGAAGTGCATGTGTTCATTTGGTTTAATAAGCATTTTGCTGTACACTAACTCCTGTCTTCATTTGCTTCTGTTTAATGATGACCGTCTCCTCCTGCCCACATGCATGCTCGTCTCTCCACTGCTTGTTGAGCCATCAAGACACACCTTTGTTTCATTTAGTATGCAATTTTCACCTCTGACCCAAGAAACTAGTCTTAGGCTTCCTGAACTTTATTGCCTGTTAATAGACTGCTGGCTCTCTTTTCAGCAGTCATAGAAATGGTGGAGAGACATTTAATTGAAAAGAGGGACAAAGCTAGAGCCTGAAAGGCAAGTCAGTAGGGTTTAAAAAAAAAAATAATCCAGAAATAATATGTTTGAGCAGCTTTGGATATTCTTTACAACTTTGTGCCTCTTTACACAAAGAAGAAAGACATCATTGATTTAATTATCTTCCCAGGGAACAATGGTATAATACTCTGAATGGTGCTAAATGATTGATCTGGTAATTCATCTTCTACTAACAACTATCTATGCATTTTGTTTCTCTCCAGTCCTCAGACCGATGACATTAGCAGCAATGTCATGGAGCAGTCCTGGGCTTTCATAAAACACCCACAGATGCTCTTTCCTGCCAGTATTTAGGGACACATGGTTATAATTTTGTCTGTATTTCTTTGTCATAGATTACTTTTAACTACATCTGTTCAATTAAAATAAAAAAAAGAAAGACACAGCTAGAGCCCATCAGCTTTATATCAAAAGTAGCCCTTTAATGAAATAGGGAGATTTAATTTTGTAAGTGTTCTGACGAGCGAGAGATGCCTTTCTGTTTTGCAGAAGTTCTCTGTTTGGTGAATAGTTAGGAAAGGACATTATTACAGCATAAGGATATTATTGTACACGGAAAGGCATTATTAAAAGTGATTTATTATTCTGTGTTAGGAAACTTATAGGAAAAGTCTGATAATATATTAAACTTGTTTATTATGGACTTCATATAATTTTTGAATAATGCAGCTTTTTCTTTTGACAAGAGCAATAAACTCTGCTGGTATAGACATACGTTGATTATCCCAAGTCAACTGTGTTGCTTAAAGAAACATGCCCAAACAATCAGCTTTTGACAGCTGCATCTCTTGTTATTTACAATAGCCATCACAGTAATAACTCACCATTTCTATATTAATAAGGCAGTGAAATTTATTATGATGGTATTGAAAAGTTATTAAGTACTGCATCCCAAGTGACAAAGTACCACAGCACTGTCACTATCCAAAAGCAGTTGCCCATCCATCACAAAGCTTTCCAGATGGTCCTGCATCTTTATCGCTCCCAGGTTGGTGACATCACCTGTTCACCCACTCAAAATTGATGATGAAAGCAAACAGATCTATCTTACTTACATTTACCAAATCAATTTAATTTTACAGGCCGTGGCTTAGTGACATATTGACTGTTTTCCTTAATGGCATCTACTGTACTTAATGCAAAGAACTCATCTTTGAATCCTGGCTTGCATAATGTGGCATTTCATAATAAATTTTTTATAACATATTTATTTAATGGGAAGAATTATGTTTGTTTGTCAGTTCTCTTAGATACAATTATAATTCTCTTCAGTTCTGTCTTTTTTATATTTCTTTCTGATGTTGTTTTTCTTAATAGCTAAATTCAATTTACAGTTTTTGTCTTTTAAAGGGACATCTGGCATATCTCACAATGATTTTTCTTCATATTTTGATAATCTTTCAGATCTACTCCGACATCAGTTTTTCTCTCAGTTTATTTAGCGCTCTTACCTACTTGGACAAAGTGCTACTGAACTCAAATAAAATCCACCCAGGTCATGTTTAAGTAATTAATAACCACCTTATTTTGAAGAGGAATGTAAATTCCTGAAACATCCCCCCAGTTCTGCCCTGAAAAAGGTAACAAAACTTCCTTCTCTCCCTCCTACTTTTAAGTCCACTTGACCATTATGGTTTCACTCCGCTTCCCTTGGGAGTTAATGCTCCTCCTGATTAAATTTAAAACCTCAGTGGCTTTATGGCGAATACATACACAAACCTACAGAGAGGTTTCTGTGGCTTTAGACCATGCCATGAAATGGGCGATTTCCTCCCCCAAGGTCAAGAACATGGTGGAACATCCACTATGGCTGGAGAAATAGTAATTTCTACACAAACCATTTCAGGTTTAATTGAGACAGAGGTTCTGCTCCGCCTTTTTTATATGAGATTTCACAGCCATGTCACACCAACACCCACTCAGCCTCCTGCACTGGCTAAAAACTTCTTCCTGATGCTGCTGCCATGTTGACTTTGGGTTGGCTCAGCAACTTATCAGCCCTATGAGCAGCAGACCCAGTGCCAGAGCCTGTTCAGGACAAAGGCAAGCAGCACCTCCCTTCTGGCAACCGCCTTAGCCTCTCAGCTACCTTGTGCAATATGGTTTTGAACTTTTTCTGATAATAGCTCCATCATAGAGTCAAAGAGGGAACTTTGCAGATCTTGTCCCTGCTCCCTTTCCAGTGAGCAGCAGCATTGCCTGAGCAGGGAAAGTTTCTGGTCTTTGTGCAAAAAACCAGGGCATCACATCCCACTGACCTCACGATGAGAGAGTCTGCTTAATCATGTTAATCAGAGAATTAGAATTGAAGAGTGGAAGTACAGACCAGTAGAGAAAAACAACAGCAGACTAGCCTATGTTGTCCCCATGTCCTAACCCTTTTCCATCCACATGAAACAACCCAAAGGACCAACAGCTCCCCTTTGCTCTCAATATATTTAATTCAAACTGAGAACTAGTCTACCTGCTTATATCTTGTTATTCGAGGACCTGATGTTTGCTCATTTGTAATTATAAACTGTCTGTCCTCTTGGCAGGGAGAAAGCCGGTGTTAACAGCCAGGTAGCTGGCTGGGGTATACAACTGACATCTCATCTTAGAGCAAGACTTTGCTCATGAAGCATCCGTCCACCTTGTTACAGGACTCCTGTTGCTGCAGTAGCATCTGACTTGCCACAAGACACGGATGCAAACAACAGAAGAATTCAGACTGGGAGCATTCACAGCACTGTAAGTAATGTCTTTTTTTGTCCACAACTTTCGAGGGCCTGTGTTAAGCACCCTCATGCATACTCACCCCAGGCAAGATATACCGTATGAACTCCATCCTATGTGGCACTGAACGCTATGTCCCTAACAGAGAGCTTAACACAGCAGTTAAGCACATGCTTAACTCAAACACCTGGGTAATCCTGTTGATGATAAGCCCATGCCTAAGTGCTTTATTGGATCTCAGCCAGAGCGCTCTATGCCTTGCAAAGCTGAGCTCCAAATAGGATAAAACATCACCCATGTATTGAAGAAAAGGTAAGGATGTCACCCCCACCTGCAGCTGCCAGAAATGGTCTGTTGACCCAGGGGAGAATACTCCATCTGCAAAACTAGGTTGGCCTTGTATTGATCAAAAAGCATCCCCACTCCCCACTATAACAAATTACTCCTTTTTAATTTCAAATAACAGAACAACTCACATTCATATTCCTGCTTTTGCTGCAATAATAATTTTGCAAAGGTTCCTGGAGTGCCTAAACTGCTGAAATCCATAAGCAAGGAGAAAATGTAGGCAAGGAATCTGCATTATACTTCCCCACTTTCTAACCACCTGGTTGAGTTTGGAGTTGCTTTGCATGTAAATGCTCTTAAAGATGATTCAAGAAAAGGTCAAGATTTGGTCTGTAAATCAGTGCAGCGTGAAAGTGTCAGACAACAGCAGAAAATTAAGGGTTTGGGTTTTTTTTCTTTAACACTAGAACAAACTCCATATCCCAAAGAAAAAAAAATATTCTGAAGTGATTAAGTCTCTGTTCCTTTTATTTTTCCTTTTTTGAAAAAGACAATCTACTGCTCTCTCCCAGTGTGATTTCACTGACTACAAGGGAGTACTTCCCTCAGCACTGTTGTCGTTTATTAAGAATAACTTAACACAAGTTTTAAGATGTGTGCATCCCCATGTGCAATTATTTAGAAGATGCCACTTTGCTCTGTTTTTATTACAAAAAAATTTAAAAATAATTAAAAGAGACAGACACTACTTTCAGCATTCTGACAAAGATTTGCCAAAGGAGGACCCAAAATACGTGATAACCTGACACATGGAGAGGAATCAGCCAGTAACTCCTGTTGATTAAAGTGGAAGTTTCTGGATGCTGAGACCATTAAGAAAACTGAGCTATCATTTTAGGTGCTACAAGCTGGTTTGGGGAGCATATACATTAGATTTCAACTCTACTCTAAACTTAATGTTACAATTATTGCAGTCCCTATAGACCAGTGAGATACCTTTACTCCAAAACCATTTTTAGGTTTAGGCTGTACAGCTTTCCCCAAAGATGCACATCAAAAATGTTGGAGAGGTAAACAAATAGGCAAAAACCCTTCTAATTTCCATTTAGAGGTAATAGCATCAACTCAAGCATATTCTACCAAATCGGAGATGTTTTTCAGCCTCACTGGCATGACAGGAAAATATACTCTGCTCTATAAACAGATTATATGCTGCTTTATAAAGCTCTAAAATATTTTTTACTTCTCTGACAAGTTTGATTTATTAGAGGTTATTGCTCCTGTTTTCACCTACCCGGTAAAGAAATAAAAGTTTAGGATAAAAAAAGCTGTGAAGAAACAGCACTGATGAACGAGACTGAGTTTGCTATAGCAGTAAGGGACCTAGATTTGAATATTCAACATACTCCGGAAGATGTCGGTCGAAGATAGGTGCATGTGCTTTGGTGACCTATTCAAAGGCTTTCTTTGAAATACTCTCCCCAGTTGTTTTTCATAGCAGGGCATGAACTATGATGAAATCACTAAATTTGCGTTCCCTTTGCTTTTGTTTAAAAAATTACTGCCGTCCCTTAAAAGCTTGTTTTCTTTGTTGATTAAGCAGCAGTCAATTTTCCCTTTTCAAACAACCACTGAGCAACAGCCTCCCGACCCCCTCGGATATTCGGGCTGCTAGCAAATACTAAAACCTTAGTGACAAACTGCAAAAAAGCTCGACCTTTCCCCTTGTCCGGTGACCCCCTGTTCGATTTGTACTTTAGCTAACCAATACCTGATTAGATAATGCTCAGCTCTAGACCCACAAAATGAGATAAAATTCAAATTTATGGCTTTTCATTTGAACTGCTCTACAGCACTCTAATCATGACCCAAGCACAACTATATCACAACAAATTCTCTTTGTCCTAGAGTGTGTTTTATGACTCAAGTATATAAATGGACACAATAGACATTGTTTTCTTGAACTTGCTCTGACAAAACTCTGCATCGATGCCATAGGGAGGTCTTGCTATACAGGAACATAGGAACAGGCCCAATGAAATTCTTAAATCTTCTGCAGTTTTTTTGTTTTTTTTAAATCATCAGATGCCTGGCTGCAAAATTTAACAGCAACAATTCCTCCAGCTTCCACCTCTCTCCCAACCACTACAGGCTAATCCTAATATCAACTCAGATGGACATCTGTCACAAAAACTGGAAGAAGCAGCATCCGACAGCTGGAAATACCCAGAACTACAACAATCTTTTGCAAGGGAATTTAGTATAATTTATTATAAAAATGTCCTTTCCAAAAAGTTACAGTCCAAACCTGTGTGTAGCTATAAAATCTTCCCTGCAATGTGCAGGTAAAGTTTTGGTTTGAAATTTTCTAGTTTAAGACTCTAGCAATTCTAAATAATTGCAAAAAAAAGAGCAAATCTTTCATAGCAAAACCAGTAATATATGCAGCATTAGTATACAGCTAAGGAAGATGCTCAACTTCCCTTCCAAAAATATTTGGATACGTTTATGCTAACTATTTTCTTGAATAGAGATTCTTCCTTCATCATCTCCGAAAGATAAACACCATTCTATGTTCAGTGTTTCACGTTAAACTCAGAAAAATGCAGATAAAATGGAAAGATTGATTTTCCAATCACTTAGTCATCCTCACTGTAGCTGCAAGAGAATTAAATAAGCACACAATCGTTAGCAGTGTTGCAACCCCACTATGTATTTCTCTGAGCAGTGCACAAGATGAAGAAACAAGTCAGGTCACAGCAAAATGCTTTCCCTGGTCCGTGGGACCAGGTTGAGGGATCTTGCCTTTTGGAGCCACCAGACACAGCTGACTTCTATAGCACCATGAACTATTGTAGGAATTACACATAATCAAACATAGAAGAATATCTTGACAGCAGCTGCATCTGCAATTCACTCAGCATGCAAGCATCATTATGGAAAAAAATATTTTGAAACCTCTCATACTACAAAGTCATTTAAGTCCACAGTCAGTACCATACAGAAGCTTTGGCTCCATCCTTCCATCCTCTAATTAAAATGAAATAATGAAATTTCACCTTGATAACAGTAACAGCAGACTGAATTCCCCATTTGTTAACTGACTTACTGCCACCTGGCAGGAGAAACGCCCCATTTCACAAAAGTGCCCATTCAGGCAGAAAAACTGACACCAGAAAAGCTCATCTTCACAAGACCATACTTAAAGCTCAATGAATGATACCTTTCCCTCACCATCCCACGCTTCCTTCAACACTGCCCAAGCCCACACACCAGTAACAGCTTCTTTCTCCCTTTTTTTATCCCAAGGCATAAGTCCAAGGTAGCAGTGGTTTCCAGAGCAGTATGATGATGACCATCTGGGCTGGAATGGCACTAGTAAGGTTTTCTCCAGCACTACCAGGTCCCCCACATCAGTCCTTCAGCCTTAACCTTCATTACATGCCATTTTACTCATTATGTAAACTCTGTTAACCAGCATTTCTTTCTCTCCCTTCAATTACAATAAACGTACTTAACCCACTTGTTGGAAAAATATTCTGTTTCAAGCTCCCTTGAGCACTGCAGAGTACTTCTAGATGAGTGGCCAAATTGCAGAGGGATTTGACTGTTGATTTTGTGTGATTTTGTTCCAGCACTTTTCAATAGTTTCTCCCCAGCTGTCCCAAATACATTACGCTGTTCAAATGGCACAAGCCCTGCAGCTTGAAAGGGATTCAGTCTGCCAGCTGGGCTTCCAGCACTATCAAAATGCATTCTTGTCTGGATTTTGTAGACCCCCAAAATCTTAAATATTTTAAGCAGAAAAATTAGTCTCTAATATTGTAGTATATCATCAACATCTAAGTGTAAAATCAGTACAGGTTTCCCTTGATATTGATGGGGCTATCCTAGACTATGCCACCTGAGGAATACCCTAAAAATATCCTAATTTTGTATGTGTCAAACCTGCAAGTACAGCCATGTCTCAGCAGTTTTGGTCCAATTTTTGCTATCAATATCTGATCTTAACTGTGATGGGGAAGCCAGATTTTATGGCTTCCTGGTGCCTTTTTCTAGTAAAAAAGATTTCTCACCAGCAATTATATTGCATCAGGGTCTGTTAACTCGATAGAGTGCTGCCAAGTCTATAATTTCTCCTGACACTATTCTGTCCTATTATCACAGGTCTCACCAGAGTTTAAACAACTGGATGGAAAGTTTGGAATGAACTCACCGAGTATTTATGGACAGTTAAGAGCAAATCAAACCTCCATTTTCCACCATATCTGCAAGGCTCTGCTCCACAGTGAAACTCCATTTTTACTGGGAAAATGAACCTCCCAACTCTCCAGAGGTCAGCTGTGCCCCTGGAGAGCCATGCAAACTCTGCACTTCTCCCCTTATCAGAAATGAAAGGAAACGTACAGATGGAAAGCTGAGATTACACTCTGTTTCTACAGCACATTGTTAGAACTATGAATAAAACCATGCAAGAACATTTGTTACACCATAACACAGCTGGCAACGTGCACCATTTGAGGTCTAAAGCCCTGACCTAACCATGGACCTGCAATTCAGCCAGCTCCATGGTGACACCGCAGTGAGGAAAACACATTGCCCTCAAAGGCAGGGAAAGCAAGAGACAACTGCTGTACTCAAAGGAGGCCTTGAGCTCCTTCAAGAAAAGCAACATTTCTCAGAGCATCTGCAGAAGTAACATGAGCCACATCATCCCCATGTGTGCTAGGTTTGACACTAGCATCCAAACATACTTTCACTGAATAAATAGCAAAATTCCCATTAAGATAAATGGAACCAGGGTCAAACCCCCAGCTTTCGAAGTCCCTGAGTGGCAAAAGGTTCTGCAGTAGCAATTTTCATCATGCAATGCTAGGTTTTTAGGGCTATTCTAACCATTGTCAACAGAAAGTGGCAGTGCACAAGCCTGGAAGTAGTATCCAGTTTCTTTTCAAATAGATAGTCCAGTGTCATTTACAAATCCCTCACTCACAGACATACCGCAGGACTGCACAAGAACAAATTAAAAATGCTACAGAAACGTTCCAACAATGCAACTTCTTCCTTTCCTTCTCAAAAGGGGCATCACCTGCCAATATTCACCCAGACAGATTTCATGCATGAAGAGCAACAATAATTCCTGCTTTTTTTCTTTTTTAATTTATACTTGTTTCCATCCAGAAAGCCCTGAAAGGCCACAAAGCATTCTTCATGCACACAAATATCTCCTGGCTGCTGCAGGATAGGACTCAAATTCTGCAAATATTTCTGTGTTTATAGACACGCAAGAGAGTTTAACAGACCGAAAGAATGTAAAGTGTCTTACCTCCCAACCATAACTGGGATCTTTAAGGTGTGGCCGCTGCTCTCCTACAAAAGGACCAAACTTTTCCCCTGCTTCAATCTTCCTTTTGGTCCATATCCCTAATCCTGCTCCAGGAATGTTGGATTCTCGAAGCTCAAACTCTGAAGGAATAGGAATGTCATCAGGAATGTATATCGGAGCCTTGTAAGGAGAGCTCTCCTTCGGCGTAAAAGCTTCGCTGGAGGTTGCTGGAGAAGACAGCTCTTGAATGTGGGCAGATGTTGGACACTGGATGTTTGCAGCCTCTCCATCAGTTTCTGGAGCTTCCTCCAAAGGAAGTTCAGGAAAGGTTTCATACAGACATTCATCACCTGGAAAATAAAGCCAAACAGTAGGATTTGAGATATCCTGACAGATTTTGCATATGAAACCCTTTCAGCCCACACATGAAACGGAGAGGACAGTTTGGTAGGCGGGCGGCACCTTCATCAATCACTAGTCCTACAGCAGAGCCTCACCCTGGAAGGAGCTGAGCCTTTTCCCTATTGTAGGCCTAGGGGTACACAGTGTTTCTCAATAATCCTGACATCAAAAGTGGTTTACATCATTGAACACAAGCGAGAGAATTACATACAGATGTATATGCAAGGCACACCCTATTGTCCAATCTGGTCCGGATATAGCGCTTTGCATTGCATACTCTTTGAAATTACAATTGAAAGCCAGCATTATACGTTACAACTGAAACCTAAGTGAAGTGAAAAGCAAGAAAGCTTTCCTGGTGTTTCAGAGAGACAGATTGAACCTAAAGTAGCCAAAATTAAGTTTGATGGCCTCCAATTAGTCTTTGGAGGAAAGGATCCAGCCTACCACACAACTCTTGGCAAGGACTTCAGCTGATGTAAATCAGTGTCTTACCATTGACCTCCAAGAAACGCAATGGTCTAAAATAAGTTCAGGATCCAAACAGCACCTTATAGAGAACATGAACATTCTCCTCTTACAGTTGCAAAAAAACCTGGGGCAGATCCAAAACACATTAAAAAAAAACTTCATCTCTGGGGCTTAGCCAGCAAACAAAAAGAAAAAAGAAAACCTCACTATTTTTGACAGCTCAAAATGTAAGGCTGATTTTAAATTCCTTTTAGTCAAAAAACTGTGAGTGACTTTAGCTGCACCAGGAATACAGCACTCAACCCAATAATACATGCAAAAGGAGCAAAAAGACAAGCTAAGTAAAAAACTTCTTAATTATTTACATTCATTTATTAGTGTTACCGTACTTTTCCTACACATTAGAACTCATGTCACTTAATTCTAATGAAACAGGAGGTGAAAATACTATTCTCCAAGGAATGAAGTCGAGAGATTATTTAAGATCTGAGCATGAAGATATTTGCATAATATGGTTGGCCCAGAAATTAAAGTGTTACGCTGGGCTTGGCGTTCAGAATGACTCTGTTTCAGTGAAGAAACAGGAAACTTTAAAATGTTCTTTCAATTTCTTGCTCATTTAAGAAACTATCCATGGTAGATTAGCACCGTATGCCTTTTCCACTGGAAACTGGTCATAGCCCATTATGTCTCACATCTTTGTTATATATTATCTCACAGTTTTATATCTGTACTTTCATGCTTCTGGTACTGCCTAAGACAAACACTGGGACATAACAAATCATTTGAATAGATTGCTCCCATCACATGACTGGCAAACTGGATTCTTCATCTGTGAGCAATTTATTCACAGCCATGAACTGTTTTTCTTTCTTTTATGTGGCACTGGCTATGACCTCATACATGTCACAAGAAAGTTCAGCTACCCATTCCCTCGGCCTCTGGTTTGGCAGACTCTCCCTGCACTTTAACGATTGAACCCCATATTGATTAGTTTGTCACTTTTCTAATACCTGGCACTCTGAGAAGTAGAAAATCTTGACTGACTCTACCATTTAGCCAAGAAGGACACACACAGGGATTTTCCATCACTCGTGCTTCAGAAATCCTGCCTGTCATAGCTTAGCAGTGCCAAGTTTGGCAAAGATGTTCAAAGGCTCGTGACAGAGAGCTTGCTCTGTGACTAGCACCTACGAGCCTGTGTCCATACTCTCCTGCCCAGGGCTGACCTGCAGTAAAACTCGACTTGGACTCCAAGGAACAGGAAAGAAGACATGAAAAAGGTAGGGACACAGCTCCACCTGGATGTCACCACTCATTTCATCCTGCACTGAAACGACCATGTTAGCAGCCATCTCTGTTATACCATGGTATTACGGCTGACCCCAAACATGGCTCTGCCCCAGCATTGTAGGATGGGTGAGAGGTTGGCCCACATCTCCTGAGCATCCCCCAAACTCCGACACACTCCCTGCCTTCACAGGCCAGCAGTGATGCCATGTCCATCCAGGGCAGGCTCACTCCCATTTAGATGTCTTTCCCAACTGTTTAGATTGCAGTCCTGCCTAAAAGAGTTCAGATGGTTTTGAAACAGAAAAAACCCCAAACCCTAACCCATGTATACACATGGGGTGCAGGAAGAGAAATCACATAAGGAAAGTGATCTGCATGATGATAAGCACATGGCTCACTGGAAGGGTTGGGTTTTGGCTGGGTTTTTTTTTTTTAGCTTCAGGCATCTAAATCCTACTGATTTTCCATGACAGATGGGTGCCTGACACTCAAACTCCTTAAAAAGCCCATCTCACATGCTCACCGCTGTTGTCCCCATCCCACCAAGCACTGGCCCATAAAACCAAGGCTCTCCCTGTGCCTCACAACCACACTTGACTGTCCAAACAAAGCAGTTCAGCCCAATCCTTTAAGTCACAGAAAGTAATGACCTGCTCTGTGCCTTTCCCCAAAGGGACACCTTCCTCAGTCCTACTTGCCAGCAGCACCTGCCTACAGGCTAGCACAAGATGAGCCTTAAACATTCAGCAAGCACAGCTTTGCAGATGTTTCTTCTCCCCCAGGGACAGTCTGGTTTAATTTCTCTCTTGCAGACTCAAAGGCCTCAGTTATACTTATCTCAGTCATTCTGGCTACACTCGGTTTTAGCCATATAGGGTCAAACCTGCAACTGATAAATTAGCCTTTGGAAGCCTGGCAGGGAGACAAGTCCGTTTGCTGGGTCTATTGTGCCTCCTTTGATTTCCAGCAGCCACACCCGATGTCGTCGTTAAACATGGGCTTTCACTTTGAAAGCTCTGGAAAATGTAATATGCCTATATGCCCCAAAGCCCTAACAGTGTGGGTAAAACGGATTACTGAAATATTATTCTGCCTGAAATAGCAATGCATTCTAACAAAAATATATTTTAAAACCTCAAAATAAACACAAAGTTGAATTACGACTGACCAAGAGACGGGAAGACCATTAAGATATATATTTCTGAAATTAACGATAGAAGGAGCTATATTAAAATCAATGTCCATGAACCAAGATCTGGTCTTCATTTTCAAAGGGTGTGGGACTATTCCCCTTAAAATTTACACGCACGTGGATCAGAGGTACTTCCAGCAAAACCATGGGGTACTGACTGATAGAAAAGTCTTTGTGAGGTTAGAATTAGACCCAGGGACTGTGCTGGTAAGCATCATTTTCCCCAGTTAACTGCAAGTCACTCACACAGATAGCACTGCAGTTCTGAAATTCAAGATGGCTTCTTTAAAGTCCAGTAATTATCCCCACTAGAAATGGGATGAAACAAAATTGAGGCCCCGATGAGGGAACAGATGAGATTAGGTAATGTGGAAGCTTAGATATTAGCCTCCATAAAATTCTTCATTGCTATTTTACAATAAAAAACATGAGCAAGCTTCAAAGGAAACCCAAGAGGAAAGGTTAATTGCTATTAAAAGACCAGGGTGGACACCTGCATTTGCACTTTTGACACAACCTTGCACGCCAGCAGGAAAGAGTCCACGTGGCTGCATGCTGGGGATGTGCCTGGTGAGGACAGGAGTGTGACGTGCCAAAGCTACTGCCATAACTCTGGGGCCTGGGGTCATTTTGAGACGAAGAGGGCTTCTGTGCATGGCTGGGAGGAGAGGACTTCCTTCCATTCGGATGTTTCTTAGCAGTTCAGCACGCTCTTCCTTTCCAAGAGCAATTAGATAGCAAGCACTAATGACAGAGAGGCAGAGGTTCCTGAACACAACCCAAACCGCTTTCCACTGGCTGCGATTGCTAGTGAGGCAGAGGCATGCTGTTTTCAAAAGCATGCTGGGCCGCCACACATTCAATGAAACCATGCTTTTCTGCAGCTGAAATGCCACACGATGGCATCTCATGTCAAGGGGACGCACTAGCCTGTCACACATATCAGCATTTCAGGGTGGTCTCCAACTCAAAGTTCGCACAAAGTCTTCACAAAGGATCATGTCTGAATCCAGATCTCCAGACCCAAAGCCACCCCTAACAAACAGAAATATATCCATACATATTATCCATTCTCCCTTTCTTCAGGCAATTTGTGCCTGAGGATATACATTCCCCCAAAGTGATTATTGACTGAAAGTCTCTAGCACATAAATCCAGTTCTCTGCACTTGGAGTCATGCACGTGGCCACCAGTGACTTAATCATAAGCTAGATAGCTGATTACTCAGATGAAGGAGGTAGGCTGGAAGCAAAAGCATCTAGAGAGCCTACTTCAAGAGTGTTTCTAATGCCATATTCTTCCAAGCAGGATGAAGTAAGAGCTAAATGTGAGAGTGGCTCTTTGCAGTGAGAAGATACACAGAGGTTCATGCCTGCAACGTCTCAAAGGTGAGAAAGATGACCCCTAGCCCCAAACACTAGACATCAGAAGGACCTGGCTGTGTTCGATGGGAGAAGTCCATCACATGTCAGGAGCTTTGAGCTCCTCTAGCACTGTTGACCATACCTGATACAAGCCTTTGGTGAGGATGTATTGATGACGGCTTTAGGGGAGCATATTAGGATCAGGTGAATTAGTCCCTTCTCCTGAGAAAGGTGAGGGTAGACCTGAATGTACCACAAAGGCCTGAATTGGATCCTTTAAGGGGACTGGAGTCCATTTACATTTGTTTGACCTAACATTTCAATTCAGCACTGAGGAAATCAGCATGGAGTATTTGCAGGGATATCTGAAAAGGAGGCAGGCATTTCCTGTTACATACAAGTGGGACACCTTTATCTGAATTTCTGTTTGAACAAGTATTAAAGAAAAAAACCCTGTTACAGTCAGGGACTGATTAATTGCAAAATATATCCACATCAGTCTAGAACACAGGAGGTCAGGAAAAGCAGAACATTAAGAGAAAGAAACCTGTTAGCCTCAAAAGGAGCATATAGCCAGTGATGAACTACATGGAGCCACCCAACAGCCCCACACCAGGTAGGCATGGCTCCGAGGGGGCCACTTTTACATCCTCTGGAGGAGGAGCAGGGAAGGATCCCAAGGTTTAGAAACACACAGAGGTTGGGTTACTATCTCCAGACACAGGAGGGACTCTAGCCAAGCGCTACATTACTCTACCTGAACATTTTATCAGTTAACGTACCTGAAACTGGTTTGTGCCGCTCCCTATTCACAGAACTGTTCTGTGGAGCTGGACCTAATGACGATTATTTATTATTATTTGTATTGTAACACAGTCCAGGGGCCCCAGGCAGGACCCCATTGTGAAAAGCATCAGACAGACCTAATCAAATGAGATTAAATTCTAAACAGAATAGAGCTAGTAATTCCCAGTTAGGTAAAAATCATAAAACTAACAGGGTGAGAAAAAACTGTTTTACAAATAGAAAGTTCCATTGTACAACAAAAGAGATTACAAGCAAGTTTAGAGATAAACACAGTGCCTGGAGCAGTTTTCAATCATTACTTCAATTACCAAGGAAAAGTACTTTCACAAACATTAACCTTCAAATGGATAGGTATTTTGCATACCTCCATTTCTTTGTCTTAATACAAGCGTGAGAAAACCAAAGCTGTCCTGAACACACTCAAAAGGTCCCACCCTGAAAACCATGCTCATGGACCACGCAACGAGAGCAAGGGGGACCAAAGCACCCATGTGGTGGCCCCAAAGGCCGGGTTCTTATTTCTCTTACATGACCGTTAAATTCAAAGTAATAACTTTAGACTTCCACCAAAGAATAAATGAAATCAGTGTCTGTCCTGGAGTTAGCCAAAGTTGCTCAAATTTCTTTAGGCTGACGATAATGTAAGAAAATGAGAGGGAAATGTGGTGCCCAGATTTCAGCTTTCCCTTCGTGCTTGTGATGCTGCAGATCACAGAGGGCATTCGCACAGCGCGCTCAGGAAAGCCTCCCTGCACCGCAGTGCCAAACCACACCGAGCAAACCCTTCCGCGGCGCTGGCAGAAGAGGGAGTTGTAGGAAAAGCTGCGCAAACAAAGGCAGGAGAAAAAGGCAGCTGGAGGCAGCCTGAGCACAGCGTGCTTTGGGGGCTGAAGTACAGAATTCCCCAACTTTTCACAGTGGTATGCTGTGGGCTGCAGTTTCTGCATGAAATGGAAAGGGAGCTCAGTTTGGATCACCGCTGGAGCACCCTGTGCAGAGGGCTTAGTGCTGCTGGTAGCTTCTGTCTGTGCCTCATGGCAAGATGTGCATCTAACACCAGTGCAGATAACTGACAAGACAAATTAAGAGCTTTCCTTGCATAGGAAGCAGATTTTGCCTCTTAAATTATTGTGTCTGCAGAAAAAAACAACTCTGGAACAAGAGGCTCATACTGGGAGCAGAAGTGAGCTCCTGAGGGAAGGATGAGCATCAAGCACTTGGGAGAAACCTGTCTGCAGGTGAGCAAGAAGCAAAGTTACACACATGTGAGAGCATCAGGCCTTTGCGAGAGGATAATTTCAGTGTTGGCAAGTGTTGGTACTAGACCAGCAAAGTCATAATATAGTAACTGCGTAGGGACCTGCCCGTCAGCTCTGGCAATTCTCACTATCAGCCCCTACAATAACTAGTAGCATTTGGTGCTCTGTCTAGTGTCATTCATGTCTAATTGAGTAACACAGTCAAAAGCATCTGATGTGGACCAGACGCTGGCTTTTAATTAGAGTCCAGCACTGAGAGACTACAGGTCAAATTCTACTTTCATTTGCACAGGAGCCGCTCTCCTCCTTGATGTCAGGGGAAGTTGCACCTGCATAACTGAAAAGCAAAATTTGGCTGCTTGTGTTCCTGTGCACTTTCCATATAAATTACTGTATTACATGCAGCAACAAAGAATTATAAATGTTGGCTGGCACACACTGAATTTATTTACAAGTTAAGTCTAATTTTATTTATAGCTCCAGTACAATCATCTCTGGTAGAAATATTTATGTTATCTGTACTTCTGGTCTGTTAGAGTCTACTGCAATCATAAACACCGCTGAAAAATTATTCGCAGTTAGCAGGGTTTAAACTACCCATTATATCACTAGCTAGTGCCAATAAACTTTGGTGCTGGTTGATAAAGTTTCCTCAATGGAATAAATATATATTTGACTTTCAAAATCTTTCTGGGTTACACAGAGCAGGGGGTAAGAGAAGAGGGAAATGCCAGCTGTAGGGTTTGATATACTGTGGGCCACGTCTGCAGCTAGCAAGGAGCCTGTAGAGATCCACGCGGGCTGGGAGACAGCCGAAAGCATGCTGAAACTCTAATAGTTTAAATTTGTATCTTCGTAAAATATTTCAACCAAGTGGAGCTGCAGCAGCTAGCACATACTCACTAATGCCTTCGTGACTCTATATGGATTAGATCCAAGGGGACAAAAAAATAATCTGCCTTGAAATTGTGAGCCCTGAGTACTGGTCACTGCTAAGGGAGGAAAATGGGTTAGAGGAACCAGCTTTTGTTCATTGTTCGACTGCCATAATGGTAAACATGACATATATTCTCACACTGACATGGCATGAGAAGCCAATGTGCTTAGGACAAAACTAAGGACAGGAAGGTTAAATGTGAATTAGTGAGATCAGCCACTTACATATAGAAAATACTAACCAGGAACAAAATTTAACTAAATCTGTATCAGCTGGGATAAGACAGGAAAGGTAATGCACTTTAACAGTCCCTGACACAGTGAAAAACTATTACTGCAAAAGAACATTTTTAAATCAAAACAATTACTTAAACCTACAGTATTATAATCAATGCAAATGAAACTTTATCTCAACCTAATAAATCAGTGTAACTGAGCTTTTTTTCCTCATTAGTAGACCTCTACTGTTTTAAACTGAAATGTGTCACAAAGTAGCACTGGAAATCACATGCCTCTTTCTAACAGAAAGTGGTAATAAAAGATGACTATTCTACCAAATTATAATGAAGACAGATAACAGAGTGAATTATAAAACAAAGGTTATAGATAGAGACTGAGCCTTGTAGAGGTAATGACTTTTAATTGGATTGAGTTTATCATATTTTCAGAGGTACAGCACAACCAGAAGAAAGGATTAGAATTATTTCCACATTTCATTATTTGGCATAATGAGAAAACAGAGGGAGGTCCACATCCCTGATGTGTTTGGTAAGCCACAGGAGATGTTGAACATGTCAGTATCTGGTAGAGTACGGTCCTGAGACACAAATGCATTTGCTCCCTTATAATGCAGCAAAGTGTAATCACTTGAAAAGAAAAAAAAAAAAAAAAAAGGGGGAAAAAAGCCAGGTCATGAAGTTTTGTTTCAAAAGCACATTACAAATGAAAAGGAATTTAACCCCTTCCTGCCTGCAGCCACTTCAGCACTAACCTACAAACACCCGTGCATCTGCTTTGGGAAGCTGAACAACTCTCACTCTAAGCACCAATAGGTTAAAAAAATGAATTGGAGAAGACTTGGCCACCTCATCCCCTCTCTTATGCCTATATAATCACACCATCACAGCAAAAATGCCCTGGGGAAACCACCAGTGAGGGAACCTGCCCTGCCTGAATCCCAAAGGGGTGCCCTGCCTGGAGTCCCCTTAGGAAGAGTGTGGGAGATGGACCAGTGGGGAGAAGTCAGCTGAGAATGAAAGCGCAAGAGCTGGGAGATTGTCGTAGAAGGCCCGATGGACACGTCACAGCACCAATGCTGTACCTGTTCACGTGCTATACCCAGGTTTTTCAGGGAGGGCTGGAGTTTCAGGGAGTTGCCTCTGGAAAACCAAGCTGCTGTAGAACAGAGACAGAAGGTTTTGTACCAGCAGCCAGACAGCTTTTTAATTATGCAATTACAGGGAGAGAGTCTTAATTATATTTGAGTGACACTGTGATACACTGTAGTTAAGTCCTTGAAACACTAACAGAAATACTCATAACAAAACACTAATCAGGAAGAGTATCAAATAATTAATCCTATAATGCTGTCCACTTCAAAAACTCAAGGTCTGGCAAGACTGGTTTCCAGCATTTGTTTCCGAGGAGATACAAGGCCACAATTTTTCCTGCAAGTGACTTCTCAGCAGCATGTGCTGTAGTTATATCTTCACAAGGTCACCCAGTAGCAAGCAGGACATACTTAGCTGATTGGAAAATCATGAATCTTAAGAGCAGCTATACTTCATGTTGCATGTGCGGGTGTATTCTGCATCATTCTGTAGGGCACCACAATATGTTTACATCCAACTTCTCTGGATAAGTCAAGTCATTGTATTTTTAGAAAAAAAACACAACCACTTTGGGACAGTGTTATTTCATTATATGGAGGAATACTTATTCCTGCATGATGGCATTGCTTTGAGTGGGGTTATACCAAGACAGATGGCTATTTTTTTCCCCATTTGTTTTCATGAAGCCTAGGTCTTCGGCTGGCACACATAGCTGACAAGTTCTTCTCCTTGGTATCTCACTCAATGCAACATACACACACGTTTTTCAGAGCACAAGAATCTTTCCAGCTTCGTTTTTCCGGGGAAAAAAAAGCATTCTGAACTCATTTATCTATATTATCTCCACTGATGCCACTTTCTCTTTGCTCCAGACATGGCCTTTTCCTCCAAATGCTTCCACAGATTGTTCTGAACAAACCAAATTCTACCTGTCCCAGTCACACATTTTAAATAAGCACTTACTAGTTTTTAATATCAACAAAATATTTATGAACAATAAAATGTATTTGTGTTTCCCAGCACATTTCAGGAGGTGGATCTGTCCCAGCAAAATGGAATTTAAGATACCCCATAAAGTCAGTGGGACTTTTGCCAGTGATTTTGCTGAAATCATAACTTCAGCAGTGATGCAGGTAAGGTTTGTCTGTGAAACCAATAGCATTTATTGCAGGCATCCAAGCACAACCAGGAAAAAGCTACCTGCTGCCCTGAAGCAAGCCCCAGAGTCCATGGCACTATGACTTTAAACAAGAACAGAAGCAAAAGAAAACTACACCCATTAAATACACTTAAAATTCTCCATTGCCTTTCTAAGATAGTTTATTTTTTCTAGAAAACATGGCATACATGAGCATGTATAATTGCTACAAATCATCGTAGCTCATTGCAAAGGTCAAGTCAAATAAGAGGACGGAAAGAAATGCCAGGCTTTTTCCAACCAAACCACCCATATGATAAAATAGGGGCCCAGCACTTCCACACCACGGTGCTTTGTGCACCCCCCCAGCCCGGATGAAGGATGCTGCACTGCCTCACCACCAATGACCACAGCTCCCTCCCTGTGCCCTGTCCGCATCCTCTGCTACAGAAAGGTGTTTGAAAAACAGAGGTTAGCTTTTCCCCTAAAAAGCATTTGTTCTTTCTCCACTCTCTGATTTCTTTCTCTTCCCACTTTTCTCAGAACCACTTCATTTTCTTTTCCATGTTGTTACAAAAAAAAAAAAAAAAATCACGGAAAAGGAAAACATTTAGAGAAGTTAAAAAAAATAAAATCCAAACCCCAAATATTACAGCTTAGAGTTTTGCTGAGCAATCAGGAGACTTGTTTTAAAAGGAAAAGTGTTTGCAGAAATTAGACAAATCCAGGATGTTGTCACCTCTTTCTTACAAAATTGTTCCTCGTGCAATTTAGAAACTTTGCAGAGGGCGTTTGTCTGGCTGTATTTTCACATAGCATGTCTCCAAAGGGTAAGCTCTCTGTGGGTTGACTGCTTTGAGGTTTTCAACACTATCTAAGAGTTTTCCACTCTTGCTTCCCTCCCCTGCTGGTGGTCCACAGCCAATGCCGAGAGGTGCCTGCTCTCTCTTTAACAAGTATTTGCAATCTCAGCCGAAAAATACCCTTTGCTACACCCTTCACTTGGACACAGAGTAACACCTCACTCCGTTCACTCCCTTTTCCTCTTTCTTTGAAGGAAAAAGAACAAAATTGGTTATGTTCATTTGCAGTGCTGTTCCTGCAGGGAAAACCTTGCCCCTGCAGCTCTTGGGGACCAGCAGCCCATCTCCTGATGGTGCCCTTGTCTCATGTTTGGAAACCTCCATGCAAGCAAAAACTTCATGGATGGAGATATTACAGACACAGAAACCACTGGGGAGTTTTTGACCAAAGACCACAGGTTTTTCAATTTAAAAAACAGCAAGAAGATATTTCAGCACACCCAGGGTTAAAAGGAAAGACCTCCTGGGCTCTCACCTCACTGGCCTATCAAACTGTGGAGCCTTTGCTTATACCAGGAACAAGTAGCTCTGACACTGCACACTCAGTTCCTTTTGCAAAAATATCCAGTAACAAATTCTCCCATTCCCTCTTGGGTTTCCCATTTCTGTCACGGGATCATATTATCTCATTTGCCTCAGATGAGCCCCATGGCAAATAGCTCATCTCTCCCCAGTGCTTTGAAGATGCAAAACAGGACAGTATGGAAATGCTAAGTGTTCTTGTAGCACCAGTAGCCTGTTGTAAATTGGAAGGAATGACAGTCCTTATTCTGATCACATCCCCCCTCCAAAATCAACAGTGACACCAGTGTGAAACCAGAACGAGACCCCTGCTGTGAAACAGTTAACATCATTTAGATCTATTTTGACTTTAAAAAAAAAAAAAGAAAGAAAAAAAAGTAGGACTACAGTTTATTTTACATGGCTTTCTGGTCAAAGCCTCAAACGTTTTGTAGATATTTATTGATATATATTAACTGTAAAGGAAGTTAACTGCTAATGTAATTTATTCCACTCTTTGTTCCATACACCTTGTATCGCTTTCTATGAAGCTGTTGATTTTGGAGAAGCAGAGGGGTCCTGGTGAGCCGCTAGCAGAGAGCAATAAATCAGCACTCTGAAAGCTTCTGGTTCATCCCAATAACTTGGAAGCAAATTTGAAAAATAATCTTTTTTTTTTTCTTCCAAACTGGCAATCTTCATGAGTTCTATTGTTTTCATGTGCAGGCTGATATATGACAGCTTAAATAAATACATAGCACTTAATGGACCAAATTCAGCCTTAGTGTAATTGGATGCCATGCCATTAGAGACCTTGGCCCAGGCAGTGCTCTCCATCCCAAAGGATCATAGAGGACCCTATGAGCTCAAACGAACATGCAGTTATTATATACTTTAATTCTACTTATTATGTCACTATGGACTAATCTCCTGTTATAAAGACTACTTAACTATATATCTATTTATGTTTACAGGCATGGATTTAAGTACTGTTTATAATGACAAGAATGTATATATACAAAATACATATGTAATATATATATACACACAGAGACACATCCTAAATCATGAAAACAGTGGAGTCCTTGAGCAAAAAAGGCTCAAGGAATATTTTTGATTTTTTTTTTATGTGAGGACAATAATGTAGCTTTTCCTGACATTGTTCTGAGAATGGCTTAAACTCCTTTTGCTGAATTTTTCTTCCAGAATAAAGCCAAAAATCCTTAGAAGTGTTCAAGCCAGACCGTTACACTTTGCAAAGCCATAAGCAGTTGCAAAAGAGCTCTTTTGTCAGACACCCTTTGCTGTAGCATCAGTGTCTGTGTCAGGACAGCAGAGCATGACAAGAGCAGCGTGGGCGACACTTGCTCAAGCAGCAGCGACATAACTGCTACTCATGGAAGAGATTTTCCAAGTGAGGAAGTGGAAGCAACAAATTGCATTTTAAGCTTTCCCTGGTAATCTTATTAGAAACTGAAGTCAAATAAAAGCAACTTTTCCTAGAGCACTTTTCAAAGCAGACATCAAACTGGTATGGAGCTGACCTTATCCACACTCCTGTGAACCTTAATTCAGCAAGTTAGGTAAGGCTATGCATAAGTCCAAGCATGTCGGGGGGGGGGGAAATTAAAAATACAAGTTTATTGTGGGGACACGTTGAAAGAACACTCTATGCACAACCACGCCTCTGTCTCACCCATGGGCAGACTGCAGCCGTGTGGGTGAACATGACTGACCACAGTCACAAACCAAATCGGTGGCAAGTTTAGAAAATAAGTTGTCTGGACTTGGCATCCCTTACTGCTTCCCCACAAAGCTGCAGTCCAGCTGCTTTGCAGAGTGTTAGTTGGCGGTTTGCATATGAACCACAGCCCGCCTGGGAAAAGCTGAAGATCAGCAAAGTGAGCTTTCAACGAGCAGTAAAGCGAAGACTGAATTCTGGTGAGCCTTACACAAGAGCTCATGTTGTGTACAAAGAAAAGCTGTATTTTAGCAAGGGCTCTGGACAGAGACTACAGAAAGGTCAGCTGGAGGAAGGGGGAGTTCAGGGCCAAGCACCAAGCTGAGCCTGGCTTTGGGATTCCTTTCCCAGGTACCATGCTCAGAGCTGGCTCTGCCCCTCCTTGCAGAGCCATCCTGTTTTCCCAAACAGAATATCATCACTTCTCTCCAAGACTAGCGGGAACATCAGTATCTCACACATTCCAACCTTGATGGAGCACAACCAATAGCCCAAAGCTTGAGCAATGCTTCCCAAAACTCCCCAAAAAAAGCTTTTTGAAGCTTTTATCTATTAGAAAGTGTCTGCAAAAAGCACATCTCCAGGACCAGGCTGAGACCACCAGAGATGCCACCCACACCCCAAACTGGGCTGGCAGATTCCCCCTGTGCAGGAGAACCCGTTTTCATTCCCTGCTGCTCACCAGAGACTTCATCTCAGGGTTAACCTTGTGTCCTCTCACCAGAGGCCAAACCCCCAGCACTTATACATCCATGGGGAATTTTTCAGGAGAAAAGCTCAACATCATTTTTGTCCAGGTATTTTAGCTGAATGGGATAGACCAAATAAATACCATTTGTTGTTTAAAGTGCAAATCTCAGCAACTTCTTTGAACGGGAGCATTTGGTAGTTGACACATCTACGGATGTTTTAAATCATAAGGGCATCCACTCCATTTTGGTTTTAATGTGTTTGTGTGTGAAGTTCTTTGTCATTCCAGCCCACCTGTCTCACAGCACAGAAATCAAAAACAGGAGTAACTCTCGAATTTCACCTCAATTTAATCCATCACAGAAAGCAGACTGGTTTTGCACTGTATAAAAAAAACCACCAGGACATTTAAACAAAGTGACACAGATCATCAGCAGATCAACTGAAAATGACAGCTCAATCAAACAAATGTATGTTGAGAATTTCCACAGGGCAGCTCTAGCTGCAGCCAAACCAAATTTGTTTAGTATACATAAGTTAGCTGCTTAGAAACATTCAGTATGCTGCTAGCCAGATGATGACTTTCCCAGATAAACATCTATTTAACCAAATATCCCCCCATCCATGAAACTGCTAGCAGAGTTTTGATGTATTCTTCTAGCCTCTTAAAAATATGACTGTGGCTGGTACTGACCCACCCATGTGTCACCTAAGTAAAAATAACTAAACACTCCTTTAAAAAAAAAAATAAAATGTTATAACCACCAAAAGGTAGGCAAAACTCCATAATCCTGATGGAGTGCTTCTGATTGCCAATAAATTCACAAAGTGGCATTAAGGTGAAATATGAATTACAAACTTGGGAAGCGCCAGAGAAAACTGCATCCTATGCCATATATCAAATGTACAGAGAGGAGGAGATTTGTCTGACGCTTCTTTTAAAGTAAGGTATTCCTCCTGAAATCAATGACAAATCTATTGATTCCAGAGGTGCCACATAAAGCTTTCACTGAGGAAATATATTGATAAGAGCTCCCCTCTGATTCTTCCCTGCTTTAGAGCAGCTTTTCTGTGGTAATATTTACTAACAGTAAAAGTGGCAAAAATAGTTTTGAAGATGAGGAAGCCTTTTGGCAATTTTAGTTCAGAGGTCATTAAAGTATACATGAAGTTTCAGCCAAAATCAGATGCCTGAGTAAGAGGCTTCGGTTCAGACAACCGCAGCACTCCAAGCTCTTGGCAAAATCAAGGGGACTTCATCCGACTCGAGCCAGACAAGAAGGACGTGGTCCTACATCCACTGAAATCAGTGGCCAAAAGCCTACCTGATGTGAAAAAGCCAGATTTTATTCAGGGACCAGCGCACACTTGCCATTCATCCAGCGTATGTACATGCATCTCTGCAGGTACATGTATGCGTTTAGGGGGTGATCGTGTAAGCTGATCAAGGGACTGAGAAAAACTGGCTATTATAATGACTTGCAATATAAGTTACAATTTTGGTGAAAGCTTATTTATTTTCCTTCTGATTTGTTAAAGTAAATAGATTCGAAAAATAAAAGCTACTAGGCAATACGTATCCGCTCTTCATAGTTCTGTCAAACAAAGGAGTGCCTAGAAAGCACATTTTCTGATGGACATCTGCTTACTATTTAATATCCACAAAGAGAACATTTACCAAAAAACCCCCAAGTGCAACAAATTAGGAGGCCTGTGATGCTGGCGCATCCTGAGGAGCAGTGTTTACACAACAATCAGAGCACTGTGTCATGGCAATGAAGAGAATAGATGTTACAGATTTGCCATAACTTATTTCCTGGGGCAAAAAATGCACCAAAAGGTGGGTTATAAGTGGTCTGACAGTCCTAAATAGCCAAGACCAAACCTGGACACCACCTGAGAAAGCCAAAACCAGGTACACTGCACCAGCAGTAATACTTAAATGTATTTTTCTAGCCTCTCGTTGCAGAAGAGGAGACCAAATTGCCCATGTTTAAATGCAGAACCCCCAGTGTCCTGTCCACATCACCAGTGACAGAGACCCACAGACCACACGAGACGAATAAAACTGAAATGAGCTCTAAAGTGGAAGAGTCCAACAGAGGTGGGGGAGAAGGAGAAAACCCCCTAAGCATTGCTTTACCAGCCTGGCACAAGGGGTTTGCTGTACATAAAAACACATTGTTGAGTGGGATTTCCTTAAAAAGTCTCCATTTGGGGGGAGTTTAACTCATGAGTTTTGAGTGCATAATTGCACTTTTGCCAGAGTTTGCAAGCTGACATATTGCTGGGGAAGAAAAACATGGGAAAGCAGGGATGAAGAACAGCAAAATTCAGAGTATTAACCCCATGAAGGATTCCTGCTGGATACTGTTTTTTTGAATGCTGTGCAAAAGAGCCACCTGATGATACGGAATGGACACCACAATGCTCAAAGCTCATATTATTTTCAATGACGCAGGATTATTTTTTCTCTTTTCCCCTTCCACTTCCCCTGAAAATAACACACAGAAAAACAAGCTAAAAATGCACATACAATGGGGAAATTTAAACAAGATTTTAATCTTGCAAATTAACACTCAGAAGAGAAGAGAATCAACCACAAAAATAAATAGGAAAAGGAGCTTTGACAAATTAACCTGAGCTACCCAGAACAACAACGCCAAACACAAACACACACACACACAAACCCCCTCAAAAAAACAACAACAAAAAAAAGAGGATTTGTTAAATTTTCTTTGATTTCAGCAGTATGGCTGTTTTGCAAATTGTATGTCTGGAGATGCAAACCAGCACAGATGACATCCATGCAGCTCCTGAGTATTATTGTTCTCTTTCTCACTAATCCCAACCTATAAGCTACACAAAATACGATTCCCAACTAGTTGAGCTGCAGTGTGAGCTCTGCTGACAGACATATTAAGGAGAGCGATGCAGATTATCACTGGTAGCGATTTTCAATTCTTACAGGGAAACCAAAGATAAGACCGTAAAAATCTTCATGCTCATTGATGAGTGGTTTGGCAATTAAATCCAAGTTCCGTCCCGGGAGTAAACCAATTTTATTCTTAGTGAGTTAAACACACCAGTGCAAAGAGCTGAACAGGACATATAACCAAAGATACCCTCATTCTACTGTTCACTGAAGAAAATATACCCAGAACACAGTATATATACACAGGGAAATCTTTTCTGTCATTTTCTACCAATGGCCTGGCTCCCTAAGGTGCTGAGCACCTTTTCTGTGCGTGGTAGGAGTCCAGAAAGCCACACAACTGCCTCAAACTGGACAACCAAACCAGCAAGTGTTTTGTAATTTTCCTAGTTTCATTAGGAACTGTCAGTAGCATTAGTCATAGCATTTACAGCCCAGATTCGGGGCTAATTTCACTCAGTCCAGAGCAGAACTGAATCAGCTCATAGTGGGTATTGATAAGCTTAATATGAATTAAAAATGATTGTAGAACGTAACATTGATAGGAGTGAGAAACTGTGCTTCATAACCACAACCAACACACAGAGATCTGCAGAAATCAAAGCACAGGATGCACTATGGTTTCCACTGCATTCCGCAGACTCTGAGATCTGCCAATATTTTGCACGTAAGCACGCAGACCTTCAAAAGAGCCGATTTTGTCCCAAGAAAGCACAAAACAATCACTACAAAGGAAAGTAATGAAAAATCCTCCTCCTGAACAAACATGCCGTAAAAATAAAGTGTAAATCATAAAACCCAAATGAAAACAACCACTCCTCCCCCAAAATTGCCCAAATAATGGGACAAGGAAGTTTTCACTGATTAGATTAAATACTGTGAAGCACTTTCAAACTCTGGTAACAAACTGCTTTACTTTAAAAGCAGTGACTGAAAGCAATGCACAACACAGAGCAATTCAGGGGTACGCAGCAGCAAAATGAGGCCTGATTCAGAGCCCTTCAGCATGGAAAAGGCTTCTCAAAAGCAAGTCGTCTTGGCTAACTCTGCTCTTGGGGTTTATTGCTCAGGTCAGTGGAAGAAAAATGAGACTAACAAATGTTTTTGAAAACGCCAGTTCTTGAAAGCAAAATTATTACGCTGAGGACCGAGCACCATCAAGCACAAAACTCTGGCATCGCAGCTGGAGACAAAATGACAGACCCTCACACAAAGCACCTAAGATTATTTCCCCAACTCAGCAGAGAATATAACGAAACAGGTTGTACATCACAGGCTTAAAACAACACGATGCTCAGGAATGAAATTCCTTCAGACAAAGGGTCTCCACATTTACTCTACCCCACCAGTTCTCAGTGTCAAATACCTCAATTTTGCAAGGGTTCAGCTTCCTACCCCTCAGTCTGCCATGTTCAGCCTGGAATCCAAAAAGCCTGGCAGTGACAGAAAGGATAGAGAAGATGCTAAAATGAGTTTCTTTACTGTCTTTGGCTGATGATGTTTTTCTGATATTTTCATCCTTTACAGTGTTTCCTTTTAAGCACGTGAAAACGAACAGAACAGGCAGATTCCTCTTATCCACAGCAAAAGGTGTTTACAAATGTTGGTGCAATATCAGGGAATCCATGCCTGCTATTATACATCCACCAAAATCACGGATCTCACGGTGGCCTGGTCCACCAGGATGCCGGAGCACCAAGACTGCGTTTGGAGGCACATTTCACACAGCTCTACCAGTAGATAGTCTTCCCTCCATTGCTCCTATGGAGGAGATGGTTCTCTTTTACCCCTCTTAGTGCTAGAAAGCTCATTTCCAGCCTCAGAATATTCATGGACACTTTATTGCCCATTTGTATTTGTTCCAGCACTGTCCTTTAGCTTAAATGGTTTACTGGGTGTGTTTATCACCTTCAGTATCAGTCATGACCTCTATCAGCCTTCATTTCCCTCAGCTAAACAAGCCAAGCTTTTTAGCCTATTCTTGTATTCAATTATCAATCATCAGCTGTTCAATTAGAGATGGTGCAACTCTAACACCAAGCAGCCTCAGAACGGGACAGATCATTCCAGCCACTGTGACAGAGAAAACAAAATTGTGTCGAAAGCAAGTATACAATTAATCCATAAATCAGGAGAGAAAGTAGGGGCAAGAAGAGAATTGAAAGCAGCATCTCCCCTTTCAGTGGGTTAAATGTGACTTCCTCCCGCGTTGCTGCAGAAATCACATCCAGGACAAGTTGCTCTCAGGAAGCAATTACAGGGAAGCAGTAGTGCAGAAGATGGATCTGTTTCTCAGCTCTTCCACATGTCACTTCTAAGGAAGGAGCTGGTCACGTAGCTCACAACTTCAAATCTAAGTGTTTCCAAAGGAAAACACCCCTAATATGAATATTACCTACTGGCCACACAGGATCTCAAATTATACAAAACACTTTGAAGCATTTTATAGACAAATCCAAAATATTTCAGTTAGATTCTGATCACTCTGCTTTTAAAAGCAAACTACTGACTGATGACATGGGGCAAGATGTCATCTGTGCTCTCTGTTGCACTACTATCAGGCTCTGTCATACAAATTTCATATGTGCCATGGGTGTGGGTGACAAGCGGTGTGGGAAGAAGCTGTAAAACGCAATTGTAAAAGCTTGACCTAGCATTTTCAATCATTTCTATTTAACCTACGCGGGAACATCTTTGGAAATGCACCATTGCTGAAAATATTTACAGCCGCAAGAATTTTATTTTTAGTTCTGAATACAGGTGGACTCCCCCATAAATGTATATGTGTGTACGCATGTGTGTCTCAGGGCAGAGGGGAACCTTTATTTACAGAGACCTTTCTTTGAAGAAACTAGATCTTACTAATATTAAAAGCCCACTGGTTTTTGATACAGCTCCCTTTCATAAAGGGTTTCCAGTATGAAATAAAAAAAAATTCTGAAGCATAACAGTCTTATGTAGAAAATAAGTAACATCTACAAGCAACTACAGTGATCATGCATTTATTCAAGTCAAGCTAAATATGCCCTAAAGAGTTAAAAACTCCTTTTAATTAAAACACCAGTATCATTTCACTTGTTGCAAGTGTAACAGATGTGAATCCACAGCAGGTGCACATGACTACTTCTAATACTCACTAAAGAATAGGTAAAACCATTTTAATTTCCCTCCCCACATCTCTCTCCTTCCCTTCTGGGAGGGAAGGGGTTTGTGCTTGCCTGCACCCCTCAGCAGGCAAATCCAAGCCTTGCCTGCTAATAGATGTTGAGGTTAACACCAAGCAATTCAAAGCTTCTCATTAATTACTGCTAATTGTCATGGCAATCTCCTTTCTCCTGTTTTACATCATGAGCAAATGATTTTTCATTGCAGAATAGGTAAAGAGAGATGCTTGGGAAAACATAATTAGTTTCACTAATTAGTGTGATCTGATTTGAATATTTCTATTTGCTTGTGTATGTAAAAAAAATACTCAATGAAGTGAATTCCACATTCTGAAAATCCAGTCCATAAATTAAGATAACCAGCACTGCAAACTTGTTTCTCCATTACAAAAGTCATCTCTGATGGTTGAACATCCCCCAGGTTGTGTTGCCCCAAAAAAAAAAAATCAAAAAGGAAAAGAGTCCCCACTCCCAGAAACAGATCTGAGAAGACACAGTCACATCATACCTCCCACATCTCAAAGAAATTACTTACTATCACTAATAACGCCACCTTACATATTTTAATGAAATAATTGTGTCTGCTCACTTTGCCTTTCATCATCAATTAGGTCAATTTGCATTTGGCATCTCTCTGCCCAAGTCACACCATTGTATTTCGCGCACTCAGTGATGGATTCAGAATAAAGTCTCATTCAAAGAAGCATGTGGCAATTTTTTAGGGAGGGTGGAGCACTTGTGCAGAATCTGTCCTAGCATCAAAGCTACTTTTAGTTATTTTAATTCTAAGATGCTGAAAGAACTCAAACCCCTTCAGCCCTCGAAGTTTGGAGGTCTGAATAGATTAACTGGATAGTTTTATCTTTTTCCACCATTCTAGGAGGCTATCTCCATTGAATCCCCCTGGATGAATGATGAGTTTTCTTCTTGATGAGAAAAGTGAATGAAATATTCCTCAGTATATAGAGCATGCCATGGTAGTGATTTTCTTAAATCTTTAGATTTAGCTGAAAAATCCAAGCAGTGAAACACCTACTACAAGTTCTTTGGGTATTATGAACCAAGCAAGATGCTCAGAGGTGTTGATGAAGTATAAACAAACACACATTCACTTATTCAACATCCCAGCTACTACTGGGGCTGATGTGCAACTAGGTGACCAGCACATTGTTTTACACTGCGGAGGTGTCACAAGCTTGTGGTGTTAGACTAGCAGGAGCTGGGTGAATAAATACAGGTAATGATTTATTCAACATGTTTCTGTTTCACATAATAGCCTCAGCAGATTATGATATTTTTACATGTCCCCTATTCAAATAGGCTTCTGGATATTTTTAAAGTCACAACTGACTGGAAATATTTGAGATTTTAGCTGTTTTGTTTAGCAATGAGCAGTCAAAGCTTGCTTCTACCCCCCCCCCCCCCCGACCCAATGAGCCCCCAAACATTTCCAGAACAAGTTCATGCAGATGTGAAATTAATGTTCACCTTCTGCTGTTAACTTTTACCAGCAAAATAATAAATTCAGTTAATAACGGAAAAGAGTATTCATAGTGCTTTCTTGACAGCACTCATTCACCTCTGCACTTGTTATGGTAATACAGAGTATTCGATGCTGTTTGTTTTTGGCAAAACTCCACCATTCACATACTGCTGCAGCCACAGGCTGGAACAGATCTGGGGCAGTAAAAAAACCAAAACAAAAAAACCCCCCAGCATCTAATTGTAAAACACAAATGTTTTCCTGATGGAGCAGGGCTTTTCTAGGAGGCTGCAGCCCATCTCCAGGTAGGCTTTCAGGCTGTGGAGGAGATGGCGTATCTGCAGCCATAGCTATTCTACAGAAACGCCATCTCCTCCACAGCCTGAAAGCCTTCGGTTGTTCTTCTGAGTGGGACACAATATGAAACGTGACTGGCAAGTTTTCTCCATAAACAAACCAAACCTCTCTCCCTTACAGAGCTGCCTTTCTTCTCCCAAGACCCACTAAAAGCTTGGAGTCTCCTTGAATCTATTAGAAATCCTTCCCGGAGAAAGGAACCAGACATTGTAAATGAACCATGGCTTAGAAGCCCCCTTGTACCTGCAAATATCCCACAGATTCCAGAGGCATTTTATGTCATGCCTATTTACCTGTCATACTAGTTCTCACCCTATGATTCATTTATTTTTAATGCTTTCAGCAGTTTTTACTGATACTTTTCAAGGTGTTAGGGTGTCCCCTCTGTAGCACTTTCAGATTTGCTTGCAGAACTAATACACTGTGGCAACATACAGAGAATATTGTTCAGATGCTTTGAGAAAAATAAGAAAACACTCAGCTTTCCCCATTGCCTAGACACACATGCTCACATGTAAAGGACTAATAACTCAGACGAGCCATTAGGCTCTCAAAGAAGCCTAGCAAGCACAGTGGGAGGGAAACCTAGAACCAGGACGGCCAGAAGGGACCTTGACTCTCAGCCTCTGGACAGAGAAAACAGAGTCCCTCATGGCATGGTCTGCACAGTCTTCAAAGCCAGCCAAGATAGACATTCCCCACCTCGCTAGGTCCCAGTGCTTACGTGCCCACGGGACACTTCTTCCCTACACCCAGCTCCAGTTATTCCAAAATCTTGCTTGCACCAGGGGTGCAAACCTGGTATTTTGGGTGTAGCATCAAGTAAAGAGGATAAAAACTCACTGCTTTCCATGCTCCAGTTGGTCCAGCCCTGGTCCCCCCACTGCCAAGGTGCCCACCAGGTCCTTGTAAAAAGAGTTGCTGCCTAGTTGGTCCTTTCCCTGCTTGTATCTCCAGAAAAAACCCTATTCTGCCATTGTAGCAGAGTTTGTTCTTGAGCTATTTTATGAGAGTTTTGTGCTCCACAAAAATGAATATTTTTGGACATCTATAAAGGTCTATCAGTAAAGAGAAATATCCCCAAACAGAAAGTTACTGGAAGTTATCATCTAAATTCAGATAGGACAATATTGTAACCACTCTGCAGGGTTCAGTCTAGCAAAAAATTGCCAAAATATTTCCTAAACTCCTGGGCAACTCTGGAGCTGCCTCTGAATTGTGCACTGCCAGGCTGGCTCCATCAGTGCACTCCTTGGGGAACTGGCATGAAGTCAGCTTGCCCATCTTCACAAGAGCTGCTGCCACACCTTCTGGTTCCCCTTTTGATACTGATCAAGATTTAAGGGGAAAGCCACTTCTAAGAAAGTATTGAAAATACAACTCAGTACTGAAACATCTGCACATTCTTAATTGTTGGAGCTGCCCCCTCCATCAAAAATATGCATTATTTGCTGCATTTCCTAACTAACAAGGAAAAGTTACCACTGCATTTCCTAATAATGTATGCCCACAACTCTATTTTCCCCATCTGCTATGCTTGCCTAAGACTGGTCATTTGTTACCTGCTAGTTCCAATTGATTTCCTTTTGCCTCTGCTTTTCTTCGCCATGAGTGCGGAGAACAAACAACACGATTTATACCAGCCATCTAGTACCAATCATTAGATAACAAGGCCCTTTACTGAAAGCATTTAGAGTAAAACAATACTTTAAGTTTACCTTTGCTTTCATTTCCTTCTTTATTACTTCAGGTTCAACATAAGGCCAAAGAAGTTCCACTTACATGCAAGATTAGACAGTCATCCAATATAAATCCTTCACATCCTATACAACATATAGTGCCCAGTTTCTAATGCAGTTGTTTATTTTTCTTTAAATTGTCTTAATGAAATGCTCAGCCCTCCTTCTCTTGTACCCATTTGCTACCTATTGACCTGAATGTGAAGAGACAATTGCCCCATTTGCAGTAGGGTGGCTTTTATCCCACAGAAGCCCAGGCATGGGTGACATTTGGGCTTCAGCTCATCAAGCCTGAAGGAGAAATGGAGAGAGGGAGGGATTAGGAAAGTCCTACCGGTGTCCCTCTTCAGCTTCTCTCGCTTCAAGCTGATTAGGAAGCAAGTGACTTTGCACTGAGCCTGGTTTAGTTTCTGCTGTCATTTTCTCTGTAATATAGAAACATTTATTGTCCACACAGAAAAGAGCTGGACTGGAAGAAACTCAACAGGGGAAACTAAGCCCAAGAATATAAAAATTAGCAAGAAACTTAAAAATGCAAACCTGCCAGATGTGCTCTGAGACTCCTTTGGGTCACTTGGTTCTTCCCAGGAAAGTAACACTTGCTGGCTGGGCAAAGCGCTCTTCTAATGCAACACTCTGCCCTTACTAATAATTGGTGTGTGCAATACTTATGTATTAATGTCCAACCTTTGACAAAGTTAGAACTTTCCACCAGAACAATATCAACATTTTTCTGAAAGGCAGGCTATGCTCCAGTAAAACTTTAGTAGCATTATTCTAACAATGGCTGTTCTACCTGCTTGTAATTCAGTGTCAAGGAAAGTGGTTGACATTCAACCACCTGAAGCAACAGGAGAGGTTCAGTTATTTAAAAAGAGAGTGGCTTCCTGGAGGGACACCTTCCCCTCTTGCTCCAACCACTACCAGAAACACGAGCTCTCCAGCAAGAGGTGATACAGACATAGCTACCCTATTCTGTAGACACGCCTGAAACTGCAGAAGCAACAACACCCAGAAAATTGAAACCTTTTAGGTCAAGGCTGCCAAATAGACTGGCTCCCGCTGTGACACTGAACGGGCAGTCTCCGTTACCTAATTCTTCTGGAAATTCAGGAAAGTCTCCCCGTGGAAACTTCTGACTCCTGAGCACTTTGGTAAATCTGGATCTTATTTACATGCCTATCCAGGGGCTGAGCAGTAGAGGACTAGCAGGGTGATAATAAAAGAAAACATTGCAGCAATTTATCATTGGGGAACAGTAAGAAATCCCTTTTTTTGGTTAAACTTTAATCAATATAGCCTATTTTTCTGAAGTTAGATGCGAGCTCTGAAATCCAGATTTTGATTTTCCCCCAAGTACATCATGGTTACATCTCCAGAAATGTACTGGAGAATCATCCTTAGTTTTCCACAGAGTTATTCTGCTGGAATAAAATTGACTCTGTCTCTAACATGGCAATGTATTTTTGACTGCTGCTTTATATATTTTACTAGGAGCATGTATTGTACAGTATAGCAGATTTTTTAATATTTTATTATATAAGAAATTTTAATTTATCACAGCATTTTGAGACAAGGGTCCCGCACTTCTGAAAAAAGTTAAAAATCCTTTTAATTGAATACTTATATGTTCTGCAATGAATAAAAAAGGCATTTTTACATAAAAATCTATTAATTTCCAATCCAAGTGCTTTGGGGTTTGTGCAAGTGAAAAACCTTTGTAAGGGACACAGCCAAAGCTCAGTGAATCACTTGAAAATGCCCTTCAACCCCAAGGGGCTGAGCTTGGACCCTGTGGCATTTAGCTGTCAAAAGGAAGACCCGGGTACATACACTCATGTGCTAATAATTGAAAGGTCAGCTCCATATACCTTTCATTTTGCAAGGGGCTGTACAGGCTGGGAATTTCACCTCCAATTAACCACAATTCAAGCTGAGGTCCAGGACTGGCTCAGCTCATCACAAAATGGAGACAACTGGTGCAATTCAAAGAACTGCCATCATGCCCAGGTTTAAAAAAGAAAAAAAGTGTTCAAATTCCAAATAAATTTGACCAACTTTTTTCCCCCAGGCCTCTGAACTAATACTAAAATGTTATTGTTGAGCTATAGCAAAAAACCCAGTTGTAGCCCACTGTCCATCCCCCTTTTCAGCAGGGGGGCTGCATGTAATTTTCTGCCTTCGATTAAGATTCACCACTAAATTCATCTTCTTTTAAAACCATATTATTGCACCCTATGGTATCACATGAAATGCACAGCAAAGGTTTGGGAATTCTTTTGGAGGATGATGAGGAGTGGAAGCCCATGTTAGAGGCACAATGGAAATAAATGCATAATTCAGTCCTTGCTTTTTCATTTGTCCTTGGCATTAATGAAGAACAAATTAGCTACTCTCCTTGGGTGTCTACCAGAAATAATAGTAACAACTACAGCTCTTTCCCCCCCCCCAGTAATATGTTCCTTTGTAGATAAGCACTGTGAAGAGGTAAAATTATGTCTTTTAAAAGTTTACTGTTTTCTTGTTCTAAGATGTAAATGATAGGGTTGGGACTGGGAAGTAATTCAGAAATATTTATTCCACTGAGACAATAGCTTTTTGTCATCAGAAGAAAGAATTGGTGACACTCAAAATGAAACAAAAAGACAACAGCATTAACCATGGCGTGTGCTCCATCAAGTAAATAAGAAACGCACCTTTCCAATGACTCCCCACACCGAAGATTGAGCCCCGGGTGAGGGAAGAGATCATAACGGGAACGACTGCCCCATAAGGGGACCTGGATGGGGGACAGAGCATTTTTATTGTTATTCATACATGTGCAATAAATATTATAAGATACTTGAAGCACTTCCTCCTCTTCCAGACCATTAATTTACAGCCTGTTTCATCAACCTTTTATGATGTGTAACAGGGACTTGAAAAAAAAGTAAACATCTTTGCATCATTTTACAATTATGATAGCCTGACCAAGGCAGTTCTTGGTTGGAAGTAAACATTCAGCCTGGACCTGGAATTTACGTACTTAGAGACTGCAAAGCAAACCCACGATATAACCGCGGCAAAGCAAAAGAAGGGCTCTCAAGTGAAGACCAGCACATGGGCATAACTGAAAGACAGATCTACCTGCAATGCAATGCATTTGTATAATTAAATCAACCTGCCACTGTCTCATCTATTATGTAGATGCAGAAATACTAATAATAATTATCCTCACATATCTAGAAAGACTGAATTAATGGTTCCAAGAAGCAAGAACTTGTTTGTGTTTGGATCTCTCTCACCCGAGCTTCTTTAACTAGCTCCTGGGTAGAATTCATTAATTTTTATTAACAGGGAAAACATTTGTCCCCGTGACAATATTTGCATTGCCTGAATGATTTTCACCTCTGCCACAAGGTGTACTATCGGCTCATACATCACACGATTACTTGGAGAGCAGAAAGACCCTCAGTCATTAGTGAGTGAATTAAAGATGATCTAAAGAGCTATTAATCACAGTGACAAAAGCCTTAATGTTGCTGTGACCCTAGCGGAGCCTGGGGACTAAAAGGGAAGCAGAGGGAGAGAAAATGGAAACATATGTTTTCTCCAAAATAACCTACCTTAGGAGAACTGTCAAAGATAGAGTCACATCAAACTGAGAAATTCTGCCATACCAATGCTCCTAGCTTTTACTAGGAGGGTTTCTGTAGTCAGTCTACTTTTTTATTATTATTATTTATGATCAGTGTAAACAATTAAGCAATAAAAGATACATGGTATATTCAGACCTTCCCTTCCTTTGTCAGGAGTTATTTAAAAGCAATATTTAGAGCAAACTGATACTCGTAACATACTCTGGTATAAAAAGACATCACTTAGGCCACAACATAGTCCAGGTTTAAAATTTAGCATCCACATTCCATGTGGAGAATACCAGGAAGTAAACTCTTATTTCTGCATTTCCAATTTGAGACTCTACTATTAAAAAAATTCAAGAAAAAATGAAGCCTTCAATTTGCTGACCCTAACTCAGACTCAGCGAGATGAATCAGATGTTCAGACACAAAGCTTAAATCACAAACCCTAAGTATATTAATGACAGATATTTCTAAGCTTTCCAATAATTGCTTTAGGCATTCTTAGTTACAAGCACTGGTTTAGCAAGATGCATCTATAACAACATTATCTCTTTATTTTATGGTAAGATATCTACAGAAAAACTAGAGGTATAGTTGTAGCTGAGAGTCTCATTAGAAATGCTACCTTGTATTGTATTTGTAATTGTTTTCTTTGAATATTAGAGTCTAAGATAAACACATACACATCAGGACATTGGCAAAAAGCATAAATGTTGCCTATCTGAATAGACATTAGACATTTGGAACTTGATTATGCAAAGGATCTTAATGTCATGTTTATGATTCACAGGTTACCATTTTGGAACTAAGCAAAAAGTAAACCCAAGGTATATTGTGTAGTCTTAGACCTAGAAAGAGATCAGCGCATGAGCTTGTATCGCATCGCTCCTCCAGGGAAGGAGGCCGCCCCTGTCTCATAGTCCCAACAGAGATTGCTCTGCTTGTCTGGGAATCCCTCTGTACCTGGCCGAGCAAATCTCATGTCCCCAAGGCAAAGGGACAATACCGCTTTCTGGTAAATGATGCTGTTCAAGAAGATAGCAGACATGGCAGCAGAGTTCTTCACACCATTTCAAGTAGGCTTCGTACAGAAGGACTGAACAGTAGTTACAGATGAAAACAGTTGTTCTCAATTGCTGAGCTCAACCTCAAAGTCAAGTCAGACAAATTGGGTTGAGGCCACGTAGGAGCTTGCTGCTGTCCTGGATATGACTGCTCCTTCTGTACCTTCCCATCACCCTAAAAATCTTCCTCCTGTGCTGGGAGGAACACTCATCCCATCCTCTGCCCATTTAACTCACTGATCCAGCAGAGTATCTTATTCCACTTTATTTGATTTCTTTCTCCATCTGTATACAGTACAAAGATGTCTTGGAGCAGCTGAGCTCCTGGTACCCTCTGCTGTGCTCATCTGTCCTCATGGATAACCCGCAGTGATTTTCTTCCTGTGTCCTGGTACTGCTTCTAAGTCATGCTCCCTAAGGATCTGATGCACAGCTCCTGGAGGGTTCCCATTTGCTCTGTCAACTTGGAACAGATACAGAGGTATACGGAAACAACTGTAATGAGCATGGTAGCCAGATATTAATAACAAGCTTAAGTTACAAGGATGCACATCAGGAACCTTCCACCTCTCTCTGCCTTCCTCCTCTCCCCCACCACCCTCTGGGCCTTCAAATTAGTCAGTCAGGATCCAGACTCAGTCTCCCAAAATTCATTTCAGAGGGTTTAAAATCACTCTCCCCCATCTCAGGATCCGATCTCGTGCAGATCTCTGGGATATTAATGGGCTTCACAAAGATGAACTTGTTTCTAGACAGGGTTGTTGCCTTACTTTTATAAAACTCTTAGTATTTAGTGATGTGATATCTGATCAGTCTAAAGTAAAACTTTCATCTCAATGAGAAAGGTCACTACATATTCATCTGATGTCAGACCTATACATAAACAAGCTTCCTTAAATGACAGATCAGAAGCAAGCAGTGGTCTCTTTTTTCTAACAGCATCAGCCCAGCTGCAGTTCTCAGTGGCGCTTATTCTCAGCTGGTCTGCTTTCAACTTTCACTTCCTATTTAGAAAGCTAAATTGGGAGTGCTTTAATCTTCTGGGTTTGTTTCCTTAATGAAAAGTGAAAGGTATAAGTGGCAGCAGGTAAAGAGATATTGAAAGCTGTGGCAGACTAGCATTTAAATTTTCAGAAAAGCTAGATCAGAGCATTTTCTTACATTTCTTTCTTCTATGATAGTAAAAAAAAAATTACAAAACCAATAAAATCCAAAGTTGTGGTTGCTGGGAAGATGGCACATCAGCAGAAGGGCAAACTTTGGGGCAGAGAGGAGACTTTATGGGCTTCACCCTGGAGTATGCTGAGTAGTTCTGCCCTGATTCAGCAAACAACTGAAACATGCTCATACGAGCTCACATTTCTAAAACAGAGTGCTCAACCTAAAAGTAAGCAACGACAGTCTTGTTGCTGGTAATGTCCTCAGCATTTCACAGGATGAGGCCTTAGCAGCAGAAAACAAAGCTGTAGATAAGAACTCCCCTAAAAGTTCCATCTTGACAGTCTTTGCTGCCAGTGGAAAACATCATGACTTTGATTGCACAGTTTTGCTTTCCAGTTATTAAAAAAAAATTTGTTGTCCCTGCATCACTTCTTCCTCCAAAAACCTTAAGAAAGTTAAAAGAAAAGCAATCTGATGTAACATCCATCCCATGAAGATGTAGATGTGATGCCAGGACAAGCTTTCTTTCACAAGCCTCAGCCTAGCAAAAGAGCACATTTCATTGCTCATTCCTTCGCCTAACTGCTTTTCCTGCTAATCTGTGTTTGTTTAGGGGGAGAGAAATTCCTATCCATTTTGGTCACAACTAACAAGTCTCACAGAAATCCAGGCCCTGGATTTCAACATCTGTGCCCACTTGAGGATATCACTTATGTCAACATTTCCAGAAGTGGCCACTGCATGGGACTCCCCTTCCACGTGTGCAACCCCAGCACTGCTGGTCTGCTCCTCCCAGCACTTCAGCACATCTGGATCCCCCCAGTTCTGCTCCATCACTTGATGCCTTCTTGTATTTCCATTAAATGATTATGCAAGAGATATAAAACAAGAGTTTCACTGCTTTTGTGTCCTCCCTTCCACTAAGTTACAGCTGAAATAACCTAAAGAATAGTTGTCAGATAAAGTGTTCCATCTCAGCGGCAGAAAGGAGCAATCTGGGCACTTTTTGAGCAGAACAGTTGAATGTTACCACAAGTTCATGGGCCATCATGCACTACATCGCATAGCATACCACTGGTGCTGCACTTCTGTGGGGAGCAGTCTGGAAAAATAGGTTTGTATATCATGCCAAGACACCTGCTAACACCCTTCACTGTGGTCCCCACTCTGTACCTGAATGTTTCATGGCTAATTAAGAGGTAACAGCACCTAATTTCCCACTGCACTTCAGGTGTTTGGAGGAACACTTTATTGTGTTTCCTTGCACTTCCCCAGGGTTTTGTTCCTACACATCCTATCCATGTGTTACTGACTTAGCTCATTAAATATAAGTTGACATCTCTACCATACTGGGCAGAGTATCCTCAAAATCCCTTAAATATCATGGTGCCTTAGAACTGACGTGCAGCAGGCTGGAATATCCTGTACAAGTGAAAGTATGTCTGGGAAACAACACTAACAGAAGCTCATTCCCCTAATACATGGAAAAAAGGGGATCCAGTGCAAATGAAGCATAGGATGGTAAATAAGAACTGTGCTCGCTTGCAGTCATGCACTATAGCCATTAAGGCTTAAGGTCTTAAAGGTACCAAGCAATGCATATGATAAATTTCTCAAAAACATCCCAGCCATAACATAGTTCTTGCTGATTGCTCATTTACCCATAATGCATGCTGTCATAGCAAAGCCTGACAAATGACAGAGAAATCTCAGGTTATTTTTTACACTGACTGCCAAGCCCCTCACCTCAGATTATTCATTTATTAGGGCAATCACTGAGGTCTGGGTACTTAATATTGTTTTCACCAAATATGAAAATGATCTACTTGCCTATTCTTTAGTTCCTCCTAGGGCAAGCCATTTATCATCAGCCCTGGATAAATGACTGCTTCATTATACCCATAATTTATGAGATGTTAGAACTAAAGAGCCACACCTAAAGACTTAAAGCTTTAATATGGATTAAAATAAGATAATCAATCAAGCATATACCAATTTTCTATAGAATTATTTCTTGCTTTGAAATGGCTTTGCATTTTTAGAATGGAGGTAGCCTTAAACTTCTTGTTACCCAACCCCAGGCAAACTTGTTTAAAAGTCCATATGGAAATCTAAGTTATAACCTAGGTCAGTCTTAGATACTACTTGTAATCATTACACAATTTAATAAAATTGCCTTTGGGGCTAAAGGGCTTTTTTGTGGTTTTGATGGTGTAGGTGTAACCTAGACTTAGATCAACTCCAAGCCTTTGGTCCAGAACAGGTGGAGAAAATGCAAATTGATGCCAGGCTCCTGCATTCTCCATAGATACCACCATGCTTTTCATGTCCTTCCTTGGAAGTTTCCTCATCTGGGGTTACAGAAGAGGGAGAGTTCAATGCTATTATTTTAAAATATTTCCATGATTTTTAGGGTGTTTCTCTGCCTGAAACAGTGTTTCGCAGCTCCGAGTTTGGTTGAGGGAAGCTTCATCCTCTATCTGGGGAATTAGCGTTACAGCTTGAAAGAAAAAGTTTCTGGTTTGTCTCTTGATTGGATATTTGCTAGCACAGAGCCAATGCAAATATTATTTCTCAAGTATGTGCCTTGCTTGAAACACTAGCCTAAACCTACTTAACCACTTAATGTTGCATCTTCTGAAGCCCGTGCTGGAAATACAGAGTTTGTTAGATTTTTAAACACATACCACTAAGACAATGATACAGCTACAGCTCCATACAGGGGAGACCTGGGCCAGCCAGGCATAGTGTGGGCACAAAGGTCTCTGGCAGAGCTGGAGCCCCAGGGGATACAGGCAAGATGAACAGGTTATCTTGGGAACTCAACAGCAAACCTACAGCAGCAAGCAATGCATGATGTGATGAACAAGCTGCTGGGAGAGGGTGCTTTATTTTCTCCTGCACTAAGAGCACAGCACACAGCCCAATGTGACTAACATCCCTGGTAGGTGACATGGACAACTGGACCATCTCCTTAAAATTCAAGCATGGATAAATGCACCCAAAAGGGATGGGGCTGTGACGCACCCAAAGACCCTGTATGTGGAGCTACAGTTACAAATAAATACCGAACTTTCCCAACAGCAACAGCTTCATGCTCTCAGGATAAGTGCCTGTGACATATGTTTAATTGAAGCATATTGTTGGGCTTACAATGAGAGAATATACTGCAACTTCATACAACACTTACAGTTTTGGCCAATAAGACTTCTTCAGTAATGCTAACACTGATTTAAGTTTAATCCCAGCACCAGGCTTTGTTATCTAAAGGACATTTTTCACTCTGGACTAAGCTCCCCCTTTCATACAATTTGGTGTCAGCATTTCAGCAGGAATAAAACAATCCAAGCTCTGCTGTTTCCCTGCAAGAGAGCTACGTAGGTATATCTGTGCAAGGAAGTACTTGATACACACACATAAATGAAGTCTGAAATATATCTAAGCTATGCACAACAGATTTTTGGATGTATCTGCAAATAAATGGTTAAAATAAAGAGTTATAGGCACAGTCTCAAAAGTGCTCAGTAAATATATTTGTATCTAGAACCCCAGCAAGTCCATTTCCCAAATTATTTGGAGAATTTTTGACTGGAATCTTCACAGAATTGAGCCGCTATACAATTCTCAATCTCAGATATTGAGATCTGGGCAACAACAGCTTTAGCAGGTGTCACTTTCTAGCTGACCCATAAGCAGCCTTAGAAAACACACAACAGTGACTGGCCGGCTCTTCCTGCAAGGGAAGACCTGCAGATCCCACTGGAGGCAAGAGGCAGTGGGACATGCACCCAAGACTCGCAGAGCCACAAGTTACTAAGAAAAACCCAGTTCCCCTACATGAGCCATTCCCCACTGACCAGACCTTCAGACTCAACAGGGAGGTGATGCCCCATGGAAATGGAGAAGCACATGGACCACCTTCACCAGACATCTCTTTTCCCACTGCAGTCCTGCAGCCCAGTGGCACAACACTCCCAGCCAGGCTAAGCCAACCCCTCCCAGCCCAAGAGGACTGCGTTTTCCTCAAGGACTCCAGCCCCTCTTCAAGTCAAAACCCATCATCATCATCTCTTAAAACAAATTCTCTCTCAGAGTAAGAAGTTGTGTTCCACGTTCTTCGCCAAAATAAATGTAAGATCAAGTTAGAAACCCTCCAAAATAGGGTTGGTAATGCAAATATTGACACAGCAAAGAAGAGAGAGTGCAGGAGCATGGCTGGACAGACAGTCTGAATATGAAATATTTCACAAAAATGTCATCTTTATTTAGTGGGTGATGAAATCAGTGACTATTTTAAAAGATTTATAGTTTTTGTAGACCAGACACTTATGCCCCCAAGTTATATAATGGGAATGCGAAGGAAAGTCAGTTTTTGCAAGTTATGTTAGGGATTAATGCTGCAAGCTCTCCATATGCAGGACTCCTGCTGATTTCCATGGAAGTTTTGCAGGAGCAAAATTTCTAGGAACAGCTAATTAAGCAATACTCTCACCCTCATTTCTACAAAATGGTTTTGTACAGTTACACAAGCTAATTCTTCTCACATGCGTGTTTAGTCACCACATGCTTACTCAGCACAACCAGCCATCACAGAATCCAAGGCACATTCAGAGTGTAGACTAAAACAGGCACATTAAGAAAAAACATTTAAAAAAAAGACACTTGTTTGCAGTGCTATCAAGTGGCATGTACAGCCTGGTGGAGCTCTTCAAGCCCATTGCCCTCCCATTTGGTTCATCAGGAATTCTGCAGTCAAAGCAACTGCTCAAGTGTTGCATTGCCTTGTTGGCTTCCACATGGATCACTAATCTAACCTACGTTTGCAAGTCCTGCCTCTCTTCTCCTTTCATGAGAAATAAACAGCATTTAGAAGAAGGGCATCTATAAGTGGAAAAGATCTGCTTCTCAATAGCTCCTTTCCTCAGGCAGTCAAACAGGATGCAAACCAGACTTGGTGGCATTTTACCAGTAAGAGACATTCATTCTCCACTGCTCAATGATGAGCCAAGGTGTAGGGCTAAGGAGAATTAGAACCGAACCATAAAGGCATCAGGGTTTCCAAGGACAGTAATTACTGCCCCTCAGCAGCTCTATCTTTGAGCACCAGTAGCTCAAGAAAGCTGCTGTGGTGTCTCCAACTGATCTGCGTGGGCTGTGGGGACAAAATACAATATCATCTCTATCCCACCTAATTGGCTTTCGGCCCTCAAGGAGCTTTGTCTCTACACACCTGCCCTAACTCAGCAATGACAGTGGTAAATCTGGGCCTGAACCAAATCATTACACCTTCCCTAAAAAGTTCAGAACTGGGCTTATTTCAGTGTTAATTTACACTGCTAAAAATATCACGGTTTACTCATTTTTTAATAAACATAGTTATTCTATTAAGTTGAAAAAGTTGATGTGAACTGAACAAGAAACAACTTCCCAACTGCTAAGTTACCAATTAGCTCCTTAAAACAATTGAAAGTCACAGAGAGCCCTCAATGCACAGAGGCGGTTAATTAATTAACATTAGATGTGATTAATAATGAGTCTTGTTTAATAGTAAATATCTGCCTGCAATGCCTGCATGTCAGAACAAAAAGCCTTCAGAGAGCAGGCAACTATATTTATCCTGATTGTGTTTGGGATTTTAACATGTTTTGTGCAGGCTGACAAATGGCCTATTAATTATCTAATGTTGTCTGACAACAACAACTTGATAAAGATGTATGTTTTTGAATTGCTGGATGAAAACTGCTGGAGAAGAGCCCCACAGGGGCCTTGCTGTCCTAAAACTGGGCTCCAAGCCATGACAACAGGCAAGACAAAGCCCTATCTCCTGCCACAGCCTTCAGAGATAAAATATGTCTTGGCATTAGTGACATTTTCAGAAAACTGCTTCTGCAATATCTGATTAGGAAAAGGAGGAGTATGTCTTTACTAAATTGGGGTTAAGGCATAATCAATATCATATATGGAGTGTCTGGCCTATTCTGCATAAACACAGGCACTTCATATTATTAAGGAGTCTATAATGCAGAGGAAGCATATGGCAGGACATTGCAGCTCTCTCTATTCCTTTTATTTAGAACTTTATCTTCCAACCTGTTTGACAGCTGCTCCTAAGTGGTTTCACAGTGCCAAATTATTTTTATGATTGTTTGATGTTTTATTCTCCCATTTCAGTTAATGAGATAGGATCCCACAATGGTCATAATTCAGAGCTGTCAGAACTAAAAAGCATGCTTGTGGCAAGATAGCCTGATGGTAAATAAGGCTAAAAGCTGTGGATAATAAAAACTCTCTTATCCAAGTCTCCTCTGCAATCAAAACTTGTTTTGGATCCTTCTTTCCTTTGTGCTCACTTGTACTGCGACTTTTCCCTTTTGGACAGGTAAACTATCAATCTTTGGGTAACGTCACCCTTTTAATTCTGTTCAACCTTTCGTTGTAATGAAATGTGTAGGATACATAGGAAACATTGAAATGTCTAAAGATATTGAGTGCTATATTATAATTAAAGGGCTTGCATCCTGTTTATTGTGCCAAGGGAATAATTTGTCATACATGCTTAGAAGAAACTGTTCAACAAATAACCTTTAAGAGTCCCAGGAAATGCCTTATATCTGGCATCCTCAGGGATTTTAATGAAAACTTTCAAGAAGTTCCCATTTTGAATCCTAACTTTTGGAGAGAGAACTGCTATCTCTCTTTTATTCTTACATACTTTATTACAGGGAGGATGTAAAGAGAGGGACATATAAATAAATAGACATGGAAGTTAAAGCACAAGACTGAGAAATGGGGCTTTTTTGTTCTTATCTCTGCCGAAGTGTTTCTGCATGGCCTTGCCATTCCATTGCCGATTGCCTCAGTTTCTCTAGTTAGAAAATATCTGTAAATACAGCAGCACCCATCTTAGACAAGTCTTCTGTACACTTGTTTAGGAACACGCCAGGCAATTGTGCTCTGCAGTTCAGCTGTTACAACACCTCTACTTGTGACCAGCCAGTTATGATTGTTAAATGCAAAGACAAGTTTCCATTATTCGGAAAGTAGCAGCAGACACACAACAGAAGGGAGAAGAAGATGCAGGCATCTTCCCCAAGTGATGGTAGTGGGGGAGGCAGAACAGGACAGGGCCCAGACTCCTCAGGCCTTTCCTCTGGAAACCTGCACCTGCAGGTCAGCTACTGGGTGAACTTGAGTCAATAGCTGGATCTTGTAGGAAACTAACATCCACAAAACCAAATACTAATCCTCACTACTTACAGCCAGGCACGTATAATGAGCTCTCTGCAGAATAAATAACTTTATCACCTGTATATATGTATTTCTTGTTTCCTACAAGACTTTTTTTAACAAGAGGTCATGGAAATTACTCTGAAACGACCAAAATATAAGGCACAGCAATAACCTGTTAAACCCTGAAACAAAGCAAACAAACCAAAAAGCAGGAGAACCTTCTTCCACAGAAACACTGACACAAAGACAGAGACACTGAACAAGCCCTGGGTATGTCCATCAGCAATCTGTACACCCACGCCTTAGCAGCTGGGTCCAGCAGGCACTACAGGATGAGACGTGTGACTCCAGATCAGAGTGCTGGATGACCCCATACGATCCCTGGCAGTGGCCAGCACCAGCTCCTTCAAAGAAAGGCGCAATGGTTTCAGAGGGAATTTGCAGTTATGGAGCAACATGTATTCCACAGGAGTTAGCACTCAAAGCCCTAATATGTAAGTCCATGTCTGAACAAGTCTACTTTTTTTTTTTAAATGTATTTTAAGTCAATTCTTTAGACCTTCTTAATACGTCTCATAATAAGTGAGACAACTGGATAAATTTAATCTCAAGCATTCCACTGAATAGGTCTCACATGCAGTTAGTGGTTGGAGCATGACAAATCAGCATTGCTAAAATTTTTACATCTCCCATTTTGAAGGATTAATGTGGGGAAAAAAGGGCATAATATTGTAGGGGCCACATACATCAAAACCCAAACACAAGAAAGCTGATTCAGCAACTGCCCTGGTAAGTTATATGCAAAGAGTGTAAGAAATGTTTCCCTTTGCATCATTTGCCCAGACTACAGCTAATAAATGTTGTTGTAACTGTCAGATCAGATCCTGGGGATCCGCCAAAAAGTCATGGGAGCAAGTCCAGAGGAGGAGCACATGAAAACCAGTTGTGCTCCTGCTGTCCACACCAGTTCCAGTTTGCATTTGTGCCAAAGCATCGCTTTGGGCAGAGACACCTCGACCACACCAATTGCATCAGCCTCAGGGAAGGAGCAGGGGACAGGAGCACAGTGCCATGCCTCCACCACTCCAGGGCTGCCTGCACCTGAGGGAAGCACCAGAGATAACCAGCACAGGCAGCCCTGGGGCAGTATGGGGCTGGCAGAGCACCAGCAGATCCCTCCCAGTGCTGGAAGGGCAGGAATATCACTTCATTTTCACATTCCTGAGGTATCATGCTTGTTGTGCTAGACAATCATCACTATCCAGGTTTTGACATTTATCAAATAGCAGAACCCAAAAGTCCCTTGGATACAGGGGTCTTGCCCAGGGCTTGATCCAAAGGATCCCAAGTCAACAAGACTCTTTCTGTAGTCTTTCCATCCAGGCCCACAGCAGTTTCCCTGGCTGCTTTCATCTCCAGTTCAGTACAAAGTATATTGATATTGATTTGGGACATGGGGGAAGGAAGGAAGAGGGAAATCTCATGTGGATGGCATAAGGAAATTTGATATGGCTTCGCAAAGTTCAGGTACTCCTTTTTTTCAGTCACAAGGAAAGAAAATTGATGATGCCACAAGTTTAATGCTAATTGATTTATTACCTGCCTAAGCAAATCCTGGGCAATGCAATGGCAGGCTTAGACTTAAAGCAAATGATTTACAAGATAATGTTTGACTCTGGGAAAGGGTAATCAGATCCAGATACAATGGATGATAGGATAATTGAGAAGAAATAAAAGAGGATAAATTGCCATGTGCTAATGAGCTTACAGGCCCTAATGGGGAGGACATCAGTTTTAACACTCGGGTTATGAGCTAGGAGCAAGGGGGGTTTTTTTCTTCAACGGCTAAAGATGTAGTGCTGAAACAAACCAAGATTAATGGTGTCCCACTCACTTACTTAGCCATTCTTTACACCTTCGACAGCTTACTGCACTAAATGTATGGTTGTTTTTAACCAGGTTTATCCAAAGCAGCTCACCTCAGTTGGAAGCCATATTACCTATTTCTAGGTTAAGGCACATCTGTTGTTTGGGGATGAATGACTCAAAACAGCATTTCTCCTCCTCCTCGCAGCACTGGCCGCCTGATGAGTTTGCAATGTCTTTGCAGGTCTCTTTAGGATCATAGGAATATTCTCAAGCCTTTATACGGTCTCACTGCACTCGGGTTTTGAAGCAGTTGCCAGAGCAATGCTGTCTCACATCATGATTCATTTTTATATCTTTCTCTCCCTCCATCCCACATCACCACCTAGAACCAGGGACACTTTATTGGTATTTCTGATTACTGCTGTAGCCGTCTAAATTTTTCAGCAGGATGGGGGTCTCTCCAGCCCTGATGTAGAAATGCACTATATGAATGGTGCTAGCCACAGAGTAATAAAAAGACAGTGCCGTGTGCTGTTATTGGTAAGGAATACAGAAATGAAGCACTTCCTTAGAGACCAAGCCCATATTCCAGTGCAAGGCTTCCAACAAATGAAGTTTAATATGATGAATTGTGGTACAGTTCCAGAATGAATACAACTCTCAAAAATGCAGCTCCACTGAAGCTTTTAAGTTATAATACACACAACATGTCCAATATTTGATTTTAAAGAGAAAGAATCCTAGTTAATATGTACAGAAGTAGCTGTGACCCTTCTGAGTTAAGATACAGGAAGGCTTTTCCTAAAAACAACATACACTTTAAGCACGCAGACACTCATTAATTACAAAACCTATGCATTCTCAGTGCAGGTAGCAGCTCGGGAGTGCTCCTTTCCTACAGAGGGGGAAGATGACAGCCAGGACATGTATGGTCCCCACCAGACCACAACCCACCAGTCACACCAGAAAGCAATACCCTGACAAGCAGCTTGTGAGCAGGGGGAACAAAGAAGGACAGTCTGCCCACACCAGGAAAATCTGCACTTTAAAGAGTGGCTCCAAGCTCCACTCATTAAATCAGCTTGCAAGTTTTCATTGTCCTGACCCAGATTTTAACGTTCACTTTAGAATTAGAAACACAGATCATAAAAGCACAAACTGGTAAACACAATAATTTGATGCTGGTACTACTCACGGAGGCACAGAAGTAAAACACACTTCCCTCCCAAAAAAGTGAACTGACTGAAATTGAAAGCCTGGATCATGAAAGCTTTGAAACATAGGTGCATCTGGCACTGGATGCAACATAATGGTGCCTGTCCCTCTGTAAGGAGGGATGCAGTAGCAAACTGGTTCAAGCACTTCTGCTAGAAATTGGCTTGTATCAGAGATCATCCCTTTCTCCCCCCACCCCTGTCTTCCCCTGGAGCTAAGCTATTGCCACATTGCATACAGAATGATTTTATGTCAAAGTAAACAAGACTTTCCTAGTTTCTTCCACCTAAAAGTCTCCGGTCTAGTTGTAAAACAAAAAAGAAAAACTAAAAAGAAAATATTTACTAAAGGTATTAAATGTCTTAACATATTACAAGTCTTAACAGATTAGCATGTTCATTCAGGGAAACCAGCCTGGAGTGGCAAACTTGAAGTGGTTGCAATTAGTGCAAGAATTGTTCTACTTGAAGCAACTTGCCTTTTCTGTTTGAAAGGAACACACAATGTGAGCTTGCCGTTCTGGTATCAGGCACTTACTGTACAAGCAAACAGGATATGATAGGTGTGACTCAAGTAATTGTCTCCATTCACTCTTACAGATAAAATATGGGTTTAATATGCTGGGAAAAATATGTTGACCAAATATTGAAGAGATTGCTTGTTTGTTCATAGGCACTGGATTGTGTTTTTAATTTTACCTACTGACTTTGCAGCTCTGAGATGGACCCACAGCAGATCCAGCCCCCATATTCACGGCTATGGGAGTTTTTCCATTGACGTCAGTGGAAGTTGCACTAAATCCCAGTGACCTGTGTATGCAAACTCTCTTCCCTCTGATGAGCTTTCCAACATTGATCCACCAACAAAATTAATTTAGGCACAAAATAAATTCTTTGCTCTTTTGTTCTGCCACCTTCAAGCCTCTGGTCACCCATCACACTGGTGTATGGATTGTGCTGATGCTCTACTTCCCACATCAGCCCCTGCACCCTGTCCAGCACCAAATGCATTTCCTCACTCAGCAGTTGGATCATCCTATATCGCCACGTGTGCCCAGCAGATCTGTAGTACATTACAAGGAGCCTGAACTTAGCTGCATGCACACACCGCTTGAGAAATTTGGTGATACTCCATGCTATCAGTCCTGCTCTCTCCAAGGATGCATTGCTTCTCCCTTCGCTGCTGTCCTCTACCACCCTTAACACTCGTCCTTGCATCACACCCTATATGGGAGAGCAACAGCAGGCTGTTTTAGCACTGCAGAGGTACAGAGTTACACAGCAGAAACATGCATGCAATTTCTGTTAGAGGTGCAGAATTTGTGCCCTGCATTGCCTGACTGCGCTTATACTCAATATGAAGAGGCAGACAGGGAGACTTACAGGGAATTACTGCAATTTGCTCTTCAGTGAACGAGCCTTTTTGAATGGCAGATCAAAATGGCAGTGCATCAGGAGGCCAGAAATAAAGTGGGACATCCTTTGCAACAAAGCAAAACCACCTGCATCCCTGATGCTTGAGGGACAGAGGACCCCACCACACTTCTCAGCTGCTGCAGGGCAGCTGGTCAGAAATGAAAAGGCACTGACCTACCAGCACATCTCACACCTGGGAAAGCAGGAGCCCTTGTGCATCAGCACAGCAAGACTGAAGACACAACAGGTCCTTTTTAAGTGCTGTCACATGGATGCTTTTGGCCTTGCATTTTATCTCACATGTTATGTTTAGAGGTATTCTTTTCCTTAAACATTTTTATTGTTTAGAGATATTTTGGGTTTGGGTGGTTTTTTTGGTTTTGGGGTTTTTTTGTTTTTCGTTTTAACACTACTCCCCCCATTGCAACCAGTTCCTCAGCCTACAACCACTACATTGGTGTTTAGGACACACATGTTCAGTAGGAAGTTTGCATCATCTTTCTTGTCTGTAACAAAGTTTTTTGCTGAGGCAAAACCCTTTATGTATTCACAGCCTTTCTTTCAAGTCCTTCAAAACCTCTGTCCACCTCCCTGACACATGCAACATCCTTACACCCATCAAGTAGTGAAGGTGTATTTTGGGAGGCTCCACCTCCCATGGCCACCACTGTGTTGTCCCACAGCAATTGATGGACATGTGGTTGCACAGCTTCCCCTCCTACAGAGGAGAGTAGCATCCCCACGCACAGTGACTGTGGATATCTGGAGAACACTGCTATAAAAAGCATTGAAATACCTCACTGCCGGCAGCAGCACAGGGCAGCTGCCATCCTTCCCACAGCGCTGTGGCAGGAAATATTTTATTCTCTCTCAGCTGTGCCAACATTTTCAGAGTGCCTTGGCTCTGTAAATGCAGACTTTTTGACCCTGAATTTGGCACATGCACAAGGAGGAGAGACAAACAGGCTCATGTGCGGGGTCAGCACAGGCATTTGCACACTCATCTCAATCCCGATGTGACCAGCACCTGCCCTGGCTGCGTACAGCTGTGAGTGAGCACAGGTGGTTGTGCACAGAAGCCCAGGAGGAAACCCCCAGTCCCCAGACAGACCAGGCCCATGGACAAAACACATCAAGCAACAGCATGACACAGGCATAGGCACCTGGGAAGGTGCCAGCTCAAGTCCCCTCTGACAGGGCTTGAACATCAAATGCCAGCAGCCCAGAGGAATCCTGGGTCAACACACTGGAAGACAGATTGGGAAAATCTGGATTCATGTCTCCACTTCAACAGAAAATATCTGTTTCTGTGGAAAAGCTAACTCAGGTGGTTTTGAAAATTGCCTCTTACCTGCCTGATGCCTCAGTTTCCCATCTCTGTAAGGGGATAATGTTTATTGCTCTATTTTATCCCAGTTTATCCCTTCAGACCATGCACATTTCAAGGGAACAACTCCTATGTGTGTGGAGCAACTGGTATAACTCACCCTGATCTCATTGCAGTCATACAACAACAACAGGCTTACCAGAAGTGACAAAGATAATCTTAAGTGATCTTGCTAACCCTCCAGATTTAGTATTAGCTACCAGAAAAGTCATATAGAATGCATAGACTTTAAATTCAGCTGAGTCTGCTTTGGGCTTCTTAAAGTAAGCATCTAAAACATAGATATTAAATATGATTCTAAAACTTTGAGGGTGGAGAGCAGAGAAAAATTTTCATTAGAGGTGTTGCTCATATGTTAGTGATTTCAGCTTGATGCCACTAGAAATAACAGAGACACCACATTTTGAGAATCAGAATGGGTAACAGAAACTTTATCTCAGCCTTAACCGTGGGTGCAGAGCCACCACTGCCAGGCTACAGCCCTGCTTCTGCTTCAGCCAGCAGGTAAAGCTCAGAAAGGGGAAATGCACATTGGGAGGAAAAAATAGTAGTGTACAGCCATGGATAAGCCATACACAGATATTGGTAATTTCAAATAGGTACTTCTCAGAGAGGCTGTACTGCACACCTTTGACCTTTAACTGGAGTGCTCAAACATTGCATGTAATGATGACTACCAATGAAAGTCCTATGCTGTGCTTGGCTGCACTTTCTATATGAGTGCCAGCAGTAAGATAAATGATAAACTGGTTCACTGGAGTACTAGTGGTTTGGGGGCTATTGATTTTTGGTCCATTCTCTTTAAAAGTGAGATCTAAAAAGTTGACAGAGGGTCATTAATTTCATCATATACTTGTCGTCTCATCCATAACCAATCCAGGGACTGAGTGCGCTTGTCACTCTCTGTTTGCACTTTATTTGTTTAGGTTTTCTTTGTGATTCTACATTTTTCCCCTTTATTTCAGCTTTGTGTTGGTTTTGCTGCTGTTATTTCTTTTTTCCTCCAAATGAGCTCCTTGCTGTGGACTCCTACTGCAAAGGACTCTCTGGACTAACATATTTATAATATAAATAAATTCAGTGGCTTCATTATCAAGTCTATGCTAGGAGAGGAAGTCACCTCTGTTTAGTACTATTCATTTAAAAAGAAAAAGACTGCTATAAAATTCATCAATCTTAATTGTGCAATCTGAAGGATTTTGATTGAATAAACACTTGTCTGAAGACTTCAGGGTCTTGTTTGAAAGAAACATTAAGGAAAGAGTTGGGGAATTTTTCCCCTGTGAAGTTCCACAGGTCCATGACAGTGTTCTCAGGTGATAGGGAAAAGACTGAATTCAAATAAACATATGATCATAATTAGCAGAGTTCCCTTTCTCATGGTTCTGATTAAGCCTTTGGTGACTCTTCGCAATGAATTAACTAAGAAGATCTTTTACCAGCGCTTTCAAAAAAACCTATTTCACTGGCATATCTGAGCTTTCAGTACAGTGAGAATATGCAGATTTCTCCATAATTATTAGTATAACAACCAGCAGAGACAATTATTTAAGACCAGAGGAGTATTTTTTACATCTATGAATAAATATCCATAGGAGGAAGTTATTCATGTACAAGAACTGCATACAGGAGGCAGTTTTTACCAACTTAAGTTGGTCAAATATATTTCTAGGTAATAGTGTCATCCGTCTCCCAACACCAAGTTCACCTGCACTGTCTTTCATTTGGAACCCAACAGAAAAGCATATGTAGAAAGTAAAAAAAAAAGCATGATTAAGTACTACAGACCATGGCAGAAAAATCCAGTATTAATAATATCACAACCTGCCAGTAAATCTCTTTTTTATAGGTAAAGAAATACATTTCTACTTTAAAGTGTGTTTTTATATACCCTTGAGTGCCCAACTAGCTAAACTACCACGGGAGCTCTACATGATTTAGAAGTTAATCCTTCAAATGGCTAACAATTGAATGCCTCAGCTGTTTGTAGTTTCCTACCACTGGCTAATTTCATTTTTGTTTCATGTGTTCAGTGGCAAGCTTTCATTGTTCAGAGCTCTGACACCAAGGTTGTAAATGTAGTTAATTTAGTTAAAATGAGGCTGGGAACATTCACCCCATGTTCAGCTTGTTATGACTAGACCTGGTAGAAGTTGAGGAAAATATGCCTGGAGAAAAAAAAAAGGAGAGAAAGCAGACAAAGGAGATGATCCCAATTTGCCAAACTCATGAACCTCAGGCAGCCTTTTAAAGGAGAAAAAAAGAAAAAAGATTCAGAGGAGAGGAAAAACCTAGCCATCTAAGCTTACTGTTTCAAGGGCCAAAAAAAATGGACGTGTTGAAGTATTGAATCATCCACTGTTTTAACAGTGGATTGGGCTTTCTGAGCCTACCTTTATCAGTTCTTTCTCTTGTGCCAACAGCAAAAGCTCATCAATCCCCTCCCTTTTCCAAACCCTATTTTATTTGTACAGCATTTACAGAGGTCAAAAGGCTCATAAGTACTCAAAAATATTATTTATAGCAATTGGTGCACAGTTCATTACCACCCATGCTGAGAAACACAGACTGAGCTAAGATATCCTTCAGTCAAGTATTTTAAGCAAGGACCCAACACTACCAAATGGGACTTGCCTAAATGGCATGAAACACCCCCAAAAAATCAAGACTTTTTGCTGACTTGGCATGAATGGCTGCATCTGTTGAGCTAGTGATGATTTTCCCAGTCACATCCCCAAATATACAATGCAATATAGGTTGAACTTCATCTTGACTGCAGTCACCTCCCATCAGCAGTCGCTCTCTGTGGGATGCTGGGTGGCAGCACCCATAAGGCTCATGCCCAGGCTGCAAACAGTGCTATGTGCTAAAGGCTCAGCAGCTCTTGCGCTTCCTTGCTGCGGTTCCCAACTCGAGCAAGCAGCTTTTTAAAATCCTAATTATAATCTTGATTAATAGATATTATAACACAGCTCCTGTTTGCCTGTAATTATATTTGACACAGAGATACAAATCAGCAGTTTAACATGCTGGAATAGGATTCATAAGATTTCATAGGATTATGGACATATACATTTTTATTAAAGCTCTATTGGTTTCTCTTTAGCATTCATCAAGTCTCTCCCTTTATACAGAGATAAATATATATTTTTTCCAGAAAGTCATTAATTTTGGAGTTTGAGAAAAATGAAATAGACAAAGTGGGTAATTTTTCACACTTAGAACAATTTCCCTATGATATTATGACTCTTTTTCTTGCACTGTTTGGGGAGATTAATATGGCTGTTATTTTCTCCACTAATTGGCTTTACAGATAGCCATGGGAGATAGCACCTAATAAAGCCAAACAAGAGAGAAAAATGTTAACAGCACTAAGCTGTCCCATAACAAGGGGGTCTATTCATTAAGAAGCAATATTCTATTAGGGAAGATTTTATTTTTTTAAAAAAAACACATTTTTTAAATAAACAGAGTATGCACTAAAAAACAAAAGTAGATTGCACATGGCTGTCCTGTTCCCTAAAGCACTCCAGCTTTTCACTTAAACAGTCCCCACACACCGCCTATGTGAACACTAGCCACCAGCATGAGAGAAATCGCCATTTCCTTTCCAAGCCAACAATTCCTCCTTCAGCACACTGGCCTCCATGCAAGGTTTTTTATATGTAAGCACAGGATTGGGTAAATAACATCTCCTGATCACCCCCTTTTCATATTACAGCATGGTAGTGGAAACAGTCTCAACACTCCAAAGCACATAACACAAGGAGCAATTGTTGTTAAGCACCGCAGAGCTGAAGGATTTCCTAGTTTGGTATCAGGCATGTATGGGTCTCCACTTGGGCCCAGATGCTTTTATGAGCTGTGATAGTAGAAAAGCAGGATTACTCTTTTTATCCTTGCCCAGAAAAGAGCAATCCTCACTGGCATACAAACAGCCTGTTCCCCTATCCATGCTGGGATGCAGAAGTGTTCTCCATGTGATGCCCAGAACCCAGCTCACTCTCTGGCTTTCACACTGTAGGCATGAAACAGCACCTGAATTTTTCTGGCATTTTTTAGAGTCATTTTATGGTGCTGATAAATCAGGTTGTACAAATAATTTTTATTCTAATGTGAAGACGACTTTTATCTTACTAACGGATCTCCGAGACAAGTCATGACACACAGTAGAAGCTATTTTTTCTACATATTGTACTAATTATTGGCCTACATAGGTATATGTAAAAAGCTATCCAATACTCCCAATATTGGTATTTTATCATTCTCATCAGAATTAGACTTTGCCAAATAGCAACAGCTATCCAGGACCTTGCAGGGAGCCTCCCACTGGAAGTGAAGTCATCCATCCAAACACCATCTGCGATTTGGCTTCTTACCCAGGCAGACCAGCCCCAGAACAGAGACAGTAATCAGCAGCTTCCCAACAATTTGCTTTTACAGATCTCACATGAGTACCTGGTTCCTAGGAAACTATTCTGTCCACCTTTAATCTGAAATGATCCTAAACAGCCATAAAAAAGTCCAATTGACATCTATAATATGCAAATGCATCACTCCTCTCAGTGAAATCAATTTATTGCTAATTTTAAAAGTTTTGACTGTTTTTACATTGTAATCAGCATTAGAAATGGAGATTTGATAAATAATGCAGCCATTTAAACCCACAGAGTTATCTATTTAGCATGAACACATACACCTGAAGTGCAGATGGGACAACCACAGTGCCTAAAATCTCTGCTATCAGGTCAGAGTGTGGCTCTTGAACCACAAGCAGTTTCACATCTAAAAAAAAAATTATCACACTTATCACCAGTCCTTCCCTTGAAGGCAATGATTTAAAGTATGGAGAAAACAGACAATGCCTGAACTCTTACTAAAACACAAGTCAGCAACACATATTTGTTGTTACAGATCAACACTGAAAAATATAACCCGGTTGTACCTTAATGACAACACCCAGACATCATACCAGAGCACTCCTTCATTAGCAGCTCAGAGAGAGAAACATCTCCTACCAAGCCCCTGCCACCAGTAATTCCCACAGCACAGATGTCTCTTCTCTATGCACCAACCAAGCTAACACATGGCTTGAGCAAATATCAGAAAGAAGGTGGTACGTCTCCACTTTGCTTCATCAGCAGTTTCCTCTGGGGAGCAGATGGCCTCTCAGTTCCCCAGGATGTAATTTGCTCCCTGACAAGTCAGCTAACAATCTCATTTCACTAATATTTTGATATGGGCACAAATCTCATACCATTTACTGATGGCACACTAAGACTTACTCTACATGGCACCAGGCCATGTACAAATATCTTTGCATAGGATACTCCATTTTGGAGCAGTGCAGTCAGAACTTCTAAATATTTTTCTAAGCTAAAATCATCGTGCTTGGTAGCCAATAAATTAAATCAGTACTTTGAAAATAAAGCAACTCTAGATTACTACCTAGGAGCAACTGCTTCCAGTATCCCTTATGTCAAGGCAGGGCAGTTAAACCAATTTAACTGAAAATGCTACACAAAGTCCTACACTAGACACAAGTCCTCAGCATGGTATTTGAGAGGAACAGTAAACAAACATTTCACTCCAGGTGAGTTTTAGCTTGATGGAAGCCTAATCACAGAAAGTCTGAGCAGCTAGTATTTCCTTTCACTCCATCTCCTGCCTGGCCTTCAGGTTCACCACCACAAAGAGTGCAAGCAAAGGTACAAAGAGCATCTTTGCAGATGCTACTTTTCGGACAAGCCATCATTTTTCACCTAAAGCAGACAATGTCTGAAGTGTCCCCCAGGTACATTTTGTATCTATAAGTATTATTGATACTTTAGAGGTCAAGACAGAACAATTTATGTTCCCACTGCAGTAATCTCTAAGGAAGCTTAACAATATTCTAAAACAAGAGATTAAATTCCATAGGAATAGAGTTGTGTCCCTGTCCTTCACTCCATCACTATTAATTGTCTTCCTAATCAAGTTTTCCGCTATTTATACAGATAATCAGATGCTACTGAAGGGACCAAAGCAAAAAATAACCAACAAACCTATATTAAGCAATGAACCTGGAGTCTGATATTGTTCACTCCTATCAAATAAGAACGGGTTAGATGTTTGGGGAGAATAAGAGAAGTCCAAGTATCCAGAAGAGATAAAAGAATTCAATGTTAAAGCACATAATTTTTGATCTAATGAATTGCTCTACAGGTGTTTTGGTATAATAAAATATTGAAAGTCACCTCAAGAAAACACTGTTCACAGTTACACAAGCACAATTCCCACTTATCCCATGAAGATCATTGGGTTTTTACCAAACCTGGAAATGCAGCAGGGACAGCAGAGTGGTGCCCGTAGAGATTTCTATGACTTTGTCCCCTCTACTGAGTCCATCTCAAGTATGTCCCTCTTGAAAGTTCATCACACACAAACTTAAGACATCAAATCCAAATACAGACTTTCCTCCAGTCAGAGCCACTCAGATTAAGAGCCTTTATATGATCTCACTTTAAAATTCACATTTAAAAAAAAACCACAAAGACATTTAAAGAAAATTTGAAAAATTTGCTATCAGAATTTCTACACGCCTATTCTGCTAAGCAGCACCATGTAGCCAGTCAATGTCATACAGCTCAGGTCAAAAGGGGCCAGTTGCTATCTTAACATTAACAGAAAAAGGGAAAAATCTTCTTACAGATACATAAAATGCAGAGAAAGAAGCTGAAAGACTGATATTATCTTAAAGTTACAGAATTACACAAATCAAGCTTAGACAAATTTTAAAATTTTTGCATAAGAACTTAGCTTAAGCATTTAGACTAAACAAAATTGGCAGAACGACCTACCTACTTGAGAGGTAGAGAAGGGGCTTTAACCTCCACCCTGCACCATAAACACTGGCCAAGAACTACCAACTGCCCACAGCCAATTTTATATCTGCTTTTCACAGCTGAATCTGGTGAGTTGTGTAACGTGAACACCTGCAAATGCCAATGGCAATGAGCAGGCTGAGCTCTCATACACCAGGCAGGGGACACAGTCTGGGCTGCACCAAAATGTAATGCCTAGGTATTTAAACCATATATATACACACACATATATAAAATCTATATTAAAATGGTATATTAACATCAGCAGTACTGTAAAGAAAAAGACTCAGAGCTTAGAAAAAGACCTAAAATCCCACACACATACAGCCCAAACCATGCTCACATACTATCTTACAAGAAGTCCATTTCTGAAATTTCACCGACCTGTGTCCTTCTGCAGGTGGCTTTGAGCAGGTTAATCAATATTGCTTGGGGAAAGCCTCCAGCATGACCCATCCCACCATGGGATGATTGCATCTACCTGGTGCCCACCCAGGAAAATGTTCCCTCCATTACAGTATTGGCCAACAATCAAGGAATTGAAGATTCCTCTTATCCAAATTAGAGTGGTGTCGGCCTCTCTGCCGGTCATTCCTTGAGCTGTCAGAGCTCCTAATGCTAACGCTTCGGATGTCACTGGAAGTGACACTTCTGGCTGTTTCAAAGGAGCAGATAATTAACTTAATTTTTTAAGCTTATGGTGGAAAGCCATTCCCATAAAGTTGAGAAAGTGAATTTTTTTAAGAATCAGGTACTTCTCTCCTTGAATCAGCACCTGTTATATTCAGTGGGACACATCATTTGTCTCCTGGAAATAATAGGGATGATTCTGATCTCTCACAGCGTTAACACCTCTGCTCTGCCATGAGCTTCAGCAAGGTTTTTTCCTGCTGACACCAGTGGAACTGAGGAAAGCAGCAGCCCCCACGTTTCTTCTTGGGATTTCAGCCATAACACAAACCAGTGGCAGCTGCTTTTCCAACCAGTGGGGAGCAATGATCTCCTAATTAGAAAAAATCCGGCACTTTTTATTGCAAATGTGTATCTAGGAAGTCAAAATGTACAAATTAATATCACAGATATCAAAATACTGGACACAGAGGCATTGTTATTATACTTAAGACTGTACCAATGTTTCTCTTTCAGCGGTTTAAAACTTGGCTTAAAATTTTATTCCTGGCTGAAAACTGGCACAAAATTTGAAAAATTGAGAAAAACCAGTAGGCAACTATAAAACTATAAAAAGTAGGGAAATATTAAACATCCTTTTTACCGTAAAGATAATATTTTTATTTGGAAGATGAAAGGAATTTTAAAAAGATGTGGTATTCCAGCCAATGCTCTTTTGTGGGGAAAAAATGTTCTTCTTTGCCCTGTCTTCCCACAAGATTGCTAAAAAACTCAACACATTTTTAGCAGAAGGTTTTGAGGACAAAGGAGAAGATTGGGCCCAGTTTTCAAAATGGTGTGCCTTACTTTCTTGCTTATAGAAAAAGTAGCAGCATAAATATATGTGTGCCCAAATAATAATTTTTATACATTATTCATGCAACTACATGTTGATCAACACTATACAATGCTACAGAAAAGCTTTTTGGAGTGATATTAACTAAAGCTACAGAAACAAATAGAGAAAGGACTAAAATGCAGCCTGGAACTAATAGAAGTTAAATCATATGGCACTAATGTAATTTTTGTCTTTTTCTAGATAAGGCAAGGCAAAAATTAGGTTTATTCCACCTAGATTTCAATAAAACACTTGATGAAATGATACATTGAAATTATTAGCTAAGATGATAAAGATGGAGGTTTGTGCAAAAAAACCTTTTGGGGAGGTAGGCCATTGGTTGGGAGGAGATGGCTATGAAAGGAGAAATATCACACTGCAGGTGGCAGTAGTGAATTTGGCAGGGAAAGCAGGAATCAGGGTAGACAGACAAGAAAAAGGAGAGCACCATCACCATTTGAGAAGAAGATGAGAATATCATTGGGGGAGAATCAGGTGACTTTGAGGAGTAGAGCGGTGGAACTGGGATGAAATGACTTGTGCTTGGGGATGAAACCAAGGAAACCTGTCCAAAAACTGAAACTCCAGAGCTGGAAACATGAGAGGAGGCAGGTCTCCTCCTTTGGTTGATCATACCAACCCTAAGCAATTAAAAGAATAATTTTATGACCATCTTGGGTGACTCAGAAGTGATGTTTCCTGACAAGGAGAATTCGCTTCACTGCACCTGGTGTCGGTAAGAAATGTGTCAAATAAAGCTAGGCACAGTTCTGGTCATTATGGTTCAAAAAGCATGAGCTGAAGCTGGAGCATGAGGAAGGACTGCCAAAGTTATCGGTGAAGCCACAACCAAGGAAGAGAGACTAAAACACCCTTCCTGATTCGGCTCAGCAAAACTAAGGTTTAGAGTAGGTACAAATACTCTCCACTAATAGTTCAGGAGGATAAGCACCAGAAAAGGAAGTCATTTAATCTAAACAACAAGGCTGACACCAAAACAACCCAGTAAGGACCAGCTATGGAGTACCACAGGTTAGAAATGAAGCAGCTTCTAGCCATCAGCTGAAGTTTTATAATACGGTTTCTATTCCAACAATATTTATTTCACTGTCATGTTTTTTCTGTATTTAAAGACCAAATGGCATTAGAACAGCCTGGCTAAAGGGACGCGGAGGGAGTCAGCCCCCAACTCCCACTCGATTTCAATAGAAACCTGGTTCATGCTGTTAAAAATCCCATCCCAACAAAATAATTTTCCAACATTTGTGGACATCTTACAGGGCATCCCAAACTGCTTTTCAGTTATAGAACAGTATTTGAGTCAGAATAATTGAGCATATAAATAAATAAAATAATATAATAAAACATAGGAGGTGAAATGGG